>NC_060125.1:471412125-472086125 GCF_021461395.2 Schistocerca americana
ACTAGTTAAACCTAACTAACCTAAGGACATCACACACATCCATGCCCGAGGCAGGATTCGAACCTGCGACCGTAGCGGTCTTGCGGTTCCAGACTGCAGCGCCTTTAACCGCGTGGCCACTTCGGCCAGCACCGGTCTGGTCACACGACACACGTCCAAGCTGTAATCAAAGTCGTTGCACATGTTACGCAGCAACATCACAGCAGCATTGATGCGTTCTCTGAGCTGTTCCAGTGCTCTTGGCAGAGGGGGGACGTATTCACGGTTCTGAACGTACCTCCAAGGGAAAAAATCACGGGGCGTTACGTCATCCTACACGGGGACCAAAAGAACAGGTTGATCGATTTGGTAGCGACAAACATCGATGCCGTTTTTTATTGGAAGGTGAAGGTTTCGGAACCAGCAGTCATCTGTGGAAACAACAACAACTGCAACCTTTCAGGTAAGAGACACCCGTTACAATCTTCTCACGGAAGAAAAACGGCCGGTATAGTTTCGTCTGTGACACTGCACAAAGAACATTAGCCCTCGGCGAGTCTCGTTCACGCGCCACAATTTCGTGAGGATTTTGAGTTTCCCACAGTCTCCTGTGGCCATTAACCTTGCCAGGTAAATTAAATGTTGCTTCGTCGCCTAATATTACCTTGGAGTAAAATGTTCATCCTTGATTGCTTCAAGGTGCTGCAGTCATGGACTGTGCGGCTGGTCCCGGCGGAGGTTCGAGTCCTCCCTCGGGCATGGGTGTGTGTGTTTGTCCTTAGGATAATTTAGGTTAAGTAGTGTGTAAGCCTAGGAACTGATGACCTTAGCAGTTAAGTCCCATAAGCTTTCACAAACATTTTTTTTTATATTGCTTCCTCCATTGTGATGCAAAATGAAAGGTGCCGGGCATATAGCCTTCCGGTTTTATTGTTACGCGAGCTGCAGACGGTACGGTTTGAAATACAAACGCCGTCGCAAAATCTCCCACGCAGTTTTCTGCGGTACTTCAAGATCGTGGCTAGCGCGAATCGTTGATTTTTTTGGAACGCGTAGAAGTTTTCCGTCGCTCTTTCAACAGTTGCATTTGGCACACTTGGTTGACCGTTACTTTTCTGTTTACAGAGAAGAAAAGTATCTCTTAAATTGTCAATACCAACGCGCAGTGCTCTGTTTACGTGTGGTTTTTTTCCATAATTGCATCTGAATGGCCGGCCGCTGTGACCGAACGGTTCTAGGCGCTACAGTCTGGAACCGCGTGACCGATACGGTCGGAGGCTCGAATCCTGCGTCGGGTATGGATGTGTATTATGTCCTTAGGTTAGTTAGGTTTAAGTAGTTCCATGTTCTAGGGGACTGATGACCTCAGATGTTAAGTCCCATAGTGCTCAGAGCCATTTGAACTATTTGAGCATCTGAATGCACGCTGCACTGTTGCAACGGATAAACGTCTCGCATATTCCGACACACAAAAATCTGTGACTTTCCACGCTTTCCGGACGGATCTATCGCAAATACACTTCTCGGGTTTGCCACCGGAACGTACTGTGCAAATCCCACAATATTTCATCTGTGCAACTGCTCGACATTTGAGGTGATGGCAGTTGCTGCTGATATCACTGCTGCAAGAAGCGTTTTCCGGCGGAAACCCGAGAAGTGTATTTGCACACAAAACCTCTTTTTCTCGCTTCGCCGTTATTTTTGTTAAAGCGCTGCACTCGTAACGCTAGCTGGTGGGTAAATTTCAAACTCGGTGGGTTTATGATTCTATTCATGCATCAATCATATTTGTCTATATAACATTCGAAAAATATAGACTTTTGAAAACGAATGAATGATATAATTAGGCCTGTATACTACGGAGCTCGTATATGAAAATGACTGGTAGTTCAGTGCAACACCAAGAATTAGGTAAGCGTAAAGTCACCTACGTTCCGTATAAATGAAAGATTATGCCTCGAGTTTCTCATTCAGAAATCGGATTTGAATGGATCGCGGCCTATCGAAACCACAGTTTATCATTCCGTGATATTACTGCCTGCATTGGTCGGGTACAATGACCAGCATGCGAATATGTAATCGATGGATTCAGGAGGGCTAAACTCAACGCCTTGCATGACATCAACTGCCACATGCGACTAGCGCCCGAGAGGACAGCCATATTGTTCGCCAACAATGCGCGATTGTACCTTGAATCAGTAAATTGGGTTCAGGTCGGATTTGTAGGCAGGACAGTCCACTTCATGAACGTTATCGTCCACAAGCCACTGTATCACTGATGATACTTTATGACAGGGAGCATTTTCATGCTGAAACGATCAATCATTGTCAACGAAGTGTTGCTCTGCTGTACACAATACAAACTATGTTCATATCCTTTATCATTTAGCGTTTCCTTAAGCGCAATAAGCGGACTGCATCCTAACCACGAAAAAAAAAAAAAAACATACCGCAGCACCACCCCCTCCATATTTCACTGCGTGGGCTACACATGATCGCCGGTAATGCTCTCCAAGCATTCGTCAAACCTAAGCCCTACCGTCAGATTGCTACAGGGTTTAGCCTGATTCAGCACACGAAATCGCTCATTTCCAGACATCCACTGTACAGTGCCATTAGTCTTTACACCACCACAACCGTCGCTTAGCATTGAACCTTCGAATATGTGGCTATTTTTAATCCCTACGCAAAATCATGGTGCTAGCTGGATGGCTGGTAACACTTTGGGACTCACAAATTATTCCTTGAAGCAATCATTTACAACCGCCATCCACAATGTTCGACGCTACCTCTCTGTCAGTATGCGAGGTCTGCTTTTGTCTCAGTTTAGCTTGGTTGTTCCTTCGTGTTTCTACTCCACAGTCACATTAGCAGCGATCGACTTGGGCCACTTGAGAAGGGTTGAAATGTCCATGATGGATTTGTTACTCAGGCGATATTCAGTGACTAGCCCACGTTCGAAGCCGATGAGTTCTCCTGGCCAACCCTTCCTGCTGTTACTGCGTCTCTATTGACAACACAATTGCACCCGCCTCCTTTTATACCGTGACATCTAGTGATCAGTTCCGAGTTACATAGGTGTGTCCAGATACATTTGATCAGACAGTGTATCTACAACAACACTGTGGCAACATCTGGAGGCCGGCCGCGGTGGCCGAGCGGTTCTAGGCGCTTCAGTCCGGAACCGCGCGACCGCTACGGTCGCAGGTTCGAATCCTGCCTCGGGCATGGATGTGTGTGATGTCCTTAGGTTAGTTAGGTTTAAGTAGTTCTAAATTTTAGGGGACTGATGACCTAAGACGTAGAGTCCCATAGTGCTCAGAGCCATTTTTGAACATGTGGAGCACCACAGAGTCGCAACAGGGCGATCATTGTCGAGGCTTCCCTTCACACCATATCCTCTTTCGCGACGAGTCCTGTTTCCTTTACAGCAACTTGATGGTCGTATATACACTGTGTGATCAAAAGTATCCGGACACCTGGCTGAAAATAACTTACGACTTCGTGGCGCCGTCCATCGGAATTCAATATGGTGTTAGCCCATCCTTAGCCTTGATGACAGCTCCCACTCTCGCAGGCATACGTTCAAGCAATTGCTGGAAGGTTTCTTGGGGAATGGCAGCCCATTCTTCGCGCATTGCTGCACTGAGGACAGGTATCGATGTCGGTCGGTGAGGCCTGCCACGAAGTCGGCGTTCCAAAACATGCCATAAGTGTTCTATAGGATTCAGGTCGGGACTCTGTGAAGGTCAGTCCACTGATGATGATGAGGTCCCATACTCCGAGGAGCGTAGCAGACGATGCGAGAGACCCTAGACAAGGTCCTAGTGCAGGTGGTTTGCCATTGCCTTCCTCCGACGTCAGTCCATTACAGGGATGTTGTTGTCGTGTAACCACTCCGCCACAGGCCGTGCGTTATGAACAGGTGTTCGATCGTGTTGAAAGATGCAATCGCCATCCCTGAATTGCTCTTCAGGAGCGGAAGGGAAAGGTTCGTTAAACGTCAATGTAGACCTGAGCTGTGATAGTGACACGTAAAACAACAAGGGGTGCGAACCCCCTCCATGAAAAACACGACCACACCATAACACCACCGCCTCCGAATTTTACTGTTGGCACTACACACGCTGGCTGATGACATTCACTGGGCATTCGCCATACCCACACCATGCCATCGGATCGCCACATTGAGTACCGTAATTCGTCACTCCACACAACGTGTTTCCACTGTTCAATCGTCCAATGTTTCCGCTCCTTACACCAAGCGAGGCGTCGTTTGGCATTTACCGGCGTAATGTATGGCTTATGAGCAGCCGCTCGACCATGAAATCCAAGTTTTCTCACCTCCCACCTAACTGTCATAGTACTTGCAGTGGATCCCATGCAGTTTCGAATTTCTGTGTGATGGTCTGAATAGATGTCTGCCAATTACACATTACGACCCTCATCAACTGTCGGCGGTCTCTGTCAGTCAACGACTAGATCGGCCAGTACGCTTTTGTGCTGTACGTGTCCCTTCACGTTTCCACTTCACTATCAGATCGGAAACAGTGGACCTAGTGATGTTTAGGATGTGGAAATTTCGCGTACAGACGTATGAAACAAGTCACATCCAATCACCTGACAATGTTCGAAGTCCTTGAGTTCCGCGGAGCGCCTCTTTCTGCGCTCTCACGATGTCTAATGATTACTGAGGTCGCTGATATGGAGTATCTGGCAGTAGATGGCAGCACAATGCACCTTACATGAAAAACGTATGTTTTGGGGGGTGTCCGGATACTTATGATCACATAGTGTACGTGCGGAGGCTCCGAGGAGATTGCACACTTCCAAATTGCATTCGTCACTGTAAAACGAACCTAGCATCTGGTGTGCTGGTATGAAGTACCATCGGGCGCCTCTGGTTAGCATACCCGGTAGGGTCTGACGTGTTGAGGCTGGTGGCCATGCCATGTCGTCAGGGTCTCCGTGATGGTATCTTTCGACAACATAAGGCAAGAGATTTCAGCTCTGTGTACCGAATTTCGTTCCCTGTAGACCCACAAATCATCTTCAAATTACTTCACATATTTTTCCTACTATACTTTATACGTATGATAAGGAAAAAATCGCAATTTGTTGTCTTTCCTGATGTTTCACATTTAATGGCCTGCAGTGTATTTACATTCCAGCTTATAGTTAATGTCAAGGCGAGCTGGCATGTTTCGCGAGTGTAATACTATAATTTGGAAAATACCATTTTGTACAATTATTTAACTTTAAATGTAAACGATTGTCACAATTCCTCACTTCCTATAACCTACCTTTATGGCACCAGCAGTGCAGTGTCACAGTCTTTATTCTTCATCGTCTTCTCCTGCTTCTAAGCATCTGATTCCACGTTTGTACATTTTGTAGCTGTCTCCCTCTAAAAGAGGGGTACTCATACGGTTGACAGAAAAGGAACAAAGATAAAGGCCTGCAGATGATCACATTTCGTAATTATTCTTCGTATAAGGTCTTTTACAGTGACTTACAACCTATCGTCTGCCATTATATGGAAGAGGCTTGGCTCTGTTAAAGAGTTGTCGACATAACGTTCAGCTGGGTGATAAGTTCTCTCCGGTGAACGAAACGGGAAATGGAAAGATTTCGCTGAGTACGATGTCTGACGAAATTCGTCTCCAAGGCCCACTAAAGGACCACAGTGGGGTACAATTTTTTCGGTCACTCAGTTCGGATAAAGTTTTCAGTAACATCAGATGCGACATTGTCACTACATAAAACTTGAGTCATCTGATCCTCTTTTCAGGCTTGTCAAACTGTGTTTTCTATTATCTACATTATTAAACTGTATAGTTTCATCTTCCAGTCATCAAACGAATTTGGAAATGACACTTGTTGAGAAATTTAAAAAAAGTCGCTCACCAGAGGAACTGCACTGGACGAAGTGCGTGTGCAGTTCTTTCCTTTTTCACCAACAGTGTAAAGCAATGACTCACATCGTAATACCTGCCCTTACACACACTCTCTCCGCCTTGCAGGACGGACACTCCTCACTCCATACATCCATCTGGCCTTTGAGAGACAGCTGTAACACCACACATCAAAGATTTCAAATAGTTTCACTGCTGTCTTCCCTACTGCCCATGTTTCATGCCCATACAGGCCCCCCTGACCTGAATATAACTGAACCATTTTAGGGTATTTTTGCCTCACCCTGTGGTGTATAATTTTTATTTCTCATACGACATCGGTTGGAAGCTGTAACTCATGAAAAAGTGTGACAAACAGTCTACTAGTAAGGATTTTGTTTCTTTTCAAAAATGTGCGTATTGTGTTGCCCATTTCCTGAATGTGTGAAGTACTCCCAAAATTAATGCAATAAACTTAGAAATTTACATGGATTTTCGCAACTGGAATCAAGCGAAAAATACTATAGAGTATGTATATTTTAACTGTAAATATCACTTGTAAATGGAACAACTACGTTCGAAATGCGCTGTGGAGGAACAACAATGTAAGGACTGAAGGTAGCGTTTTTTACCAATTTAGGGTAGATGGAACAAGTAATCGTCCAGATTATTAAGTCCACACTAAACTTATTCTGTGAGTTTCTTTATCAATTACTGAGTTTTGCACTGGTAAGGTGAGTAATTACGAATTAACTTCCTTAATGATGCTCAAATAGTAACAGGATCAGAATAGAGCTACTTATTTGTCTATTTCGTATCAGGAACACATAAAATCGCTATATGTATACCGACAAGGGAATTTCAAAAAGAACGTTACACATTTTTATGACAGGCAAAGTGACTCTTATTAAATGCCTCAAAGACACAAGTACATAGCATTAGTTTTCAACGTAGGCATCTAGTCTGGCGACGGAGCTGTGTGAACGAGTTTGTTTGCGTGGCCATCCTCCGCAGCAAACACAGAAATATTTGTTTTGTAAATAAAAACCACCTTTTCTTACGGCACTGCATTTTTTTTCTGCCAGACGCGTTTTGTCTTTTTCACTTTAAGGCATCATCAGTCGGATCTAGAATGATATAGTTTTGGTTTGATACGTGTTGTTTGCAGATTATCATTCTAGACCCCACTGATGATGCGTTAAAGCGAAAAGACGAAACGGATCTGGGAGAAAAATAATACAGTGCAGCAAGAAAAGGCAATTTTTATTTACCATACAAATTTTACTGTGTGAACGTCCTCATCGTCGGACAATTTCTTGCCGGCCGCGGTGGCCGTGCGGTTCTGGCGCCGCAGTCCGGAACCGCGGGACTGCTACGGTCGCAGGTTCGAATCCTGCCTCGGGCATGGGTGTGTGTGATGTCCTTAGGTTAGTTAGGTTTAAGTAGTTCTAAGTTCTAGGGGACTTATGACCTAAGATGTTGAGTCCCATAGTGCTCAGAGCCATTTTGACAATTTCTTCCCCCCTCCCCTAAACGTAGTTTAAGTTTGCGGAAAAGACGGAAATGTCATGGTACAAGACCTTGGCTTACCGATCAGCATCATTCACGTCTGTGCTGCATTGATCAAATTGTTGGCATCACTTGACTAAGGCTGTGCGCGACATTGCATTTGGTTCATTGTACCACCAGAATTTCACGGTGGATCTGTGTGCAATTTAGACGTTTAGCCACAAGAATCGTACTGTCCCGCATACTTCATCTCTGAAGTACGTTTGCACCTGCCGCTCCAATTTATGACACACCTGTTATCCGCACCTTGGCAGAACTGTCCGCAGGAAACTCGGAACATGTACTGTCTTCTGACAGTGAGCAGGTCTTATTTCGCAATGGTCTTAGCGTACGACGACATGTGTCACTTATTTTCTGAAGTCTATACGTAAAATTCTCACATGAAGTTTTGCACCAGCTGCATATCTACCACCCTGTGAAGGCTTACATTGCTTACGAATTTATTGGTAATAACTTCAAAAATTATTGTTCATAGTCAACTACAACAAAAAATTAGCATTCACAACAGTAATACTAATTCAGTCTTGCAATGATTCCAGCGTTTCTTCCATCATGTGAATGAACTCTCGAATCTTTGGAACACTTCCATTCTTAATCAAACATTGCTGCAACCTCTTTTTTTTTCTCTTTTTCTTCTTCCTATTTTTCCTTCTTTTTATTCTCTGCCCTCTTCTTCTTGGTTGTGGTGGGACGATGATTACGATAAGCCTACTGCCAAATAATACTGTATAGTTTATATAGGGTCCATTATTTGACATTGTAATTGTACGTATGAGTAATAATCGTTGAAAACGGGTAGTCGATTGTGAACTATGTAGGTAGCCGTGTGTCCGATCGTCGGATCGTGGGAGTTGTAGCTTTTGGAGCCCTTTATTTCCATTATGTCAATCCAGTTTGAGGTTGTGCGATCTACGACTGCTAGTTTCCTTTAGATATAGAACCGTATTTCAGACGCCGTTCCACCGGTGAGTAGGGAATGAAAGAACAGGCCTTACGAAAGCAAACAAATAACTTTACTGTGGCCTAGAAACAGAAAAATAACGGAAATATAGGCCGTCTGTTCGAAAGTACAAATGGTTCAAATGGCTCTAAGGACTATGGGACTTAACATCTGAGGTCATCAGTCCCCTAGACTTAGAACTACTTAAACGTAACTAACCTAAGGACATCACACACATCCATGCCCGAGGCAGGATTCGAACCTGCGACCGTAGCAGCAGCGCGGTTCCGAACTGAAGCGCCTAGAGCCGCTCGGCCACAGCGGCCGGCTAATCGTAAGTACACATACAAGGTACTTCAAAGCCCTTGCACCATGCCTAGGGGTGATTGATCTTGATGAACAACGTTTGTTGGAAATGAAATGTTCGCTGACGCTTTCCGGCAACGCTACGCGTCCTTTTGTACTGTTTATGGTCCGGAGAAGTGGCACGGCGTAGACACTTTGTGGCAAGCTATGCAACTTGTGTTTCCTATAATCCAACCACCTGCTCCGTATGCTAGGGGGTAGGCCAGGTCAATTAAAGTTTTTGATTCGCTTCTAATATTTTCTTTCTAGGCTTAGAGACACTCATTCTTAATGTTTTCATGTTGAAAATCATACTGTCGATTCACTGGGATAGGTAGCACGCAGTAGCCCTGGTTAGTAGCCACTGCTTGTTTGGTAAAAATCTCGTCGTCCCACTGCCTATGAATACCAATGGATGCCTAGCTCATCGAGAAGCGTCAGCAAGCATTTTGACTCTTACAAAAGTTGTTCCCCGTTAGGTGACCTATCATCTCTAGACATTTAATGCAAGAATCTGAAACACCCTCCATTTGCATATCTTTGAAATCAAAATCCAGTGGCGAGTTACTTTCAATACCGTGTTGCTCCGCCCCTTTTATAGTAACATGCCTGCAATCACCTTGTCATGGTGTCCACGTGGTGCACACTATGGGACGGCGACCCTCATGCGGTCATCCAGTTTGTGCAGAGGGTACCTACCAAGGATCACTGTAAGTTCAAAATGTGTGTGAAATCTTGTGGGACTTAACTGCTAAGGTCATCAGTCCCTAAGCTTACTCACTACTTAACCTAAATTATCCTAAGGACAAACACACACACCCATGCCCGAGGGAGGACTCGAACCTACGCCGGGACCAGCCGCGATCACTGTAAGTTTCAGCTGGTTCCAATCGTGCTCAATAGGGATCATGTCACACATGTTGAATGGCATTCCTACCTCCTGGAGGAAATTGTTCACGAGGTGGGTGCTCCGCAATCGTGCATTATCACCTTGAAAGTCGAATCCATCGATAATATGTTGCTGTTGGGTGAATGGTGGGATACCGATTAAGTGGCATGATGGCCGTCTCATAGCCCAGGATGTGTGTGCAGAACGATGGGTTTACTTAACGCCAGCAGCTCGGCCGTCATGCAGTCAACAGAGCTTAATTGGAAAATACATTGTTTAATTAATTACCAAGGCCTCGGGAGTAGACAACATTCCATTAGCACTACTGACAGCCTTGGGAGAGCCAGCCCTGGCAAAACTCTACAATCTGGTAAGCAAGATGTAGGAGACAGGCGAAATACCCTAAGACTGCAGGATGAATATAATAATTCCAATCCCAAAGAAATCAGGTGTTGACAGATGTGAAAATTACATCAGTTTAATAAGGCACGGCTGCAGAATACCAACACGATTTCTTTACAGACGAATGGAAAAACTGGTAGAGGCCGAACTCGGGGAAGATCAGGTTGGATTCCGTAGAAATGTTGGAATACCTGAGGCAATACTGACCTTACGACTTATCTTAGAAGATAGATTAAGGAAAGGCAAACCTACGTTTGTAGCATTTGTAGACTTAGAGATAGCTTTTGACAATGGTGACTGGAATACAAATGGTTCAAATGGCTCTAAACACTATGGGACTTAAGGTCTGAGGTCATCAGTCCCCTAGACTTAGAACTACTTAAACCCAGCCAACCTAAGGGCATCACACACATCCATGCCCGAGGCAGGATTCGGACCTGCGACAGTAGCAGTAGCGCGGTTCCGGACTGAAGAGTCTATAACCGCACGGCGACAGCGGCCGGAGACTGTAACACTCTCTCTCAAATTCTGAAGGGGGTACGGGTAAAATACAGGCAGCGAAAGGCTATTTACAATTTGTACAGAAACCAGATGGCAGTTATAAGAATCCTCGATGTTTTTCAATCTGTATACTGAGCAGGCAATAAAGGAAACAAAAGAAAAATTCTTAGTAGGAATTAAAAACCACAGAGAAGAAATAAAAGCTTTAGGTTCGCCGATGACATTGTAATTCTGTCAGAGACAGCAAAGGACCTGGAAAAGCAGTTAAACGGAATGGACAGTGTCTTGAAAGGAAGATATAAGATAACATCAAAAAAGCAAAACGAGGATAATGGATTTTAGTCAAATCAAATCAAATCAGGTGATGCTGAGGGAATTAGATAAGGACATGACACACTTAAAGTAGTAGATGAGTTTTGCTATTTGGGAAGCAAAATAACTGATGATGGTAGAAATAGAGAGGATATAAAATGTAGACTGGCAATGGCAAGGAAAGCGTTTCTGAAGAAGAGAAATTTGTTAACATCGAGTATAGATTTAGGTGTCAGGAAGTCGTTTCTGAAAGTATTTGTATGGAGTGTAGCAATGTATGGAAGTCAAACATGGACAATAAATAGTTTGGACAAGAAAAGAATAGAAGCTTTGGAAATGTGGTGCTACAGAATAATGCTGAAGATTAAATGGGTAGATCACATAACTGATCGGTTGGTAGGACATGTTCTGAGGCATCAAGGGATCACCAATTTAGTATTGGGGGGCAGCGTAGAGGGTAAAAATCGTAAGGGGAGACTAAGAGATGAATACACTAAGTAGATTCAGAAGGATATACGATGCAGTGGGTACTGGGAGATAAAGAAGCGTGCACAGGATAGAGTAGCATGGAGAGCTGCATCAAACCAGTCTCTGGACTGAAGCCCGCCTTGCCACGTGTAATGGACTGTAAGGCTGGACAATAGAACCCACAAAATACTTCTCAATGGCGATGAGGGGCGCCCGACACAGTTACGTGATGCCACCCCTAAGTAAGACTGGTCCACCTCCCTGTTGAACCTGCGGGGCGGCCCGCGTTAGACGTGCATTGAAACATTCCCGCTTCCACATTCTTCTCCAACTGTCATCAGGCGACAGATAAATGCTGCACTCGTCGGTGAAGAGAACCTCATGCCATCGTTCCAGATTCCATTCGAGGCATCGCCTTACATACCTTCTTCGCTCATCTCTGTGCTTGGGGTGTCTGCTGTTGTTCTTAAAGGATGCCTGGCGGTCGAATCGATCGCATGGTCCCGGTTGCGTGCCGTACCGTCATGGTCGACACTGCTCGCTGAACTCCTTCCAGAAATGCAGTGCGCAGTTCTGTTGCAGTCTCCTTTCTTGTGTGACAAAATACAGATTTCAGTCGCTAATAACCACGAGACTAATAATGCGCAAACAATGTTTCAGCCCGCAACAGGTACTCCTGATTGTACGTGTTTGTAACGCAGTATTTGTTTTGCCTCTGACGTCATCTTACTAATGTAGGGGCATGCCCGTGACTATTACGAATTAGCTTTTAGTAAATTTATAACTTTAGATGTATGAAGATACAATCGGTGACCGTGCAGCCCGTTAGAATGAAATTACAATTAAATCAATACCCTTAGCTGCATACAGGCGTTGATTTACGTCAACGGGGAGAGATGAAAATGTGTGCGCCGACAGGGACTCGAACCTGGGATCTCCTGCTTACATGGCAGACGCTCTATCCAGCTGAGCCACCGAAGACAGAGAGGATAGTGCGACTGCAGGGACTTATCTTCAGAACGTCCCACGTGAGACCCATCCCACGTGAGACCCACATTCCCAACTCACCGGCCATTTGACCATCTTCTGTCCGGATGCACACACATTGCCCGAACTCATACGGGAATCGGTAAAGCCTCGAGCAAATGAGTGTAATGGGTAGGGGCACTACGAATATAGTGCGGGACAATAAGTTGCGAGATAAGTTCAGACAGTCGCACTCTCTTCTGTGTCATCGGTGCCTCAAATGGATAGAGCGTCTGTCCTGTAAGCAGGAGATCCTGGGTTCCAGTCCCGGTCGGCGCACCAATTTTCAACTGTCCCCGTTGACGTATATCAATGCTTGTATGCAGCTAAGGGTATTCATTTCATAGTATTGATTTAATTGTAATTTCATTATATCTTTAGGTTAAATTCAGCAGTCGAGATCGCAATAGTATTTGTTTATTTACCGGTTTTTGCTTATGTTAAAGCTATCTTCAGAATGTTTTGGCCCCCTACGGCTGATGCTGGCAGCTGCTCGGTTTTCTCATCATAGCACGATCGTACACAGCCAAAAAATTCTGAAGCTGGCTGTAACATAAGCCGAAACCGGTAAATAAACAAATATTATTGCGATCTCGACTGTTGATTTTAACCTAAATATAGCACCAGGTCGCTTTACTCCATGGACAATGTTGTCTAAATTTATAATTTATAAATTGGGATAATGTGGAAACGCATATGGGTAGCACATTGATGTGGGTGCCATCGTGAAGAGCTTGTAGAGCACTACAACTGCGACAGTAAAAATGTTTGCATGAATATGACTAAAATCGGTATCAAATTGTAAGTTACAAAATAATGAAAAATGTCGTCTTATGTCACTCGTAAATATGATTGGAATATTAGAAAACTCAAGTCAGAGAAAAGCCTACATCGAAAGGAATCCAAGCAGCCTCAAAAGTCCATTGCCAAGCGAATATGAGGGATACGCTAGCGTGGAAAAGGAATGGGAAAAAAGGTGCAAAGCGACTACGTAACTGTCCCATCGTGCATACAGCTGCCGCCGACAGTCCAAACGTCTACGGATCACACGTGGGCGTCGTTGTACGGCAACACAGAAGACAGTCATAACATAGGCATACATGGTACCGTGACAGCGCCAGATAGGTGTGCGTCGCGACCACCAAATACGGTTGTGTTGTCAACCGAAGCTAAAACGTCGGGTATCAATACGTGACGCTTGGTCAGTTCTCGTAACATCACACCGACACTCAGTTTTAATGCCGACAGCAATTCAGAGTGATGCCTACTACAACACTCGACAATACCAACAACACCAGAAACTTGAGTTCGCTGTATGAAAGTTGCTACATGCGATAAACTTTTCATTTTTCTATTCTGAAACCAATATTCTACTCTGTATAACCACTGTATTAAAGAAACTTGAATTAGATTACATAGAAATTCTTCCAATCCATCTGTCGCATGAGTCAGCAAACCACTGTTTAATAGTATTAGTTGAAAACAGTCCTTGTTGCAATTTTAGTTTTCTTATTTATCAACTACGCGTTTCACCTTATTTAGGCATCTTCAGGCTGATCTCAATTTGGTATTTCTTAGGACGATCCTTTAGACAGTGCAGCTAAGGGGCATCGTCGAATACATCAGGCCAACATCGCCTTCGTTAACCTCAGTAAATATTTTCTAGATGGACGTAAGTGATTCCAAGACCTGCATAAAGCATTCAAGTTCACAGGAGCACATAATAGAATAAGATGGGACTTAAGTAGTTAGCATAGTTAAGTAGTAGACTCCCTAGCCTAACTATTGGCGTGGTACACCGGTCAGATAACCAGTCCACAACGATGCCACTCAATGCTCGCTCGCAGGCATTTAACTAGTACTCTGTCCATGTTCACACTGCACAATAAGTGTGGTGGCCAACACAGTGAACAACGCTTAATTGCGAGCGACTCAATATAGAGTGTCACTCCGACTTGCTAACGACAGAGGTGCTCTCCCAGTGAAGTACTGAGGAGAGACTTTGTTCCTCGCTCTTTGCGTACACGTACGAGCGCACTCGCTCTCGTTACGTGTTCCCGCTCTAAGAGTGACAACGGAATGGCCCCTTTTTCTGGAAAAGTTGCAAGGGTATATCATTCGCTGTCTTCCCTCATTCCTCTGGCTGTTTGCGTTAGAAGTATTCCGACAATCAGCGTTGCTCTTTTAAACGGGAGAATGACGTTTCGTTTGAGTCGACCAATGCGGAAATCTGTAGCATCTCGGTTAGGCATATACTGTCCTCCTGTGAGAACTCCGTAACTATGCAGTCGGTCCATGAAAAAATGCGTCTTCTGGGCGCTCCCACATAATGTAGCGGAATTTGTTTTTAAGTCGAACACAGGGGTCTTATTCCTTCCCTCTGGCAAAATCTGTCTTCTTCTTGGCGGTCGCTTCAGCTGAAGTAGGTATGTTGTTGACCCAGCCCTCTGAAGGGACGGTCTTTCCAGCGGACTGGTTTCCTCTTTAGAACAAAAATTCCTGTGGCCGTCATATTGTGTACGCCAGCCTCGACTTTTTTCAACCTCGGTGCGCACTTGCGATTTACTTATTAGATTTACATATTGCTTACATGAATTCATACAAAATTGACTCTACCTTATAGAATTTGAGTTCGAATGAAGCGTCTTGATGTGCAGAGTATGATTGTGAGGACAGAATATGTAAGAAATGAAGACCAGGAGACCACGCCACCTTACAGCCTATACTAGTTTCTTTGGCGCTTCAGTGTATCACAGTATAAAGAAATGACTGACATTAGCTGCTAGTGGGCACTTATTTAAATCAAAGGAGAAAGTTGAAAATTTGTGCCGGTTCAGAATTCGAATTCGAGTCTCCTGCTTGCTAGGCAGATGCTCTGACCACTGTGCCATCCAGACACAGTGGACATGGCAAATGCACAAATTACCCCAGCACACATCCTTTCGAACCAAAATTCTCAATTTGACAACATGCTACTGAAGTAGTGGGCCTTGTCAATTAACCTCATTTCTCATGGCATTTTTCTGATTCCTGTAAGAGTTCGAACGTGATCTGCATCCTCACTAAAATGATTAATTTGTCGTCTTCACCTTAATTTTATATGTGGTATCTATTCTTTCAGACATGTCCGAAAGAACAGACACAATTTTGATCCCGGAGACACTATTAGAGAACAGACACCATGTATATAATTAAGATGAGAATGACCAGTTGATCACTTCAGTGCAAGTGCACAACACACACGAACTCTTACGGGAATCGGAGGAATGGCGTTATAAAATAGGATAATGGGCAATGGGCGCTATATCTGTAGTGTGTAGATAAGTTGACAATCTGGGTCTTACGGGAAGTGTGTTAGCACTATGTCCAGATGGCACAGTGGTCAGTGCGTCTGCCTAGTAAGTTGGAGATACAGGTTCAAAATCTCATCTAGCGCAATTTTTCAACTTTTCCCACTGATTGAACTCAATGGCAGTTGGCAGATAATGTCAGTCATTTCTTTGTGTCTTCATTCATAATGGCTGTAGGATCAAAAATTTGTCTGCTCTTTTGAACACGTCCGAAAGAACCGAGACCATATGTATAATTAAGGTTCGAATCCTGCCTCAGGCATGGATGTGTGTGATGTCCTTAGGTTAGTTAGATTTAAGCAGTCTAAGTCTAGGGGACTGATGGCCTCAAATGTTAAGTCCCATAGTGCTTAGAGCCATTTGAACCATAATTAAGGAGAGGGCAACTAATTGATCACTTCAGTGCAGATGCATACGACGATCAAACCCTTGCAGGAAACAGCAAAATATCACGGGTGATGCAGGGAATGGGCAAGAGCCACTACATTTATATTCCTTGGATAAACTGAGAATTTGTGTGCGAGGGACCCCGTGCCAGGGTAGTCACTGCAGCTGCGATAACCACATATATCATTATTAAATAACTTGTGTAATAGGTATAAGTGCAGACATTTCGATTGGTGACTGAGGACAGTATAATGAACAAACGTGCATGAATTGTGCTGTATAGGTGCCAGGTGTCAATTTGTGGGATGGAGTTCCATGAATGTTGCACTTGGTCAGTCAATATACTGTTTATGAATGACGCTGGGGTTGTTATCCGATAATGTTCCATATGTGCTTGATTGGAGACAGATCTGATGATCCAATAGGGAAAAGAAAACATGTCGACACTCTGTAGAACATGCTGTGCTACAACAGCGATACGTGGTCGAGCTGTATCCTGTTGGAAAACACACCTCGGAATGCTGTTCAAGAGTGATGGCACAACAGATCGAATCACTAGGCTGACGTAAAAATTTGCATTCAGGGTGAATTGGATACCGACGAGAGAGCTCCTACAAAATCGCATCCCAGATGTGTATGTCCAGTGTGTCTAGCACACAGACAGGTTGGTTGCAGACTCTCAATTGGCCTCCTTCTGACCAACACAACGCCCATCACTGTCACCGAGGAATAACCAGTTTTCACCAGAAAACCCAACAGACTGCCACCCTGCCCTCCGATGAGCTCCCGCTTGACAACACTGAAGTCGCCGATGGTGGAGTTTTGGTGTCAGTTACAGAGTGTCTGGCTTGGAGCTGTCCTTGGTGTAACCGATTTGTAACAGTTAGTTGTACCACTGTGGTGCCAACTGCTGCTCAAACTGCTGCTGCAGATGCAGTTACGAAGCGGCAGAGCCATACGCCGAACGCGGTGATCTTCCCTCTCGGTGGTGCCACGTGGCGACCAGAGCCCGGTCTCCTTGCGACTGTATGTTCCCATGACCACTGCTGCCGGCAATCATGTACAGTGGCTACATTCCTGCCAAGTCTTTCTGCAATATCGCAGGAGCAACATTCAGATTTTCGTAGCGTTATTACAATACCTCGTTCAAACTCAGTGGGGTGTTATCAATGGCGTCTTTGTCACCTTAAAGGCATTCTTGGGTAATACTAACTCATCACGTCCAGTCTCGAGGGTAACTAACGCTCGCGACCGTTACAGCGTGTACTTAAAGCAAAGCTTCTTTGCATCCTCATAGTGGCGCTCCTAGCGCCATTCTTATGTGACTAGATGATCTTTGATATGTAGAAACACGCCATCCAACTTTCGTTTGTGTGCACACTTTCCATCAGTGTAAGTTATAGTAAAATATACAGCCTATTGTCCATCTGAATGTTCCTTGAGCATCCTACTAAATTTTAAGCAAATTTGCCAAGAATGTTTCGAAATATTTGGGAACACTGTTTCCCCTTTATATATCACATTTACATTTTTATTTCATATACAGGGTGTCCCAGCTATCTTGTCCACCCAAAATATCTCTGGAACAATAACAGCTATTGGAAAACGACTTTCACCGGTATCAATGTAGGGCTGGGACCCATGAATGTACATATTTGGAAACATTCTAAAACGAAAGCATATGTGTTTTTTAACACAAACTTATGTTTTTTTTAAATGGACCTCCTATGTTTTTTCTTCAACGATCCGTAGCATGACAAAGCACATACACAATGGCGTTAATTGCATCGCAATATTCCCATTACATCCCGAGATATTAAGACGCGAAGTTGACGCTTGAAACGCCCGACATGCGCTGCTAGCGCGCGCCCTGAGGCTCAGGCGTGAACCTCATGCTGCCCGTAATCGCGATGTGATTGATATACGTAATCACACTTCCATACTCATCAAGGGGTCCGAAACGAATAATACGGTCTGCTGCCATCCTGCATTAACGTCGTACATTCCAGCAGGCATGGGGTTCACGCCTGAGCCTCAGGACGTGCGCTAGCAGCGCATGTCGGGTGTTTCAAGCGTCAACTTTGCGTCTTAATATCTCGGGATATAAAGGGAATATTGCGATGCGATGTATATTAAAATGTGTAGCCTATGTCTATCCGAATATTCATTAGAATATCGCGTAAAAATTTCAAGTAAACCTGTTAAGAACGTTTCGAGATATTTGGTAACAACGTTTCCCCTTTATATAAGAGGGCTATTCTTCTAGTAGGGAACGTTTTGACATTAAAAAAAACTAAGTGCAAGAAATACATTTTTTTACATACATCTGAAAGAGCGACTGACATACTACTATTCCACATAGTCACCAAACACACTGAGGCACTTATTATAGCGGTGGACAATCTTTGAAAGACCTTCGTCGTAAAATTCTGCCGCCTGAGACATCAACCAGTGAGTCACGCCCGTCTGGAGTTCTGCGTCGTCATCAAAGCGCTGCGTTGCAAGCCAGTTTTTCATCTTGGGAAACAAGTGAAAGACGCTTGGTGCAAGATCGGGGCTGTAGGGCAGATGAGGGAAAACTTCCCATTTGAATGAATTAAGGGGTTGTTTAGTGCGGTTTGCCGTGTGAGGTCGGGAATTGCAGTGCAAAAACAAAATTTTGGACGTCAGCTTTCCTCGGCGTTTGTTTTGAAGTGCTTCTAAGGTTGCGCATAGTTTGACAATACCGGGAAGAATTTATGGTTGCTCCACGTTCGAAAAAATCAATAAGAAGCACAGCTTGCCTATCTCTAAACACTGTCGCCATCAACTTCCTTGCTGACAAGATTTGCAGACATTTTCTTGTTTGTGTGTGTGTGGGGGGGAGGGGGGGGGGGTCCCTGTGTGCACGCACTCCATGAACTGTAATTTTGTCTCGCAATTGACGTGTTTCACCCAAGTCTCATCACCGGTTACGATTCGATCCAGTGATGAATCACCATGTTTGTGGTAGGCCTCCAGAAATGTCAACGTTGACCCCACTCACTGTTCTTTATGGTGCTCTGTTAGCATTTTGGGCACCCATCGGGCACAAAATTTGTGGTAGCCAGCTTTTGAGTGGCAATTTCAAACAACAAAGCCCATGAAACGTGTGGAAAAGAAAGTGAAAGCTCCGTTATTGTGAAGCGACGGTTTTCACGAATCGTTACATCAATTTTAGCGACAAGATCGTCAGTCAAAATGCTCGGACGTCCACTCTTCTCTTCATCAGGAACGTTGGTACGGCCATTTTTAAACCGAATGCACCATTGCCGGACATAATATTCCCTCATTACGTTGTTTACGTACACTTCACACAGTTCACGATAAATTTCTATAGGTTTTTGGTGTTTTGCCAACAAAAACCGTATCACAGACCACACCTCACAACTGGTGGGATTTTCGATTGCAGCGCACATTTCAAATTCGAATATCGAAAAAACCAGACGAGCAGAGACGTTCCCGCTGTCACGGACGGATGCCGACTGAGCTGCCAAGCACACACATACCAAAATATACGCGATCGGCGCGCGCCTGGCGGCATCAGACGGAGACGTTCGCTACTTTCTGAATAGCCCTCGTATTACGTATTTAGCTGTATAAAAACACACGCGTCTTCGAATGCAACGTTGTGTCAAAATTTCAAGTCAATCCACAGAGTAGTTATCGAGTTTTTCGAGCACAAACATTCGCAGGCTGAATTTTTACATATAAAATATGATACACTACTGGCCATTAACTCTGCTACACCACTTAGATGACGTGCTACAGACGCGAAATTTAACCGACAGGAAGAAGATGCTGTGATATGCAAATGATTAGCTTTCCAGAGCATTCACACGAGGTTGGCGCCGGTGGCGACACCTACAAAGTGCTGACATGAGGAAAGTTACCAACCGATTTCTCATACACAAACAGCAGTTGACCGGCGTTGCCTGGTGAAACGTTGTTGTGATGCCTCGTGTAAGGAGGAGAAACATGTACCAACAGGATTCTGACTTTGATAAAGGTCGGATTGTAGCCTATCGCGATGGCGGTTTATCGTATCGCGACATCACTGCTCGCGTTGGTCGAGATCCAATGACTGTTAGCAGAATATGGAATCGGTGGGTTCAGGAGGGTAATACGGAACGTCGTGCTGGATCCCAACGGCATCGTATCACTAACAGTCGAGATGACAGGCTGTAACGGATCGTGCAGCCACGTCTCGATCCTGGAGTCAACAAATGGGGACCTTTGCAAGACGACAACCATCTGCACGAACAGTTCGACGACGTTTGCAGCAGCATGGACCATCAGCTCGGAGACCATGGCTGCGGTTACCATTGACGCTGCATCACAGACAGGAGCGCCTGCGATGGTGTACTCAAAGGCGAACCTGGGTGCACGATTGGGAAAACGTCATCTTTTCGAATGAATCCTGGTTCTGTTTACAGCATCATGATGGTCGCATCCGTGTTTGGCGACATCGCGGTGAACGCACATTGGAACCGTGTATTTGTCATCGCCACACTGGCGTATCACCCGGCGTGAAGGTACGGGGTGCCATTGGTTACACGTCTCGGTCATCTCTTGTTCGCACTGACGGCTCTTTGAACAGTGTACGTTACATTTAAGATGTGTTACGACCCGTGGCTCTACCTTTCATTCGATCCCTGCGAAACCCTATATTTCGGCAGGATAATGCAAGACCGCATGTTGCAGGTCCTGTACGGGCCTTTCTGGATACAGAAAATGTTCGAGTGCTTCCCTGGCCAGCACATTCCACAGATCTCTCACCAATTGAAAACGTATGGTCAATGGTGGCCGAGCAACTGGCTCGTCAGAATACGCCAGTCACTACTCTTGATGAACTGTGGTATCGTTTTGAAGCTGCATGGGCAGCTGTACCTGTACTCAATGCCCAAGCGTACCAAGATCGTTATTACGGGCAGAGGTGGTTGTTCTGGGTACTGATTTCTCAGGATCTATGCACCCAAATTGCGTGAAAATATAATCACATGTCATTTATAGTATAATATATTTGTCCAATGAATACCCGTTTATCATCTGCATTTCTTCTTGGTGTAGCAATTTTAATGGCCAGTAGTGTAGTTACAGCGTCTATATTGCTGGCATTAACGAGCTTAATTTCGCCTTGTCGTGTTGCAGGGATGGCCCTCGCGATGCGGCGCAGCTGGTGCGGCTGCTCGTTGAAGGCGGGTTCTATAATCACGGCCTTCCTCTTCACGGTGAGTCCGGCTGACACCCTCAGCTGTACGCTTCCGGTCCCCTTGCCGTTCTGCAGATGCATGACCTACTATGTAAGAGCGAGCGCTGCCGAGTGTGTGTGTGTGTGTGTGTGTGTGTGTGTGTGTGTGTGTGTGTGTATGTGTGAGTGTGTGCGCTGATGCGTATGCAGCCTATAAAGTAGTCCTCACAGGGGACATTTTCAACATCGTGAAGTACACTGACCTTGGTTGTAAGTGTGGTTGGTTCACACTCATCTACATAATCGTCAGTGTGATTTGTGACAGCAGCCCCTTGCCCAAGATGGCTTCCGCCAACTTCCTCTCCCGGATGATGCCCTCGTCCCCTCTATCTACCCCTCCTGCCACATTTAATCCTCCCCTTCCTCCTCCTGTGTTTTTCCTCCAGGGCACCCTCTTTCCCTTCACTACCTCCTCACTTCCTCCCTCCTCTCTCCTTCTCCTTCCCCCCTCACCGAGCTTCCACACCCCCCCATACCTTCTCCCCTCTCACTCCCATCTTCTCTCCACGTGGCATCCCTCCCTCCCTACCAACCCTCCCGTATTTCCCTGTGGCAGCCCACCCCCCCACCCCCCCCCCCCCACCCCCCACTTTTTTCGTGCACCAGTATGTTTATAGAGCGCCGAAGATCGCCATCATTGTGTTAGTGTTTCTCTTCGTCTTAGTGCAATGGTGTTTCTTTGTCAGTGCTCCTATGTTCACGTGGTCAACCGTCTGTCTACGTGTTTGCACTGAGCTGCACTTCCCTGTGCGACCAGTGCCTTCCGTGAACGACTTCATTTCTTATTCATTTGTCTGTCTCCTGTTTTCATCCTACATGTACATCTGAACCGCTGCCGGCCTACCTTTTGTAAAGGTTTCAAATAACAACAAAGAAAAAAGTTGTGACAGCTGCGCCCTCCAGTGGCAGCTGTCAACTACATCTAGCGGACAAACTGCAAAGTTTGTTTACGGGAATGGACCTGCGTAAGATACGAGTTCGATAAGTATTGCGACCTATTTTTCTTCTCCACCAATTTCGGTTGCAAAATGCTGAAATTCTGGTGGGACAGCGTGGAATATACTTGTTTCGGCCCCTATAGTTTCACGAACTTCCGAGTTCCAGCGCTATACGTGGCCTTCAAATGGCGTTTGTAACGGTGGTGCGTTCCAGGCAGAGAACTATCATTGTGTTTCTTTTGGCGAAATATCAGAGCATCGCAGATATCCATATGCACTTTCAGAATGTCTACTGAAATCTGGCAGTGAACAAAAGCACGGTGAGTCGTTGGGAGAGGCGTCTGCCATCATCGAAATAAGGCCGCAAGAAACCTGTCCAATCTCCGCGTCCCTACTGATGTCACACAACTTCGACTTCTTCAATGATGGAACGTGCGGAAACTCTCATTCGAAGTAATAGACGGATCACAAAAAACACCTCGCTGCATAATCGGATGTCTCTGCTTGTAGTGCTGATACACTCGTCCACCAGGTGTGTGCTCGCTGGATTCCTCGCCGCCTACCAGAAGATCATAAAGGGCAACGAAAGATCATCTGTGCGGAATTGCTTGCGCGTTACGAGGCTGACCGTAACAATTTTTTGTCGAACATGGTCGCAGGCGATGAAACATCGATTGAGCACTTCGAACCGGAAGCAAAACGGCAATCCATAGCGGAGCCACACCACTTCACCCCCAAATAAAAAGTTCGAAGCCGCACCCTCACCCAGTAATGTCATGGCGACGGCTTTCTGCGGCTCTGAAGAGGTTATTCTGTTTGATGTCTTCCCTCATGGTGCAACGATCAACTCTGAAGTGTATTGTGTTAGCCCCAGGAAGCTGAATAAACGGCTTCAGCGCGTTCGGCGCCACAAAAATGCAAATGAACTTCTCCATGACAATTCAATCCCTCACATTAGGCTGCGCATCCGAAAGGAGCTCACAAAACTTTGTTGGACTGTTCTTCCTCATCTACTCAACAGCTCGGATCGCGCATCTTCCGACTTCCATCCGTTTGGCCCGAGAAAGGACGCACTCCTTGGGAAGCAGTACGTGGATGATAGGGGGGTTACTGATTCAGCAAGACATCGACTCCGACGTCGACTAGCAGAGTGGTACCACGCGAGCATGATGCAGGGACTTACCGAAAACCAACAGACTTTACGCAAAAGCTTTTTAACAATTTCGAAACTTTTTCTCGTTAACAGACCCCGATTGTTCACCACCTGTGGGGCGGCGGGTGGAAAATATTGTTTGTTTAAAATGAAATATAAATTGTTTTGTAATGTAGAAAAGATGCAATTCCCTGCCGTTTTACCATATGTGGGGCGGCGAGTGGAAAATATTATTATTATAAATGTTCCTATTATTTATGCTGTTGTTTTGCCTTTCTCAACACTGGCTCTCTAACTACAATTTTGGCAACCAGAAAGTGATTAGCAAAACGTGAAACCTGTAATTAGAATTCCTAGTGCCCACTTCATCTGAGAAATACACTTTTAGCTACAGCTTATAGCTCTGAGGAATTAGGAGATTCTCTGGGATTCATAATCAAAAACGATCGTGTAAAAAAGTTCTCTGTATTATGAAAGTCACAGATGAAAAAAAAAGAATCCTCACAATCTGACTAACAGAGCAGTTCAGAGTCTAATGCGCTGATGCAACTATAACTTCCAAATTAAATGTTTAAATGAATGCTCGCCATAATTTGATGATTAGGTTCATCAAACGCCACGCTAAATAAATGTAGAATGTCTGTCCCGCGGCGGCACGTGAAAATACGACATACGCAAACTGAAGATAGATAATTAAAGTCATCCCAGAATTAACACTTCTCTCGAACACGATTTCATGGTTACGCGTATCCCGAGTAACTTAATATGGCATCAGAGGCTGTTTATAGCAATGATACCGACACGACGCGATGCGACTCCCGACACAGATTGTGTGCTATTCAGCGTCTGGAAAGAACTGGGGCCTTCCTTCCTCGCGCAGCCTTCTTATATATAAAGCCGCGGTGCGGACGGCTAAGGGAACGCCTGATCAAATTGGCTCTCCCGACTAGCTGCTGGGCTAGTAATGCACCACATTAAATTATTGAGGACCGCTGCTCGTGGTCGTGCGGTGCGATTTCGCTTTCCACGCCCGGGTTCCCGGGTTCGATTCCCGGCGGGGTCAGGGATTTTCTCTGCCTCGTGATGACTGGGTGTTGTGTGTTGTCCTTAGGTTAGTTAGGTTTAAGTAGTTCTAAGTTCTAGGAAACTGATGACCATGGATGTTAAGTCCCATAGTGCTCAGAGCCATTTTAAATTATTGAATAAATCATTGCTTCCTTTGCTGACAGCCGATGAAGCTCTCAATTTAAATGTGCATTCAGCACACAGGTAAGTAATCATAATAAAAGTCTGACGTGGCTAAGTCAATTATTTTGGGCGAGTGAATTAATTTAATTACACTACACGCAGTAGACGAGCTCTGAACTTGCCCTTTGGAGATACGCTATCGCTATAGTTTTATAGTTATTCAATTGAAACTTCTCACATCTTTATGATTATAGCGGATCTCCCTTCTACTTAAATCTAAACATCCTAGCCTTATTTATTAGCCTACTTAATCTATATTGCTTCTTTAATTTTTAAGACAAAAACCAGAAAATTATGAATTTCAACAAAAATTTTAATTTGTGAGATCCAGAAGACTGTTTCTATTAAATTATTATTAAAAAGGAATCTAAATATAAATTTTTAAGTCTCTAGCTCTTTTCTGTTGCGCCAATGATTTTTACAGAAAAACGTCCAAATTTCGAAAATGGTTAAAGTTATCGAACTGATATTCAACACATATTAATTTAGTATTACTCCTGACATGCTAGAACCGTTTCAGGTTATTTACTTGATTTTTAAAGTATTGCGCAACATTTATGTCGTCAGAGCTAGTTACAGCGGACTGGCTGGCACACAATGGAAAGACTGATGTGAATTTATTACGGCGTGAGTAGGCTGCTTCCCTACAACCCTCTCCTCCAAAACAATTTTCGCTGTTCATGCAGTAAAACAACATAAGAAATCACTCTTTGATTTATTACTTCTGTTCTACTATCTCGATTCGCAAGACGTTTTGCGGACAATACCTGCATACCTACATGTACCGCTGCACATACCTGCAAAATTATATGACCGTACGGCATATAGTTCAGGAAATATGATGTCTAAAACATTGTGATGCAGGCCGTCATAGTAAGATGGCGGAAGGCCGTCACATTAAACGGAGATTATGTTGAAAAATAGGGTTTCGTGGCCAAAAGATGGGGGAATAATATGGTGTATAAGAATCCTGAATGAAACCAATCCGCTTTCAGAAAATAAATGTGTTACTTCACATATTGAGCGCTCCTGGTAGATACGTTACCTCTGTTAGTGATCGTCGAAAAGAGTTCTTTATTTACACGCAACACCATATATTCCAGTTCAAGCTTCCGGTACATGAATAAGGAAGTCAATGAAACTTTTAGAAAGCAAGAAGTAAATAAAAAAATATTGGCGCAAAGCGAGATGTGAACTGGTAATCTCAATCCGCGCCTGAACAGATAAACTGTAAGTAATGTTTTATAACTTAGTGCAGCAATCAGTAGTCCTTTTTTTAGATTTTATTACGCAAATCTAGATTTCGGCTAGTGGTTAGCCATTCTCAATGCACTATTTTCTATTCTCGATGCATGTAATCGATGCATGTAAGTTCAAAGAAATATGACTGAAGCCAGAACAACCGTATTTGTTACGGTCACCGATACCATGACCTCAGCTTAGAAGTTGGAGGAACTGAAGTGGCGGCAGTTATGCGAAGGGCAGGACGGCCTGACACTGCCCCTCGTTTAGCAGCTGTGGCTTGAAATTTAAAGTAACAGCTCGGCAGCCTTTGTAATCTTTCAAATTATTAGGAATAATTAATCCGGGGTTCGGAAAATTTCATCGCCCCTTCGTGGTGATATTTCTTAGTTTCGGCAAGACCATGGTGGTCTCTGATCACCGGAGAAACTGGTTTAACCTAATTTAGCCGTCAATGTATTGTCATTGACTTTTTGAATTACAGGGGGTAACCAAAAACTTTCCGTTTGAGAGCTTTGCTGCAGCTTGTATGCAACGTAGCGCGACTTCGATGCGGGTATACAAACACCAACATATAGTCAGAGATTAGTTTGGCATTCGTTTCTTTCTGAAGTGTGTGTCGTAAGTGCAGAAACGTGAACTATGTGACGTTATTACCAAATGACGCTCAAACAGGAACAAGTGCTGTTATTCTTTTCCTGGTTGCCGGAAGACAAACATTGATAAACAACCATCGGAGAAGACTAGAGAGAGATCTGGCGCACATATAAACACTAGAAAAGGATCAAAATTAGTAATATTCTGCTCGCTCTGGCCACTGGTTCAAGACTGTACAATAGCTGCCCATAAAGATTTAATTGTGACAGCAAAAATGTCAAGCTGTGACCATGAAAATTGGGACAATATGTTGTGTGCCAAGCTAAATGGTACATGTTGTGACTTGGCAAGACAGCCAAGTCACTATGAGAGGAAGCCAAAAGGCACACGCTTAAGCTCACGCAGGCTGGCGCGAAGTCTGTAACATTACAAGGAAATGAGAACTTAGAAAAACGGACGCAGTTGCTGTAATACTTAACTTTAATCCATAATTGCAGAACATCGCTCTTGTTGATACATTAATATAAGCTCAATAGTAACTGGTAATGGCGCTTTGCTAGGTCGTAGCAAATGACGTAGCTGAAGGCTATGCTAACTATCGTCTCGGCAAATGAGAGCGTATTGGTCAGTGTAGCTTCGCTAGCAAAGTCGGCTGTACAACTGGGGCGAGTGCTAGAACGTCTCTCTAGACCTGCCGTGTGGTGGCGCTCGGTCTGCAATCACTGACAGTGGCGACACGCGGGTCCGACGTATACTAACGGACCGCGGCCGATTTAAAGGCTACCACCTAGCAAGTGTGGTGTCTGTCGGTGACACCACAGTACACAACAAAAACCATGAGGGGCCGCCACCACACAGGCGCAACCACTCGCCTGGCGCTTCTCGGTTCTGAGAAGCAGCCTCCAGATGGCGCTCACAAATTCGGACTACTTTTTGCTTCTGCGCCACATCCATCTGCTCATCGTGCTCATACACTGATAGTGTTGACAGCCGCCAAAGGGAGCGCTGTGAGCCATGGATTACACTGCTCTCGCCTTGTAGTGTCAAAAATGGAAACCCTTCCACCGACAGGCACAAAACATGATGCATTGCAGACACTCAGTTCCAGTCTCACAGGCAGCTAGTGCAGTTCAGCGTCTACAGCCACTTCAGTAAAGCTCCTGCTATTATGCTACAGAGCATGATTCTATGAATTTTTCTGCGAAGACATCATTTAAAGTTAGCACTCACTGTTTACAGAGTAATAAGATGGTTAACCAAGACTGTCTGCAATATTTACTATTAATCATGGGGTCAATGCCACGTACTACCAAGAGAGAGTTGTATTAGGTAGAGGGCATCCAGTGCCGCGCATCAGACTGTTACCAAAGTTGCATCGTAAGTATTACTAAATGCCTTGGTTATTTCTTACCGACTTTCCACATTTCTATTCTTGTGCCGCCCTTTCAAGCACGTGTGTAAGTTGACAGTTTGCTAACTCTGAAGATCTGTAGTATTAAACCACTTTTCTGCCCCCGTGGAAGTTTGAGCCAAATTAATAGAAGTATTCAGTTTACAACATTCCCAGCACAGTGTTAATCCTTCCCCTTCAATTCGCCGTTCAATGCGACACATTTTTCCCAACGCTGGTTGGATCTCTATTTGGTTTGTACACCTCTGTATTTTAGCTGTTCAGGAATCTTCGACAGCTTCCTGTATCGCTTCACCGTGGCAGCCTACCATACCCTTGTCAGGTGACTTAGTTGGTAAGCTCCTGCGACTGTTTGCCCATGGTGAGCGTAATCTATAGTAAACCATAAAATCCGTCCTAACAGGCCTCATAAGGTCCAACGGTACCGACCGATCACTGTATCATCCTCAGCTGATACGCGTCAGTGGATGCGGATAAGGAGGGGCATGTGGTCAACGTACCGTTCTCCCAGCCGTTGTCAGTTTTCGTGACTGGAGCCGCTCCCTCTCAGTCAAGTAATTGCTCAATGGGCCTCACAAAGGCTAAGTGCAACTCGCTTGCCAGCATCACACGGCAGACCCAGACATCGTCCATCAGAGTGCTAGCCGAACCTGACAGTGCTTAACTTCGGTGATCTGACGGGAAATGGTGGGACCACTGCGGCAAGGCCGTTGGCTGTAGCACACCATGACAATCCCAAAAAGCACTCAGCATCCCCTTGCCAGATGATGGTTGGGTCTTTGCTACTATCAACGGCGGTGAACCCATATGTTTCCACTGCTTGTTTCGATACTTTCTCTCTGTGTCTTAGTGATACACCAAACACTCGTGGCTAAAGAAGTCATTTGGGTTAACATGGATATAACTGCAACTTTTCCACTGTTTCCTTGGTCCGGCGGGATGTTTTGAGTGGATATGAGTAGTCACAGAACGCAGAAAACTGTGACCTTTGTCGTATTCAAAATGTCCTGCAAGATGTTTAAAGCCGATACATGACTGATTTTTACTTTTTGGACTACCGTGCCGATTGTGAAACATCTCCGGACTGCGAGCGCCAAGGTGCTCATTTATCTTGTAATTCCCTTTTATTTTTCACAGAGAGGTGGTGTGCCACATCGTCCTTCGTCATTCAGAGTTATTTGACCACAATGGAAGTGAATGTGCCCGCTATCCAATGCGCCATATTATGGTACATTGTTTCCAGAATGAAATATCACTCTGCAGCGGAGTTGTAACTTCCTGGGAGATTATAACTGGATTATAACTGTGTACTGGACCAGGAGTCGAACGGAGAGCCTTTGCCTTTCACCGGAAAATGCTCTAACGACTGAGCTACACAAGCACAACTCATGACCCCTTACAGTTTTACTTCCACAGCACCTCATCCCTACCTTCCGAACTTCACAGAAGTTACAGCGTCGGGTTAACGAAGAGGGCTGTCGAACTGGCCAAACTGGATGTGGTTTTTATATGTAAATACTGGGCCAGTACCCACGTCGATCAATCAGATACACAGACATTTAGAAAACGTTGTCACACTTCAACGTGAGATTTACACTAGACGCAGATACATAGGGTACACAGATTCCGTCTCAGAGGGCAGTGCTGGAGTCAGGGCAGACGTCCAGCCACTAGCTGCCATTAAAAATACCTATATAACAGTTCCGATGCCGTAGAGAAATGAGAAAGGAAAAGG
Organism: Schistocerca americana; assembly: GCF_021461395.2. Lineage (NCBI taxonomy): Eukaryota > Metazoa > Arthropoda > Insecta > Orthoptera > Acrididae > Schistocerca > Schistocerca americana. The sequence continues at coordinate 471,441,781 of NC_060125.1, forward strand.
ATAAAAGGAGAACATAAACATGGAATGCCGAGGTCACCATCCTTATGGGACAATTACTTGTGAACGCCCGACCGCCTAGCCGCGCGGTCTAACGCGCTGCTTCCCGAGCGGGAAGGCGTGCCCGTCCGCAGCACGAATCTGCCCGGCGGATTAGTGTCGAGGTCCGGTGCACCGGAAAGCCTGTGGATGGTTTTCAAGGCGGTTCTCCATCTGCCTCGGCGAATGCGGGCTGGTTCCCCTCATTCCACCTCAGTTACACTATGTCGGCGATTGCAGCGCAAAACACTGTCTCCACGTACGCGTACACCATAATTACTCTACCATGCAAACATCTGGGGTTACACTGGTCTGGTATAAGACGTTCCAAGGGTGGGCCCACTGGGGGCAGAACCGCACAATAACCCTTGTTTCAGTGTGGGGTGGGTGGACTGATGTGGCCTGTTGTGGGGTTGTGAACCACTGAGGGCTGGTGCGGGACGCAGCCTCTCCGTCGTTTCTAGGCCCCTGTTTCAATACACATAATACAATTAACTTGTGACCAATGCACAGCGATAATTTCGAAATTGAGCTACTCGCCATCAGCATTACAATAGTACTTTTCATAGAGCGTACGCCAGGGACATACTGAGTGACGCAAAGGAAGACAGAAAAGACGTATGGTGCGTGCATGATTCAAATGCACTGCTTCTCTGAAGTCTCTCTGGTGTATTCATGTTCGAAGGGCTGTTCAAACTAAGCACAAATCATTACCTTCTAACGGACAACACCATATTGGCGAAAGTGACTGCTACTGACTTCACTGTCATTACAACCAGCTACATTCAGGGACAGTCCTTCTACACTGAAGAACCGGGATATGGTCATTTGATGGGAGTGGAGGGCTGACTATTAACTTTGATGAGTTAATTTGATTCTGATTTATTAATTAAAGATTCAGGCAGGATACCATGAACATTTGCAGACAGAAATGACGAATGAAAATTTTTACAAGACCAGGATTTGAACCAGGGTCTCCTACTCACTAGGCAAACGTGCTAATCACGACCCCACTCTGCCACACTGCCTTTGTAGAGCTACACGGACTACCCTAGCATTCCTCATTTCTCAATCCAAGTTCCCATTCACACCTCAACCCATTTGGTATTCCCCCCAAACTTTAACACATTGCAGAGGAATTTCTACTGTAAAGAATAGCGCTCACGAAAGAACGAAAATGTGGATCCTGCCTGAACGCAAGGCGCAGGTGCTTTAATCAAATGAAACTGTGGTTCGAGGTAGATGTTTGAGATCTGAAAAGGTCTCTCGGACCCACATCGTTTCAGTTGATTAAAGCACCTATGGCTGGGTTTCAGGCAGGGCCCCACGTTTCATTTGCTGCTCACTTGCTATTCCAATTCCGTTGGAGCACCTCTGCAATACTATGCCAGGGTGGCGTAGTGATTAGCACACCTGTCTAGTGAGCAGTAGACCCGGGTTTGAAACCCCGTCTTGGTACAAATTATCATTCGTCGATTCAGTCTGTTTATATACACCGTAGATGTTAGAGGCTTGAGAAGGCCTCTGGAACCATGTAGTTTCATTTGATCAGACAGAACAGTTGAAGCTCTCAACGGTGACTGGCGTGTGGTGTCCACTTATCGTTCGGGATGCGGGGAGCTTCACCATGCGGTTCACGAAGGATGGGACACGGTAGAACCTCTAACGTAATGCCTCTGGCAAAGCCTGAAACTGTCACCATAAATCACTACACCAGTCTCGGTGATACCTTTGAACAGAACCTGATAACCGATACAGCAATTAAAGAATCCACCAACAGTAGTTTTATTTTCCCTTGAATGCACTTCCATTGAAACCTCAGGTTATTTAATAAAATCTTTCCTTCAATTAGAACAGTTACTATATATGTAGAGGAAGAATTATGCAAGCCGCCTTCGATCTAATGATCACTGTACTTGGTTGGTTGGTTGATCTGCGGAAGGGGGCCAAACAGCGAGGTCCCATCGGATTAGGGAAGGAAGTCGGCCCGGCATTTGCCTGAAGCGGTTTAGGAAAATCACGGATTGCCGGCCGCTCTGAACGAACGGTTCTAGGCGCTTCAGCCCGGAACCGCGCTGCTGCTATGGTCGCAGGTTCGAATGCTGCCTCGGGCATGGATGTGTGTGATGTCCTTCGGTTAGTTAGGTTTAAGTAGTTCCAAGTCCAGGGGAAAGATGACCTCAGATATTAAGTCCCATAGTGCTTAGAGCCGTTTGAAAAGCACGGAAAGCCTAAATCAGGATGGCCGGCCGTGGGTTTGAGCCGTCGTCCTTCCGAATGTTTGTCCAGTGTGCAAACCACTGCGCCACCTCCCTCGGTCCACTATACTTGAAAGTACTATTTAAGAACGACCCCTGAAATTACAAATATAACGGGCTCACCAAAATCAGGAATAAAGCTGAAATAGTGACTTTACCAACAAAATTTTAAAAAGAATAACTTAACTGGCAGTTATTAAATAATGTTAAAAATAATCAAAGTTGCCCCGGAAAGCTAGCAGCAAAGCTTAGAGGAAGGCCCTCGAGAAGGCAATGAAATAAGCTACTGTGCTAAGATACTATTCAAATACGACCACTAAGTCTACTTTAAAATGTAACACAACGTGAAGGTGATACACGTAACTTCAGGAGGTAAAGGCCTTAAGATAGGGCCGCACATAATTATTATATCGACACTACACACCGCCAGGGCAATGCGGCCACACAACAGACCCACAAAGCTGCTTAGGGAAACAGGTCGGACTTGCCGCCTGCCTAAATACGAGGTGCATTCAAGTTCTAAGGCCTCCGATTTTTTTTTCCAATTAACTAATCACCCGAAATCGATGAAACTGGCGTTACTTCTCGACGTAATCGCCATGCAGACGCACACATTTTTCACAACGCTGACGCCATGATTCCATGGCAGCGGCGAAGGCTTCTTTAGGAGTCTGTTTTGACCACTGGAAAATCGCTGAGGCAATAGCAGCACGGCTGGTGAATGTGCGGCCACGGAGAGTGTCTTTCATTGTTGGAAAAAGCCAAAAGTCACTAGGAGCCGGGTCAGGTGAATAGAGAGCATGAGGAATCACTTCAAATTGTTATCACGAAGAAACTGTTGCGTAACGTTAGCTCGATGTGCGGGTGCGTGAAACAGCACACGCGCAGCCCTTCCTGGACGTTTTTGTTGCAGTGCAGGAAGGAATTTGTTCTTCAAAACATTTTCGTAGGATGCACCTGTTACCGTAGCGCCCTTTGGAACGCAATGGTAAAGGATTACGCCCTCGCTGTCCCAGAACATGGACACCATCATTTTTTCAGCACTGGCGGTTACCCGAAAATTTTTTGGTGGCGGTGAATCTGTGTGCTTACATTGAGCTGACTGGCGCTTTGTTTCTGGATTGAAAAATGGCATCCACGTCTCATCCATTGTCACAACCGACGAAAAGAAAGTCCCATACATGCTGTCGTTGCGCATCAACATTGCTTGGCAACATGCCACACGGGCAGCCATGTGGTCGTCCGTCAGCATTCGTGGCACCCACCTGGATGACACTTTTCACATTTTCAGGTCGTAATGCAGGATTGTGTGCACAGAACCCACAGAAATGTCAACTCTGGAGGCGATCTGTTCAACAGTCATTCGGCGATCCCCCAAAACAATTATCTCCACTTTCTCGATCATGTCGTCAGACCAGCTTGTGCAAGCCCGAGGTTGTTTCGGTTTGTTGTCACACGATGTTCTGCCTTCATTAAACTGTCGCACCCACGAACGCACTTTCGACACATCCATAACTCCATCACCACATGTCTCCTTCAACTGTCGATGAATTTCAATTGGTTTCACACCACGCAAATTCAGAAAACGAATGATTGTACGCTGTTCAAGTAAGGAAAACGTCGCCATTTTAAGTATTTAAAACAGTTCTCATTCTCGCCGCTGGCGGTAAAATTCCATCTGCCGTACGGTGCTGCCATCTCTGGGACATATTGACAATGAACGCGGCCTCATTTTAAAACAATGCGCATGTTTCTATTTCCAGTCCGGAGAAAAAAAATCAGAGGCCTTAGAACTTGAATGCACCTCATACATCGCACAGCAATACGTTTTCAAGTGTGCGAAGCCCGGCCGCTACATTTACCGTTAACTAATCGGACCAACAGGGTGGTGTGAATCATCGTACTTCTTGGTGACCCCACACATATCAATAATTACGGTCAAACGAGTAACTTGGATTAACTAGCTAACTACAGAGATATACCACTACTAGATTAACCAGGGATTAGTACAACTACATATCACAAAGCGAGGTGGCACAGTGGTTACCAACAAATGTTCAAATGCGTGTGAATTCCTAAGGGACCAAACTGCTGCGGTCATCGGTCCCTTGACTTACACACTACCTAAGCTAACTTATGCTAAGAACAACACACACGCCGATGTCCGAGGGAGGACTCGAACCTCTGGCGAAAGTGGTGGTGGTGGTGGTAGTGGTGGTGTGTTGGGGCTTATGGGCGCTCAACATCGAGGTCATCAGCGCCCTGACACACATTAAAAGGAACGAATATGGACAGACCTAAAAAAACTAAAGCACACACTCAAACAAAGCAGGAAAAGAAGGAAAATGCTACCTAAGAAAGTAAAACCTACGGAAAGGGGAAACATAGCAACAAGAATGTCACACAGGAAATTGTTATTGGCTGGCAACTTACATAAAATATGGGCGAGCTTGTCACACAGTGAGACAATTAAAATCCTCTCCCTAAAATCTTTGTAAAAACGTTTGACAGGGCACAGAACTTTAAAACTTTAACCACATTCGTCCGAGTGTTGCCTAAAAGAGATGGCAGGTCCGCTGGCAAGTCAGCCGCGACCCGCTGGTCAGAAAATAAAACGCAATCCAATAAAACGTGGCGCACAGTGACCTGGACGCCGCAAGCACCACAAATTGGAGGGTCCTCTCGCCGGAGCAGGAAGCCGTGCGTCATAGGGCTGTGGCCTATTCGAAGCCGAGTGAGGAGAACCTCGTCCCGTCGATAGGGCTGACAGGAAGTACACCACACACTCGTTGTGGGCTTGACTATACGGAGCTTATTGTCAGTCACTTCCAGCCACTCATCCTCCCACCGACGCATGACCCGTGAGCTCAACAGCGAGGTGAGTGCGTGCAAGGGGATAGCACACTGAGATACTTGTGGGGCGAGACACGCCTCCTTGGCTGCGAGATCTGCCCTTTCATTCCCAGCAATGCCAACATGCCCCGGAACCCAGCAGAAAGCTACAGCCTTCCCCAGTCGCTGTAGTCGGAGGATGGCATCCTGGATGGTCTGGACAATTTTGTCTGCCGGATACAAACGTTGCAATGAGTGAAGGGCACTGAGTGAATCGGAACAGACGAGAAATTTAGGAGAGGAAGAATGTCTCATGTGCTCCAGTGCCCGCAAGATCGCAAACAATTCTGCATCAAAGACAGTAAAAGTGTGGCCGCGCAATCCGTGACATGGCGCCTCTAACCGAGCGGCCACTCCACACGGCAGTGGTTAGCACACTGGACTTGCATTCGGGAGGACGACGGTTGAAACCAGCGTCCGGCCATCCTGATTTAGGTTTTCGGTGATTTCCCTAAATCGCTTAAGGCAAATGCTCTTTATTCACATGAACTGTTAAATGCTATTGACAAGGGATTTCAGATCGATTCCGTATTTCTGGATTTCCGGAAGGCTTCTGACACTATACCACACAAGCGGCTCGTAGTGAAATTGCGTGCTTATGGAAGGTCTGATCAGTTATGTGACTAGATTTGCGATTTCCTGTCAGAGTGGTCACAGTTCGTAGTAACTGACGGAAAGTCATCGAGTTAAACAGAAGTGATTTCTGGCGTTCCCCGAGGTAGTGTTATCGGCCCTTTGCTGTTCCTTATCTGTATTAACGATTTGGGAGACAATCTGAGCAGCCGTCTTCGGTTGTTTGCAGATGACGTTGTCGTTTATCGACTAATAAAGTCATCAGAAGATCAAAACAAACTGCAAAAAGATTTAGAAAAGATATCTCAATGGTGAGAAAAGTGGCAGTTGTGATTAAATAACGAAAAGTGTGAGGTCATCCACATGAGTGCTAAAAGGAACTCGTTAAACTTCGGTTACACGATAAATCAGTCTAATCTAAAAGCCGTAAATTCAACTAAATACCTAGGAATTACAATTACGAACAACTTAAATTGGAAGGAACACATAGAAAATGTTGTGGGGAAGACTAACCAAAGACTGCGTTTTATTGGCAGGACACTTAGAAAATGTAACACATATACTAAGCAGGCTGCCTACACTACGCTTGTCCGTCCTCTTTTAGAATACTTTTAGAATCCTTACCAGATAGAACTGACGGAGTACATCGAAAAAATTCAAAGGAAGGCAGCACGTTTTGTATAATCGCGAAATATGGGAGAGAGAGTCACAGAAATGGTACAGTATTTGGGCTGGAAATCATTAAAAGAAAGGCGTTTTTCGTTGCGACGGAATCTTCTCATGAAATTCGAATCACCAACTCTCTCCTCGGAATGCGAAAATATTTTGCTGACGCCGACCTACATAGGGAGGAGCGATCACCACGATAAAATAAGGGAAATCAGAGCTCGTACGGAAAGATATAGCTGCTCATTCTTTGCGCGCTCTATACGAGATTGGAATAATAGAGAATTGTGAAGGTGGTTCGATGAATCCTCTGCCAGGCACTTAAATGTGATTTGCAGAGTATCCATGTAGATGTAGAAGTAGATGTTTTTGTAAATCGATGTGAACGGTGACTGAGCCATAACTCAGTAAATTACGAGCACCACTAACAACTTCATCAACAACGGTGCAACGATCTGCAAACACACCAGTGAACATTCGGAAAACAGCACCACTCAACGACGGATTGTAGTGGCCTGTACCTTTACTATGGACAAGCAACTAAACATATCAAGCGGCGTTTAAGGTATACAAACAATGAAACATTTTACCAACTCCAGGCTACAGAATTACGATCACGTCTTGCAGAACCTGAGAGAATACCAGGACTATAGAGAACACCAACGCTCGACATTGCTGTTATAATGGTCACCGACGGGGTGCCACCGAGAGACTGCCAGACAGCACTCGATGCCTCGTGCCCACTCAGCGCGTCGGCAGCGCCACTCGATACTATCGCGCGGAGCACCGCTAACGGTGTCGAAAATGTCCGCAGCTCGTAGTCTAATGGATCACAGGGTCCAGGGCTCGATTCCCAACCGAGTTGGAGATTTTCTCTGCCAGGGGACTGGGTGTTTGTGTTGTCTTAATCGTCATCATCATCATTCGTGACTGTGGCTGGGATGGACTGTGTAGAAATTGGACTGTATAGAAATTGAGAGTTTGTGTGGGTGCTGATGACTGCGCAGCTGAGCGCCCCACAAACAAAACATCACAGTGTCGGAACTGGCAGAGGAACTACTGGCTACCACGCGATTTCAAAAATGCCGAAGAGGAGACAAACCGGCACACGGGGGCGCCATTACTGTCTATTTACAGTCATGCTCATAAATTAAGGATAATTGCAGAATGTGGTGCCACACAACGTGCCACTACACAAAACTGGCGCTAATATCATAAGCACATAAGGAACACACACGACATAGATCTGTAAGTCCACGGTATTGGTAATAAGTTGAGAAAACCGTCCCGAAACACATGTGCTACAAGACGCCACTGTTTCCTGCGCATGTACCCCGAGATCAATATGGGATGTGATCACCATGTACACGTACACAGGCCGCACAACGGGTTGGCATACTCTGGGTCGGTGGTCGAGCAGCTGCTGGAGTATACCCTCCCATTCTTGCACCAGTGCATGTCGGAGCTCCCGAAGTGTCGTAGGGGTTTGAAGACGTGCAGCGATACGTCGACCGAGAGCATCCCAGAAGTGCTCGATGGGGTTTAGGGCTGGAGAACAAGCAGGCCCCTCCATTCACCTGATATCTTCTGTTTCAAGGTGCTCCTTCACGATGGCAACTCGGTGGGACCGTGCGTTATCATCCATCAGGAGGAGGGTGCGACCCACTGCACCCCTGAAAAGGGGGACATACTGGTCAAAATGACGTCCCGATACACCAGACCTGTTACAGTTCCTCTGTCAAAGACATGCAGGGGTTTACGTGCGCCAATCATAATGCCACCCTATGCCATCAAAACACGACCTCCATACAGGTCCCTTTCAATGACATTAAGGGGCTGGTATCTGGTTCCTGGTCCACGCCAGATGAAAATCCGGCGAGAATCACTGTTCAGACTGTACCTGGACTCGTCCGTGAACATAACCTGGTACCACTGTTCCAATGACCATGTACTGTGTTCTTGACACCAGGCTTTACAGGCTCTCCTACGACCAGGGGTCAGTGGAATGCACCTTGCAGGTTTGCGGGCGAATAAACCATGTCTGTTCAGTCGCCTGTGACTGGTTCCAGGTCCCGAGCAAAGCTACCTGCAGTACTCCGTGGCCGTCTGCGGCACTGATGTTGAGATATCGGTCTTCTTGTGGTGGTGTACACTGTGGACGTCCCGTACTGTAGCGCCTGGACACTTTTCCTCTCTGCTGGAATCGTTGCCATAATCGTGAGTTCACACTTTGTTGGACACGTAAAGCCCGTGCTACGACCACTGTGTTTGACCAGCCTCCAGTCGCCCTAGTATTCTACACCTCACAACGCCATCAATGTGTGTTCTTTGAGCCATTTTCAATACACAATCAACAGTAGTACATGTGGAAATACCTGCACACTTACTCGTTACACCGTACTCTGACATGCACCAACACACCTCTGGGTACGTGGACTGCTGCCAGCGCCACCGTGCGACGACCGCAGGTCAAATGCACCGCATGGTCATACCCGGAGGTGATTTAAACCCGCAAACCACCCACCAGAGCGTTGTTTCACCATTTAACAGCATTATCCCTCATTTATGAGCATGAGTGTAGTAGGTGTCGTTCGTCCTGGTAACACACACAAAATAACTAATCAAATAGAGTCAAAATTAACACAATTGCTAGCCTCTAAGGCATGTTAATCCGTAATTACCCTAATTCTGATGTGACGATTATAATTTGTCGCCCCTGAAGAGTGTAGCGTAACGAGCTGATAGCTACGCCATCTCAGAAATGAAATTTGGACTGGTTGACAAGTACCACAAAGAACGGAAGAAATACACGTGAGTGCAAAACTTAAAGACGAAAGTAACTTTTGCATGGTGTGTCGAAGTCAAGTGACGCACCTGGATGAAATTTGGACGTTACCTAGAAAGAACTGCTTCAGTCTAGGACAGAAGGTAACTGGAAGATGTACGCAGTGTGACGAACAGAAATGACACTTTTATTCAAAGACAATAATTACACTGAAACCACCGTGATTTATGACCGTTGCCGGTGGTATTCAGAATGGCAGAACATGTTTATTAATAGGGCGATGTTCACCATACACAGCAATAGATGCTCTGCAACGAGCTTCCAAGATGGCCACAAGGTTGGCAAGACGCTCATGAGGTAAAGCGTTGCATTCGCTCACGATCGCGGTTGACAAGCGCTGGTGCATGTGGACCTGCTCGAGTATGTCTCCTCATCGCATACGACACATGATCCACGAGATTTAAATGGGGAGAACGGGCAGGGCAGTCCATTCCCGAATACTCAATTGTTCAAAGAGCTCTTCCACCTGCGCCGTTGGATGCGATCGCTCGTGGCCAGCCATAAAAATGAAGTCAGGGCGGAACGCACTTGGGGAGGGAGTTCAAAGAGTTGGAGGTCCGCACTCCCATTCAGCATTATACCTCACTACGCCATAACTCTTGGACCACCAAAACGCTCATATTCGACAACATTCACGAGTGCCTTACGTGTTCTCATTTCTTGCCATATGAGGACACGTCCAGCGCAGTCGAACGCTATCGCTTTGGTGGTCCAAGTTTTATGGCATAGCGAGGCATAATGTTGCATGGGCGTACTGACCTCCAAAACTTTGAACCCGATATACTGACAAGTTAACGTTATAACGACGCTGTATTCCTTTCGCGCGTGCATTCGGCCGTGATATCATTTTTATGGATGACAATGCGCGACAGTATCGAACGGCATAACTGAAGTAGAACTTGGAACGAGACGATATTCGGCGAATAGACTGGCGTGTCAATTTTCGTGATTTAAGTCCCATCGAGCACGTTTGGGATGCGTTGGGGAGGCCTACTGCAGGACACTCACATGCACCAACTACCATCCAGCATTTTTCAACCGCGCTGATGGACGAAAGGAACGCCATACCGCAAGAACTACACTATTGGCCATTAAAATTGCTACACCAGGAAGATTACGTGCTACAGACGCGAAATTTAACCGACAGGAAGAAGATGCTGTGATATGCAAATGATTAGCTTTTCAGAGCATTCACACAAGGTTGGCGCCGGTGGCGACACCTACAACGTGCTGACATGAGGAAAGTTTCCAACCGATTTCTCATACACAAACAACAGTTGACCGGCGTTGCCTGGTGAAACGTTGTTGTGATGCCTCGTGTAAGGAGGAGAAATGCGTACCATCACGTTTCCGACTTTGATAAAGGTCGGATTGTACCCTATCGCGATTGCGGTTTATCGTATCGCGACATTGCTGCTCGCGTTGTTCGAGATCCAATGACTATTAGCAGAATATGGAATCGGTGGGTTCAGGAGGGTAATACGAAACACCGTGCTGAATCCCAACGGCCTCGTGTCACTAGCAGTCGAGATGACAGGCATCTTATCCGCATGGCTGTAACGGATCGTGCAGCCACGTCTCGATCCCTGAGTCAACAGATGGGGACGTTTGCAAGACAACAACCATCTGCGCGAACAGTTCAACGACGTTTGCAGCAGCATGGACTATCAGCTCGGACACCATAGCTGCGGTTACCCTTGACGTTGCATCACAGACAGGAGAGCCTGCGATGGTGTACTCAACGACGAACCTGGGTGCACGAATGGCAAAACTTCATTTTTTCGGATGAATCCAGGTTCTGTTTACAGCATCATGATGGTCGCATCCGTGTTTGGTGACATCGCGGGGAACGCACATTGGAAGCGTGTATTCGTCATTGCCATACTGGCGTATCACCCGGCGTGATGGTATGGGGTACCATTGGTTACACGTCTCGGTCACCTCTTGTTCGCATTGACGGCACTTTGAACAGTGGACGTTACATTTCAGATGTGTTACGACCCGTGGCTCTACCCTTCATTCGATCCCTGCAAAACCGTACATTTCAGCAGGATAATGCACGACCGCATGTTGCAGGTACTGTACGGGCCTTTCTGGATACAGAAAATGTTCGACTGCTGCCCTGGCCAGCACATTCTCCAGATCTCTCACCAACTAAATACGTCTGGTCAATGGTGGCCGAGCAACTGGCTCGTCACAATACGCCAGTCACTACTCTTGACGAACTGTGGTATCGTGTTGAAGCTGCATGAGCAGCTGTACCTGTACACGCCATCCAAGCTCTGTTTGACTCAATGCCCAGGCGTATCAAGGCCGTTATTAGGGACAGAGGTGGTTGTTCTTTTGTACTGATTTCTCAGGATGTATGCACCCAAACTGCGTGAAAATGTAATCACATGTCAGTTCTAGTATAATATATTTGTCCAATGAATACCCGTTTATCATATGCATTTCTTCTTGGTGTGGCAATTTTAATGGCCAGTAGTGTAATTACCAGCCTTGTACCCAGCATACCAGCACGTTGCAGAGTACGCGCTGCCGTCCGTGGTGGTCACACACACTACTAAGAACGATGTCCCGCCTTTCGTAAAGTCGAGAGGACCATAATGAATCACCTTGACTTTGAATAAAACTTTCATTTCTGCTCTTCTCATTGCGCATTTGTTTCAGTTACCTCCTGTATTGTACTATACTATACTGTGGCAGTTCTTGCTATCTATGGTCCAAGTTTCATCGACCCATGTTACTTGGCAATGTCGCATCATGCGAAAGTTAACCTTCGTCCTTAAGTTTTGCAGACCAGTGCACTAACGCACATCTACCTCAGCGGGGTGAAAAGCCTTTCTCGGGGCGTAGAGGCCGTGATCCGCGACGTAATGACACCGTAACAGCTCCAGATAAGCAATTTCCTGCGAGTGTCCTGTCATTAATGCCAATGTAGAGTGCGTTGGGGTGACCGTAAGAAGACGTGCGAGACAGACCTAGAGCCTAATGCCTACAGCGGCGAAATGCATACTGTGATGTGATGAGAGCCTGCTACGGAGGTTCTATGCGAAAAAAGCAACTTACAACAAACTCTTGCGTCTTATTCACTTACCGTTACTCTTAAACGAAACGATTAACAAAAATTTCAAAAATTCGTCGCTTTACGACAATCCACTGATTGTGTGTATGACCCCCCGTTACATATAAAGCTCAACAATCGTAGTGGATCGAGCAAGGCGGCGCAATGGTTAGCACACAGGGCTCCCATTCGGGAGGACTGTGGTTCAAACACGAGTCTGGCCATACTGATTTAGATTTTCCCTGATTTCCCCAAATCGCTTAAGGCAAATGCCGAGATGGTTCCTTTCAAAGGGCATGGCCGATTTCCTTCTCCATCTTTCCCTAATCCGAGCTTATGCTTCGTCTCTAATGACCTCGTTGTCAACGGGACGTTAACCACTAATATCCTACTTCCCCAACAGTCATAGTGATCCAGATTATCATATACGCAATATTGGGGGCAGGGGGGGCCTAATAACTCATTCCTATTTCACACGTTCTCTGAATGGAAATAAGGGCACACAAACTACACTACTGGCCATTAAAATTGCTACACCAAGATGAAATGCATATGATAAACGGGTATTCATTGGACAAATATATTATACTACAACTGACATGTGATTACATTTTCACGCAATTTGGGTGCATAGAACCTGAGAAATCAGTATCCAGAACAACCACTTCTGGCCGTAATAACGGCCTTGATACGTCCGGGCATTGAGTCAAACAGAGCTTGGATGGCGTGTACAGGTACAGTTGCCCATGCAGCTTCAACACGATATCACAGTTCATCAAGAGTAGTGACTGGCGTATTGTGACGAGCCAGTTGCTCGGCCACCATTAACCAGACGTTTTCAATTGCTGAGAGATCTGGAGAATATGCTGGCCAGGGCAGCAGTCGAACATTCTCTGTATCCAAAAAGGCCTGTACAGTACCTGCAACATGCGGTCGTGCATTATCCTGCTGAAATGTACAGTTTCGCAGGGATCGAATGAAGGGTAGAGCCACGGGTCGTAACACATCTGAAATGTAACGTCCACTGTTCAAAGTGCCGTCAATGTGAACAAGAGGTGACCGAGACGTGTAACCAATAGCAATCCATAGCATCACGCCGGGTGATAAGCCAGTATGGCGATGACGAATACACGCTTCCAATGTGCGTTCACCGCGATTTCGCCAAACACAGATGCGACCATCATGATGCTGTAAACAGAACCTGGATTTATCGGAGAAAATGACGTTTCGCCATTCGTGCACCCAGGTTCGTCGTTGAGTACACCATCGCAGGCGCTCCTGTCTGTGATGCAGCGTCAATGGTAACCGCAGCCAAGGTCTCAGAGCTGATAGTCTGTGCTGCTGCAAACGTCGTTGAACTGTTCGTGCAGATGGTTGTTGTCTTGCAAACGTCCCCATCTGTTGACTCAGGGATTGAGACGTGGCTGCACGATCCGTTACAGCCATGCGGATAAGATGCCTGTCCTCTCGACTGCTAGTGGTACGAGGCCGTTGGGATCCAGCACGGGGTTCCGTATTACCCTCCTGAACCCACCGATTCCATGTTTTGTTAACAGTCATTGGATCTCGACCAAGGCGAGCAGCAGTGTTGCGATACGATAAACCGCAATCGCGATAGGCTTCAATTCGACCTTTATCAAAGTCGGAAACGTGATGGTACGCATTTCTCCTCCTTACCCGAGGTATCACAACAACCGTTGCACCAAGCAACGCCGGTCAACTGCTGTTTGTGTATGAGAAATCGGTTGGAAACTTTCCTCATGTCAGCACGTTGTAGGTGTCGCCACCGGCGCCAACCTTGTGTGAATGCTCTGAAAAGCTAATCATTTGCATATCATAGCATCTTCTTCCTGTCGGTAAATTTCGCGTCCGTAGCACATCATCTTCGTGGTGTGGCAATTTTAATGGCCAGTAGTGTATTCACTATGCTGTAAGCCATACGGTGACTTTCAAGTATAACCTAAAAACGAAGCTGGCCGGTTGCTCACGTGCTACTGTTAAAGAATATCTTTGGAAAATGATTGAAGGATGTGAAACCGCGAGTAGGCAACTAGCTGCTGGACGTCCATTTCTCATCAAAGAACGTTTAGGTTGAGCGACGTTACATAACGGTTTGCTCAACTGTTCAAATGTGTGTGAAACCTTATGAGACTTAACTGCTAAGGTCATCAGTCCCTAAGCTTATACACTACTTAACCTAAATTATCCTAAGGACAAACACACACACACACCCATGCCCGAGGGAGGACTCGAACCTCCGCCGGGACCAGCCGCACAGCCCATGACTGCAGCGCCCCAGACCACTCGGCTAATCCCGCGCGGCAGCGGTTTTATATCTCAACTAAATAGGAAGTGGTCCTACGATATAGAATTAAAATACAGACAGAAATAACCTTATCAAATGCTGCAAAGCTGCTTTGAGACATAGCAGAATCGCCAAGCTAATTACTTATCCAAGACGTTCAAAAAACTAATTTCGTGATAACAATGCACGAAAAATATTCATCAGCTAAAAATAATTCAGAGTTCAACATGATGATTTACAAATTAACATACGCAAGGTAACGTGTAGAAACACATACTCTTTTAACTCTCAACTCAGTAATGCGATCAAATAGAGTATTGTAGCAGCTGTTCACCGCCGAGAATCTATCATCCGCACGACCGAATAATACACTCCATCACAGGGAGGTCTGCCTCCTTCAACAACCAATGTAAAAGTGACTTGGTAAAGATCCAAACGAAAAGTAGATGCAGCGATTCAATCGAAGCTTTCAAGAGTGCGCTGTGGGAACTTGCGTACGTGAATGATATTAACAACTCGCGGGAAAGTAGTAGAAATTATGACCGTAACTGGCCAGATTCGTCAGAGATGAATAACGATGGACGAAATGGGGGAAAAGATCGATCGAATCGAAACCAAAATTCAAACTTGAATGGGAATAACCAGCCATCATGGGGAAATAGAAGAAGATGAGGAAAGTATAATCATAACAACAACAACTACTATTACTACCGACGAAACGGTAACTGGAGAGAGCAACAGAACTCGAACCAGGGTCAATAGGAATCTAAGGACCAATAGCAAAGGAATAGCAGGACATACAACGGTCACGGTCAATGGAATTACCAGTGCAGGGAACATGTGGAATTGAGGCCACCTAACCCATCGCAGGGGTCACGCAGAGAAAATTCAAACAGGAATTGACACACAGCCGCTGCGGACTAGCACAAAACAATGTAGCAGAAACTATCGGAACGAGCGATATTCACCTGTAAGGGTACGAAGATACAAGAGAACTGCTACGGGAAGAGAAGGAGATCATGACACAACCGGATTTACACCCCATCATTCATATCACAGTCGGCAAGGTCAATCTAACCGGAATTGTGGACAGTGGAAGCCAAGTGACGGCGATATCGGATTAGGCAGTCAAGAAATACACTGCGAATCATTTTTGGCCGGCACTCACGTTGAAGAAAACCAGGATCACCGGCACTCTGAGAGGGAAACATATAGAAGTGTAGTTACAAATCAGGTTGACTTTCAGCTGCCAAGGGCATACCTTAGAACCGAACTTTCTGGTCGTCCCTTCTTTGGCAATTGAGATAAAATTTGGCATGGATTTTCTAAATCAGCAACAGGCCGAACAGGCCGCATTGGACGTAGGGCGTGGAGAACTGACTTTACATAAAGACGGCGCCATGAAGATTTCCTTTGCCGACCACGCAATACGTGCGCAAATCCCTGCCGAATGCCTCAATCTAAACTACACAGAAAAAAGAGGGGAAGAAAAAAATCAATCGTGGCACCATGACTGTAGCCGCAACACTCAAAACGTTGAGCAAAGTCGACGAGAGGTGTGCGATGCTATTCATCACATGCTAGGGAATTTAGTAAATATCCCGACGCAGGGAAAAGATGAGCTAGAGGGAATATTAAAGGAAAACGCGGATGTCTTTCTACCGAAAACCGGAGCAATCCGAAATTTCATGTATACGTTTCGGGTACGGGAACACACTAAATTCTTCGTGCCTTCCGTACCAAATACCATACGTCTGCAGACAGAAGTTTTCTCTCGAGATCAAGAGGATGCTTGACAAAGACATCATTGAACCAACAAGCTCCACGCACAACAACCCACTCACAGTGGTAGAGAAGGCTGACGGCTCGATCCGTTTGGTGCTGGATTCGCGCAAAATCAGTACAATCATTAAGCCAGAGACAGATCGTCCGGAAAAGCTGGAGGAACCTCTGCAAACTTTCCATGGTGTTACGATTTTTTCATCTCTTGATTTGCGGTCCAGTTTCTGGCATATTACGCTCCACCCATACTGCAGGAAATACACGGCGTTCCATGCAATCGGGAAATGCTATCGATTTAAACGTCTACCATACGGGCTAAACGTGTCTTCATCTGCCTTCATCAGAGGACTCCATAGCATCTTAAAGGATTCCATTAAGCAAAGGATCACCACCTACGTGGACGACCTCTTGACAGCGGAAACGACATGGAGAGAACACAATGCGATCCTCAGAGAAATCCTACAGACCATCAAAGAATGCGGCGTAACCGAGAATATCACGAAGTCATGCATAGGAACCTCACGGGTAAAATTCCTCGGACGTATCGTTATCCCGGAAGGAATCACACCAGAACTGGACAAAATAGAGGCAACTAAGAAATTTGCCACGTCAACAACCAAGAAACAACTACGTGGCTTCCTTGGCATCGCAAATTTCTATAAACGATTCGTCCATGTGAAGAAATTAGCGACACCGCGGCTATGCCACCTCACAGGAAAAAAGACGCCTTGGAAATGGGACGACGTGGCGGAAGATGAATTCCAAGGCCTCAGAATCGCGCTGATTAATGCGCCAATTCTTTCGAACCCCAACCTGGAGGAGGACTTTAGCATGGCGTCAGTCAGCTCCTACTCTGGGATTGCTGTAGTGATTTTCCAACGATATCAGCAAGGGGGAAACATGGTGCACAAAACCATTGCTTTTGGAAGCCGAGTCCTCAGCAAGTGTGAAAGAAATTATTTTGTTACTGAATTAGAAGCTTTGGCTGTTGTTCTTGGCTTCGGGAATTTCGTTTTTTCTTATATGGGAGAAAAACAAGAGTATACAGCGACCACAGAGCCTTGGAATTCCTACTCACAGCAAAACTCCGAAACAAACATATAACGAGATGTGCACTCTTGCCCCAGGAGTATGACTTTTCGATCACACACACATACCAAGGAGGGAGAACATCATTGTGAATGCACTATCACGTTCAACTCTGGGGTTAGAAACAAGTGAGGCCAACCCTCTGGAAGACGAACACTACAGCTTGTTCTATATGAAGAAGGTTGCTTTGAGGATTATGTAACCTCGAGCCTCAAGGACATCAGCAAAGAGTAGGACAAGGATCCAGGTCTGTCTGCTCTAAAACAGAGGATGAAAAAAAGAGGGAATCAAAACTGAGGCAGTTTTACTTGGTACGAAAAGGGATTCTGTTCTTTCGAAGTGAGGGAGAAGGAGCGCCCTGGCGCGTTTGCACTCCAAATGAACTGGTGAACAAGATCATCTGGCACACGCACCTGAGTTACGCACATTTTGGACCCAGGAAGTGCTACTTACAATTACGCACAGTGTGCCATTTCAGAATATGGACAGAAGAATCCGGAGGGTTTTGGCTGTCTGCAAAGCTTGTCAGAAGTCGAAGCACGTCACTGTGGCAACGCAAGCACCTCTATATCCCAGCATCCCATCAAAGTTGAAGCACCTTGCAGCAACAGATTTAATGGGCCCAATAGTGCGAACAGATAAAGGATACTGCTACATCCTTGCAGTAGTAGAGCTGATATCCAAGTATGTCACTTTAACCCCGCTCAACAAAGCAACTGCGCAGTCAGTATGTAGAGCATTCTGCAAGGATTTCCTCACGCAAGTCGGCCATGTCGACAGGATCATCTCGGACAATGGACCTCAGTTCTGGTTAGAGAAGTGGAAAGAGATGTTGCAGAAAAACAGAATCAAACCCATATTCGCTTCCATACGACATCCACAATCGTAGCCAGCAGAGGGAGTGATGAAAAGTCTGGGAAACCTCTGCCGCATCCACTGCGAGAAACGACGTGCCACCTGGGATATTTTCCTACGTGACTTCCAGGACGTGATGAACGAGTTGTCATACGGTGTCACCAAAATAGCACCAATAACAGTTCTCAAGAACAGGCAATCCACAGATTTCATCCGTGACGTTGTATATTTTCCCCACGAACTTGAGAACAACACCAACAAGTTGTTGACCTTGCACTGAGGAGATTGCATTAGGCAGGAAAGAAACAGAAATAGGGTTGGAATAGAAAAGCACGCGAGAGAGAGAGCCGAATTGGCCAAAAAGTGCGCCGGCCGGGGTGTCCGAGCGGTTCTAGGCGCTACAGTCTGCAACCGAGCGACCGCTACGGTCGCAAGTTCGAATCCTGCCTCGGGCACGGATGTGTGTGATGTCCTTAGGTTAGTTGAGTTTAGTTAGTTCTAAGTTCTAGGGCACTGATGACCTTAGAAGTTAAGTCCCATAGTGCTCAGAGCCATTTTTGAACCGAAAAGTGCTCATTAGAAGTTTCCGTCTATCTAACAAAAAGAAACAACAGTGCCACAAATTCTGTCCCATCTATTATGGACCTGTCCCTGTCCGGAGAATCGCTCACTTGCCGCGCTGAGTTCCCGTGCGGTCTCAGGTGCCTTGCACGGTTCACGCGGTCCCACCGTCGGAGGTTCGAGTCCTCCCTCGGGCATGCGTGTGTGTGTTGTCCGTAGCGGAAGTTAGTTTAAGCTAGATTAAGAAGTGTGTAAACCTCAGCAATTTGGACCCATAAGACCTTACCACAAATTTCTAAATTTCCAATCGCTCACTTGAACTCTCTGGAGCTAGAGACCTTGAAATCAAGGAAATCTCTTGGCATCCACCATGTCTGTTACGTCAAGCTATTGGTAGAATAAGTGTACACAGTAGACTTATAGATCAGAGAAGGCGCAGTATGTAAATATAACAAATATGCAGGGAGCAGTCAAATGCAAACACAGCGGGTGGAAAAAAAAATAGGTAAACTGTTTATTATTTCAAAACTAATCGAGATAACTGTTAATAAATTTATACCATTGTGAGAGAAGACTGTCAGTGCCTTCATGAAAAAATATTTTTGTGTGCCTGTGGAACTATGATTTACGGCGACGAATGTCTTTCTTCAGGGCTCCAAAAATATGTAAATAGCTTTGGGAGAGATCGCAACTGTATGGAAGATGTGTAAGGGCTTCCTAGCGAAACATAGGCAGCGGAATCGGAGAAACATTGGCAAAGAATAATACTCGCCCGTGGTTTGCCAAAGTCATTTCGACTACGCTGCAATAGTTTCGCTGAGTTGGCGCTACACATCCTTCATACAGTGCCACCTCCCCTCGTGCACATTCCATACTTTTAGAACGCTAAGAAAGACGTTTGTGGCCATTGATTAGCTTCGGACGAAGAGGTGCACGCCTATGTACAATCGTGGTTCGGCAGGCAACCGCACACTGGGTTTGTTGCTGCGAGGACAGTCAACAGAATGTCCTCCGACCACAATCGTGTCATCTTCGAGGTCGATGTGAGAGAATGGGTAGCATTCCAGCGGTACCAGTCGTCCCACAAACGCGCAGACTGAGAGCGATACCTAGAAACTGGCACCCAGGATATCGCTCGCGCTCCGCCACCTACTGCCGAAATAGTAGAACAATCGCTACAAGACCTAACGGGTACCATCTAGCAGGCAGCGGAAGATGCCACTCCCCCACAAAGGGAAAGCCCGCCCCCGCAAATACATCTGCCGGAGCATTTGGTAGCTCCAATTCGACACAAAAATAGAGTAGCAAAGCAGAGATTATCAAAATATCCACGGGTGTACTGCCGGTCTACAGTGTGCCCGTTGGACACTGTAGACCGGCAGTACACCCGTGGATATTTTGATTATCAAATACGCCGGGAGAAACTCAAGAATCACAAAGCAGAGATTGTTCACAAGAAATCAGATCACCTAGAGGCTGCTCAATCGTCTACAGAGAGAGCTGAAGGCAGCGCTCAATGAGCACCGAAACCAGCAATGGCAAAAGCGCCTCTCAGCCCTCAAAATAGACGATCACACATCTGGCAAGCTACCAGACAATTCACTAAAAGACGATCTACAATGCCGCCCCCGCACGGGGGATGGTCTACAACCATGCTGATAAGGCCAACGCCCTCGCCGGTACCTTCGAGAAGCAATTCCAGGCGGCAAAACCCCAAGACGATGAGTATGAAGATTTAGTTCACCGTCAACTGGCTGTCTTCCTTAATGCTGTGGAAGACCCAGAAGATGAACTACCACTTTTCGCCCCCAAAGACGTGGCAAAAGTAATTAGGTCCCTTCCAACAGAAAAGGCGCCAGGACACGACAGTGTCCCCAATCTGTTAGTTGCAAACCTCCCGCCCTCGGCGATCACACTCCTCGAGAACGTCTTCGACGAGATTACTCGTTCCCGTGAGTACACAGCACGCTGGAAACACGCGGAAGTAGTCACGATACATAAACCAGGGAAAGATCCTGGATTCCCACAGCGCTACAGGCCGATTAGCTTCTTTCCAACTCTCAGCAAGATCTGTGAGCGCCTCCTGCTAATAGAGGAACATATTACCAGAGAGAAACTTCTGCCGGATTTCCAATTCGGATTGCGGCAGAATCACTCTGTCCCACAACAGACCATGAGAGGGGTTCAAGCAGCCACAGAGGGCTTCAACCACAGAGGCTACTGCGGGATAGTGCTACTAGACGTAGCCAAAGCCTTCGATTCAGTATGGCATAGAGGGCTGCCCTACAAGTTATACACACAAGAGTTCTCCAGGAGCCTAGTTAAGCAAATTAAAAGCTATCTCACGGATAGAACTTGAAACGTCCCCTTAGAAAAACTAATGAATTACTGTGCTGATAAACATCTTATGTTATTTGATTTTCAAACAGCTGAGCAAAACTGAACGTACTCAGATATTCACTAAAGTGACACACAATATTTTTTGCGCAACGCAATCTGACTTTCAGTAATCCCTACAAAAGAATGGCCCTGACTAACAATAACCTTTACCTTTCATGAATTCTTACCTCAAAAAAATCTTCGTTACTCGACCTACTGCAATACAGCAAGCGCCAATATTGCCAGCTAAATAAAAGATTCTAACTACTGAAGGCACTAACTACTGATAGGCATAGTTAGCAAATTTACCTTAATAGTGTTCAAAAGTCATAATATATATATCAGTTCATGACATCCAGTCTTACAAATTTACTCGGACACACGTCCAGATCATCCACTCTCAAAATTCCGCCATCTCACTCCCCACATCCACTGCTGCTGGCGGCTCACCTCCAACTGCGCAACGCTACGCGCTGTTAACTTCCAGCTGCCCAACACCGCAATAGCAAACAACAATGCAAACCAGCCACAGACTGCACGCAGCACAGCCAGTGATTTTCATACAGAGCGCTACATGGCGTTACCAATAAAAAAACCTAAACAGCCTACTTACAAACTTTCTGTGTTAAAGTAGAAGCAGCCACCTCCACCAAAAGGCGTATTCGTGCTGGGGTGCCGCAGGGATCGGTTCTGGGGCCCGTATTGTACAGTTTGTACACTGCAGTCACACCAACGGCCTCCCTGGTGCACACTGCACAATATGCAGACAACAAAGCTTTCTACACACGTAATGCGAAGAAGGACCTGGTCATCTGTAGGCTACAAAGGGTTTTAGACGACACAGAAACTTGGGCCCGAAGCTGGCGTATCACCATCAACTCTGAGAAGATGCAGGCTATGATGATCACCTGGAGGCTCGGAAGGCGCGAACCTCCTCAACGCCCCCCCCTCCCCCGCCCCCGCCCCCACCACCATCACCTAAAAGGAACCCAACGCCCCTGGTGCAGAACCGCCAAGTATCTTGTCGTAAACTTGGACTCTCGTCTTACATGTGCGGGCTTTCAAAATAACGTAAATGAAATGATGTGATGGCCCTCAACTACGTACCGTACGACTCAGAGTTGAAGTACTAAAAGCTTTGGCTGGTTTCATTGTCTAGGGGCTGGGATATGTAGTTGCTGGTTCAAATGGCTCTGAGCACTATGCGACTTAACTTCTGAGGTCATCAGTCGCCTAGAACTTAGAACTAATTAAACCTAACTAACCTAAGGACATCACACACATCCATGCCCGAGATAGGATTCGAACCTGCAACCGTAGCGGTCGCTCGGTTCCAGACTGCAGCGCCCAGAACCGCACGGCCACTTCGGCCGGCTGTAGTTGCTGCATTACAAGCCAAATACTGCTGAGTCTACAGTATACAATATGAATATACACATGAATCGAATGGTCGACGGTTCCTATCACTCGGCAATTGCGAATGTAACGTAGAAATTTATAAATAACAGATTGCAATAAATAAAATCTGCAGCTACTATCTTAACGACTTTAAATGATGCGTATGATAGTAGAAGTACTTTTGAGAATGTGGTATATTTCTACAAAACACTTAATGGTGTCGATGGTCCAGCAATTAAATAAAATATAAGTTGAATAACTGGGAAACAACAGATTCCTACCGCACATAATTAGTTAAGAACGACAACATAGCTCGCGAGGTATTCACTTCTAAACGCATACTGTAGAAACTTCGGAAATCTCACAAGTTCACGAGTCCGCACTCCAAAGTATTTCTATCTCACTCGACCACGCGCAAACCGCTCCGCACTCCAAATCTTTCTCGCTACCATGCGTCCCTCGCGCCGTACTGTCCCAGACTCTCCCGTGTCCTCTCCCGAACTCTTCTCCCACTTACATCCAGTCTCCCCATTCACGAGAGCTGTGACTGGCTAGAGCGCTCCCACCATGTCTTCAAGGCAACGCATATTCACAAACATAATGAAACAGATTCGGAATATTGGATTTACATTTAAATAACAAGAAAGTAAACAAATATTCCTACGCCTGGACTATAAACATGCTCTAACATTATCAAATACAGTAACAAATTAAATAAACATGTAAGAAAGGAATAGAACAAAAGGTAGGCCTGCAGCCCAATGTCTCTGTGCTTCCTAAAACACAGTAAATATTTAACCAATTTCTTCATGAATAGTATATATCGGATATAAACAAAGACATAGACGAATAAATATCTTTATAAGCATGCTGCTACCGTTTTTTGTGTCACTGTGGAGTACTTATGACCTAACGCGATCGATAGTAATCGGCCACTTTGACCTCCAATAACCCATGTACTATTCAAGTTACATGCCTGTAATTTATACCAATTTAGGTTTACACTAATAGCTTTCTCAAGCAAGGTCGATCGACAAAATCGGATGAAGCTTTTAGATTTTGTCAATTCGTTGCTGGGTGTTACTTGTATAATTTATCGTCAGATACTAAACTTTAAACTAATAAATATATTGAAAATCTGATTACACCATCAGAATCGTCATACATATAATGGCAATGTACATGATTTTTTTTTTTTGAGGTATCATGATTCCTCTGGCTACTATTAATTTCTATACGAACTGTGAAATGTCTGCCATTAAGTTTTCATAAAGTTTGCCATCTTCGGTACTCCCAGCATGACTCCTTCATCGACACAACATCTTCTTGGAATTCCCAGCCACACGGTCGGCTGGACCACATGGTCCGGCCGTTGTGCTGCATCACGCGGTTGCTAACCAGCCGCGGCTTGCCAAACGGCCCGAACGATGACCGCCAACTCTGAACTTAAAATACAGAGGGGTGCAAAAAAATGTATCCACTGTTTAAAGGCCCATAACTTGCAAACTAATTGGCGGAGTTGTCTCATTTTTGGTGAAAGTGTAGCTTAACTCCAACTTAAAGATATCACTGCAGTTGTTCGAAATGGTCATCATTAACATCCACACACAAGCGATGCCGCTGAACTGCAGCACGAACTACTGACTGCAACGTGTTCAGTCGGATATTTGCACATGAATGTACAATGGATTCTCGAAGTTCATCCGATGTGCATAGCTTTTGTCGACAAACGACGTCCTTTAGTGTTTCCCACAGGTAAAAGTCCAGATGAGTTAGGTCTTGGGAACGTGGTGGACACTCCACAGCACCTCTGCGGCCTATCCATCTTCCTGGTAGACTTTCACCGAGATACACCCTAACACGATTTTGGTAGTGGGCTGGGGCACCATCTTGTTGAAAGTAAACTATTCCGTCTCCATACAGGTCTCGGATGGCAGGTAAAATGGATGTCTGAAGGTTCTGAAGGTACACCTCGCCGGTAACTGTGCCGTCAAAGAACAATGGCCCAATCAAGCCCCGGTAAGACAACCCACACCACACATTTACTCCTGGAAAATTCACGACTTTGTCTACATGGACGCTCGGATTTTCGGCGGCCGTGTAGATGCAATTGTGGCGATTTACTGTACCATTGAGTTTGAATTGTACCTCATCAGACCACACAATCATCTCTGCAAACTTTTCATCGTTGCGCACCATGTTAGTAAACCACTCGCAGTTCTCCATTCTACGATCTGGGTCGTCCTTGTTCACTGCGTGTATCAATCGTGGGATGTAGCAGTTCCACTTTGCTGCCTTCAAAATTCGCCGAACACTTGAGCGACTCACTCCCGTTTCACAGGCACACTGTCTCACAGACTTCTGTGGTGAGCGAGTGAATTGTTGTAACACACGACGGGAGTTAGCTGGACTTGTTACTGTTGCAGGTCGTACCTTCGGCTTCAAATTTGTCTCGAATGCGACGAATCGTTAAACGTGTCAGTGGTTCTGTTTGATACTCATTTCGCCATTGCCGTTGAACCTCATTAATGTTTTCGTACTTAAAATACACTTCAAAATTGACTTCGCATAATCGAATGTAAGCCTTGCGTCAGCCATGTTTACTAGAGTAACGAGGTGCAGCTAAGAACAAAACACTGACTATCTGGCGACTGTCATCTGACAAAACAAAACAACGCAATACAACGCTAGTGTGGCGATTGCCAGAACTATAAACTGTTACACTACCGAAGATGAGACAACTCCGTCAATTAGTTTGCCAGTTATGGATTTTAAACAGTGGTTACATTTTTTTGGATCCCTCTGTATTTCCAGGGAGCCACAACTCACCCGTTACCTCACACGTGGAAACCCCACATAGACGAGATCTACAGGAAGGTCCGTGCCAGAATGTCCATCCTATACGCAATCCTCAACACAACCAATTCCCTTCCCTACTCCGTAGAAGTAAATGTATATCAGGCCCATATGCGGCCAGTAATGGAGTATACATGCCCTGTCTCGAGATACGTGGCGAAGGGGCATCTGGACAAACTCCAGAAGCTGCAGAATTGCACCCTCTGGGATTCCCCACTGACGATCTGCACGCCGCAGCCGAAATCCCCTTCCTGAAAGACCGTTTCCAAGAACTGGCAAGGGCCTTCTATGAGAATTCTTCCAGACCAGGACATGAACTCATCCACTCCCTAGGTCAGTATGACACGTCCCGCGACAAGCACAAACCCCCAGTGACGATCTTCGACGACTAAGTCGAAGTGAAAACCCTAATCCTGTTCCCTCTCCCATAAAATCAATCACCTCGCCAACCTCTGGCAAGTACCAGACACACACACAGAACATTCATCACGCTACGCAGACATCCAAAAATCATAGAAAATAATCACACACACAAATAAACACATGGATTAAAAACCAAAAAGCTACAAACTCTCCAACACACTTCCCCAAAGAGGGGAAAGTAACAGTCGAGAGTGAGTGAGAATGAGCGAGGCAACCGCAAACATTTTTCCATGAAGGCACTGACCGTCTTGTGTCGCAGTAGGATACATGTTTTAAGAGTTATCGCGATTACTTTTGAAATAATTAACAGTTTACTTACTTTTTTGCATCTGTCTCGTTTTCTTCTGACTGCTCCTTATAATTTGGCAGACAGATTGTGAAAGGTGTTTGGCAAAGATTCCGTTAAGTCTATACCAATCAGTCAGCTATACAGGATGATCATAAAGAGTCTGAAAAGCTGTTAGGGGTGTTGTACGGCAGGTTGTAATGAGAAATAATTGTTAAGAAAAAAATTCGGTACGTTGCGCTGTTTTCTAGTTAATTAGCAATGAAGTTGGCCAAACAGGCCGTTGCGCGCAAATTCAGGTCGTCCATCAAATGCAACACGTCCCAGTTGTTCTCATAGCGTAGATGATACCGTACGAGATTGCTCAGCCTTTGGCTCTAGTTCAATGCTTGCTACGTTCAATTTTTGTATCGCTCTTTTGTTCAGTTTTAAGAAACCAAATGAAAAATACGTTTTACGACACCGTCTCTGGCGGGCCATTTGAAGCTGGACGTGCAACGATATGATTGGCTAATTTACAAGCTAGTTAACTCGGATACGGCGCAACGTACCAAATTTTTTTCTCAACAATTACTTCCCAGCACAACCCACGCTGCAACAACTTTACAAGCCAAGCTTTTCAGACTGTTTCAGACCATCCTGTACACCTCACTTACAAATCGCACGTGACACGCATTTCAAAGCAGATACAGAACTCTCGGAGACCTCTAAAGTATGGTCATTTGGTAATTGTATAATATAGGCGACCGTCACTTGTCAGAGCTAAACAGTGGGAAATGCTCTTTCTAGGGGGTAATATTGTTACAATCCTTATTGTTGGGATGCTTTATGTATTGTTGGATACAGTTCATACATTTAGATTAAAACGAAAAAACATTTTACAGTCTGACAAAAAGAATAGTTTAATGGAGCGAGGTACCGGCACATTTTAAAACCGAATTTAATAAAAACAAAAATTTCCCCGGTGTCCTCGCTAATGTTGTTGGAGTTCGTTCTTCGCAACATAAGCTGCGATATTTTCTCAAATGGTTCAAATGGCTCTGAGCACTATGGGACTTAACTGCTGAGGTCATCAGTCCCCTAGAACTTAGAACTACTTAAACCTAACTAACCTAAGGACATCACACACATCCATGCCCGAGGCAGGATTCGAACCTGCGACCGTAGCGGTCGCGCGGCTCCAGACTGTAGCGTCTAGAACCGCTCGGCCACTCCGGCCGGCATATTTTCTCAAATTTGGTATTTGCTGTTCATAACGTTGAGGAAACTGCTGCCTTTTAACACTGCACTGTCACTCCTTTGCCGTCCTCATCGTTAATAAATTTATTGGCAACAACTGAAAGCAGCAGTGTCTGCCCGCAAAGTTAATTCCGGGACCGTGTTTCAGAACTGTCTCATCAAAAGTATCTAACACCTACTGAAGAACATTAATGTTGGGTGTATCCACACTTCGCCTTTTAACGGCTTGAACTCTATTGGCGACACTTTCAGTGTCTTAATGTCTATGGAAGAGTGACAGCCCATTCTTTCTCAAGACTTGAAGCTAGAAAAGGCAGGGATGAACGCTGCGGTCTGGAGCGAAGCGGATGAGCAAACTCATCCCAGAGGCGTTCTATTGGGTTCAGGTCAGAGCTCTGGGCAGGCCAGTCCATTCCAGGAATCCTATTGTCCACAATCCATTGCCTAACAGATGCTGCTTACTGACAGGGAACGCTGTCATCCTGACACAAACAATCGTTGTATCTGAACGGTTCTTCTTCCGTACGCAGTACACAGTATTGTAAATGTATTCATATCCTTCCTTATTTAGCGTTCTCTTAAGCGCAATGGGGGGACCACTCCCTAATCACGAAAAATGCGCACTTACCCTAACACTACCTCTTCCATACTTCAAGTTCTCCACGCAGTCGATAAACCTAAACCCTTCATAGGATTGCCACATGTTACAACGTGATTCATCATTCCAAATCACTCGTTTCCAGTCACCCACTGTCCAGTAGTACTGCTGTTTACACACACTTAAGCGTCACATAACACTGACTACAGAAATATGTCCCCCATTCTATCATTGTCCCCCATTCTTTGTATACCCTAAAGACAGTCATTGTACTAGTTGGACTGCCTGTCACGATGGTCCTTGTTCATCAGTACATGAGGTCTGGCTGGTCTTTGTTTAGCTAGAATTGTTCCTTCGCGTTTCCACTTCACCAACAGTCGACTTGGGCTGTTTTAGAAGTGCTGTAATGTCCCTAATAGTTTTGTTATTCAGGTGACGTCCAATGACTAGCCTAGGCTGGAAGTAACCGAGCTGTCATGACCGACCCATTCTGCTGTTTCTGGTTCTGTACAAACAACACAATAGGCTTCACCTCCTTTTATACAGACGAGCCCGCCTCTCGTGAAATCTAGTGGTTATTTCGGCACTCCTTAGATAACAACGCATGCCGTTTTGAGGTAGTGCTAGGCTGTACCTTGTCACGTGACCAAGATATTACCTAGAAAAGTGAACTGAAGGCTTGACCATGGTGCCAGCAAAGTCGTGTTTACGTATGGTAATTTGAGATGGGAAGTACCAACATCGTACCATATGCAGAAATGGACTACATAGCACAGCGATCAAACATTAACTGACACTTTTGCTTGTCAAAGTTCCCCCACATTATTCCTGTGACAGCACGTATTCCCAGCGTAACTTCGTCTGAATAAACCATTTAGTTCTTTAATTATAATGTTGCATTTTTTCGTCAGAGGTTAACGTAGTATGCCTTTTTATAAACTATGTAGTCTTGTTCACTGATGACGTCTACGTTTTAAACGTAATCCCACAGACAAAACATTTTTTCTCGATATTTACTTGCTGCTCTTGTTCTTTGAGATAAGAACTTCTGTAGAACCCACAGGAAACGGCCATGACTTGTTAGTTCGCAACATAATAAAAGGAATGTTACGAACAGGATAATGGTCGTCTGTGCGAAACAATAACCAGACCCAGAAAGGCGGTTAAATGAAATTACAGGGGCTTCTAAATGCATCGGGGAAAACACTGACCAGAGGCACCGGGGTTAGCGATAGTCGCAGACAGCGATAACACTGTAAGGTGTAAAAACAAGAGTAATACACTGCTCGCCATTAAAATTGCTACACCAAGAAGAAATGCATATGATAAACGGGTAATCATTGGACAGATATATTATACTAGACCTGACATATGATTACATTTTCACGCAATTTGGGTGCATACATCCTGAGAAATCAGTACCCAGAACAACCGCCTCTGGCCGTAATAACGGCCTTCAAACGCCTGGGCATTGAGTCAAACAGAGTTTGGATGGCGTGTACAGGCACAGCTGCCAAAGCAGCTTCAGCACGATGCCACAGTTCATCAAGAGTAGTGACTGGCGTATTGCGACGAGACAGTTGCTCGGCCACCATTGACCAGACGTTTTCAATTGGTGAGATATCTGGAGAATGTGCTGGCCAGGGCAGCAGTCGAACATTTTCTGTATCCAGAAATGCCCGTACAGGACCTGCAACATGCGGTCGTGCATTATCCTGCTGAAATGTAGGGTTTCGCAGGGATCGAATGAAGGGTAGAGCCACGGGTCGTAACACATCTTAAATGCAACGTCCATTGTACGAAGTGCCGTCAATGCGAACAAGAGGCGACCGAGACGTGTAACCAATGGCGCCCCATACCATCACGCCGGGTGATAAGCCAGTATGGCGATGACGAATACACGCTTCCAATGTGCGTTCACCGCGATGTCGCCAATCACGGATGCGACCATCATTACGCTGTAAACAGAATCTGGATTCATCCGAAAAAATGAAGTTTAGCCATTCGTGCACCCAGGTTCGTCGTTGAGTACACCATCGCAGGCACTCCTGTCTGTGATGCAGCGTCAGGGGTAACCGCAGCCATGGTCTCCGAACTGATAGTCCATGCTGCTGCAGACGTCGTCGAACTGTTCGTGCAGGTGGTTGTTGTCTTGCAAACATCCCCATCTGTTGACTCAGGGATCGAGACGTGGCTGCACGATCCGTTACAGCCATGCGGATAAAATGCCTGCCATCTCGACTGCTAGTGATACGAGGCCGTTGGGATCCAGTACGGCGTTGCTGAACCCACCGAATCCATGTTCTGCTAACAGTCATTGGATCTCGACCAACGCGAGCAGCAATGTCGCGATACGATAAACCGCAATCGCGATAGGCTACAATCCGACCTTTATCAAAGTCGGAAACGTGATGGTACGCATTTCTCCTCCTTACACGAGGCATCACAACAACGTTTCACCAGGCAACGCCGGTCAACTGTTGTTTGTGTATGAGAAATCGGTTGGAAACTTTCCTCATGTCAGCACGTTGTAGGTGTCGCCACCGGCGCCAACCTTGTGTGAATGCTCTGAAAAGCTAATCATGCATCTTCTTCCCGTCGGTTAAATTTCGCGTCTGTAGCACGTCATCTTCGTGTTGTAGCAATTTTAATGGCCAGTAGTGTATGACTCCAGACAAGGAGCGAGGGTAAGACAGGGATAAAAGCAGTAACTCCTTGGAATGGGCACCTACACGTTATGAAGAGCGTATAGCAGGGCTTAAGACATGGTTTACTGAGAAATGCCTCCTTCCCTCCACTCGCTCGCTCTCCAAAGCATAGTGCACAGTTAGAGGCACTGCGATGGTAAGGGCTCTTTGACAACACGTCATGTGAAGGACTGGCGGAGGCGAAGGGGGAAACTGAATAAAACGCAGGATGCTCCGAGACGGTTATTGCAGTCAGATCAGGACGTTGGTATTTGTATCAGCAGAGGCAGCCGAAGAGAGTAGCCAGACAGCGCTAAGCAGAGTTGTTTTCAGTAGTTGCAGCGCAGCTGATGGAATCCTAGTCTTTTAGCCAGTGACTTCTGATTGTCAGTCGTGGGTGCGGGCTCAGTTAGTAGTGACAGTTCCATTTTGAGTACCAGTTTGTCACTATCTCTCTGTAGGGAGACTTGGTCTCTTCGTGGGTACAGTTCCTCAGAGCAAGTATGTGAGGAGCTGATACTGTTTCCTCAATAAAGTCAGAAGTTGTAAAACCCTCACAGTGTTTGTCGTTTGAGTACGTAGTCCAAGCCTTACCTTTTGTACTAAGGTAATTTCAAGAAGATAGTCAGGTCAAGACTCCCTCTCACTTAGGCAACCAACTATTCCCCTTCCTCCTGATCCTGTCACCCTGTCCTCAAGCAACACCCACTTTTGGGACGCGGCACTGTGTAATTTTTCGCAATTTTGGTATTTCGTTGTGTTGTTCACAATATCTTTGAAACTGACACCTAATAACAAAAAAATGGTTCAAATGGCTCTGAGCACTATGGCACTTAACATCTATGGTAATTTTTTTTTGTAACGTAATAAAATTGTATTTACAAAATAACAAATACAGTGATGAGTTTCGAAGGTACTTTCAATTTCTATATCTGTTAGGTATCGAGTCTTTTTCTTTTCTTATCTGATATGTACATTTGTTGCAATTGTCTGTTTCGTTATATGTTGTTCGTTTGCAGTTTGATTTACAATGTTACCCTGATTTGTAAGTCAGAGGGACAATAGGATTTTCATTCTTTCAGTTTTGTTTGCATTTTGTTAATTTTATGGGTTGTTGATTTAATCACTTCTAAGTTCTTGACTTTAGGTAGAGTTATTGGTCTGATGCCATTGTGTAGCATGTAATTATTTGTAGAGTTGTCTTATTGGCTAAGGCTTACATCTAGGAAACAATGGACAATGACAAATATGTATGAATGAATATTATATATATATAGCGAGGTGTCCACGAGATGGTGGTTGAGGGGAAGAGAGCGAGAGAGAGAGAGAGAGAGAGAAATAGAGAGAGAGAGTGATAAGGAACACATTTCAGACATAATAAAAAAAAACCTCTGTAAGTGGACAAACATATTCTAGGTAAGCTTAACATGATTAGATAGGAATTGCAGAGAGATGTTTCTTTTGTTAGTGTACTCACATAGTCATCTTCGGCGTAGCGAGTGATGTTTCACATATTTGTATGAACGCTACCTGGGTATGCGCTATATGTGTAGCCGTAGCACACATCTAATAATATTTACACTTTTTTTTATTTTCCGTTTGAGACGACGATATTTTCGTCGTGTCGCACTATTTTGCGTTGCGGACACTGTGATTGCACTGCACAAATTTTACACCGCACTCACTTTTAACACACAAACACTTTGGGGGCGTTGGAGGGTCTCTGCATCAGCGACGACGGCTGCGTGGAGGGCTAAGGGGGGCGTGGTGTGGTGGTGGTGGTGGTGGTGGCGGCGGCGGCGGCGGCGACGACGGAGACGTCGGAGGCGGTCGCGGCGTGTGGAGACGGAGGGTGTCCTTGAAGGCGGCGTCCAGCGCTATGTGTAGGTAGTTCTGGAACGTCTGCCGGTAGTTGTTTTTCCGCTTGGCTCGCTTGTGTTCCTCCCAGAGATCTGTGAGCAACTGCACTGCGTCTGTTTGTTTTATCGCGATTATGGCGTGCGCTGTCATCGCGAACGTCCACATGGTCGCGACGCGTTTGGGTCGTGGGAAACATTTTGCAGCGGGATCGTGAGAGCCGTGATTTCTATATTACGGTGGTCCGCCCTGTTCATGTGTGCCACCATTTTTCTGCATGTCTCCCATATCACCTGACTTGTCGGACATGTGAAGCGGTGTTCCACGGTGTCGATCTCGTTGCACGCTTCGCAGTGCGGCGACTCGTTCGTGGGTAACTTGTCGTGTACGACTTTGTACCACGTGTCTCTAGCTTCTGGAGGTATGGCTTTTTCGGAGAGATTCTTCCAGACCTGTGGCCAGTCGTGGCCTGGAAGATTCATCTCTGTTCTGCTTCTGCCTTGTTTGCCTCTCAGTGCGCGATAGATTTTCCCTGCTGTTCTCATCTCCTTGATTGCTAAGGTGGATGTGATGT
This sequence comes from Schistocerca americana, assembly GCF_021461395.2. NCBI lineage: Eukaryota > Metazoa > Arthropoda > Insecta > Orthoptera > Acrididae > Schistocerca > Schistocerca americana. Next base: position 471,475,004 of record NC_060125.1, read on the forward strand.
AGCTACAGTTGTTTCAGGTAGCGCATCTTAAAGAGTATTAGACTGACGTCTACCGGCTATTCCTCGGGGTCTGATCTGTATTGCTTCAGTAGAGACGACGTGGTACAGTCTACACTTCTGTCCTCCATTTTTAGAGCTGGATGGAGCAACAGGGCCGCGCATTTTGTCGTAACATCTATCAAACCCAGCCCCCCTTCTTCTCTAGGAAGAGTGCTGGTGGCTTGTGACACTTTAAAAATTTCCCGCCTCCACAGCAGGTAGTACACAGCGCTTCTTATAGACTTCCCTACTTCTGTTGGTACGTTTATGACTTGTGCCATGTACCAAGCCTTCGCCAGGATCGTTGCGTTGATAAGCTGCGTTTTCTGATCCAACGTTAGGTTTCTGTTGGCGTGTGTCCTGGCGAGCCCTCTGGTGGTGTTCAGGATGTTCCGACAGTTTTTCTGCGGCCATTTTCAGTGGGCAGGCCTGCAGCTGGACTCCTAGCGCCTTATATTTTTCGGTCACCTGGTACCATGGTCTGGCCCCTCTCAATTTCACGTTCCCTATCGGGAGCAGCACGGTTTTCTTGGGGTTGGTTTTCGCCCCAGATGCCTTGCCAAAGGATTCAGTTATTGGGAGGACACTGTCAATATCCTCCTTTCCGTCCACAAAAATGCTCAAGTCATCGGCATATGCCATACACGTTACTTTCACATCCTGCAACTTGTAGTCGTTGATGGCGGCGGCGAGCTTCCTGAGGACTGGGTCGAGGGCTACTGTGAATAGTGCCATCGACAGTGGGCACCCTTGCCTCGCAGATTTCCCCAGTTTTATTGGCGCAGATACCCAGCCATTTACAGTCACTCGTGATGTGGCATTTGTCAATATGTTTTCGATGACTTGAGCGAATTCGGGGCCAAAACCTAGTCTTGTCAAGGTCTTCAGCAGGTACCGGTGACCGATCCTGTCGAAGGCCTTTTGGAAGTCTACAGAAATGATCGCTGCAGTCGCTCTGTCGGATGCGGCGTGTGCTATAACGTCTCTGTACGTGCAGACGGCGTCAAAGATGTTTCTGCCTAACACTGCACATGTCTGCCACGGGCTGATTGCTTTCTTGAGGGCGAGCTTCATATTTTCCGCGATGCATTTTGCTACTAGCTTGTAGTCCGCATTTACGAGGGTAATTGGGTGGAAGTCTGTTAACGTTTTTGGCGCCTTAGTTTTCGGTATCAGAGTGATGGTCCCTTCTAGGAACGGAGGTGGTATCTCCTTCCCGTCCAGAATTTCGTTGACAATTTCTGTTATTATTACACCTACTTTGTCCCAGCAGGTGGCGTAGAATTCTGACGGTAATCCGTCTGCTCCTGGAGCTTTGCCGTTGGCGCAGGTTTTGAGGACGGCTCTGACTTCATCCTCTGACACGGCCTCCGTCAGCAAAGCGCGATCGGTGTTGTTCAGCCGTCTGCGCGTTTCTTCAAGTATTTTTGCTGTTTCTGCGTCGTCTGGTACATCGCCCTTGAAGAGTTCAGAGAAGTGCTCTTCTACGTGACGCATCATGTCCCTCCTAGTTGTTATCTTGCGTCCAGCTGCGTCGCTAAGCTCCCTTATAGTTCTGTTTTGTGCCCTCTCCCTCTCTCTATGCAGGTGGTGCAGTGTGGCAGGTTCGTCTTCAGTGGCGCCGTGTGTCTGGCTGCGGACGACGACGCCTTTCATTTGTTGACGCCTGATATTCAGTAGTCGCGCCTTTATTCTTCTGACTCGCGTGAGAAGCAGGTCGTCGTCTGGAGGACAGTTGAGTGCGTCCTCATCGGTCCCCTAGAACTTAGAACTACTTAAACCTAACTAACCTAAGGACAGCACACAACACCCAGTCATCACGAGGCAGAGAAAATCCCTGACCCCGCCGGGAATCGAACCCGGGAACCCGGGCGCGGGAAGCGAGAACGCTACCGCACGACCACGAGCTGCGGACACCTAATAACACATTTATCCATAGTGACATTAGGATATTTATTGTGTGCACTTTGTTTCTTCTTCGTCTTCTCTACAGTAGATGCTAGATTCCCCCTGCCCTCAGCATCGTGTCCCACTTGCCGTAATTTGCACATCATCGACTTAACGCAATTTCGGTATTTTCCTGGCACGCGGCGTCTTCATTTCCGCCAAGACTGCCACTGCTTTCTCTCCCTCGTCGTCGACAAGTTTAATGATGTCATAGAAAGCCGACGTGGCTGCACGCAAAGGCATTTTCCACGATCGCTTTTCGTTCTTGCACCATGAGGTAGCGACGTGCACTATTTTAAACTAGAACATGACCATCCCTGCAGTAGACAGCTGACTATGTGAAGAATGTCAGCCATCCGAAGATTAGCAGCAGATTTCATTGTCAACCTTGTTGTATGTCGTTGTTCTCCGGTTACGGTCTCAAAGTCCCTCTCGTTTTTTTTTTTTTTTTTTTTTTTTTTTTTTTTTTTTTTTTTTTTTTTTACATATCCAGCGCCGAAGGGCAAAATTCAAGTGAAAGACGGAAGTAGACATCACATCAAAATTAAAAGCAAGAAACAAGCGAGAAAATCCTTTCATAAGCAATGTTTTAGCTGAATAAAAGGAAACTAGTATCGAAACGATCAAACACACTACAGTAGTTGCATACGCAGTGCCAGTATTCATAAACTATTCGTACACGACTTGCTGATATCATGTACACAGATGGAGAGTTTGACCGACATTATACCGGAAATATTCGTGCACTGAAGACGTGAGACGATTAATACATTTACGAGGCTCCACTCAATTAAAAAAAAAGAAAAAGAAAAAACAGAATTTTTAAAGAATATATTACGAGAATGGAATCCAACACTTATTTATTTCTGTGTTCAATAGCACGTGCAAGGAATTCTTAGGGACGTGTCGTAGGCAGTTATGAACTGCCGCCAGGACATCTCATCATCAGCGAACTTTGAGCCACTAAGACTAAGACCTTCTTTCAGTGGGTTAAAAACGTGATAACCTGAAGGTGCCAGATCCGGGGAATAGGAGGGAATGGTGTAAGGAGACGAACGTCACTCTCCCTGCACACATCCATTCACCTTTCTTTCATTTCTGATGTCAAACGTTTTGGAATCCACCACACACACACTTTCTTGAACATTAGTACCTCACGAACAATATGGTGGGCTGATCTGACACTAAAGTTAGCCGTTGCTGCAATATCACTCCCCTGTTTTCCCGTATCTACTCTCCCGCTGTTGTTCTCCGTGAGTACGCAGACAGAGCGTCCTGGACGTGGCGAATCTTCAACAGTTGTTACTCACCGTTTGAACTTACCTGTACGCTTGTGCACTTGTGGTCGATTTAGATAACTTACACAATATTGCACTGCCATCCAACGGATAATTTCCATTGGTTTCATTCCTTCAGCTAAGACAAATCCAATAACACTCCGCTGCTCCACGTTGGTGCAAACCTACAAGGGTGCCACCGTCTCGTTTCACTGATTCACTGCAATCCCTTCGCGAGGTTTGTGTGCCACACCTTCTGATAATAGTTTCTAGGACACCACCAAAAGATAACAAAGAAGCTCAAATTTTACCGAAATTTTGTACTTTTTATACAACTTTTCCTTTTATTTATTGAATGGACATTGAACATCGCTCTAAACTCTTCAAATTATTCGCAGTGAAATCGTCATGTAGTAGAATTCATGAAAATGTTTTTAGAACACCGCCATAGGCATCCACAGAAATGATTCCAACGGAAGGCAATATTCTGAAATATTTTTTGTGTAACTGATTCGGTGAATTATAAAACGTGTTGTGGTTCAGGAACTATATTTGGCAAGAAATACAAAAAATTATTATACCTCAAAAGATTGACCGTTATGTAATTAGTATTTGCAAGTTAGATTACGTTGATATCTTAAGAATAGGCATATTCAGTCATATACGCAAAGTACTTCATTTATTATTATTATTCACGTTTGGGCCCTACTGGACCACGCGAAGTACAATCACGGGGCATTCAGTTATTTTCTTTTAGACTTTCTCTCTGCCCAAATTGTTTTCATTCTCTCGGAATGAGCTCTTTTCCTTTCATCAGACCATGTGGTTCCAGTTTTCTTTGGTTTTTCAGCTTGACCAACTACCCAGTCATGAATTTTTTGCCTAAATAATTTTCTGTCTTGAATTTCATCTCGTTTTATATCTGCCTCTTTCATGTCCTCTTTTATAGCAGCAATCCATTTTATTGTCTCAAATTTAGCTTTACTTCGATTTTCGTAGAATTCCACTACTTGTTTAGTTAGTCTGGTAGCATCCATTCTTTTAATATGCCCATAAAATTTTAATCTGCGTTTTTTCATATCCGAATATATGCTGGTGTATTGTTGAATTTCACTATTTGCTCTTAGCCTGTATGTTCCTTCTTCAGTATATTTTGGACCTAGAATTTTTCTGATTACTTTTCTTTCTCTTTTTTGGATTTCTTGAATGTCCTTTTTTCTGTTTAAAATTAGCGTTTCAGCCCCATAAAGGCGCTCTGGTTTTATGACCATGTTGTAATGTCTCAATTTAGAGTACCTCGAGAGACATTTTTTGTTGTAGATGTCTTTTGTAAGTCTAAAAGCTGTCTCCATCTTTTGACAACGAATTTCATTTCCAATTTTTTCTAGACCAGTCTCTGAGATTGTTTCACCTAAATATTTGAATTGCGAAACTCTTTTGATTTTTCCGTACTTAGTTTCCAAAAGTTTGGGTGCCAGTTTGTTGCTAGTCATATACTGTGTTTTTTCAAATGAGATTTGGAGACCTACTCTTTCTGCTGTTTCTTTAAGAATTTCTATTTGTTTCTGAGCAATTTGGATGTCCTGCGTTAGAATAACCAAGTCGTCTGCAAAGGCCAAACAGTCTATTCGAATATTTGTTCGTCCTAATTTCACTGGTTGGTCAATTTTGAACTCCAATTTTCGTTCGCGCCACTCTTGTATTACTTTTTCTAGAACGCAGTTAAATAGCAACGGAGAGAGTCCATCACCTTGCCTCGCGCCTGTTTTTATTTCAAAGGATTCTGAAATTTCTCCTCTGAACTTTACTTTTGATTTTGTATCAGTTAGCGTGTCTCTGATAATTGCCGTGGTTTTAGGATCCAGGCCTTGTTCTTTCACAATTTGGAAAAGAGATTCACGATCCACTGAGTCATAAGCCTTTCTAAAATCTACAAAGGTACAAACTAGTTTTTTATTGTAAATTTTTTGATGTCTGAGAATTAGTTTGAGGACTAAAATCATTTATGTTATTAATATGAATATGGATGCCACTTTTTATATTCAACGATCTAAAAATTTCATCCTGATCGAAAAAAATTAATTCGGGCCTATAATGTGGTCTAGGGGTAGCGTCTTTGATTCATAATCAAAACGTCTTCAGTCCCGAGTTCGACCCCCACCACTGCCTAAATTTTGATAAATAATCAGCATTGGCGGCCGAAGACTTCCGGCATAAGAAGTCAGCTCATTCTGCCAACGGCCTTGTCAAAGAGGGCGGAGGAGCGGATAGAGGTTCAGGGCACTCTCTTGTCCTAGGGGTGGAAAATTGCCCATAAAGGCGGAAGAATCAGCAATGATCAACGACATGAGGATGCAGAAGGCAATGGAAACCACTGCATTAAAGACACGTAACGTGTATCCACAGGACATGTGGCCTGTAATTGAAGAAGTGTCATGATGATCTCTCCATTGGCAAAAGATTCCGGAATAGTCCCCCATTCGGATCTCCGGGAGGGGACTGCCAAGGGGGAGGTTACCATGAGAAAAAGATTGAATAATCAACGAAAGGATAACGTTCTACGAGTCGGGGCGTGGAATGTCAGAAGCTTGAACGTGGTAGGGAAGCTAGAAAATCTGAAAAGGGAAATGCAAAGGCTCAATCTAGATATAGTAGGGGTCAATGAAGTGAAGTGGTAGGAATACAAGGATTTCTGGTCAGATGAGTATCGGGTAATATCAACAGCAGCAGAAAATGGTATAACAGGTGTAGGATTCGTTATGAATAGGAAGGTAGAGCAGAGGGCGTGTTACTGTGAACAGTTCAGTGACTGGGTTGTTCTAATTAGAATCGACAGCAGACCAACACCGACAACGATAGTTCAGGTATACATGCCGACGTCGCAAGCTGAAGATGAACAGATAGAGAAAGTGTATGGGGATATTGAAAGGGTAATGCAGTATGTAAAGGGGGACGAAAATCTAATAGTCATGGGCGACTGGAATGCAGTTGTAGGGGAAGGAGTAGAAGAAAAGGAATGAAAGAGGAGAAAGACTAATTGAGTTCTGTAACAAGTTTCAGCTAGTAATAGCGAATACCCTGTTCAAGAATCACAAGAGGAGGAGGTATACTTGGAAAAGGCCGGGAGATACGGGAAAATTTCAATTAGATTACATCTTGGTCAGACAGAGATTCCGAAATCAGATACTGGATTGTAAGGCGTACCCAGGAGCGGATATAGACTCAGATCACAATATAGTAGTGATGAAGAGTAGGCTGAAGTTCAAGACATTAGTCAGGAAGAATCAATACGCAAAGAAGTGGGATACGGAAGCACTAAGGAATGACGAGATACGTTTGAAGTTCTCTAACGCTATAGATACAGCAATAAGGAATAGCGCAGTAGGCAGTACAGTTGAAGAGGAATGGACATCTCTAAAAAGGGCCATCACAGAAGTTGGGAAGGAAAACATAGGTACAAAGAAGGTAGCTGCTAAGAAATCATGGGTAACAGAAGAAATACTTCAGTTGATTGATGAAAGAAGGAAGTACAAACATGTTCCGGGAAAATCAGGAATACAGAAATACAAGTCGCTGAGGAATGAAATAAATAGGAAGTGCAGGGAAGCTAAGACGAAATGGCTGCAGGAAAAATGTGAAGACATCGAAAAAGATATGATTGTCGGAAGGACAGACTCAGCATACAGGAAAGTCAAAACAACCTTTGGTGACATTAAAAGCAACGGTGGTAACATTAAGAGTGCAACGGGAATTCCACTGTTAAATGCAGAGGAGAGAGCAGATAGGTGGAAAGAATACATTGAAAGCCTCAATGAGGGTGAAGATTTGTCTGATGTGATAGAAGAAGAAACAGGAGTCGATTTAGAAGAGATAGGGGATCCAGTATTAGAATCGGAATTTAAAAGAGCTTTGGAGGACTTACGGTCAAATAAGGCAGAAGGGATAGATAACATTACATCAGAATTTCTACAATCATTGGGGGAAGTGGCAACAAAACGACTATTCACGTTGGTGTGCAGAATATATGAGTCTGGCGATATGCCATCTGACTTTCGGAAAAGCATCATCCACACAATTCCGAAGACCGCAAGAGCTGACAAGTGCGAGAATTATCGCACAATCAGCTTAACAGCTCATGCACCGAAGCTGCTTACAAGAATAATATACAGAAGAATGGAAAAGAAAATTGAGAATGCGCTAGGTGACGATCAGTTTGGCTTTAGGAAAAGTAAAGGGACGAGAGAGGCAATAGTGACGTTACGGCTAATAATGGAAGCAAGGCTAAACAAAAATCAAGACACTTTCATAGGATTTGTCGACCTGGAGAAAGCGTTCGACAATATAAAATGGTGCAAGCTGTTCGAGATTCTGAAAAAAGTAGGGGTAAGCTATAGGGAGAGACGGGTCATATACAATATGTACAACGACCAAGAGGGAATAATAAGAGTGGACGATCAAGAACGAAGTGCTCATATTCAGAAGGGTGTTAAGACAAGGCTGTAGCCTTTCGCCCCTACTCTTCAATCTGTACATCGAGGAAGCAATGTTGGAAGTAAAAGAAAGGTTCAGGAGTGGAATTAAAATCCAAGGTGAAAGAATATCAATGATACGATTCGCTGATGACATTGCTATCCTGAGTGAAAGTGAAGAAGAATTAAATGATCTGCTGAACGGAATGAACAGTCTAATGAGTGCACAGTATGGTTTGAGAGTAAATCGGAGAAAGACGAAGGTAATGAGAAGTAGTAGAAATGAGAACAGCGAGAAACTTAACATCAGGATTGATGGTCACAAACTCAATGAAGTTAAGGAATTCTGCTACCTAGGCAGTAAAATAACCAATGACGGACGGAGCAAGGAGGACATCAAAAGCAGACTCGCTATGGCAAAAAAGGCATTTCTGGCCAAGAGAAGTCTACTAATATCAAATACCGGCCTTAGTTGAGGAAGAAATTTCTGAGGATGTACGTCTGGAGTACAGCATTGTATGGTAGTGAAACATGGACTGTGGGAAAACCGGAACAGAAGAGAATCGAAGCATTTGAGATGTGGTGCTATAGACGAATGTTGAAAATTAGGTGGACTGATAAGGTAAGGAATGAGGAGGTTCTACGCAGAATCGGAGAGGAAAGGAATATGTGGAAAACACTGATAAGGAGAAGGGACAGGATGATAGGACATCTGCTAAGACATGAGGGAATGACTTCCATGGTACTAGAGGGAGCTGTAGAGGGCAAAAACTGTAGAGGAAGACAGAGATTGGAATACGTCAAGCAAATAATTGAGGACGTAGGTTGCAACTGCTACTCTGAGATGAGGTTAGCACAGGAGAGGAATTCGTGGCGGGCCGCATCAAACCAGTCAGTAGACTGATGACCAAAAAAAAAAAAAAAAAAAAAAAAAATGTGGTATAGAACTGAAATTAAAAATTTGAAACAGAAAAAATGTCAGGATTGACCAAATCTTGTTGAAGATCAACAAAACTAACCAGCATTAACACCACCCGAACTGGAGGAATAGGCTATGGACTTTCTAAAATGATTTCTTAGATTTCATTTGATTTACTTTCTCTGCCAACAAAACACATCTCATCATGTTAATGGCTTTAATCGCTTTCATGCATTTTATTTTTTTTTATACTGAGTGGCATAATCAAAATTGAAACAATGTGCTTTGAAGACTACATTTTTTGCGATGTCTAGAGCCTATAACAGAGTGGGTGAATGAGAGAAATCTCCCGAAACCACCCTCAAATTGACTGTTGGAACCGACTTTTACCAACCTAGGACTGAACCAAAAAAGTGCTTGTTCTCCAGGCTGTCACGCAACTGTGGAGTCGGGCCAAATGGTCTCCAAAATTCGCAGCTCTATGACAGCAATTGGCATCGTGTTATACCCCGGTTAGTTGAAAAGATACCAATTTCTGAAGAGGACACGTTTTCGATCGTGAAAATTTACGCTATTTTTCCTCTTGTAGGGCATTAAATGGAATTTTCTATTTTGTCTGAAGCATTGGACTCATACGATTGGCGTTTATAACGTCGCAGTCTGGCTAACTAGCAGTAGAGCTGTATATATTGACGTCATATAAAAAATCTATTTGGGCTGCACTGAAATCCCACCGAGTGCGTATTATTTGTCTCGATCAGGTCAAGCAATTACGTGCTCCCTGGCGTATTTAAACACAGCTACACGTAGGGATGTATCAGTTCCTATTCTGGTATTAATCATAGCTTCAGTACATACACAACACCAATATGTCCACTAAAATTTTTCAGTTTACTAGAGCCTAATAGTTCGTAACAGAGCGATAATTTGTTAATGCGGCAAAGAGTACTTATGCATCCCGCGTTCCTTGGACAATCGATGTCGTCGCACAGACAATTATTTATTGAGTACACTATATTGAATGTATTGAAAGAAGTTATTAACGCAGTAAAAACACTGAATGTTGGTTTATTGCACTATTTTCACATCCTAACATTGCCGTAAGGAAGTAGCTTTTCCTATCTGGGTGGAATTAATGACGTTTACTTCAGTCCAAGATATTATGCAAGTTCCAGAGTCCATTAACAGATTTCACGAAAGTTAATTCTTTTCTCACAATTTGGTTTCAAAGTTTAGTCTCTATATCGGGCCATCATTAATAGTTTCTAACTTTGGGTAATGTCCAGTCTTTTATTGATAACATTCAATTTAAGACAATTTCGAATCTTTCACTATCTGGATTCTACGTGATATCCTATTTGAAATTACTGATTTACTTCTTACAAGTTCAGTGCGTCGAACAGATCACAAATCTTTAGCGTTCAAAAAACAATCTCGTCGCACCCACGTACACGAGCGCACGCTGAGGTACGACTTGCTCCGGCTAACTCTCGTAACACAGTAACAGCGCACGGCTCTTTCTTAGGTATTACACACGATTCTCAAAGTGTACTCATAAAGAGTATTCTTTGAGATCGTTCGTCGCACTCCGTGATTTCTAATTACGGTACTTTGCGATCTACTATGATTTTCTTTTGAAACTAATGGGACTCTATCTTTTTTATTTCTTTCTTTTCAAAACACTAAGCTACTTGGTACTGAATTTCTTTTCTATCTACGTGCTACTATTCAAGCAACATTATTCCAAAAGGGACCTTTTTTTCTTTTTTTCATTTATGAAATTTGGAACTTGATTTTTGGAACTTTTGGGCTTTGGGGTACTATTTTTACATTCTTCATTTTTCGTCCAAAGGAAGCGGCGTTACACGTTCAATAGGTAATTCAACACTTTTTTTTCTGTATTCCAATATAACGTAATATTTTCCACTCTTTTGCCTACAAAACCCTATTTCTCGACATAATCTCTGTTGAATGCTATAATCTCACACCACCTTACTGGGAGGGCCGCATTGCAGTGCTCTGCTGATCGAAGTCGGGGCCAGCGTCTTGCTGCATCAATGGCCTCCCCGTCATCCAAGTACTGCTTCCTGCGGATTGCATCCTTCATTGGGCCAAACAGATGGGAATTCGGAACGTACGGGATCCAGGTTTTGCGGTGGATGAGGAAGGACGTCCAATGAAGTTTTGCAAGCTCTGGGTGAGCAGACTTGTGTGAGGCCTTGCGTTGTCATGGAGAAGGAGAAGTTCGTTTTCATTTTCGTGGCGACGAACATGCTGAAGTCGTTTCTTCAGTTTACTGAGGGTATCACAGGTCTGTGCGACCTTGTTTCGATGATGAAAGACGTCTCGCCCAACGACTCACGCTCTTTTGTTCACTTCCAGGTCTCCGTGGACATTCTGCAAACGCCTATGAATATCTGCGATGCTCTGATTTTCCACTAAAAGAAACTCAGTGAGAGCTCTCTGCTTGCAAAGCACTTCCGTTACAGACGCCATTTTGAAGGCTACATATAGCGCCACCATCTATCGGAACATCATGAAACTATAGGGCTGAAACGGTAATATTCCACAGTGTCCCACAACAAGTTCCGCATTTTTTCAGCCGATATTTGGTGAGAAAAAATGTGTTGCATAACTTGTTGAATGCTTCTCAATCTTAAGCCCAGTTTACACGACGACATTGGGTTGCGCCACTCGTTCCGTGGAATGAGTTACACGCAAGTGGTTTCATATATGACTGTAGACACGGCGACACCTGTATACACTTCAGTTTCGTCGTTTTGTGGGCCCACTGTTGTGTCCCCCCTACCCTCCATCTCTACACCCTCCATCTCCTTTCCCAAGGTGGCTTCCATCAACTCCCCCTCCCGGATGATGCCCTCTCTCCCTCCATTTATCCCTCCTATCAACTCTGATCCTCACTCCCCCTCCTTTCCTCCATCCTTTACTTGGGCTCCCTCTCCCCCCTTTCATCCTCTTTTTTCCCCACCTACCCTCTCTCTGCCCCCCTTCTCTCCCCCGAGTCCTTTTGCATTCTCCTCCTTTGCCTTTTCCCATTCCCTCTCGCATCTGCCCTGCCCCTCTCCCCTCTCTTATGAGTCCTCTCCCTCCTTTGGTTCCCCCCCTTTCGTTTTTTTCCTCTCCTCCCTCCTTGTTTTCCCCCTCATCTGTCCAGGTCCCCCCCTCGCCCCCCATCTGCCCTTGGCTATGGAGTGTCATCTTTGTGCCGACATTTTCGTGCAGTGTTTTACAGTGAGTGTTCAGTGCTGTGTGTATTTTGGGAAGTGTTGCGAACAGCCATCGTACTGTCGCTGGGTGTGATTTTTTATCTCTTGCGAACAGAAACCAGACTTTCGCCATGTTTTTTTAATTGTGTGTCTACTATGTTACTTGTCTGATTCCTGTGTATTTTATTAGCATTGTCAACCCCTTTTCTTTATGTTTTAACTTTCCACAATTTTCCGCCGTTTTATAATTTAAGTCACCGTTTTATCGCCTGCTTTTATTGTTTCTTTTCTTATTACGTTTTTAAAAAGTCTGTAGGCTGTAGAGCAGCGTACTAAGCTGCTGCCAGCCCGCCTCCTTCGGGGGGAATCGAAATTCAATAAAGGAAAAAAAAAATTGTGGGTCCCTGAGTCGTGTCTGAAATGAAAGTTTTGGCAGCTGCACGTCTCACGAGTTGTGATCGGAGTTAAAGCTTGTTGCATGGAATCGGTGCATAAGAAAAAAATAAGAAACGTGTTTCGATTCGTGACTGGATGAAGAAAAGACGTCAGCTCGGTTGCTCAGCATCCTTGCTGAAATAATTTATAACTTTAAGATCCAAGAAGTTCTTTTAATTACCTTAGAATATCACCAGAACTGTTCACGTTTCTTCTAAATAGAGTTAATCATGCGATAAGGAATAAAGGTACTGTAATGCATAAGCACTGTCGCCAGATCTGAAATTACGTAAATTGCGTGCATTACAATCGAGAACACTCGGCTTGCTGTAAGATATGGTTTTAGTTGGTGATGACGCTATTTCATTAACACCAGTATTTATTAACATTAACAGTAATAATTACTAACATTAGGAACTATAATTAGTCGAAGCAGGCCACATTAAGTAGACAATGGTTTGCAGACGACTCTCTCGAAGAGAGATCGTTACAGTGGCAATATTTCAAAATTCTTTCATATGTGAATGCGGAGCATCGCAGCGACGTTTTAAATAGATGAATATTGAATAAAGAATGCAGCTTCTTGAATTTGTATAGCCTTCCCTCCTGTCAACAATATTCCTTTACATAGAGTTGGCCAACTCGAACGATGGGATTTTAGTCTTGTAGACGAGAGCATTGCCACAGCTAGAATTACACTTGCTTGTATTTTTCTTAATTCAGTTGTGTATGTGCTCCTAACTCAATAGATTTTGCCCTGCAGCTCAGATACTGTCAAACCATCTACGTTACGATCGCACATGACGGTCTCAGCGGCAGCAATATGTTGCTTATTTTTCTAATCAGCATCGCTGAAATCCCACAAATACTTATGCAAAGCATAGATATCCAAAAAGCGAACATTACTCTCCGTTCACCACTTCATATTTCAGTCTGTCTAAGCTCTGCAAACACACATAACCTTAAAACTCATGCAACTAGTGTCGCCAAAGTTGGAACGTGCCGAAAGTGTTCAGTTTCACCAACGAGTTGCGCAAACGCGCGGCACGCATGCGCAGTGACGAGTAACGCAGTTGCCTGCAACCTAGTGTCGTCGTGTAAACTAGGCTTTGAGTTCAGATGGCTGCGTTCTTCAGAGTCTACTACCACAGCTCTGCCACATGAAACTGAATGCAGAATTTACAAGCCTTTATGGATCTTGTTTGTTCACAGACGAACGGTGAACTGGTATTGAGATTCCAATGTGAGGCAAGTGTAGAGGGATTTTTGTGGAAGCTGGAGTGGATGACAGGCACGTACACTGCTACCAAGCTTACGTTATACTGGAATCCGTACTTCAGGGTGTTTTGATCGGTCCCTTTCTGCAACTGGAAGATACATGTACGAGAAAGAAACAGAGAAAAGGTTGATGGTACTATTTCAGCATTGTTCTCTAAAGGTTCGCATCCATCCTGACTGCCAAATAGCGCCAAAACTGCCACCACGCCAAGAAATAACAATAATTTCTGGTCAGTGGCATGAGTACTAACAATATCCTAAGACAGGTCGTTACTCTTTACCGCTTGTCACAACAGACAATATTAATCTGGAGTTTAGTAGCGTCACAGACAATCATTGCTAGAAATTCACTAGTGAATAAGAAGTCTATAGCCAGATTCCAGGGTGTGTGTGGAGGGGGGGGTGGTCATCAAGACCACCTCCTTGTCCCTCTCCCTTGCGGACGCCTATGAACAGGGTATAACTATGCTGTCCACCATTCTCAGCAACGTTACAGCCGCGCGCGTTCTTAAGGACAGCAGTCATATTACAGCAGTACTTTCTTTTCATAAAGACTTGGCGTATTAAAACATGGCCTATGGTACACGTTATCGAGCAATATATTTTAAGTTTGTCACGGTTCGTTTCTTGTATTGTTAGCTGATATGATTTTAAGTATATAGACTGAAACAGCGAGTGAAAATTTGCACCAAGGTTGGGAATCGAACCCACGTCCTCTGCTCACTGGACAGGATCGTTAGCCACTAAGCCACCTTGGCACAGCAATTTGAGCAACTGTGCAGTTTATCCTGGCACGCCTCCCTCCTTGATCGAAATTGTGCCATTTCATTTGTATAAGTATCTGCACCTGGACTGCAGCCTGTATCCCCCATTTGCGTTCGACGCTGAGGCGCTATTCGAGAACATAGAGGGCCCTGGCAATTCTGTTCGTGCGTAAGGGGGAATTTAAAGTAGACTGTGGCGGCAGTAAGAATTTGGATCGAGGAGCAAGGCATGCTAGGGTAATCCGGATAGTTACGTAAATTGCCGTGCCAAAGTGGCTAACGCACCTGCCTAGTAAGCAGGAAACCGGGGTTCAATTCCCAGCGTTGGTAAAAATTTTCACTCATACACGAAACCTTTAGTACAAGACATCAAAAGCATTTTCTCTGGTGTTTTGGCAGCTATATACACTTTCGATTTGGCAGTGTATATATGGAGTCATACGAAGAAAATATTTGTGACCACATGTTTCGTACGACGTCCAGAGTCGACGAAAAGTGTTGGTTTGTTACTCATTACAAACAAAATGTTTTTACGGTGGAAATTTATGGCCCCATTAGATGGAACGTTTGTAGAATGATCTGTTGTGCTCTTCAGCTTGACAGGGAAAGTTATCTAGGAAGAATAACCTGTGTGTTGTGTATTAAACTGGGGACCTAGAAACGATGGAGAGGCATCGTCCTGCTGTGGCCGTCAGTGGTTTACAACCCCACAACAGGCCACAGTAGTCCACGCACCCTACCGCCGCCCCACAACGAACACAGGGTTATTGTGCGGTTCGGCCCCCACAGTGGACCCCCTCCTTCCCCCCCCCCCCCCTCAGGAATGTCTCATACCAGACGAGTGTAACCCCAAATGTTTGCGTGATAGAGTAAGTATGGTGCACGCATATGTGGAGACAGTGTTTGTGCAGCAAACACCAACACAGTGTAACTGAGGCGGAATAAGGGGAACCAGATGGTAAACCGCCTTAAAAACCATCCACAGGCTGGCAGGCACACCGGACCTCGACACTAATCCGCCGGGCGGACTCATACCAGGGACCGGCATGCCTTCCCGTTCGGGAAGCAGCGCATTAGACCGCACGGGTAGCCGGGCAGGCTAGAATAACCAATACTCCAGCAGCGATTGAATAGCGCTGCTGCAAGGCAGTGGCGACAGACCAGACAGAGCGGTGCAGTCTGGTACACGTGGAGGGCGAGTCGGGCAAGAAATGTGTGGCTAATAAGTTTCAGAGGACACTACATGTGGCTGCTTCTTTAACCTCAGAGCACAGTACAATACGGAAGACATTTTCATGTTTGTTATTGTGGTCTTCACTTGGAAGACTGGACTGATACACTCCCTGCATTAGTCTATTCTATACAGGACTCTGCTTCTCAGTATGGTTACTGCAAGCTACAGCCACTTCAACCTGCTTGCTGTATTCAGACCTTGGTCACGCTCTGCAGTTTTAGCCTCTCACACTTTCCTCCATTACCAAATTGACCACTGCTTGATGCAGCAGGATTTGTTCTGTCGACCTATCCTTTCTTTAAATCAAGTTGTGCCACAAATTTGTTTTTCCCCAGTTTGACTGAGTGCCCTTCATTAGTCATATGATGCATCCAACATTCTTCCATAATGCCGCTTTCCAAACGCCTCAATTCTCTTCTTGTCTGAATTTTTTCGACCATATTTCACTTTCGTCCAAAGCTACACTCTACACGAATACCTTTAGAGATAGTAGTACAGGACTCGGCTGTATTAGTACTTTGGCTAGGTGGCTCGCTCTCTATAAGTGTGAACGTTACCGATAACGACAAAGGACACCGAAAGATCGTTAAACATTTGATCAACACACCTGCATGACCGAAACGTGGTAAGGAATAATTGTTCAGGCTGGCTCCATCCTCACACTGCAAAAAACGAAGTAGCGAGTATCTGCCGAAACACACGAGAAAATGCACCCGACGACTCTTAGATGAGACACCTGATACGTGAATGTCGTTGGTTGTGACGCAGTGATCCATCTTCCCGCAGGCAGGCAGCCTCTGGGAGATCATGGACGCCACCTGGATGATCTCGGTCGGCCACCCTACGGAATTCGGTGAAGGTAAGCAACAACGCTTTCTTTAAATAAATTCAGTCTTCGGGAGTACTGAAAGAACCACCTTAATACTAAAAATTCGCCCTTTAAAAAAACAGCAAGTACAGTCTCTATGCCTCAGTGAAAAGTGAGGAAATTTCACAAATTCCTTATCTTCGACAAAGGAAATGCACTTCATATTCTCATGGGATGACCAGAAGATTTTGTTTAAATAAGTGAACTATTGTCATGGGAGAAGCGATACGCTCGTCTCATTGTAGAACTGTTGGGCCGTTACTGTCGGATGCTCATTAATCATTGGAACAATTTATTTGTTTCATGAGAATGCTGTAAACTGTAGAGTTATTACACAGGGCGGTCAGAAACAGGCTGAATAGTTTATCAGGATGTTGCAGGGTTGCTTGCGCTGAGAATAACTGTTAAGGAAAAAATCAAACAGTTGCGCCGTTTCCGAGTTAATTAGCAATGAAGTTCGCCAATCAGGACGGTGTGCATGCAAATTCAAGAGCGACTCCCCCCCCCCCCCCCACCACCACCACCAGATACAGTTAGTTTTTCTCATAACGTAGATCATAAAGCACGAGACTGCTCAGCCTTTCGCATGCTACCGTCTCATGCTCAATGTTTGTGTAGCTCTCTTGTTTGTTTTTAGGAAACCAAATGACAAATATGTTTGGCGACACCGTCTCTGACTGGTTGCTTGAAACTGTGCGTGCAACGATTTGATTGGCTAGGTCAAAACGTGGCGCATTATTTTCTTGAAAAATGCCCTGCCGTCGGGAAACATGATCCTCATGAAAGGGTGTAGGTGGTCTGCAACCACTGTGCGATACTCCTTTGCCGTCATGATACCTTTCACGAGCTGCACTGGACCGACGAATGCCCACGTGAATGTTCCCCAGGGCATAATGGAGCCACTTCCAGCTTGTCTCTGTCTCGCAGTACAGATGTCAAGGAGCTGTTTCCGTGGAAGACGACAGATTCGTGCTCTCCCATCAGTATCACAAACAAGGTAGACGGTCAGTAATTAAAACTTCCGGGCTAAGAGGCCGTGGTCCAATAGTAGAAATACTTCTCCCTGACGTTTCGTTGCCAGCTGCGGGCAACATCATCTGAGGTGAGTCTACGACTGGCTGCTAGGCCGTGGAGGTCCTGTTTATATAGAGCGCGTAGAGGGCGCCACCACTCGTCACGTGTTGACAACAGTAAAACTATCTCTGGCTGGCGTCATTACTCTCGATCGAAGGTAATCGATTGTCACATCTTTGGTACAGAGTCGATCGCCATATCTTATCTAGCTTCAAGCCTTCTTCTTTCCTGTTAAAATTATTGTGGTGTTTAAAAATCTCTACAGCCTCTCTATACATACGTGCATAATAATGCGATGTCTTAAATATTAGCAACGGCTGGACTTAGAGGGCTACTCAAGAGCTGGCTAGACATCTTGCCACCTTGTTACAACCGTTCATTGGAAAAACTGATCATCATATTAAAAACTCTATGCACTTCATCGAAAAATTGAAGGAGATTACCGTCAGCCCCAGTGATATTCTTGTCAGCTTTGATGTGGTGTCTCTGTTCACCATGGTTCCTGTCAACGAAGCTCTTGCTTGCATATCTGACATATTTCCGACTGATATAGTAGCTTTGTTTAGACATTGCCTTTCCACGACTTATTTTCAGTATAATAATGAGTTCTATGAACAAATTAATGGAGTGGCAATGGGTAGCCCTCTAAGTCCAGCCGTTGCTAATATTTTTATGGAATTTTTTGAACAGCAAGCACTTCAGTCAGCCAGAAAAAGGCCTTTGAAGTGGTATCGGTATGTGGACGACACTTTTGTCGTATGGAATCACGGTGAAGAAGAACTGAACCGTTTTTTGAAGCATTTGAATAGCATCAATTCAAAAATACAATTTACTATGGAGACAGAAAGTAATGGACAGACAAATTTTTTGGACGTCTCAGTAATTAAACGAGCAGATGGGACTCTGGGTCACAAAGTCTACAGAAAAGATACGCATACCGATCGTTATCTTCATAAGCATTCAAACCATCATCCCAGGCAGAAGAGAGGCATCATCAAGACATTGGTGGACAGGGCTAATAAAATCTGTGAGCCAGCTTATTTGCAAGAGGAACTAAACCACTTGCGAACCGCTTTCCAGAAAAATGGGTACGCTGACAAGGAGATAGATAGAGCACTCCATCCCAGAAGAAAAATGTCCGAAAACGTGCAACAACAACAACCATCGGTGGGGAAAGTTTTTCTTCCATTCATCCACAATATTACGGACCGTATCGGGAAAGTGCTGGCCAAGTTCAGAGTTGATACAATCTTCAGACCCACCAAGAAAATTAGTGAATGCTTAAGATCGGCGAAAGATGCACGACACCCTTTAGCTACTCCTGGTGTCTATAAGATTCCCTGTAGTTGTGGGAAGGTTTACATTGGAACCACGAAAAGAAGTATCAATACTCGCCTAACTGAACATAAAAGGAACTGTCGACTGGGGCACACGGACAAATCGGCTGTAGCGGAGCATGTTTTTGAAACGGGTGACCATGAAATTAAATTTAGTGAGACGAGCTTGCTAGCTAAGACATCGCATTATTATGCACGTATGTATAGAGAGGCTGTAGAGATTTTTAAACACCACAATAATTTTAACAGGAAAGAAGAAGGCTTGAAGCTAGATAAGATATGGCGATCGACTCTGTACCAAAGATGTGACAATCGATTACCTTCGATCGAGAGTAATGACGCCAGCCAGAGATAGTTTTACTGTTGTCAACACGTGACGAGTGGTGGCGCCCTCTACGCGCTCTATATAAACAGGACCTCCACGGCCTAGCAGCCAGTCGTAGACTCACCTCAGATGATGTTGCCCGCAGCTGGCAACGAAACGTCAGGGAGAAGTATTTCTACTATTGGACCACGGCCTCTTAGCCCGGAAGTTTTAATTACTGAAGACGCCGGCCGTGAAAGCCTACACGCTATGATAAGGTAGACGGTATTGGCATTCATCACACCATGCAACGCCAAGTCACTACGCCAACGTCCAGTGCCGATGGTCACGTGCTCATTTCAGTCGTAGTTTCCGAAGTCGTGGTGTACAACATTGGCATACGCATGAATCTTCGGCTGCAGAGGCCCATCCTTAGAAGTGTTGGGTGCACTATGTGTGAAGACACACTTGTACTCAGCCCAGCATTAAAGCCTGATGTTAGTTTCGCCACCTGTCCCATTCTGTCAATGTGCCCAGCCTAAGACGTCCGACATCTCTAATGAGGGATGGACGCCCAACCAAACGACGACTGGATGTCGCTTCCCCTTGATTTCGGATCATGTTTAAGACACTCACCACAGCACTCTTCGAACACCGAACAAGTCTTGAAGTTTCCGAAATGCTCATGCCGAGCCTGTGGGCCATCACAGACTGCCCTCAGTCAAACTCAGTCTGATCGCATCTTCCCCATTCCACACACGGACAGCACGCTAACTGATACTACATTCATGCTCATAAATTAAGGATAATGCTGATACATGGGGAAACAACGCTCTGGTCGGCGGTTTGCGGGTTTAAATCACCTCGGGGTCATCCATGTGGTGCATTTGACCTGCGGTCCTCACACGGTGTCGTTGGCAGCAGTCCCTCATAAGCAGAGGTGTGTTGGTGCATGTCAGAGTATGGTGCAGCGAGTAAGTGTGCAGACGTTTTCAGACATGCTAATGGTGACTGTGTGTTGGAAATGGCTCAAAGAACACACATTGATGACGTTATGAGGGGTAGAACACTAGGGCGACTAGTGCTGGTCTAACACAGCAGGTCGAAGCGCGGGCCCTCCGTGTGCCACAAAGTGTGATCTCAAGATTATGGCAGCGATTCCAGCAGACAGGAAACGTGCCAGGAAACGTGCCCAGGCGCTACAGTACGGGATGTCCACAGTGTACAACACCACAAAAAGGACCGATATCTCACCATCAGCGGCCGCAGACGGCCACGGAGTATCGCAGGTAGCCTTGCTCGGGATCTTACCGCAGTCACTGGAACAGTTGTCTCAAGACACACAGTCTACAGACGACTGAACAGACAAGGTTTATTCGCCTGGAGACCTGCAAGGTGCATTCCACTGATCCCTGGTCACAGGAGAGCCCATAAATCCTGGTGTCAAGAACACAGTACATGGTCACTGGAACAGTGGTCCAAGGTTATGTTCACAGACGAGTCCAGGTATAGTCTGAACAGTGATTCTCGCCGGGTTTTCATCTGGTGTGAACCAGGAACCAGATACCAACCCCTTAATGTCCTTGAAAGGGACCTGTATGGAGGTCGTGGTTAGATGATGTGGGGTGGGATTATGATTGGTGCACGTACACCCCTGCATGTCTTTGACAGAGGAACTGTAACATCAGGTGTATCGGGATGTCATTTTTCTCCAGTATGTCCGCCTTTTCAGGGGTGCAGTGGGTCCCACCTTCCTCCTGATGGATGATAATGCACGGCCCCACTGAGCTGCCATCGTGGAGGAGTACCTTGAAATAGAAGATACCAGGCGAATGGAGTGGCGTGCCTGTCCTGCAGACCTAAACCCCATCGAGCACGTCTGGGATGCTCTCGGTCGACGTATCGCTGCACGTCTTCAAACCACTAGGACACTTAAGGAGCTCCGACATGCACTGGTGCAAGTATGGGAGGCTATACCCCAACAGCTGCTCGACCACCTAATCCAGAGTATGCCAACTCGTTGTGCGGCCTGTGTATGTGTGCATGGTGATCATACCACATATTGATGTCAGGGTACATGCGCAGGAAACAGTAGCATTTTGTGGAACATGTGTTTCGGGGCAGTTTTCTCAACTTATCACCAATACCGTTGACTTACAGATCTGTGTCGTGTATGTTCCCTATGTGCCTATGCTATTAGCGCCAGTTTCGTGTAGTGCCACGTTGTGTGGCACCACATTCTGCAATTGTTCTTAATTTATGAGCATGAATGTACATTCAGCGTGCATGTCTCTGACTAGTCATTCCTTGCCAGGTGACGCTTCTACCGCCTGGACGGGTTTATATCGATTGTAGGTCGATGGTCATAATGTTCTGGCTGATCAGTGTACATCCTCGCTCAGTTCCTATACAGTTCACTGCATCCGGCTTCTAGGTGAGTCCAGTAAGACACTTATCGCATACATAAACAAAGCGATTGAAATTATAGGTATGCGCCGCAATTGTCCTTAATTTATGAGCATGAATGTACATTCAGCGTGCATGTCTCTGACTAGTCATTCCTTGCCAGGTGACGCTTCTACCGCCTGGATGGGTTTATATCGATTGTAGGTCGATGGTCATAATGTTCTGGCTGATCAGTGTACATCCTCGCTCAGTTCCTATACAGTTCACTGCATCCGGCTTCTAGGTGCGTCCAGTAAGACACTTATCGCATACATAAACAAAGCGATTGAAATTATAGGTATGCGCCGGCCGGAGTGGCCGAGCGGTTCTAGGCGCTACAGTCTGGAACCGCGCGACCGCTATGGTCGCAGGTTTGAATCCTGCCTCGGGCATGGATGTGTGTGATGTCCTTAGGTTAGTTAGGTTTAAGTAGTTCTACGTTCTAGGGGACTGATGACCTCAGAAGTTAAGTCCTATAGTGCTGAGAGCCATTTTGATAGGTATGCAACATACCTAATGTACAGATAACACTGTTACCAAGACCAAGACTACTAGGAAAACTGCCGTAGTCTGTTTTTACTTACGACAGCCTACAGTAGTTTTACAGCTCTAGACAACGCATTCTACTGTAGGGAATGGCACTACGATTCCTTCAGCGGCTTTAAGTACTTGGAGTCCGGCTCTTTTGTTTCTGAATGCCTTATGATAAGGCGTTATCGTTAGAAAGTCGCATAGCTATGCGGAAAAAAAATGAAGGGGAAGAAAGATTGGGGTTTAAACTTTCGTCGGCGATGGTGCACAAGCTCGTATAGGATAAGCATAGGGATTGAAATTGCTAGTGCCCTTTGTAAGGAATCCATGAATTCTTAATTTTGAGTAATTGCTTGTTTACTCATGCAGCTCACGAGTACGTACAGATATCCATTGTCGATGTCTAAGCACCGAGAGTGCTGTATCAGAGAAGTTGGTTTTGGTCTTCTGGTAGGTGTGGCCCAATGGTAGTAGCTGAGTGTTCGCTTTCACCGTAAACAGGACCTCAACAATAGCTGTCATTGCAGTGAGCGGGAAAGAGATTCGTGTGAATATTATAAGAATGAATACTGCGGCAGCCTTCGCGTCTACCTCGCCGGTCAGCCCTGACTGCAGGGTATCTCGGATTGCATTGTTGTATATAGATATAGCGTTTTCCCCGCTGCTGCTCCCTTCGACACAGATACTGAACACACTTCCTCCTCCCTCTCTCTCTTTCCTTATCTTCCTCCTTCTGCCTGTCCACCTCATCCTCCCACCTCTGCCTGCCTCCCCCCTCACTCTGTCTTCCTCTTCATCACCTCATCGTCTTCTTTTGGTCCGTCTCCTCCCACATTTCTTGATCATATCTTCCTTTCCCTCCCTCTACCCACATCCTCCTCCCCGCTCTCTCTATCCATCTTCACCTCCGCTCTTTCTTTTCCACCTGGCCACTACCCCTCTACACTTTCCACGTGCCTCAGGCATCTCCCTCCCATATACAGGTCACCATGAACAGCAGACCAATACTACTCCAGCAAAACATGTCTGTCACGTAGGTCTGAGTACATGGAAAGATCCGAAAAACCGTTTCTTGCTCCCTGTAAAGCAGGTTGATTTGGCAGGCCAATATTTTTCTAACAAGCCTTTTGAGCAGGGCAGCTTATACACCAGAGGCTTGGAGAGACACTTTTTTGCCGTGTCTCCACTCTTACTGGAGCTAGGAGGTTATAAACTCCACAGTACTGATATTCGTGAGACCTGCTGTTTCTGTGCCAAACGTAACTGAAACTGATAAAGTGGATTTGGAGGAGATCCCTGATATTCGAATTTACACTTGTGTTTCTGTTTTATATGTGTAACAGACACACATACAGAAACGTGTGACAATTGGTATTTCATTTTGGCCTGTGTCGAGTTTAACTGTCTTTAGTTTGTAAGACATAGGCGTAACTGGCTCATATTTATGATTAAGAACAATACGTTCGTCTATGTTAAAATGCAACAGTGAGTTTGACAAATACGGTAATCCAAATAAATCCAGTAATAGTCTGGCCACGAGAAAAAGATTGAAATACCAAGTAAAGGGTAACATCCTAGGCGTTGGAGTATGGACAGAAGTGGTAGGGAAGCTAGAACATCTGAAAAGGGAAATTCAAAGGCCCATTCCAGATACGGTAGAGGTCAAGGAAATTAAATTGAAGAAGATAAGGATTTCTGGTCAAACAAGTATAGGTTCATACCAACAGCACCATAAAATGGTGTAATGGGAGGAGAATTCATCGGGAATAGGAAGGCAGGGAAGAGAGTCACTTATTGTGAACAATTTAGTAATACAATTATTCTCATCAGTACTGGCAACAGACAACACCACCAACAATAGTTCGGGTATAGATCCCGACTTCACAAGCAGAAGATAGAGAAATCGTATGAGGACATTGAACAGGTAACTCAGTATGTAAAGGGAGATGAAAATTTAATATTCATGAACGATTGGATGGCTGTAGTAAGGTATGGAATAGAAGAAAGAGTTATGGGAGAATATGGGCTCGGTAATAGAAATGAGATGGAGAAGAGCTGATTAACTTCTACACTAAATTTCACCTAGTGACAGCGGATACTGTTCAAAGATCACAAGAGAAGGTGGTATACCCAAAACGTCCTGGAGACATGAGAAGATTCCAGCTGCGTTAGATCAGGGCAAGAGAGAGACTCCGCAATCAGATAATGGATTGTAAAGCAAGTACAGGAGCAGATATAAATTCTGATCACAACATGATTTAGTAACGATGAAGTGCAGGCTGAGGTTTAAGGGAAACGTTCAGAAGAATCATTGTGGTAAGAGTGGGATGCTGAACGATTGAGGAATTAAGATGTGCTTGCAAACTTTTCTAAGGGTGTAGATACTGCAATAATGAATACCACAGTAGGTGGTTCAGTTGAAGCGGAATGGACATGCTAAAATGTGTAAAAATGGCTCTGAGCACTATGGGACTTAACTTTGAAGGTCATAAGTCCCCTAGAAGTTAGAACTACTTAAACCTAACTAACCTAAGGACATCACACACATCCATGCCCGAGGCAGAATTCGAACCTGCGACCGTAGCGGTCGCGCACTTCCAGACTGTAGCGCCTAGAACCGCTCGGCCACCCTGGCCGGCTAAAATGTGTAACCACAGAAGTGAGACAGAAAAATATAGGTACAAAGAAGGTATCTGGTAAGAAACACTACCTAACAAAAGTAATGCTTAAATTGATTGACTAAACAATAAGGTGCTAAAATGTTATTAGAGGGACAAAAATACAGCAGTACAAATCACTTGGGAATTAAATTTTTGGGAAGTTTATGGAAGTTAAAGCTGTCTAAAAAGTTTTCTTTCCTACTTTATGCCAGTAGACCACACTTTATGATCATTCAAATGAGTGACGACACACGGCCAAGGGAGCAAACTGTGATCGTCGCAAGAAGCCTAACTGTCTCTGACCTCTCCTCCACATCGATAGCTGGGCTGGGAAGGGAGCCCGAATCACTGTTGGATACTGGAAAATAGTTGCAGGAAAAATGTGAAGGTATCGAAAAATAAATGGTCATCGGAAGGACAGGTTCAGCCTATAGAAAATCCGAAGCAATTTTCGGTGAAATATAAAACAACGACATCAACAGTAAAAGTGCAGAGAAAAGAGAGGATAGATGGAAACTGTACACTGAAGGCCTTGACAACTAGCAACTGACTGATGATGTGATAAAGGTAGAAATGGGAATCGGTGTGGAAGACAAATGGGTTCCAGTATTAGAGTCAGATTTTAAGACAGCACTGGAAGACGTGAGATCAAATAAGACGGAAGGGACTGATAACATTCCATCGAAATTTATAAAATCATTGGGGAAGTGACGACCAAACTGCTGTTTCATTTGGTTTGTAGGATTATGAGAATGGAGATTTATCGCCACACTTTCGGAAAAACCTCATCCACACATTTCCGAAGATAGCAAGGGTGGAGGCAAGTGTAAAAACTATCGTACAATCAGCTTAACAGCTCATACAACAACGCTGTTGACAAGAATAATATACAGAAGGGTGGAAAATAAAACAGAGGATCTCTTAGATGACGAGCAGTTTGGCTTTAGGAGCGGTAAAGACAGCAGAGAGCAGTTGCGACGTTGCGGCTGATAATAGAACCAAAACTAAAGAAAAATCAAGACACTTTAATAGGATTTATCGATCTCGCAAAATCATTCGACAATGTAAAATAGTGCAAAATATTCGAAATTCTCAATAAAATAGGTGTAAACTATAGGGAAAGACGATTAATAACAATATGCACAAAAACGAAGACGGAGCGCTGAGAATGGAGAACAAAGAACTAAGTGCTCCGATCGGAAAGAGTGTAAGATGGGAATTTAGCCTCTCACAACTACTGTCGAATCTATATATCGATGAGGCAATGACGGATACAAAAAGAAAGGTTCAAGAGTGGGATAAAAATTCAGGGTGAAAGTATATCAATGATAAAATTCGCTGATGAGACTGCAACCCTCAGTAAAAGTGCAGAAGAATTGCAGGATCTATTGAATGGAATGAACACTTTAATGAGCATACGCTATGGAATGACAGTGAATTGAAGAAAGACGAGAGTGATCAGAAATAGCAGAAATGAGAATACCGAGAAACTTGACATCAGAATTGGGGATCAAGAAGTGGATGAAGTTAAGCAATTCTGCTAGCTAGGCAACAAAATAAGTCGTAACGGACGGAGCAAGGAGGACATAAAAAGCAGAGTAGCACTGGCAAAAAGGGCATTCCTGGAAGAGAGAATTCTACTGGTATCAAACATAGGCTTTAATTTCAGGAAGAAATGCCTCCGAATGTACGTTTGGAGCCCAGCATTGTACTGTAGTGAAACGTGGACTGTGGGAAAAACATAACAGAAGAGAGTCGACGCATTTGAGATGTGGTGCTACGGAAGAACGCTGAAACTTTGATGAATTGATAAAGTAAGAAATGAGGTAGTTCTCCGCATAATCGGTGAGGAGAGGAACATGTGGGAAACGTCGAAGAAAAGAATCGATAAGCTGGTAGGACATGTGTTAAGACATAAGGAAACAAGTACCATGGTACTAGCGGAAACCATGGAGGATGAAAACTGTTGACAGAGATTGGAATGTATCCAACAAATCACAGAGGACGTTGGGGGTAAGCCCCACTCTGAAAGGAAGATGTTGACACAGAAGAGGAGGTCTTGGTAGGCTGCATCAAACAATTCGTAAGACTGATGACACACACAAAAAAAAATCTCTGACATCTCCCTTGCCGTACCGATCGTCCTTGTCTACTAACGAGAATCATGAATTAACTTTCGGCAGCTTTCTTTTGCTAACTATCAGCATAGCAAAACCAGTAGGGAGTGACACGCCTTTCGTAGAGACCACCCCGACGCCGGCCGTAACCAGTTTAGAAGACCAATGCATGCTTGGACAAAGGGAGAACTGGCCCAACGACTCTCCAAAACGAGTCGGGTGTGTTAACTACTGTTCCTTTGTGTTCATCATCTGGGATGTAAATGTTTAAAGTGTGACAGCAGTGGCCTTCTATCGAGCGGAAACTGGAAGCAATGGGATCGCGTGGCACGTGAGCGATAGCGTGTGCAGGGTTACGAATGTTCGCGTAACCTGGCTGACGTTGAAGCAAGTGGTACTTTGGCTTCGTTGAGGGCGGTGCTGGGGGAAGAATGTTCGTCTACGGACTTGCGAAACATTTATATAATCGGCTTTGCAGCTCTTATCGAGCTTGTGAGATAGTATTCAGTGGGGACGCTAAACGTATACAGATAAATGCAACAAGCATAGTTCACCTGAAATAATGATGCTTCTGAAAGACTGAACTATATACACTGATGATCCGGAAGTTTGTTGCTAGGTTTGTGGAGGTATGTGGCGTTAGATGTCTATGCACAGATTTACATCTACGAGGGCAGTTCAATAAGTAATGCAACACATTTTTTTTCTCGGCCAATTTTGGTTGAAAAAACCGGAAATTTCTTGTGGAATATTTTCAAACATTCCCGCTTCGTCTCGTATAGTTTCATTGATTTCCGACAGGTGGCAGGGCTGTACGGAGCTGTTAAAATGGCGTCTGTAACGGATGTGCGTTGCAAACAACGGGCAGTGATCGAGTTTCTTTTGGCGGAAAACCAGAGCATCTCAGATATTCATAGGCGCTTGCAGAATGTCTACGGTGATCTGGCAGTGGACAAAAGCACGGTGAGTCGTTGGGCAAAGCGCGTGTCATCATCGCCACAAGATCAAGCAAGACTGTCTGATCTCACGCGTGCGGGCTGGCCGTGCACAGCTGTGACTCCTGCAATGGCGGAGCGTGCGAACACACTCGTTCGAGATGATCGACGGATCACCATCAAACAACTGAGTGCTCAACTTGACATCTCTGTTGGTAGTGCTGTTACAATTGTTCACCAGTTGGGATATTCAAAGGTTTGTTCCCGCACACAAGTCTTCGCACCCGAGAGGAGCTCACAAAACTTCAGTGGACTGTTCTTCCTCATGCACCCTACAGCCCCGATCTCGCACCGTCGGATTTCCATATGTTTGGCCCAATGAAGGACGCAATCCGTGGGAGGCACTACGCGGATGATGAAGAAGTTATTGATGCAGTACGACGTTGGCTCAGGCATACAGGCCCTCATTTCAAGGTGGCGTAAGGCCATAGCATTGAATGGAGATTACGTTGAAAAATAGTGTTGTGTAGCTAAAAGATTGGGGAATAACCTGGTGTACTTCAATGCTGAATAAAACAACCCTTGTTTCAGAAAAAAAAAGTGTTGCATTACTTATTGAACTGTATATCTACTTCTACATGGTTACTCTGCAATTCAGACTTAAGTGGCTGGAAGAGGGTTCATCGAACCATTTTCATACTACTTCTCTACCATTCCACTCTCGAATGGCGCGTGGGAAAAAGAAACACCTAAATCTTTCCATTCGAGCTCTGATGTCTCTCATTTTATTATAATTATCATTTCTCCCTACGTAGGTGGGAGTCAACAAAATATTTTCGCATTCGGAAGAGAAAGGTACTGATTGAAATTTCGTAAATAGATCTCGCCGCAAAGGAAACCGCCTTTGTTTCAGTGACTGCCACCGCAACTCGCGTATCATATCAGTGACACTCTCACCCCTATTGCGCGATAACACGAAACGAGCTGCCCTTCTTTGCAGTTCTTCGATGTCCTCCGTCAATTTTACCTGGTAAGGATCCCATGCCGCAGCAATATTCCAGCAGAGGACGGACAAGTGTAATGTAGGCTGTCTCTTTGGTGGGTTTGTCGCATCTTCTAAGTGTTCTGCCAACAAAGCACAGTCTTTGTTTCGCCTTCCCCATAGTATTATCTATGTGGTCTTTCCAATTTAAGTTGCTCGTAATTGTAATTACTAGGTATTTAGTCGAATTGACAGCCCTTAGATTTGTGCGGTTTATCGTATTCCCAAAATTTCTCGGATTTCTTTTAGTACCCATGTGGATGACCTCGCACTTTTCTTTGTTTAGTGCAAATTGCCACTTTTCGCACCATACAGAAATTCTCTCTAGAACATTTTGTAATTGGAATTTATCGTCTGATGATTTTACTGGACGGTAAATTACAGCGTCATCTGCAAATACGCTCAGATTATCACCTAGATCATTTACATAAATCAGCAACAGCAGAGGGCCTATGACACTACCTTGCGGAACACCAGATATCATCCGTTCTACTCGATGATTTACCGTCTATCACTACGAACTGTGACCTCTCTGAGAGGAAATCACGAATCCAGTCACACGACTGAGACGATACTCCATAGGCACGCAATTTGATTAATAATCGCTTGTGAGGAACGGTATCAAAAGCCTTGTGGAAATCTAAGAATATGGAATCGATCTGAGATCCCTCATCGATAGCACTTATTACTTCATGGGAATAAAGAGCTAGCTGTGTTGCACAAGAACGATATTTTCTGTATCCGTATTGGTTATGTATCAATAAGTCATTTTCTTCAAGGTGATTCATAATGTTCGAGTACAGTATATGCTCCAAAATCCTTCTGCAAATTGAGGTCAGTGATATGGGTCTGTAATTCAATGGGCTACTCCTATTTCCTTTCTTGAATATTGGTGTGACCTGTGCTACTTTTCAGTCTTTAGTAACTGACCTCTCGTCAAGTGAGTGGTTGTATATGATTGCTAAGAAAGGCGCTGTTGTGTCTGCATACTCTGAGAATAACTTGATTGGTATACCATCCGGACCGGAAGACTTGCCTTTCTTAAGTGACTTGAGTTGTTTCGCAACACCTAAGATATCTACTTTTATGTCACTCATGCTAACAGCTGTTCTGGTTTCGAATTCTGGAAATTTACTTCGTCTTTTTTCGTGAATTCGCGTAATTAAAGATCGCAGATTTGCGTACGTGGTGATGGCACCCGATAGCCGCCCAGATGGGTTCCATAGTATTTACATCAGCCAAATTTCGTCGGCAAGACATCAACGTGAGTTCACTATAATGCTCCTCAAACCACTGCAGCACGGTTCTGTCTCCGGAACGCGGACATTTGTGCAGCTGTAAAATGACGTTGCGCCGGCCGAAGTGGCCGTGCGGTTAAAGGCGCTGCAGTCTGGAACCGCAAGACCGCTACGATCGAAAGTTCGAATCATGCCTCGGGCATGGATGTTTGTGATGTCCTTAGGTTAGTTAGGTTTAACTAGTTCTAAGTTCTAGGGGACTAATGACCTCAGCAGTTGAGTCCCATAGTGCTCAGAGCCATTTAAACCATTTGAAAATGACGTTGCTGTTGGGGAAGAGGGATGCAGGTGGTTCGCAGTTGTCAGCGTGTCTTCAGTTACCAACACGGGTCACATGCAAGTGCAAGAGAACGTCTCCCGTAGCATAACATTGCTCCCACAAGCCTGCGTCCGCGGCGCGCTGCACGTTTCGAGTTGCCACTAACCTCGATGATGGCGTTTGTGGAGACGACCATCGACCTAGTGTAGCAAAAATGCGATTCACCCGAAGAGCCAACACGTTACCATAGATCGACGGGCGAATCCCGATGGTCCTGCGCCCACTGCAGTCGTAAATGACTGTGGCGTTGGTTCAACATGCGAACACGTAGGGGTGGTCTGCTGTGGAGCTCCATGTTTAACAGTGAACGTTGGACGGTGTGCTCCGAAACGCTTGTGCGTTCACCAGCATTGTACTCTTTTGGGAGAGATGCCACAGGTCACCCTCCATCCTACTTTACAGAGCAGACAAGCATCCGAACCCCACGTTCTGTGAAGAGTTGTTGACGTCCAACCATTTAGCACTTGTTGTTCTACCTGTTTCCGTAGATGCTCGCCTGCCGCAGTGGCCGTGCGGTTCTAGGCGCGCAGTCCGGAACCGCGCGACTGCTACGGTCGCAGGTTCGAATCTTGACTCGACAATGGATGTGTGTGATGTCCTTAGGTTAGTTAGGTTTAAGTAGATCTAAGTTCTAGGGGACTGATGACTTCAGATGTTAAGTCCCATAGTGCTCAGAGCCATTTTTCGTAGATGCTCACGAGAGTAGCACGTGAGCATTCAACCAGCTTCGCCGTTTTCGAGATACTCGCTCACAGGCTCTGCGTAATAATAACCTGCCCTTTGTCAAATTCGTTTATCTCTATGGATTTCCACATTTCAAGCCCATATCTTCGCTACGGTGATCCCCCGTCCTTGTCTGCTGCCCTTATACACGAGGGGTGTTCGGAAAGTAAGGTCCGATAGGCCGCGAAATGAAAACCACGGTGAAAATCAAAAATTTTTTATTCGCAACAGTTTCAGCTACCTCTCTAAATAGTCGCCGCTGCGCCTTAGACGTTTGTCGAGGCGTTGTTCGAGCTTACCAGTACCCTCGTCACAGAAAGCAGCTGCACGTGCTTTCTGCCAATTCTCTATGCTGGAGTGCCTTTCATCGTTTGTGCCAAAATGTTGTGATCGTAGCTAGCGGTTAATGTGAGCAGAGACGAAGAACGGAGGGAGCCAATTAAGGGCTATATCGTGGGTGATCAAACACTTGCCATCGAAAACGCCGCAGGAGCGTCGTCATTGCCCATGCATAATGCGGCTGAAAATTCTCTTGAAAAAAGAAACGCCTGACATTTATATTATGTGGGCTGCATAGCTTCAGGCGAAATTTCTCACCAGATCCACATACTTTGCGGGAGACACTGTTGTTTTAGGCATTTCTACCTGATCACTTTGCGCTCTGAACTGGAAAGAGGGACGTGAAGCGCACTAAAGACACTGCCCAACACATCAGTTCAAAGTTTTATCCGATTTTCACCATGGTTTCCATTTCGCGCCTAACGGACCTTACTTTAAAAATACGCCTCATACTTTCGTTACCACCTCACGTGCCCGCAACACCACCAGGTGGCATCTAACGTCGCTGTGGCTGTGGTCATAATGTTTTGGCTGACTGTCAATTTCCAGAAGGAAAATTATCTTTTCCTACGATAATTAGAGATATATTACCTTGTTGGCAGCTATCATTCTTCCAGCAACTGTGCTACATATTTTATTCAGAGTAAAATCGGTTTCCACTTGCACCTTTGAAATATGCCTTTGCAGTTAAGTGGTGTTGATAGATTAATCTGACAACTTCAGAAGTCTTCAAAATTTAGGGAAATATCAAGAATAGAAAGTGCAAAAAATGTGTCACATAGACTTACACATTCGTGGCTTATAACGTGGATAAGAGTAAGTCAAATTAGGATCGGATAATTAGAGTCCTAAGAAGAGTACATTAAAAATATTAAAATGTTTATTTAAGATTATCTGATACACAATAGTTGTCAGTCATAAAAACGATATAACTACGTTAATGACCCATTATGAGGTGACATATCCCAAGATTTACATATTGTATTCGATACTTTCGACTACAGGCTGATTACTCACTTAACTACAATGTCAAGTAATTTGAAGGGGAAAGGAAAGGAAAATTATAAAAGTAAATAAGAAAAACTGGACAAGCGGTAATGGGACCCGCACTCTGGGGATTTCGTACAAACTTAACTATCTACACACACAATTCATCTATACGAGTAGGTTTTGATGAGTGAGTTTGCAAGCATCAAAATATGTGACATAAATGGCCGCATTTTGTTATTGTATTCACTTAGAAGCTTATATTTTTTACACCACGAAAGTCCTTAGATCTTATTTAGTATTCTACGTAAATTTCAACTTGATACCTCTACTCGTTCCTGAGAATGACGGGTCTTGACAGATGGATAGTCAGACAGACGGACGGACAACAAATGGCAAAAAAATATTTTGTATGGGATACAATTACACGCAGCAGGACACTGTGCTGTACCAAACGGGTAGCTCCAACACGGGGCGTCGACGGTGTTATGGCCTCAACGCTCACAGCTATTTTGCCTGATTGGCTTACCGATTCTGAACTGTACAGCCTTCGGAGCTTTTTGAGCGCCCCTTATAATATCAGAACACTTGATTACATTTACGGAATATTAATTTTATTTACTTGCAAGTATAAGAGGGGTTGGAACTTTAATAGTGGTAACTATTTATTTACAGCTCGTACTGAATAGATACGTGTTTCAAAGTGTTACTTACCTTCAAAGTAGTCGCCAGCGTTGTGTATAACCCGTTGCCAGCGATGTGGAAGTCTTAGGGTACTCTTAGCAGTGCCAGTTGTGTTGACAGTTCGCGCGGTGCGGTCTACTGCCCGACGAATTTGTAGCAGTTCTGAAGCGAATGCCGTAAAGTGTTTCCTTCAGTTTAGAAATCGAATTGAACTCACGAGGGCTTAAGTCAGGTGAGTGCAGTTGGTGGTATAGCACTTAGCAGCCCCATCAGCTAAACAAATCAGTAACAGATTGCACTGTACGTGCATGAGCATTGTCCTGCAAAATGATGGTCAGGTCCTGAAGAAAGTGCCATCACTTCTGTCTCTGAGTTGGTCGTAGGTTGTGTTCCAAAAATGAACAGCATAGAGACAGAAGTGATGACACTTTCTGCAGGACCTGACCACATTTTGTAGG
Organism: Schistocerca americana; assembly: GCF_021461395.2. Classification (NCBI taxonomy): domain Eukaryota; kingdom Metazoa; phylum Arthropoda; class Insecta; order Orthoptera; family Acrididae; genus Schistocerca; species Schistocerca americana. The sequence goes on from NC_060125.1 coordinate 471,508,714, forward strand.
ACAATGCTCAAGCACGTACAGTGCAAGCTGTTACTGATTTGTTTGACTGGTGGGGCTGCTAAGTGCTATACCACCTACTGCACTCCCCTGACTTAAGCCCTCGTGAATTCAACTCGATTTCACTCGATTTCTCAACTGAAGGAAACGCTTCACGGCATTCGCATCAGAACTGCTACAAATTCGCCGGGCAATAGACCGCGCCGCTCGAACTATCAACACAACTGGCGCACCTAAGCGTATCCTACGCCTTCCACATCGCTGGCAACGGGCTATACACAATGCTGGTGACTACTCTGTAGGTCAGTAAAACTATGAAACACGTATCTATTTTGTACGAGCTGTAAATAAATAGTTACCACTATTAAAGTTCCAACCAAAAATGGTTCAAATGGCTCTGAGCACTATGGGACTTAACATCTGTGGTCATCAGTCCCCTAGAACTTAGAACTACTTAAACCTAACTAACCTAAGAACATCACACACAGCCATGCCCAAGGCAGGATTCGAACCTGCGGCCGTAGCGGTCGCGCGGTTCCAGACTGAAGCGCCTAGAACCGCACGCCACAGCGCCCGCCCAAAGTTCCAACCCTCGCATCTTTGAAGTTCAGAGGAAAAAAGATCGTTTTTAACTGAACGTTCCTTATCTATTTTACTCATTACTCAGATTTCTCAGTCTCTGTCTTCACTTCTTCTGGCGTAAGCATCGGAGCGAATTGCTCAATATCCGCCATCGCTCTGTACAGCTGTTACTGTACACGAATTTACAAGCCTATTCGATTCATTGATAGGTCAGAAATACAGGCATTGATGTAAAACTTATAGTGTATTACATATAAGAGAATGTATTACAAATAAGATAAAAACTCACTATTTGTGCTGTTCATTTGATAGGTAGTCTTTAAACGAATGCACACTTTATTTATTGCAATTTCCTGTGTTTAAGTAGGTGTTACTTGTGACAATATTTTTGCCAGTACGCGTATTCTATCGACCCAAAAGACAGTACTAAAAAAAAAAAAAAAAGTATGTCTTGCAGATATTCGCCTCCAAGCACACACATTTTCAGATAAGCAATCTTGCATTCTTCGGTGATAGCAGTAGTTATTTCGGTGTATCGTCATTGCAGATGGACGAGAGTAAAGCTTAATTAACAATTTTATCGACATTCTTTTTCGCCAAAATGTATAAAATTCGAATAAAATAATAATTTCTCTTTCGATATTTTTTTTTTTCAATTTAAATAATTTTGCACTTTTTTTGTATTCTTTAGGCAGATCCCACACGTGTTTGAAATCTTAATGATTCCAATTCCTTTCAGGTTGTTAACAGCATCTCTTCATTAAATCACGAATGCTATAGTAAAGTTGTATACGATTAAATGATAAAGCTTAAATGCTACGTTATAGGCCTTTAATTCAAAAACTGGTCAACAATGCTTCTATTTTGGGCTAATTATAACAAAATTTCCCGTGGTAGGGCACAGGTTTAGCCTAGAGTCCTATAGACCCCAAGCAACGTAAGCTTCTGAACACTATAGATTCTCGTCATGCTGAAATTCCCCTTCAGATGCGTTCCGGTACTTTTTAAGTTATTATTAGCAATCCAGTGCGACTGTTGCTATACGAAACCAGAAGTCGTGTGTTTGTGTATTGCATATATGTGTATGTGTTGTGTGTGTGTGTGTGTGTGTGTGTGTGTGTGTGTTCACGTCGTATCATCAGTAGCCGGCCGCAGGAGAACCTCCCTTCAGCTAATGTTCCTCCTTGGTCATTTGCCCCAACAGGGTCACGCCTTATAGTGTTTCCAGCTGACCTCGCTAACACGGTACTCCTGACTCACAACCCCACGCATCTCGTAAAGTGTCGGTGACAACGGACACCAGTTACAGACAACGAATGCTACTTGCAGCAATTCACCTGGAACGCAGTCCTCAGGACGCTGTACGGCTAGCGTTGTATAATTAGGAAACCACTCTGTATTTTTTCACTTTTTTTTACTGTTGTTCGAAATGTAGCAATTCCCTTCTCTCGCGCTGTACTTCGACTGTGTAATGACGGAAGCAGCTTTAATGACTAGCCACGAAACTTATCGAAAAGGGAAAAAACCACCGCATTTGATTCAACATTTATGAACGAGATTTTATGTGCTAATATTTTCTGAGGAATCTGTGGTCCTCTGTCCACAAATATGGTTTCTAGCGGAAGCTGGGTATGCCAGGTAGCGCAACACTTCATAAATACGGTCCCATGCGTTGTTCCATCGTCGGGTAATTTCCATAGCATTATAAGTTGTCAATGGCACATGCAACAATCCGCAAGGTGTGGAGCCAACGGTACTCACATCTTTCCCATTATTTCCCATTCCATTCATGAATAGTTCTCGGAGAGAAGGGCTGTCTCTAAACCTCCGTGTGGCCTCGAATAGTTTACTTTCTCGTCGTAGTCATTTTGCAAGACATGAGTGGAAGATAATAACATGCTACCTGGATGTTCTTGGAACGTGATACAGGTTATACAGGATGGTCAGAAACAGTCTCAAAAGCTTGTAAGGGTTTTCCAGAGGAGGTCGTGCTGAGAAATAATTGTCGAGAGAAAATTCGATACACTGTGCCATTTACAAGTTATTTAACACTGGAGCCAGAGCCAATGAGGTCGTCGGCGCGCAAATTCTAGCGGCTTGCCAGAGACCGTGTCGTCAAACTCTTTATTCGTTTGGTTTCCTCAAATCGAACAAACGTAGCTTTTGCTGACATGACCGAAATTTATCACTTCCGAAAAAGGCATATTTTACCTGGTACTAAGCATTTCAACAAGTGGTAACTCAAGGACCCACAGACCTCTGTGCATTACGCATTTTAGCGCGTGCAAATACTTGAATTAGCACGCGCAACGAACTGTTTAGCTAACATCAGTTCTAAGTAACTCGGAAATTGCGCTACGTATCATATTTTTTCTTAACAGTTATTTCTCAGCACAAGCTCCCGTGCAACAACTTTACAAATTTTTCAGATTATTTCTGACCAACATGTATATCACCTTTTGCGACTATAAAAAAACTGTTGTTTAGACAATACGCATTGCGTTTTATTTCAAAGCATCTCCAGTAGCCACTATAACACTGTGGGTTTTCTCGAAAATCCGTTTGCCAAGATCGTAAACAGTTCTCATATTTCACATTATTGCTGTTAAACAGTATCAAATCACAATTACTACTCACACTTTTTTTTCCTACGCCATCCAAAAATGGTTCTGAGCAATATGGGACTTAACTTCTGAGGTCATCAGTCCCCTAGGACTTAGAAGTACTTAAACCTAACTAACCTAAGGACATCACACACATCCATGCCCGAGGCAGGATTCGAACCTGCGGCCGTAGCGGTCGCGCGGATCCAGACTGTAGCGCCTAGAACCGCTCAGCTACCCCGGCCGGCTCCTACTCCATTCCTAACGTTCTTATACAAGTAGGTGTTCAATTTTAGTGCTCTACACTTCAAGTGACACTGAATTTATTCATACTGTGTAGATCCACTTACAGCTCGGGTACTTTTTGATGGTGGGGGACGCAATCTGTTTCATTTTGTTTGTGTGGTTGTGGGAGCGTCTGCTATCCTTGTGTGTGTGTTTATATTTTTCGACTGCTGTGTGTGAGTGTTTGTGTACATCCATACATATGTACACCTTTAAAAAAGGGGGTAATGGAGAGGGGATGATATGTCTTAAATACTGTGAGTGAGTGTAAGAGTTTCATTTTTTTGTAGACGTCGGGGGGGGGGGGGGGGGGGGGGGAGTGACGTCTTGATATGTCCTTGCCCTAATGTGTGTGTGTTTGTTTGTGTGTGTGTGTGTGTGTGTGTGTGTGTGTGTGTGTGTGTGTGCAAGGGGAGGTGATATGTTCTAACTTCATTGTGCACAAATTGTTACTTCGTGAAAGCTTCTCTACTATGTAACTGTGGTGAGTGATCGCAAGTGGGTATGTTTTCTGCTTTACGTGATTTAGTTTTTGTGGTGGCTGGACGAGTTGTTATGTATCTGCTGCGTGTTTTATTAGTTTATATACCGTTTGGCTGCTACAATTTGTTCGGCCATTCACTGTCTTTTCTTCTCTGTGACTGCCTTTTAAATTTGTCCAACAAAAACACAACCACTCTTTCACGACGGACGCAGGCGTGAATACAATTAGATTCAGTAACAAAAACATCTTCTAATACCACAAGAAAACTAAAAATTCAGAAGGTACTCAGAGAAAAGAAATATATAATGAATGATCAAAAACACATTAGCGGCCAAATGATATTTAAACTAATGAAACATGTAGCAGACAAACAGCAACCAGTCTAGTCACGACAACACAACAAAAACAGTTTCACATAAACTAGCCAACGTACCCACTCTTGATCACTGGCCACAGTACCATGGCAAAGTAGCCCCAGCAAAGTGCACGTGAAAAAATGGAATCTGCAATGTCCAGTCACACACACACACACACACACAAAACAATTATATTTCAGCACGACCTCCCGTGGAAAACCCTTACAAGCTATATATATATATATATATATATATATATATATATGTGTGTGTGTGTGTGTGTGTGTGTGTGTGTGTGTGTGTGAGAGAGAGAGAGAGAGAGAGAGAGAGAGAGAGAGAGAGAGGACAAATCAGCCCCTCCATCTCCCATAAAAGAAACCACTCTGACGCGCTCATTCACACAATTTAAGACATATCATCCCGCCTACAACCCCTTTTTTAAGTTGTATGCATACTCACACATACACAAACGACTATCGCATCCCTCAACATCAAAATAAAGTGTAGGAGGTGTAAGTGTACATAGAAAACACGAAAACGAAAATATATGCATTGTGACTGAAGTGTAGTGCTCTAAAACCAAACACGTATGTATGTAAGAACATTGGGGATGAAGTGGAAAACAAAAAAAATCATGAATTTATTGCAATATAATACTGTTTAATTGTAGCAATGTAAAATGTGAGAACTGTTTACATCTTGGCAAACAGATTAATAAGAAAAATCACACTGTTACAGTAACCACTGAAAAGACTTTGAGATACAACGCAGCGCGTAAGATCTCACTATGACTTTTATTAAAGTCGCAAAAGACGGTATATAATATATATTGCAAGACAAAGTAACATATCTACGGAGTAGTTCGTGAGGTAGAGCTCCTGGAGCTACAATTAACAACCCACGCAAAATCTCCTGAACCGGAAAACTTATATCACTAATGTCAATCTGTTTTAGAACTGTGGAAAGTGTTTTATATTCACGCATTACGACCTGTGAGGATCTCCTGTGTAAAAGCTCGTCCTCCATTCCACAAACGCTGAGCAGTTCTACGCCCTTCAGCACGGAACCGCGCGACTGCTATCGTCCCAGGTTCGAATCCTGCCTCGGGCATGGATGTGTGTGATGTCGTTAGGTTAGTTAGGTTTAAGTAGTTCTACGTTCTAGGGGACTGATGACCTCAGATGTTAAGCCCCATAGTGCTCAGAGCCATTTGAACCATTTTTTTGATTCCACAAACAGAGGTCTTAAGAAACTCAATTCGCTTGATTTGCCCAGGAGATTCATAGCGTTATATACAACAGCCCCCAGGTCGATGCTGTGCTCTTTTGACATTTGGAAGGCATTAGACACAGTTATGCATTGTGAAAAAATTGAAGCCTACCTAGTACCTGACAAGATTTGTGATTGAATTCAGGACTTCTTTGTAGATAGAAATCAATATATCGTCCGTAACGGAACGAAATCGACAGCTGAGGTAATTTTGAGGGTTCTCCTAGGGAGTGTTATAGAGTCATCACTGTTTACCATACATACAACGTCCATTTGCATTAATGTGATCACTTGTCAAAAGCGTGAATAGCGTATAGCGCTGTGAGACGCGCAGTAAGAGTGTCAGTGAGGTTCTGGAAGGTATCGACAGGGATGTGTGGAGCCATGCCGAATCCAGTGCCGTGGCCAGCTGCGCTAGGTTTCTCGTCTGAGGGTCCATGGTGCGAACAGCCCGATCGAGATGTGTCCACAGACTCTTGACTGGGTTTAATTCGGGGAGTTTCGTGGCGAGAGGAGTCGGTAAACTCACCCTGGTGTTCTTCGACCCACGCTCGTACACTGCGAGCTGTCTGAGACGTTGCATTGTCCCGCTGGTGGATCCTATCGCGCCGAGGACAACAAACAGCATGTGGGGATGGACATGGTCACCAAGGATAGATGCAAACTTGTGTTGATCCACTTTGCCTTCCATAATGGCAGGTTCAGCCGGGGAATGCCACGAGAACATTCCCCAGACCGTAATGCACCCTTCTCCGGCCTGGACACTTCAGACAATACCTGCAGAGTGTTTGCTTTTTGATGTTTCACGCCGTACACGCCAATGGCCATCTGTCCGACGGAGCATAAAACGTCATTCGTCTTGAAAGGTCATCTGTCGACGCTGTCCGCCCTCGGTAGCGGAATGGTCAGCGTGACGGACTGTCAGTCCTCTGGACCCGGGTTCGATTCCCGGCTGGGTCGGGGAATTTTCTCCGCCCAGTGACTGGGTGGTATGCTGTTATCATCATCCTATCATCCTCATCGACTGCAGGTCGCCGATTAAATTAAATAAAAATCTGTCGACGCTCAGTGGACCTCCAGTTGCGGCAAGGGCGTGCGAATTCCACCTGACACTAGGAGACCGCTGCTACGTTTTTCTCGCCACACCACAGCGTCGTCTGCTCACTCCACAGTTGAATCGTGGCAGTCAATTTGGACTGTAGAACCTCCGCCTAAGTGTCTAAAATTATGTACGCCTGTACAATGATCTTCTAGAAAATTGAAAGTATAGGTCAAAACTGTACTCTGTTAAGGTTTTTTTGCGATCATCAGACTTCTGACAGTTCCGACCCGCTACGAATCCCTCTACTGCACCAACCTCTTCATATCAGAGCTGCATTTGCACAGTACATCCTCATGTTGTATGTATTCCAATCTCTCTCTTCCCCTACTGTATACATCACTGTCAAGTACCATGGAAGTATTCCTGGATATCATAACACTTGTGCTATCATCTCAGTGTTTTACATGTGTACCTCTCCTCACCGATTCTGCGGGAAACCTCCTCAGTCCAAATGGTTTTCAACATTCTTCTATAATATCATATCTCAAACGCTTCAGTTATCTTCTTTTTCGGTTTTCCTCCAGTCCGTAAGATACTGTCACACAATACTGTGCTCAAAACGTACTTTCTCAGACATTTCTTCCACAAATTAAGATCGATGTTTGATACTGATGGAGATTTCTTCCAGCCAGGAATTCCCTCGTTGTCCATCTACTCTCCTTTTTACGTCCGCCTTGCTACTTACGTCATGTGTTACTTTGCTTCGAAGGGAGCAGAATTCCATCTTTTCTTGATCGCCAGTTTTGATGTTTAGTTTATCGATAATCTCTTTTGTGCTGCTCCTCATTACTTTCTTCTTTCTTCGTTTTACTGTCAGTCCACAGTGTGGAGCCATCAGACTATTTACTCCATTTAACAGGCTCTGCAGTTCTTTACTTTCGCCGAGGGCAGGAATGTTATGAGCGAATTTTATCACTGATATTGTTAAGTGCACTTTTTAGCAAAAACGTCCTAGTGTAGTGCACTCAAACAGTGTGTTAAAGAAGGTCGCACGATACAGATTTATTACTCTTCTGTTTCTTGTGGCTCCTCGACGAAAACAGCTCATTGAAAGGATAATTTGTGCCCATGTACGATCTAAGTTTCGATTTTAAGGTAGGAACACACTGTTGTTAAACTGCATTCATCTGTTCATTTAATGTCATTTCACATAGCAGTTTTCAGGTTTCCACACTGTCTACAAATTAAGACCTTTTTCATTACAGTCAGTCACAATGATTCCACAAATAAAAACATTTTACTTTCTTTTTAAAAAAATGAAAATAAAAAAGTATGCGTAAGTTAAACTATACCTCGTTGCTTAATTACAGTAGCAGTTATCATCATAAGGAATGATTTCAATTAATTTCCGATTAAAAGATCATTTAACTACAGCTGTTGAACGTGGCAGTATGAGCCAACAACTCTTTTCATTCCCCCATCTTACGACTTCCAGATACTAACCAAGAACAACAAATATTAAAGGTACATAGTGAACAAAATGTTTTACATGACAAATGAATTATAAATCGCTTATATCTTTGAAAGTTTATAGTTAATGATATTGAGGTCAATGATTCCAAATAGAATGAGACGTTGTTGTGATGCCTCGTGTAAGGAGGAGGGATGCGTACCATCGCGTTTCCGACTTTGATAAAGGTCGGATTGTAGCCTATCGTGATTGCGGTTTATCGTATCGAGACATTGCTGCTCGCGTTGGTCGAGATCCAATGACTGTTAGCAGAATACGGAATCGGTGGGTTCAGGAGGGTAATACGGAACGCCGTGCTGGATCGCAACGGCCTCGTATCACTAGCAGTCGAGATGACAGGCATCTTATCCACATGGCTGTAACGGATCGTGCAGCCACGTCTCGATCCGTGAGTCAACAGATGGGGACGTTTGCAAGACAACAACCATCTGCACGAACAGACAGGAGCGCCTGCGATGGTGTACTCAACGAAAAACCTGGGTGCACGAATGGTAAAACATCATTTTTTCGGATGAATCCAGGTTCTGTTTACAGCATCATTACGGTCGCATCCGTGTTTGGTGACATCTCGGTGGACGCACATTGGAAGCGTGTATTCGTCATCGCCATACTGCCGTATCACCCGGCGTGCTGGTATAGGATGCCATTGGTTACACGTCTCGGTCACCTCTTGTTCGCATTGACGGTACTTTGAACAGTGGACGTTACATTTCAGATGTCTGGTCAATGGTGGCCGAGCAACTGCCTCGTCACAATACGCTAGTCACTACTCTTGATGAACTGTGGTATCGTGTTGAAGCTGCATGGGCAGCTGTACCTGTACACGCCATCCAAGCTCTGTTTGAGTCAATGCCCAGGCGTATCAAGGCCGTTATTACGGCCAAAACTGGTTGTTCTGGGTACTGATTTCTCAGGATCTATGCACACAATTTGCGTGAAAATGTAATCACATGTCAGTTCTAGTATAATATGTTTGTCCAATGAATACCCGTTTATCATCTGCATTTCTTCTTGGTGTTGCAATTTTCATGGCCAGTAGTGTATGAATTAACTAAAATTGTGAAATAATTACGCTGTATGGAAGATAATTAAGTTTTTCGAAAACTAATGAAATTCATGTCATTTATGTTAGATTCATGTTTGAAGACGTATTTTGGATATAAATGTGGAAAGCTGTTTTACTAATATTGTTAAGACTTCACGAAATGCAAGATTACAATTAGAACTTCATTGGATCGTATCATCAACCTATCGCATGTATCGAGTACTCCGGTACGTGTCGAAAGAAGGATCATGACCAGTTCCATTATACATTACAAAGCGCAACGTGAGAGCTACCTCTCTGGTGTTTTTCACCTTACTCTGCAGAATTTGAACGTGAATGTAATTGTGTCTGAATGGGGTGCCATTTTATCGAGACTGGACGGGCAGCCGTCGGCGGCACCCTGGGCAGACAGCGTGCGTGGGCGGGCTGTGCCGAGGCCGCCTGGCCCCAATTGGAGGCACGCGCCGTCCCCCTGCCGCCGTCGGCAGACACGCCGTCTGCGCCGGCTCCGCCGCTGGCGACCTTCCAGCGGGCCATCACGACGTCCAGAGGCTGGAGAAGTGAGCGCCGCATCCGCTCTTGCCTTATCCGCGTCCGCAGTCCGTAAGAGTCTGAGCACAAGCAACGATCTGACTGAGCGGACATCTGCACAAATATCTGTGCGAGTGACAAATCATCACTAATCTCGTGCGCCCACTCTACTGCTGACACGCCATCTCTCCGTCTAGGACGGATATTTCAGTGGTTACGGTGTCGTGACGGATGCTTTGTTTGAGGATGTAAAGAAACTGGTTCTCTACTTCTGAAAAAAAACCTTTTAAATTATAAAACATGACCTATACAAGGAATCTGACTACCCCTGTTAGTCATGGACAGGAAAAAAATTTGGCACATTCTTTGTCAGAACGTGCAGAATCCTATGTGGGGCCAATAAGACGTCAATTTTAATCTAAATATGGTATGCCAATGTTTACGTAATAAAAAAAATAATTAGGTAATTCAGTACAATTATTATGTAGATGCGATAAATCGCTTTGCCAGGGGTCAAATGAACAATTAAAGTCAATATAATTCCAGTAAACATGCAAAAGTAAAAAAAAATTATTGTAGGGTCCTACATAGACATCCCGCATCTGCTAGATGCCCACGAAATACGTAATCTTGTTTTGAAGCTGACAGCCAATGAGAAAATAGGTGCAAAAATACTACTGGTCAGTTTTGAAGCAGTAATGGCGGACAGCATCAGCTGGTAATATACGTAATTTTATGGTAACTAATTTTACTGCACAAAAAATAAAATACGTACTCCCTCCAAAAGAAGTTACACATAAACATAAAAAAAATTATGATGAGCAGCAAAATGTCTGAGAAGAATTTTGAAAGAAAATTATTAACTGAATTTTAATTTGGTGGGTTTTCAACATTGTCAACAAGACGAAATAATGGAAAGAATATTTATTAGAAGTAAACAAAATTGAACCTTGATATTGCGACAGTATTTTTAAAATAGATAATTTAACTGCAATTGTCTTTAATTTTGAAATGAGAGAGAGCGTAAAAATTTTCTTTTAATGTCCTAACTGTTGCTGCAGGCAGAGCGATGACGTCAGCGGTGGTCCGCGCGGACGATGTGTGAGGTTAATCCTGGTTCGTGGCGTGAGGATAATGATGGATCCTCCTGTCTCATTAATATTCCAGTTACGGCGCTGGTCCACCTCTCCTTTGTAGTCGAATCAGCTGGCAGCACTGGCGCGATAATAATAGTTCCAGTGTGTGCGTTGTCGTTACGCGCGCGACATTTTATTATTAAAAGTTTATTAATCACGTGGAGCGGGTAGTTCGGAATTATGGAATGTCTTTAGTATTTACGATATAAAGCCGGTTAATGCCAATACTTCGCACAGTTCTTTCACCGCGTTGCCACAGGAAATGTCACATGTGTTTATCACTATAACAGTCTGTTAGACATCAGTTCAATGTACGTCGTCGCCTTTAAGACAGTTTGGATAATATAACAAATGTTTCTTGATCAAATCACAGCACTGTTCTTTTACTTAACATTTTGGTTTGTTCCACTTTCACGCAATTCTAACAGTTAGTGTCTCCACACGACAATGGTGCCTGGTTCACGGCTAATTGTCACAAGTTCACACAGTACGTAAAATCGTCACCGCAAACACTTGATGTACTTTTCAGGTTTTACTTTTCACTTAATAATGCACGATCTCCTATTAACACAGCGGACGCACTGTAATTAATTGTTCCTCCGCGTATCACCGTCTTTCACGCCGAACTTTGCAACGTTTCTCCACCCGCGAACCGGCCACGATACCACAACAACTCGCACGCTCTCTATCGATAGTGTTCGCTCTCTCTGACACAGTACTTCTCCTAACCTAACCAAAGATTTACAGAGCATATAAAACCAGAACATTCATATTCGTACAATATAAAATATAAAATAGTAGCAAAATGAATGAAGAAACAATGTGACGTATTAACAAATAAAGTATAGTTGAAATAAATGATACATACATACTATGACAAGGTAATGCAGAAAAGAAAAAAATATTATCGACTTTCGGGGAAAGCAATGTCTTTACAAGGACACTAAAAAGGCTGCGCCACGTGGGTCGATTTTTGCCGCTGCTACTATCGCTGCTACATCCTGCTTTTGCCGATGTGGTCGAACACGACTCAGTCGAGCTTGAAGTTTCTTCAGTGTCGTCACATATGCATCAGAATTTATAGTGGTTCTACTTGGCATGATGTCCACAAGCAAGAGTCCTTCGGAATCGAAAAACACCGTAGCCATAACTCTTCCAGCAGAAGAATGCACACTATTTTTGTAAAAATACAGTTTTCATTCTGCATGTGTGAAAGTTTTACAGTGTGTAGATACATCCTTCCCGCTTCTTTTCAAACTTAGTTCAACCTGTTCCCGTGAGTGGCGCCGTCACAGCATGTCTTCAAGATGGCTGTTACACTTGAAGCTCGTCAGAAGCAACGTGCTCTCATAAAATTCCTGTGCTGTGAAAACGAGACAGTGGGAAACATCCACAAGAGGTTGAAAAACGTATATGGAGATGCTGCTGTCGATCGCAGTACAGTTAGTCATTGGGCAAGCAGGTTACGTGATGAAAGCGGCCAAGGCAATATTGAGGATTGTCCTCGCAGCGGCAGGCCTCGTACTGCACACGCTCCAGACAATGTGCAGAAAGTTAACGAATTGGTGACTGCCGACAGACACATATGTGACGACACTGAAGAAACTTCAAGCTCGACTGAGTCGTGTTCGACGACATCGGCAAAAGCAGGATGTTTTGCTGTTGCACGACAATGCACGGTCACATGTCAGTCAAATGTTCAAATGTGTGTGAAATCCTATGGGACTTAACTGCTAAGGTCATCAGTCCCTAAGCTTACACACTACTTAAATTATCCTAAGGACAAACACACACACCCATGCCCGAGGGAGGACTCGAACCTCCGCCGGGACCAGCCGACATGTCAGTCAAAAAACCATGGAAGCGATCACAAAACTCGGATGGACAACACTGAAACACCCGCCTTACAGTCCTGACTTGGCTCCATGTGGTTATCATCTCTTTGGGAAACTGGAAGACTCTCTTCGTGGAACAAGGTTTGAAGATGATGACTCCCTTGTGCACGCTGCCAAACAGTGGCTCCAACAGGTTGGTCCAGAATTTTACTGTGCGGGTATAAAGGCGCTGGTTCAAGATGGCGTAAGGCAGTTGAGAGGGATGGAAATTATGTGGAGATATGAAAATATTGTTCCATAAGGATGTATCTACACACTGTAAAACTTTCAGACATGGATTTAAAAAAAAAAAAAGTTATGTGCATTTCTTTTGGAGAGACTCTCGTACCTAAGAGTGAATAGGGATACGAATCGCTGCTCAACATAAATTATGCTAATAATTTTGTGCCGGCCGGAGTGACCGAGCGGTTCTAGGCGCTTCAGTCTGGAACCGCGCGACCACTACGGTCGACGGTTCGAATCCTGCCTCGGGCATGGATGTGTGTGATGTCCTTAGGTTAGTTAGGTTTAAGTAGTTCTAAGTTCTAGGGGACTGATGACCTTAGAAGTTAAGTCCCATAGTGCTCAGAATCATTTGAACCATTTGCTGAGGTCATCGGTCCCTTGACTTACACACTGCTTAAAGTACAAACTAACGTACGCTAAGAGCACAAAACACAACTACACACTACTATAGTGCCAAGAACACAAAACACAACACGCCGGCGGGAGGGGCCGCGGAATCCGTTTCATGGCGCCTCTAGCCGCGCGGCCACTCCGAGCGGCTCTTTTGAGTCGCTCCATGTGCGGGCGACCTAATAACTTGTAAAGAAGAAAGTTCTTCTGTGGTTTGTATTCGCAGCTTTCCTTGCAAAAGTAAAAATAAACGCCTGTTTGCAGCTAGGGTGTCGATTTAATGATCATTTCATTCTAGAGAAGCTGCACGGTCATCAATAGTATCTGTTCTTTCGGGAACAGGTACTACCTTCATACATAAAAATAAACGTAAACACAATGTCAGAGGCAGAATGGGCGATCTAAATGGTCAAGACAATGTCTCCTTGAGCACTAGCAGTTTTCACGTATATTACTTTACTTGGCGAATTACAGGGTGAACCTACGACTGGCGAAATCAATTGCTAATGGACGTGTAGAACTGTTGACGGTCGTAAATCTCCCATTAATACGGCAAAATACTTGTATGAGGAAAACAACTTCACCACATGAGCGACTGACAGCGACGTTACGAATTTTGACAACAAAACTTTTTATGAAGATTTCGAATTTTCGACAGAAATGACCAGGCAAGTATTGAGCGAAATAATGCGTGACCCATGAAAAACTCTATACACTGTTCTGAAGAAGGGTTTCGTGAAAGCAAGTAAAGTACCTAAGTTTGTAATATGTCAATTGCAAAGTACCTTACATACGTAATATATCAATCTGACAAGATACAGATTTTCTTCCCACTTTTAGACCTGCTTGGAAATCTGTATACTGTAGTGAGTTATAGGTGTGGCCAGTGACTTACCTTTTACTTTGTTTCTAGGTATCTGGGAGTTTTCGCATCCCTGGATTATGTCTATGAACAACGTGTTGAAGACTTTCAGAATTACAAGTAGCTGCTTCCTGTCCAGAGCGCTGTGTTCCTTGTGTTTCCACACACATTTGTGACTGCAATTACACTAGGTCGTCAGAGAGTCTGAAAAGCCTGTAAGAGTGTTGCAGGTTAGCTTGTGCTGTTAATAATTGTTAAATCGATACGTTGCGCCGTTTCCTAGTTAAATGACATTGAAATTAGCCAATCAGACCGCTGCGCGCTCAAATTCAAGCGGTCTGCCAGATATAATTAGCGTCAGTCCTTCTCATAGCGTATACAGGGTGTTACAAAAAGGTACGGCCAAACTTTCAGGAAACATTCCTCACACACAAAGAAAGAAAATATGTTATGTGGACATGTGTCCGGAAACGATTACTTTTCATGTTAGAGATCATTTTATTACTTCTCTTCAAATCACATTAATCATGAATGGAAACACACAGCAACAGAACATACCAGCGTGACTTCAAACACTTTGTTACAGGAAATGTTCAAAATGTCCTCTGTTAGCGAGGATACTTGCATCCACCCTCCGTCGCATGGAATCCCTGATGCAGCCCTGGAGAATGGCGTATTGTGTCACAGCCGTCCACAATACGAGCACGAAGAGTCTCTACATTTGGTACCGGGGTTGCGTAGACAAGAGCTTTCAAATGCCCCCATAAATGAAAGTCAAGAGGGTTGAGGTCAGGAGAGCGTGGAGGCCATGGAATTGGTCCGCCTCTACCAATCCATCGGTCACCGAATCTGTTGTTGAGAAGCGTACGAACACTTCGACTGAAATGTGCAGGAGCTCCATCGTGCATGAAGCACATGTTGTGCCGTACTTGTAAAGGCATATGTTCAACATTACCTTCCATCAATTGGGCCAACTGGCGGTGAATCGAGGAAGTACAGTACATACTGACGAAACTAAAATGAGCTCTAACATGGAAATTAAGCGTTTCCGGACACATGTCCACATAACATCTTTTCTTTATTTGTGTGTGAGGAATGTTTCCTGGAAGTTTGGCCGTACCTTTTTGTAACACCCTGTATAATAGCGCATGAGACTGCTCAGCCTTTGGCTCGGGTCCAGTCCTTACTACAGACCCACGTCCAATTTTTGCATCGCTATCTTGTTCGGTTTTAGGAAACCAAACGGATAGGTTTGGCGACACCGCCTCTGGCCGGTCACTTGAATTTCCAGGCGCAGCGGCATGGTTGTCAAATTTCAGTGCTAACTCGCAAACTGCGCAACTTACCGCGTTTTTGTGTTAACAGTTGTTCCTTAGCTCAACAAACCCTACAACACTCTTACAAACTATTCAAGCTGTTTCTGACCATCCCGTACATTTTGAAACGTCCCCTTAGAAAAATTATGAAATATGACTGTGCTGGTAAACTTCTACGTTATTTGATACAAAGACAGCTGAGTAAAACTGAATGTACTCAGACAGTTCTCTCATTACTTATTCTGATCATCACTAAACTGACACACTTTTTTTTTGGTTAGCGCAACACAATCTGACTCAATAATCCCTACAAAAGAATGGCCCTGACTAACAATAACCTATACTGTTCATGAAGCATTTACCTCAGAAAAAATCTTCGTTACTCGAACTACTGCAATACAGCGAGCGCTAATACTGCCAGCTGAATAAAAGATCCTGACTATTGAAGGCACTAACTACTGATAGGCATAGTTAGCAAATGAAAGATTTTGATTGACAAAAAACAATGTATATAACTTAATAATGTTCAAAAGTCATCATATATATCTATCAATTAATGACAACCATCTTTACAAATTTCCTTTTTCTGGCGGACACACGTCCAGATCGTCCTCTCAAAACTCTGGCATCTCTCCCCACATCCACCACTGCTGGCGGCTCACCTCCAACTGCGCAACGCTACGTGCTGTTTACATCCAACTGCCCAACACTACACAAGCGAATATTCCAACAATGAGTGCAACCAGCCACAGACTGCACACAGCACAGTCACTGATTTACATACAGAGCACTACGTGGCGTTACCAACATAAAAACCTAAACAGTCTACTTACAATTTCAGTAAACTCAGCAACGGACTTTCTACACCACAGACGCTTATCAGTCAATTTAGAATTCTGTCTGCATGCAAACACGGCATACACTAGAGTGAGCCGGCCGAAGTGGCCGTGCGGTTAAAGGCGCTGCGGTCTGGAACCGCAAGACCGCTACGGTCGCAGGTTCGAATCCTGCCTCGGGCATGGATGTTTGTGATGTCCTTAGGTTAGTTAGGTTTAACTAGTTCTAAGTTCTAGGGGACTAATGACCTCAGCAGTTGAGTCCCATAGTGCTCAGAGCTAGAATGAACAAACAGCTGACTCGGGCAGGTCCCTCGCGGAAGATCTACGACGATTTCCAGTCCATGCAGTACGATTTGTCTCCGCAGATGTGACGTGAATCCACAGGTTTTAGCAATTTTGTCAAACCTCCAACTTCTGGGTTTGCGCACATCACATATGCGCGCAAATGTCCCGTCCACACGCTACTATTTGTGTGTGCAGGTACGATGTGCGCAAACAAATCTCCGAGTTTGATCAGGCCTTTGATTCTGCATCCGCAGATACTGAACTTTTTTAAACCATTTTAAATGCTCGGTAAGCCGGAGCTCTGACATCAGCATTATCCCTGAAACAAATTTTCGTTTGCTGAAGTCGGACCTCGTATTTTACATTGTACTGAATGGACGCAGAGATTGACCATTTCCACATACAACATAGCCTTCGTATCTTCTATTGAACCCCTCCTGTTCCTTCTTGGTGAGAGCCGCGCGGTGTAGGGCGCCTTGCCACGGTTCGCGCGGCTCCACTCGTCGCAGGTTCGAGTCCTCCCTCAGGTATGGGAGTGTGTGTTGTCGTTAGTTTAAGTTAGATTAAGTAGTGTGTAAGGCTATGGACAGATGACCTCAGCAGGTTAATCCCATAGGAACTTACCACAAATTTCCAAAAATTTCTTTGTGAGAACTCTGACGATGGGGCAATGGCTACGCAATCATCGTCCTTGTTTGTTCTGAATGTTATTGGGATGCTATTTTGTATTATACACTCCTGGAAATGGAAAAAAGAACACATTGACACCGGTGTGTCAGACCCACCATACTTGCTCCGGACACTGCGAGAGGGCTGTACAAGCAATGATCACACGCACGGCACAGCGGACACACCAGGAAACGCGGTGTTGGCCGTCGAATGGCGCTAGCTGCGCAGCATTTGTGCACCGCCGCCGTCAGTGTCAGCCAGTTTGCCGTGGCATACGGAGCTCCATCGCAGTCTTTAACAATGGTAGCATGCCGCGACAGCGTGGACGTGAACCGTATGTGCAGTTGACGGACTTTGAGCGAGGGCGTATAGTGGGCATGCGGGAGGCCGGGTGGACGTACCGCCGAGTTGCTCAACACGTGGGGCGTGAGGTCTCCACAGTACATCGATGTTGTCGCCAGTGGTCGGCGGAAGGTGCACGTGCCCGTCGACCTGGGACCGGACCGCAGCGACGCACGGATGCACGCCAAGACCGTAGGATCCTACGCAGTGCCGTAGGGGACCCCACCGCCACTTCCCAGCAAATTAGGGACACTGTTGCTCCTGGGGTATCGGCGAGGACCATTCGCAACCGTCTCCATGAAGCTGGGCTACAGTCCCGCACACCGTTAGGCTGTCTTCCGCTCACGCCCCAACATCGTGCAGCCCGCCTCCAGTGGTGTCACGACACGCGTGAATGGAGGGACGAATGGAGACGTGTCGTCTTCAGCGATGAGAGTCGCTTCTGCCTTGGTGCCAATGATGGTCGTATGCGTGTTTGGCGCCGTGCAGGTGAGCGCCACAATCAGGACTGCATACGACCGAGGCACACAGGGCCAACACCCGGCATCATGGTGTGAGGAGCGATCTCCTACACTGGCCGTACACCACTGGTGATCGTCGAGGGGACACTGAATAGTGCACGGTACATCCAAACCGTCATCGAACCCATCGTTCTTCAATTCCTAGACCGGCAAGGGAACTTGCTGTTCCAACAGGATAATGCACGTCCGCATGTATCCTGTGCCACCCAACGTGCTCTAGAAGGTGTAAGTCAACTACCCTGGCCAGCAAGATCTCCGGATCTGTCCCCCATTGAGGATGTTTGGGACTGGATGAAGCGTCGTCTCACGCGGTCTGCACGTCCAGCACGAACGCTGGTCCAACTGAGGCGCCAGGTGGAAATGGCATGGCAAGCCGTTCCACAGGACTACATCCAGCATCTCTACGATCGTCTCCATGGGAGAATAGCAGCCTGCATTGCTGCGAAAGGTGGATATACACTGTACTAGTGCCGACATTGTGCATGCTCTGTTGCCTGTGTCTATGTGCCTGTGGTTCTGTCAGTGTGATCATGTGATGTATCTGACCCCAGAAATGTGTCAATAAAGTTTCCCCTTTCTGGGACAATGAATTCACGGTGTTCTTATTTCAATTTCCAGGAGTGTATGTTAGTGTGTACCATCTGTTTCTTTTCCAGATGTGGTGTGGTCTGTTGTGATGTCTATGTGTTCTGCCTCTGCATTTCCAGAGCCTTTGGTTGTGCTCTTGAGTTGGTGGCCACTATTATTATGTTTCATTTTTTTCTTGTTGAGTGTTTTTATGGTTAATGAAACGTCATCCATTCTTAGGCTAATCACAGTACGAAATTACTTCACTTTCAGTAACTTTTATTTGCAACAAGAGGGGCTACCCATGGAGTCCTCCATCACTGGAACTTTAGCCAACACTTCCTTGAATCATATAGAGAACACAATATTCAACAACACTGTCACATTCGGGAGGACGACGGTTCAATCCCGCGTCCGGCCATCCTGATTTAGGTTTTCCGTGATTACCCTAAATCGCTCCAGGCAAATGCCGAGATGGTTCCTTTGAAAGGGCACGGCCGACTTCCTTCCCCGTCCTTCCCTAATCCGATGAGACCGATGACCTCGCTGTTTGGTCTCTTCCCCCAAACAACCCAACAACCCACCAACACTGTAAAACAAGAAGGGTACAAAATAACGTACTGGTACCGATATGTGGGTTACGTAACCTGTCTCATAGAAGAAACACGAAATAGGATAGAAGAGCTACATAGTAACATCAACACAAAAAAATGTTCAAATGTGTGTTAGTTCTTAAGGGACCAAACTGCTGAGGTCATCGGTCCCTAGACTTACACACTACTTAAACTAACTTATGCTAAGAACAACACACACATACCCATGGCCGAGGGAGGACTCGAACTTCCGGCGGAAGGGGAACATCAACACAGTACACTCACAAATCCACTCCACAATGGAAATAGGAAAAAAAAAAAGAAACTAAATTTCCTGGATCTTACAACTACAAGAAACAACAACCAAAGTGAATTTTCCACCTATAGAAAATCCATATCCACAAGCACCGTTATCCATAGCTCATCCAACCATCCGACAGTGTATAAACATGCCACTTCCACACACATGCTCCACAGGATAAACAGAACAACTCTTAAACCAGAAAACTACACACAGGAAGTAAATATAATCAAACAAATTGGTGTTGAAAACGACTACAAAACAGACACCATAGGCCAGCTCAACATCAGTGTACACCAGGAGATGGAGTTATATTATCCAGAAACCGGTCGTAACCAATAAAATATTAAGAATTCAATAATTGTTATGATTTCTTCATTTTGTGAAAGCAAAAGGCAATGTGGAGGCTCGAGTGCTTCTGAGTCACGCAGGATCATTTGGCAGTAATTTAGTATAGGCATAAATGTAGATGTCAAGAAGTTAGTGGTCAGCAACCTTTAGCAATCCCTAGAGCGCTGATTACCTCTGTCACAGAACAGCAACAGAGGGTCCTGTGGTTATGGGTTTTTCTTTCACTTCTACTTCACTCTTCTTGTTTTCTTTTTTTTTCATTTGCACAGTTTTCTGTTAAAAAGGGTGTAGAACTTATCTGTAGATATTTAAAACTATATATTCAATCTCATATTGAAATAAACAGAGAATGCATAGAATTCAACGAACCGCCTTGAAATCACAAGACGGAGGAGATGGGTTTAACAGCAATAAAGAAAGAAAGGAATGAAAGAAATGCATTCGTTGTATGTTCCAAAACTTACAGCTTTCTGTTATAATTAATGAAGCGGATTTTGTGAAATTTTGAGCTATACAAATCGGCAACACTGAAAAAGTAAATGATGTCGTGTTACAAGTTGTTGTCACACATTGCATGCTATTTAAAGACAGTCACATAGTTCATTATTAAATGATCGGAAGGTCACCATAATGTGAAATCATGCTAACTTACTACAGTTCACAGTTTAGTAAGAGATGCATTGTGATATGTTGACGTTGGGAAATTCGCTAATTCTATGCCGAACATTTTTTCTGAACCATGCGACACGAAAACAGGATTCAGACCATGAAACTAGGAATCCAGTGAGTGCAATATCTTGAGAAAAACCTTCAGGTAGCTTTGTGGCGCCTTTCGGTAATTATGTAAGTGGCCTCTGTTACTGCTAATGAAGCAGGAATTACTCAGACGTAAGGAACTGCTGCTACGACGGAATCTGAATGTACCTGCAAAAGTAGAGCGAGCTCACGAAGAATGCCAACAACGCATCTGCTCTTTCCAGGGCACTTCGCAATGTGACCAATATACAGGATGGACCAGAATTCCAATGACAGTCTTTCGGAGGTGGTAATATGGCCCAAACAAGAAACAAATATCTGTTATACATGGGCTCCACAACGCGTACCTGAAGTGTTGCGAGCACTCGTTCGTTACAAGAGATGCGTTTCGCAGTAGCGATTTTGAACAAGTCCTCATAGCTCTTAAGGTATGCACTGAAGAGATCATGTTTACTGGACTTTTTTTCTTGTTTCGGTGAACGTCTGCTACACTTTGTATAGCGCTTCATCTGAGATAATTCCTGAACCGTTTAAGGTATCGTAACGCTGTGTCCACCCAAATGAATCGTGATACAGTTCTCATTAAACGACACACAGTCTCGTTTCATAGCCGTATTAATTACAGATATAGTGATATCAACTTCGTTTTTCAATTACTGCTGCTGGTATCATATTGTACAAGAGACTAATTCAATGGCGTTTTATCTTCAAAATCTGATTACTAATTTCGGAGTACTTACAGCATTTAGACTGCCCAGTTACATTAATGCGCTCGCCGGTCAAAACCTGAAAAACCTACTTTTGCAGCGTGGACCGCTGTGAAACGTGCAGGAAGAGAGTCAGATTCTGGAAGGTGCCGAAGATACACTACGTGATCAAAAGTATCCGGACACCTCCAAAAACATACGTTTTTCATATTTGGTGCATTGTGCTACTACCTACTGCCAGGAGCTCCATATCAGCGACCTCAGCTATCACTTGACTTCTTGAGAGAGCAAAATGTGGCGCTCTGCGGAACTCACGGACTTGGAGCATGGTCAGGTGATTGGGTGTCACTTGTGCCATACGTCTGTACGCGAGATTTCCACACTCCTAAACATCCCTAGGTCCATTGTCTCCGATGTGATAGTGAAGTGAAAACGTGAAAGGACACATACAGCACAAAAGCGTACACGCCGATCTAGTCTGTTGATAGACAGATACCGCCGACAGTTGAAGAGGGTCGTAATGTGCAGAAATCTATCCAGACCATCACACGGGAATTCCAAACTGCGTCAGAATCCACTGCAAGTACTATGACAGTTAGGTGGGAGGTGATAAAACTTGTATTCCGTGGTCGAGTGACTGCTCATAAGTCACACATCACTCCAGTAAATGTCAAACGACGCCACGTTTGGTGTATGATAAGAAGATCCGATGTCAGGGTGTGGGTGTGGCGAATGCCCGGTGAGCGTCATCTGCCACCTTGTGTAGTGTCAGCAGTAAAATTCAGAGGCTGTGGTCGTGTTTTTCATGGGCGGGGCTTGCACCCCTTGTTTTACTGTGTGGCACAATCACAGCACAGGCCTTCATTGATGTTTTAAGCACCTTCTTGCTTCCCTCTGTTAAAGAGCAATTTAGGGATGGTGATTGAATCTTTCAACACGATCGAGCACCTGTTCATAATGCACAGCCTGTAGCGGAATGGATACACGACAATAACATCCCTGTAATGGACTGGCCTGCACGGAGTACTGGCCTGAATCATGTAGAACACCTCTGGGATGTTTTGGAACGACAACTTCGTGCCAGGCCTCACCGACTGACATCGATACCTCTCCTCAGTGCAGCACTCCGTGAAGAATCGGCTGCCATTCCCGAAGAAACCTTCCAGCGCTTGACTGAATTTACGCCTGCGAGAGCGGAAGCTGTCATCAAGCCTAAGGGTGGGCCAACACCATACTGAATTCCAGCATTATCGATGGAGGACGCCACTAACTTGTAAGTCATTTTCAGTCAGGTGTCCGGATACTTTTGATCACATAGTGTACTCGAAGGTGATGTGCTTTTTGAGGAGGATAGTGCACGTCCACATACGGCAGCTATGACGCAATGTGTTCCTCGTGTTGTTCAGCTGTCCTGGCCAGCAGGATCACCAGATCTCTTGCCAACTGACCACACATGGGACGTAGTGAACCGGGAACTTACTCGTTCTCCAGAGCTTTGAAAAATCGTTACCGAATTGCAACAAAAATTGGAAGATGCTGAGGACACCTTTATGATAGTTTACATGCGAGAATACACGCATGTGTTTCGACACAGGCGGGGGGAGGGGGAGGATAATCAGTATATTGGTGCGTCTGTTTGGGCACCCTCTGCTCTGAGATGTTTGTTTCATTTTATCTGAAATTGTTATCCATTACGCCTACAATGATGAACTACCTCTCACATCACTTGCCAATAAAATGACTTGCCGCTTGAGTGAGATGCATTTTTTTTACATAAGCACATCAAAAAAAACTTTTGTATCACCTTGATTCCGAGAGTTCCGGAACCTGTACAGAAAATTGCAATAGAGGTCAACGTAAACATCATTTACGCCCTTTTTATTGCTCATGAAAACCATACATTGCATGCTGTACTACCATATAGCGAGATCTTCAGAGGTGCTGTTCCAGAATGCTGTGCACACCGGTACCTGTAATACCCAGTAACTCGTCCTCTTGCATTGATGCATGCCTGTATTCGTCGTGGCATACTATACAAAAGTTCATCAAGGCTCTGTTGATTTAGATTGTCCCACTCCTCAACGGCGATTCGGCGTAGATCCTTCAGAGTGGGTGGTGGGTCACGTCGTCCATAAACAGCCCTTTTCAATCTATCCCAGGAATGTTCGATAGGGTTCATGTCTGGAGAACATGCTGGCCACTCTAGTCGAGCGATGTCGTTATCCTGAAGGAAGTCATTCACAAGATGTGCACGATGGGGGCGCGAAATGTCGTCCATGAAGTCAAATATCTCGCCAGTATGCTGTCGATATGGTTGCACTATCGGTCAGAGGATGGAATTCACATATCGTACAGCCGTTACGGTGCCTTCCATGACCACCAGTGGCATACGTCGGCCCCACATAATGCCACCCAAAAACAGCAGGGAACATCCACCTTGCCGCACTCGCTGGACAGTGTGTCAAAGGTGTTCAGCCTGACCGGGTTGCCTTCAAACATGTCTCCGACGATTGTCTGGTTGAAGGCATATGCGACACTCATCGATGAAGAGAACGTGATGCCAATCCTGAGCGGTCCATTCGGCATGTTGTTGGGCCCATATGTATGCATGGTGTCGTGGTTGCCAAAATGGAGCTAACCACAGATGCGGGAGTGAAGTTGCGCATCATGCAGCCTATTGCGCACAGTTTGCGTCGTAACACGACGTCCTGTGGCTGCGGGAAAAGCATTATTCAACGTGGTGGCGTTGCTGTCAGGGTTCCTCCGAGCCATAATCCGTAGGTAGCGGTCACCCACTGCAGTAGTAGCCCTTGGGCGGCCTGAGCGAGGCATGTCATCGACACTTCCTCTCTCTCTGTATCTCCTTCATGTCCGAACAACATCGCTTTGGTTCACTCCGAGACGCCTGGACACTTCCCTTGTTAAGAACCCTTCCTGGCACAAAGTAACAATGCGGACGCGATCGAACCGCGGTACTGACCGTGTAGGCATGGTTGAACTACAGACAACACGAGCCGTGTACCTCCTTCCGGGTGGAATGACTGGAACTGATTGGTTGTCGCACCCCCTCCGTCTAATAATAGGCGCTGCTCATGCATGGTTGTTTACATCCTTGGGCGGGTTTAATGACATCTCCAAACAGTCAAAGTGACTGAGTCTGTGATACAATATCCACAGTCAACGTCTACCTTCAGGAGTTCTGGGAACCGGGGCTGATGCAAAACCTTTTTTGATGTGTGTATGTGTGTGAATGAAGTGGATTAATGATAGTATGTATACTTTTATTTAAATGCACTATTGCATATCAGCCACCATCACAAAACTTTAATAAACGGTTTAAACGCCAGTTTTCTTACACTCACTGCGTTGTACACTCTTAATTAATGTTCCAAACTACAAATACAGGATGTCAATTATTGAATTATATGAAAAAAGTATATTAGTTACAAACTACGTAGTGCACACATCTTATTCAATATGCAAACATCACTGCAGATAATCGGATTTAAGTTATGACATGATCGAAATGACTGTCATCTCTGGTAATGATGTGGCGCAGACAAACAGCAAAAGTCTGCATGGCCAACTGAAGTGTCGGAACATCGATGCTGCCGATGAGCTCCTGAATCGCTGATTTCAGCTCAGCGATGGTTTTGGGGTTGTCGATGTACACCTTGTCTTTAATACAGCCCCACAAAAGGGAGTCGTATGTGCCCAGATCCAGAGAACATGGGGGCCAATCGAGGCCCATGCCAGTTGCCTCTAGGTACCCAAAAACGAGAATGCGGTCCCCAGAGTGCTCCTCCAGGACATCAAACACTCTCCTGCTCCGATGGGGTCGAGCTCCGTCTTGCATGAACCACATCTTGTCGAAACCTACATCTACATCTACACTCCTGGAAATGGAAAAAAGAACACATTGACACCGATGTGTCAGACCCACCATACTTGCTCCGGACACTGCGAGAGGGCTGTACAAGCAATGATCACACGCACGGCACAGCGGACACACCAGGAACCGCGGTGTTGGCCGTCGAATGGCGCTAGCTGCGCAGCATTTGTGCACCACCGCCGTCAGTGTCAGCCAGTTTGCCGTGGCATACGGAGCTCCATCGCAGTCTTTAACACTGGTAGCATGCCGCGACAGCGTGGACGTGAACCGTATGTGCAGTTGACGGACTTTGAGCGAGGGCGTATAGTGGGCATGCGGGAGGCCGGGTGGACGTACCGCCGAATTGCTCAACACGTGGGGCGTGAGGTCTCCACAGTACATCGATGTTGTCGCCAGTGGTCGGCGGAAGGTGCACGTGCCCGTCGACCTGGGACCGGACCGCAGCGACGCACGGATGCACGCCAAGACCGTAGGATCCTACGCAGTGCCGTAGGGGACCGCACCGCCACTTCCCAGCAAATTAGGGACACTGTTGCTCCTGGGGTATTGGCGAGGACCATTCGCAACCGTCTCCATGAAGCTGGGCTACGGTCCCGCACACCGTTAGGCCGTCTTCCGCTCACGCCCCAACATCGTGCAGCCCGCCTCCAGTGGTGTCGCGACAGGCGTGAATGGAGGGACGAATGGAGACGTGTCGTCTTCAGCGATGAGAGTCGCTTCTGCCTTGGTGCCAATGATGGTCGTATGCGTGTTTGGCGCCGTGCAGGTGAGCGCCACAATCAGGACTGCATACGACCGAGGCACACAGGGCCAACACCCGGCATCATGGTGTGGGGAGCGATCTCCTACACTGGCCGTACACCACTGGTGATCGTCGAGGGGACACTGAATAGTGCACGGTACATCCAAACCGTCATCGAACCCATCGTTCTACCATTCCTAGACCGGCAAGGGAACTTGCTGTTCCAACAGGACAATGCACGTCCGCATGTATCCCGTGCCACCCAACGTGCTCTAGAAGGTGTAAGTCAACTACCCTGGCCAGCAAGATCTCCGGATCTGTCCCCCATTGAGCATGTTTGGGACTGGATGAAGCGTCGTCTCACGCGGTCTGCACGTCCAGCACGAACGCTGGTCCAACTGAGGCGCCAGGTGGAAATGGCATGGCAAGCCGTTCCACAGGACTACATCCAGCATCTCTACGATCGTCTCCATGGGAGAATAGCAGCGTGCATTGCTGCGAAAGGTGGATATACACTGTACTAGTGCCGACATTGTGCATGCTCTGTTGCCTGTGACTATGTGCCTGTGGTTCTGTCAGTGTGATCATGTGATTTATCTGACCCCAGGAATGTGTCAATAAAGTTTCCCCTTCCTGGGACAATGAATTCACGGTGTTCTTATTTCAATTTCCAGGAGTGTATATCCATACTCCGCAAGCCACCTGACGGTGTGTGGCGGAGGGTACATTGAGTACTTCTATCGGTTCTCCCTTCTATTCCAGTCTCGTGTTGTTCGTGGAAAGAAGGATTGTCGGTATGCTTCTGTGTGGGCTCTAATCTCTCTGATTTTATCCTCTTGGTTCTAAAATGGTTCAAATGGCTCTGAGCACTATGGGAATCAACATCTCAGGTCATAAGTCCCCTAGAACTTAGAACTACTTAAACCTAACTAACCTAAGGACATCACACACACCCATGTCCGAGGCAGGATTCGAACCTGCGACCGTAGCAGTCCCGCGGTTCCGGACTGCAGCGCCAGAACCGCACGGCCACCGCGGCCGGCTATCCTCTTGGTCTCTTCGCGAGATATACGTAGGAGGGAGCAATATACTGCTTGACTCTTCGGTGAAGGTATGTTCTCGAAACTTTAACAAAAGCCTGTACCGAGCTACTGAGCGTCTCTCCTGCAAACTCTTCCACTGGAGTTTATCTATCATCTCCGTAACGCTTTCGCGATTACTAAATGATGCTCTAACGAAGCGCGCTGCTCTCCGTTGGATCTTCTCAATCTCTTCTATCAACCCTATCTGGTACGGATCCCACCCTGCTGAGCAGTATTCAAGCAGTGGGCGAACAAGTGTACTGTAACCTACTTCCTTTGTTTTCGGATTGCATTTCCTTAGGATTCTTCCAATGAATCTCAGTCTGGCATCTGCTTTACCGACGATCAACTTTATATGATCATTCCATTTTAAATCACTCCTAATGCGTACTCCCAGATAATTTATGGAATTAACTGCTTCCAGTTGCTGACCTGCTATTTTGTAGCTAAATGATATGGGATCTATCTTTCTATGTATTCGCAGCACATTACACTTGTCTACATTGAGATTCAATTGCCATTCCCTGCACCATGCGTCAATTCGCTGCAGATCCTCCTGCATTTCAGTACAATTTTTTGTTACAACCTCTCGATACACCACAGCATCATCTGCAAAAAGCCTCAGTGAACTTCCGATGTCATCCACAAGGTCACTTTGGATAATGGGGATGAGATACGTTCCGCAAACTTCACGTACCATTCGGTAGTCACTGTGCCATCAATGAATATCGCACCGATCATTCTGTGACTGGACAGTGCACACCACACTGTCACCCGTCAATGGCGAACAGACTTCTCGATCGCGAATTGCGGTTTCTCAGACCCCGAGATGCGCCAATTTTGCTTATTGACGAACCCATGCAAATGAAAGTCGCTAAATCAAACCATGCGCACGTTAATTCCCACCATGTCCCGCAGCCAGTCATGCAGTTTGAACGTCCTAACGCAAACCGTTCAGGAGTTATGACGATTTTATTCCATATAGTTTAATAATTGTCACCCTGTAAGCACTTTGAAGATGGCCGTCTTTGTAATGCTCACCTACGAATTCATGCTACTTTCATTTCAAAAGTTTTACCTTAGCAGCCGATCGGCACTGACTCACGAACGCGCCATGAATTGCCGTTCAAATGGTTCAAATGGCTCCAAGCACTATGGGACTTAACATTTGAGGTCATCGGTCCCCTAGACTGAGAGCTACTTAAACCTAACCAACCGAAAGACATCAGACACATCCATGCCCGAGGCAGGACTCGAACCTACGACCGTAGCAGCAGCGCTGTTCCGGACTGGAGTGCCTAGAATCGCTCGGTCACAGCGGCCGACTGAATTGCTGTACTGGTCGTGTGACTAGGGCCTCCCGTCGGGTAGACCGTTCGCCGGTTGCAAGTCTTTCGATTTGACGTCACTTCGGCGACTTGCGCTTCGATGGGAATGTAATGATGATTATTAGGAAAACACAACAGCCAGTCCGTGAGCGGAGAAAATCTCCGAGCCAGCCGGGAATCGAACCCGGACCCTTAGGATTGACATTCTGTCTCGCTGGCCACTCAGCTACCGGGGGCGGACAATTGCCGTATTGGAAGACAAACTATAAAATATTCCCCCTCTCACGTCCTCTGACACCGCAGCGACAACGCTAATTACCACTATGCCCTTGAAGTAAGCGGCCAGATTTACTTAGCTCACAGCCGAAATCATCGACTTCAATAAAAACTAATCACTTCTAAACATTTAACTTTGTCTGTATTTTTGTTTGTTACTGAGCGGGAAAACTACACTCCTAAGAAGCTCTCAAGGTCAGTTGACGTTTTTGGATTCGACTGCCACTCGGGCCGCATGAGGCACGCGGGCCGCAGTTTGACGACCACTGATGTAAACGCATGGTTGTCGTAAATACGAGGGTGAGTCAAAAGAAAGCCTTAAATTTGTAATAACAAAATAATCGAAATTTGGCGTGCTACTAACAGCGTGCAGAATGGCCTGTAGGTGGCAGCAGAGTGCAGATGCACACATACCGTCGCAGTATCAGTATAAAGATGGCCGCCCCACTTGCTACTTGCACCAGGGAAGAACAGCGTTCTGTTACTCGGTTTTTGCATAGTGAAGGTGTGAAACCTATTGAAATTCATGGAAGAATGAAGGTTCAGTACGGTGACGCATGTTTGTCACAGCAGCAAGTCTACGAATGGAGTAGGAAGTTCGCAAATGGTGTGACTTCAGTGGAAGATGCTCCTCGTCCAGGTCAGGCACAACAAGTTGTGACTCCACAGAACATTGCAGCAATTGAAGCCATAGTGAAGAAAAACCGCCGAGTGACACTGAATGACATTGCAGCATGTTTACAGATTAGTCATGGGTCAGCACACCACATTGTGCATGATGT
Source organism: Schistocerca americana (assembly GCF_021461395.2). Taxonomy (NCBI): domain Eukaryota; kingdom Metazoa; phylum Arthropoda; class Insecta; order Orthoptera; family Acrididae; genus Schistocerca; species Schistocerca americana. Next base: position 471,538,296 of record NC_060125.1, read on the forward strand.
GCTCCAGTTTCACAAAGTGTCTGCAAGATGGGTGCCACGGCAGCTGACTCCAGAAATGAAAAGGTGATGGCTTCCTTGCAAGAATCGTTACTGGGGACGAAACCTGGGTTCACTTCCACCAACCGGAAACGAAGAGGGCGAGCAAGGAATGGCGCCATTCCTCATCACCAAAACCAAAGAAGTTTCGAACAGAACCACCAGCGGGGAAGGTTATGCTGACTCTCTTTTGGGACGAAAAAGGCGTCATTTTAGAGCATTACATGCGTAGAGGGACCACTGTCATCAGTGCATCATACACAGATCTCCTAAAAAAATCATCTGCGGCCTGAAATCAAATCAAAGCGACGTGGATTGCTGTCAGCAGGTGTCCTATTGCAACATGACAATGCAAGGGCCCACACTGCCCGTACAACAGTTGCAACAATCACATATCTGCATTTTGAGGGTCTTCCTCATCGACCATATTCACCAGACCTTCCCCCAAGCGATTTCCATATGTTTGGACCACTCAAAAACGCAATGGGGGGGATAGAAGTTCCGTTCTGATGAAGAAGTACGCCACGCAGTGCATGAGTGGTTGCGCGGACTACCAAAATAATTTTTTTCTACAGGAATTTATGCACTTTGTAAGCGCTCGAGGACTTGCATTGAACTTGGGGGAGATTATGTTGAATAGTGATACAGCTTCGTACCACTTCTGCACGATAAATAATATTTTAAAAAATAATTAAGGTTTTCATTTGACACACCCTCGTAAGTATCCTTAAATCCACAGCGTCATCTAGGATACAGTAATTTAATTGGCAGGATAACGCACTCTAATAACGTCGCACAAAATGCTGTTCCAAGAAAACTCGATGCATTTCACATCTCCTTACTTCGTGTTTCTGGCCCGCGGAATATTTTAACGTTTTTGACACACCCTCCAGATAGAGACGTATAGCTGACGGACGCTGAAGTTGATGGCGCGCCAGCGCGGTTTGCCAGCGCATTAATCACTCCAGTAAAGGCCGTCCAGACGTCGCGGATACCCGCGCACTCTGAAATGCCGTGGGCGGACCATTAAATCATACCAGGCCGGCTCAACTGCTCCGCGCCGCCTTCCTCTGTCATTTGCTCCAATTCCTCCGACAAACCAATTTGCTTCGTCAAGGCTTCGTGATGTTGTGGGAGCACCAGTGTTTACAGGAACACTGGGCAGACAACAGTAACAGGGCAGACAACAGTACTTCTTCACCTCGGGTACAGCGCACACAAAATAACTTGCCCCTTCAGTCCGTCTCATGCGGAGTGGTATTCACCGTAAATTCGTTAGGTGGCGCGCTTGACTGTCCGCTAACGGGGAGTGGAGATGGCGATCTCGTATGCCGAAGGTCTCACACGGTATAACATTCAGTGCGGCCGCTACAAGGCAGGTTCACTACGCAGGTTCACTACCGTTACGGTCGCAGGTTCGAATCCTGCCTCGGGCATGGATTGTGTGATGTCCTTAGGTTAGTTAGGTTTAATTAGTTCTAAGTTCTTTTTTTATTGCGGAGTAACTGTTGCGATACAAATTTCACGAATTTATTACGTAGGACCTTTGGCTAGGAACATGTAAGCGTAAACATTATCAACACAAGCAATCAAAGAGACTTACAACTCTTAAGCAAGAACATAAGAAAATTTTAACTGCGGAAGGTTAGAAGACATTAAAAATCTCGCCACACCTGACGTGGATTATTCACGATAAACCACTGTGTCGCGACATGGCAATTGAGAAACAGTGCGATAGGCTGTATGAACGGCAGTGCGAGCAAGTCTCTGCACAGATATCTTTCCGAATGGATTTTAAAGAAACATCTTTCACAATTTCCATGTGACTTTTCGGAAAAAAGAGCCAAGTATTTTCACAACCAAGAACAGAAATATCATTGTTTTACTCGCAGAAATTTAATGTGTGCTTTTACATCTGCCGGCCGAAGTGGCCGTGCGGTTAAAGGAGCTGCGGTCTGGAGCCGCAAGACCGCTACGGTCGCAGGTTCGAATCCTGCCTCGGGCATGGATGTGTGTGATGTCCTTAGGTTAGTTAGGTTTAACTAGTTCTAAGTTCTAGGGGACTAATGACCTCAGGAGTTGAGTACCATAGTGCTCAGAGCCATTTGAACCATTTTTTCTTTTACATCTAAACCATTAGTACTTGTGATAACCAGAACTACGTATGTCTCACACAGCTCGCAGTGTACGTGCATGATGCAAACAGCGCATGGATGAATTTACCGAGCTCGACCATCAAATTTACCGGATTCAGATCCAGTTGAGAATTTGTGGGGCTATCTCTATAGGGCTGCCCGCGCTATCGATGCTCAACCGAGAAACCTACAGCTGGCCATAACACTGGAGTCAACATAGTTCCACATCCATGTTGGTACTTTCCCGATTGGTGTGGTCTCTCTTTATGAACGTCTTACAGCGTTCTGCAGTGAAAAAGTTGGTTATTCAGGCTTTTGAAAGGCAGTCACATTAATGTGACTGGACAGTGTAGAAGTAAGTAGACGTTTGCTTTTAGAGTATTGTGAAGTTATTTCTCTAGCAAAATGAAGCCATTTTTAGTTCTTTCAGACACTGCAGCCGACCATGCCGTTCCTTAACATATTCCTGTGCCTTTGTTTTGCAGACTAGAATGCCTACCTCTGTGCCAGATGAAAACTAAGGCCTCGTCGGAAAAAAAGATAACAAAACACTGCAAGCGGGGAGTAGTGGTGCTACGAGAATACCGTCACCGATTCAGAGGACAGGAAATCGGAGAATTATGCTCTGAGAAGGACATAATTTACATTTTGTAGGACACGGGTACTCTTTAACTTCCGATCACTTCATCGCCTTTTATATTGAGGATCGCAAAGTTATTAAGATGCGCCACGGTGCTCTGCAACACTCGAGTGCAACACTGAATGGCTGCCTCCGCGAGCCGCCAGCAGCCCCCCCCCCCCCAAACTAGTATTCGATCGCGTCACAAGATGTGCATTGTGATGCAATCTAAAGTCGGATTGTCATCTCATGACGATAAAAGAGCCTAAAAGAGCCATTTGTGATGACGGGATCGAAACACTCCCAGATTGTTTTGTATTATATGGAACTGGGGACCTAGAAACGACGGAGAGGCTTCATCCCAGCCGTAGCCCTCAGTAGTTCACAGCCCCTCAACAGGCTACAGAAGTTCACTGACCCCACCGCCGCCCCACGCCGAACTCAGGGTTATTGTGCGGTTCGGCCCCCAGTGCCCCCCCCCCCCCCTCATCCCGGGAACGTCTCACACCAGACAAGTGTAACCCCCATGTTTGCGTGGTATAGTAATTATGGTGTACGCGTACATGGAGAAAGTGCGCAGCAATGGCCGACATAGTGTAACTGAGGCAGAATAAAGGGAACCAGCCCGCATACGCCGAGGCAGATACAAAACCGCCTTAAAAACCATCCACAAACTGGCCGGCACACCGGATCTCGACACGAATCCACCGGGCGGATTCGTGCTGGGGACCGTCACGCCTTCTCTCCCAGAAAGCAGTGCGTTAGACTGCACGGCTAACTCGGCGGGCTAACCCTGCTGTACTCACTATTTATTGATGCTCAAGAGGGGGTGGGGGACTCCCACGGTGTAAATGAGAGAGAGAGAGAGAGGGAGAGAGAGAGTGAGAGTGAGTGACTGGCTGAGTGAGAGCTTGTTATACCTAATGGTATGGCTCTTTTATAGTAGTTTAAATATTGTATGTGTGGTGTACGGCTTGCCTGCATGTGTGAGTTCTTATGTGCGTCAGTGTGTATGCTTGTGTGTGCCTTTGAGTGTGGATGTCTGTGTAAATATGTATGCCTGTGTGTAAAGTGTGTAAATATATTCTGCTTTTTTTCCTAAATAAGTACCATAATATGTAGGCACGACTATATAAGCAGTATGTGCTGGGGAAAAAAATTATTAAAAAAATTAAAAATGTGCAATGTATATATGTATATAACAGATTTAAAAAATCGAACCAAACTTATCGAAAAAGTTAAAAACTGTAAATGAATGAAAAAATAATTTAAAGCTTTTCTCAATTTTGCACTTCATGTGCGTATGTGATTGTATGAGTGTAGGTGTAAATAGATTAGTTTTTATGTTTCAGCTACCGCTAGCTATCCAAGTCATACTAGTTTAAGTGTGGGTTCCACCCAGTTCACTTTAGTGCAGCTGTTTGGGATGAACGTTTTAGGGCCATCCGCTTCATTGTATTACTAAATTATTTCAGCTGCTTGAGGTGGAAAATGTTTAGAGCCACCCAGTTTGAAGTATAAATTAAGTCTTCTGGTTGGGTGGAATTTCACTAGTAATAGTAGTGATGTAAGAGAACTTATACCTCTGCATTACCTGTAAACAGTACTGCAATGTAAAGTACAATTTGTTTTTCAACCAGTACCATTATTCTTAAAAATCGAGAACTATAAATAAAAAAATTTGAAACGGTAACAAGAACTGTGAATTTAAAAGCAGTATTACTTCGTGTATTGTAAAAACAACAAGATTTGTGGGTGTAAAGCTGTATTACTACTGCGAGTATTTATGTCTTAATAAAAAAATTGTTATTCGTTACAATACGTCTTTGTTATTATTTCACCAATCCCTATCCTTACAAATGAGTATAAAGGCTGTGCAAAACGCATAAGATATCAGTTTAAAGCATGGGGGAGGTGACGTTTAAGATGGAGGAAAACGAAAATGTGTAATGATTGCATGGGATTTCACCAGTCGTGTTGCATGTATAGCTTTTTGGGAACAAGCAGCCCGTGATCGTGTCTGCTTCCAAAGATATGTAGCAAACATGGCTGAAATTTTGTTTCCTGTGCTTGAACAAAGCCACAGACAAAGGATCTGGGAAAAGCTACATACTAAGTAGGAGCTAGGTAAAAAGAAAGAAAACCACAGAATGTGAGGTACAAAATTCATTTATTTTCCTTAATCCAACTTAAAAAGTAATTTTACATTTTCATAAGCAGACAATACTATTTTCACACTTCTTCTTCCTGAGCTTATGGATAGCAGGGCACCCGTAGAATTACAGGCAGTGAATAGATGCAAACTTGAAGATTCTCTGCATCCATATAATCTTCTCATCGCCTTCGACGTAGATGATAGGGTCAGGACGATCGAATGTTCGATGTGATGTCGTCATTTCTCCGCAAAGCATACCAGTATCAACCCAGTGGAGTCCATCAAAGAAACGTGTTAGCCACTTTGCTCTCCTCCGTGTTTTAGCGCAGTTCACATCCTTGAAAGGCCTCGGTGAAGCAGTTCTTGCTGAGAGTGTTTCTATTATACCAGCATCTTCTGTGTATGCTATAAGTGCAATATCTTTAAATACGAATTGTCTACACTCATCAACACAGAAACCTGGAATGTCGGCAACAATGTTCACACTGAAAGATGTCATTGTGAAATGCTCTGGGCATGCCACAGCACTTTGTCATGTACACAGCTCGGTGCACAACACCAGTAAGTGGGCAATAGTTAATCACACGGTCATGTAGAACTAGAGAGTACGCTGCAGTGTGTTCCAGGAAATTTGATGAGGATTCGAATTCGATTCGTACATCTATTGGTCCTGATTCTCTCATTGGTCTCTTTCTGCTTAGAACAGTCTATCACGATGATTGGTGCCAGCTCCTTGAATTTCTGTGGACTGAGTAGGCACCCTTCCTCTTCAACACCTTCATAGAAAGAAGCACGGAACTTTGCATACAAGTCAAACGCTAGACTGTATACATTCCACTGTAGCAGTAAATTGTCATACGGATAAAATTCGGAAGTCAAGTAAACTGTAGCATTAGTTAAATTACAGTTGTTGAATACGGTGCAATCATTTGCTAAATTCCCCCTTCTATTGGTCTGGAATACAAATATGATGAATCTTGGTGTTTCCAGCTGCAATGAGGTATTAATAGCCCATGTCTGTCTGCTCGCTGTCGATAGTACTGGGTACTCAAAAACCTCCCATAAGCGGAGAGGGCCGGCCGGAGTGCCCGAGCGGTTAAAGGCGCTACAGTCTGGAACCGCACGACCACTACGGTTGCAGGTTCGAATCCTGCCTCGGGCATGGATGTGTGTGATGTCCTTAGGTTAGTTAGGTTTAAGTAGTTCTAAGTTCTAGGGGACTTATGACCACAGCAGTTGAGTCCCATAGTGCTCAGAGCCATTTTAAGCGGAGAGTTAATGGCAGATATGTGCCGGTATACAGAACTTTTATAAGCTTCAAATGCTCCTCGTCTGCCACAGTGATGTGCGAAATTTTCCATATAATTTTATTGATGATGATCTGATGTGCCAAAGGCCTAGCTGCAGTGGTAACACCGGTTCCCGCCAGATCACCGAAGTTAAGAGCTGTCGAGCCGGGCAAGCATTTGGATGTGTGACCATCCGGTCTGCCAAGCGCTGTTGGCAAGTGGATGCACTCAGCCCTTGTGAGGTAAACTGAGAAGCTACTTAATTGAGAAGAAGCGACTCCGGTCTCGTCAACTGACATACGGCCAGGAGGGCGGTGTGCTGACCGCATGCCCCTCCATATCCGCATCCAGTGACGCCTGTGGGCTGAAGGTGACACGGCGGCCGTTCGGTACTGCTGGGCCTTCCAAGGCCTGTTCGAATGGAGTTTAGTTTTAGATGATCTGATTCTCTTGAGCTCCTTGAATGTATGAGTTGCTATCTATTGCACTCCGTTCAAATGGTTCAAATGGCTCTGAGCACTATGGGACTTAACAGCTGTGGTCATCAGTCCCCTAGAACTCAGAACTACTTAAACCTAACTAACCTAAGGACATCACACACATCCATGCCCGAGGCAGGATTCGAACCTGCGACCGTAGCAGTCGCGCGGTTCCGGACTGCGCGCCTAGAACCGCGAGACCACCGCGGCCGGCTTGCACTCCGTACCAGAATAAACTCCTGCTTAGCATTCATAATAATCCGCTGCATGTCCTCAAGGTACCCCATAAGCATTTTTAGAGGTATGCATACAGTAAATCGGCGGTACTCTTCTGCTGTTCTGCCCACAGGCTCATCTACGAACCATCCTGCATTTTATAAGCCATTCAAATCCAAGGGTGGTTGTTCTAAGGGTTGATGCTATGCCAACATTATGTGTACGATCAATCTCTACCCCATTAAGTTCATAACGTATTTCCTGGAAGGGGAATGCCAAAGTATTACGTGTAAGCTCTGATGTCACTATATGACTACCATCCTTTTTCTTAAAGGATCTATCCAAATATATGAAACTCTTGCATGGAAGAGTTAAAGCGTCTTGACGCTGGATGAGAATCCTAATTGCGTCGTTCTAGTTAAATGTCGTTGAATCATAATGATTATGCAAGAAGTATTCCTGGCGTATGATTCGCTCATTATATTCCACTCGGTGAGATATATTGAGTGACGACCACCATTGCGAGGTTACAAGCCTACTGATTTAAGAAACTCGTAGTTAGCCCGTGTTATCACCTTGCGGTTCTGCTGCGAAGTGCTATGCTGTGCGCTGCGTGGTTTTATACCTTACGCTCATCTTGTTGTAGATGTAGTCGTACAATGATTTCTTCACCACGATAGTCAACAAGCTGATCCACAACACGCAGCTCCAAATAGTCCAGTGTCTGAACTGTCACTGGAAAGTATGTAGCGGTAGTAGGAGTCTCAATCTTATACCCTGTTCCAACTGATGGGAAGAATCTGTAAATTCAATGAACCAATCTATCGTTGAGGTTAAAAAAAAATGGCTCTGAGCACTATGGGACTCAACTGCTGAGGTCATTAGTCCCCTAGAACTTAGAACTAGTTAAACCTAACTAACCTAAGGACATCACAAACATCCATGCCCGAGGCAGGATTCGAACCTGCGACTGTAGCGGTCTTGCGGTTCCAGACTGCAGCACCTTTAACCGCACGGCCACCTCGGCCGGCTCTATCGTTGAGATACGAGTTCGTTGCAATGTTACACTCAACACGGACTGTACTGACAGGGAGAATATCCACTGTCTGATCAGATTTTTAAAATTTATTGGCATCCGTCTTCAAAACCTGTCCCTTTGTGAAACCCAGAAGAGGGCCTATTGAAATTTCTGCTTAGTCAATCAAGGAATTCACCGTCCTTATTTCAGATTTAAGTGTACTGATGTTTGCACGGAGCTCAGTTCCTTTTCCAGACTGTTTTAAAACTTCGTTTAAATCGTCAATACCTTATGCACCAGGTTCAATTTCTACAATTTCTTCATTACCATTAATTTACAGATGCAGTTTATTGTTAGTCTCTGTGATGCTTGGGATGGTGTTGTATGTCTCCGGTCCAGTCAGCGCGATGCTCCAATCTCCAACGCTTAAGTCAATTGATGGTAAGTAAATCGCACGTAGTACAGACGATCATTCTTTCAATGTCAGAGTGTACGACATTGCATCTAAACATCGACTGGTGGATGGGTGCTTAATACTCGGCCTTATATATCATTCGTAAAAGTCAGGAGAAACATGATTCATAGATGACCACACAGGAATGTATTAAAGTCTTGGTAGCTTCGAAAATTATAGAACACATGTCGTCTGCCTGTGAAGTAACGTTGTAATTCTTCTGAGGGTTGCAGGTCGCCGAATGAGTCGAAATAGTAGACGTTATTTGTATTCCTTTTTTAACATAAGCTACCCAGTGAGTTCCAGGTCCTCCTGCTACTTCCAGATTCAATTCCACGTTCTCCTGATTTCCACTTAGACTTCGGTTATGTATTCCGCATAAACACACCACGGTATCTCGAGATGTTGAATTTCTTCATAACAAACTTAAGCAGATCTGTACTTGTAAGTGCCCTGTCTGGTAGGACTGCTAGGGATCATATTTTTTTGTGAAGAGACCTAGTCCTTTCATGTATGGTTTCAAGTATAGCCCTTTTCCAATTGCTGCTGCCTCCATCATGCGGTTATGTCTTCGTGCGTCCTGCAGTTGCTCCTGAGAACTTTGTGCGTTCTTGACTGTCCTGGCAATAGCCGCAACACCCCCACCCAGTGAACTCACCGCTGAGAGACCTGCTAAGGCAGGAACGAAGAAGGGAGTGATTCCACCTGACGTCTTGGGTCTTGGTAGAACCCTGGGCGATTTAATCGATTGTTTTCTCGCCCCTTTATGCTTCAGGGCGCTTTTAGCTGAATACAACGCTCTGAAGATAGTTTTTTGTGCACCCTTTGGTTTTCATCGTCTTCCTTAGCGCCCTACGTGCAGCGATCGTAACTTGGTTCAACTTCTTCACACCCAAGCCCAACTTAACTTTACTACGCATAGGTTTTTCAACTTCAAATGCTGGGGCGCGTTGGCCTATACCAATATCCTATCTCACACGTATTGCCTTAGCTTTATCAGCTAAAATTCGATCGGTGGTATGACGATCTTTATTTGCTGCGTAAGCGATGTCGCGTTCCAAACATACTTCGTGGAGTAGATGTATCCCCTTATCACCACGTGCCAGTCGAAACTGAAGTTTTTTTCAAGGTCCACAGTTGTTATATCCAGGAATGTGTAAATCGACTGGTAGTTTGTCAAGAATGCCGCCGCCTCCTCTAATGCTACTGAGGTGCTTGTGGTCTGCACTCCTTGTTATATCACAAATCTTCAGCGTCGATCCAGCTACTTTGTGATGCGGGAAAACCAAGCCATTTAACCAAGGCTTTATTCCCTCGGCGCCGTATAAGCCTCTCTACGATATAAACTTCTGGTTCCGAGCTCTTCTGTCACTCTTGTGTGTTAAAAGCATCCCACAATTTCAGTACCGCTGCTATCCTTTAAGAGGTAGGCTCCAGGGTTCGTTCTCTGCACTTTGGAAACTGAATATCTCGGATGACCAGTTTAGCATGTACGACTTCTCAAATGCTGTCATGTGTTTTGAAATACGTACTAAATGACCTACATTAAGTTGCTGTTTGCGCGAATCCAACATTTTAATACGGTTGTATACTGTATTAAAAGTCTGTTATCACGAACATCGATTGGTCTCATTTTTATTGTGCGATGTTTGGTTCGATTATTTCGGGCAATTATTTGTGGGAGGATACCGATCCATTTGTGTGAGCCACGAAGATTGAATTGCATCCACATTTTCACTGCTCTGTTCAGACGGTCCACGACACTCGCCTTCAGATGGGTGAACGTCGTGTAGTGATGTATTCCGTACCACTCCATCACAGACTTGAAATATCTATTGGAAAACTCACCGCCATGACCTGTTCGAAGGTTGTCTGGGCTTCGATTCATCCCCGTCTGCAGCAATCCATCAAACACATGCGCTACTTCCTCCCCTGTTTTCGCTTTCGTGGATAATGCCCAGGCATATCTAGAATAAGTATCAATTACCATTAAAGTATATTTGAATCCGTTATGCACACGTGGATATACTCTCATGTCGATAAGATCCGCCTGCCACAGGTCAAAACCTTTGATTATAACATATCTTCGAGGGTATGTTTTGCGTGCTGGTTTGTCCAGTTCTCGAACTACAGTCTCCATACTTACTCGATGATGCCTCTATCTCTAAGCTCAGAAGTTATCGAAACAACTTCATTAGAATAAGCTGTGTTACCAAGGGCAGCTAATGCCATGAGCAGTCGTAGACGGTATATTAGCTCATTGGGGTCGTCGTAATATATATACCGCGGGAGTCGATTGCTCACTCTTTTATGCTCAATGTCAATATCATCACCAGTGCTATTTTTTTCACCATCCAAAACAGGTCTTATAATGAATTTGTATTTCACACTGCTTCGACTTTTTGCATTCTTATGTAGATCAGTAAAAGCGATATTTCACGAGACATTTCCAGATCTTTACGCGAATAATTTACAGTTTTTATAGGTCTTAGGAAAATAAGGTTCAGTAGACCGGGTGTTCTTTGAAATTGTTTATCGCCTATCTGTATAGTTTTTTTCATTTAAAGTTATAGGCTGTATGCGCAACATGTATGGTTTCTCACGACTGACACAGAATGTTTTGTCTATCCTAGCGTCGCTGTGACGGTTAATGACATCGGAAATAGCGTCATCGTCGTCGTTGCGGAATTTCGCTGAGAGTTCGCCGGAAGATGCAGTAACTGGTTTAAAGGTTTCTCGCAGTGTCTGCTCCCAGTTCAAATACCCTAACCTCAGCAGCCGAAACTTCTCGCGAATGGCCTTCCGTGCCTCGATGACTTTATGCTTAGTCGACATCTCGGTGTATACTTATCGGACTTCAGTGCAGCGCAAGGTTTTATATATCCACTCTTCTTCTTCTGCTCTTCCCCCTTCTCGGTAACAGCTATTTTCCCTTCAGTTAAGTTGCCTATTTTCTTTTCAATTGCGTTAACCCGTTCATACAATGTCCTGTTCTCAATGACAGCTATTACCACTTCAGTTAAACCGTTTACTTTCTTCTCGATTGCATTAACCCGATCATTCAGTGTACTGTTCAGTCTCAAAAGGGTTTGACAATACGTCTCTAGTTCCTTGCGTACACCTCCAACTTTATGGTCGAGAGTTTGAATATTTTCGCGTCCACGTATAAGCCAATGTTTTGTCTATGTACACCCATCCTATCAAACTGAGCTCCTTCCATGCATGCGAATTTATCCATCGTGATGCGTTGATGCATATACTGATATACTCACCTCTTTGCATGGCTATACGTATAGGAACTCCTGGAAGTTCTGTCTGTACCTGCCATCATTCAGTTTTCTTGTTTTATCAATAACGAGAAACCCATACTGTGACTGATTCCAGTAATCTGCACATATCTTTACAAAATCATTGAACGACATGTTGGTTCCTGCATGAGCCTGGCAAATGTGTTTTAAATTCAGATTGTCTTATTTCAACGCTGTAATTAGGTTTGCATTATCCCCCACCAACTGTTTTGGGATTTGGAATATGTCTGACTCAGATAAATACATCAAGAACCATATGGCGACCGAAACAGATATATCGCCTAATTTGATATTGGTTTCCCACAGCAACATCTTAAAATATAATTAGATTAGATTAGATTCAATTTTCGTTCTATAGACCAAAAAATGAGATGATTGTCATGGGTGTGGAACATGTCATAAAGTATAACATAAAAACATAAAACATTTGAATATGATGCTTATTATACTGGTCATTTGTCAGGAGATAGTCGAAATAGGTTAAAAGAATGCAGTAAACTGGAACATCTAATATTTACAGAATTAATGCACTGTCAGAATGAAACACTGTTATGCACTATTAATAAATTTATCATACACAAAATACCTAATCTTGACTGTTGTGACTGAGTGTTGTCAAAACTGAAATCTAACAGATATTTTTACTTAAGCTAGCTTAACAGTTCTGTTAAGATACTCATCTATGGAATAGAAGGAGTTGCCTACCAAAACGTTGTAAGGTGGCATGGTCTCCTGACCTTCATTTCTTACATATTCCGACCTCACCATCGTACTCTGTGTATCAAGACGTTTCATTCGAGACCAAACTCGATAGGGTAGAGTCAATTTTCCGTACTTCCATTTAATCAATATGCAAATCCAATAAATAAATCACAAGTGCGCACCGAGTTTAAAAAGTCGAGGCTGATATACACAAACATTCAAGACACGACGGCCACAGGAGTTTTTGTTCGGTGCAGGCAACCAGCCCACTGGAAAGTCTGTAGAAGGGTGAGTTAGCATGCAGCTGCACTGGCCGGCCGACCGCCCACGGACCAAAACAATTTTTGCCAGAGAAAAGGGATAATGGCCTGCGTGTTCACCTTAAAAGCAAAACCTGCTGTATTGTTTGGGAGAGCCCCACAATACGCATTTTTTGACAGACCTAGTGCGCAGTTTCATAGTTCTCATAAGTTGACAGTAAATGCCTAAAGCAGATGCTATATATTTCCAGATTGGTCGGCTTAGCCATTCTCCCATTTGTAAGAGTAACTCTGATTGGTGGACTATTTCTGACGCAGTGAGCCAGAGGAGTGAGGGAAAGACAGCGGATGATATACGCTTTCGCTTTTGCACAGAGGGAGGTTATTCGGGTGACACTCTTGTAGCGGGAACACGAAGCGGGAGCGAGTGCGTTCGTGCGTGTACGCAGAGAGCGAGGAACAAAGTCTCTACTCAGTACTGCACTGAGAGAGCACCTCTGTCGCTAGCGAATCAGAGTGATATTCTATACTGAGTCGCTAGCGATTAAGAGTTTCTTTACTGTGTTGGCCGCCACACAGACAGAGTATTAGTTAGCGCCTGCAAGCGAACACTGAATGGCATCACGGTGGACTGGTCATCTGACTGATGTACCACGCCAATAGTTAGACTAGGGGCAGATAGGAGTCCTTGACTTCATCAAAGCGTAGTGAGAGTTCGATTGGCGAAGGTCAATCCAGATAGAAAGAAATAGTTTTTTTATTTTTCAGTGGCAAACAACGCAGGCAGTAATCGTCACAGCTAATGGTATTGTGCGCTACAGCGTAGGCGAGCCCCATCTTTCCTCCATTAGAAATAACGTACTTCACTCACGTCACTCCATTACATTTCTCACGTGACAGCCTTGATCGCACTTGGAAAAATTCAATTGGATAATTATTCAAGTTGAGTAGGCACGGCTCTCAGCCATTCTGCCGAGTAAATAACATTTTAAAAGAAAAGGGATAAAAGAACTATCCCACACTTTGTATATAAACGTCATTAACAGGATTCCTATCTATAAGAGGTAACCTCCTATTATGAAAAGAACCCAGAAATTTGTGTATCAGTTTATAAATAAAAGTTTCATTTGATTTTTCATAAATTTTGCAATAAATAATATTTTCCATTCGTTCAATGTTTTTCTTACACTAACTAGCAATACTCCAGTACCCAAGTATCCCACTAGTTACGTAAGAAAATAGAATATTTTTGTGTCTTTTCCTTACAGCAAAAGATTCCAGAAGATATTTATTGCTGAAAGTTTTTCAGGCATATCTTTTTGGTACATTAGGAGCGTCTGTCTGACTTCTGTAGTAGTGTGGGGTGGAAATTGCTTCTTGCAGGAGCCAAAGGGTACTTTTCAGATCAATCCATTGCACAACTTGACAACATAGCACCCACACACTGACAAAGTCTTTCAAACTCTGTTTAAACCATGCTTTATCTGAAAATACATTTTTAATGGTTGCTGACAATTTATTGAAAATGTTTGTTCCTGAATATTGGACCCCTTTTTGGACCAAGGTAAGTGATGTTAGGTCTTTTGTAGATTGTTCTTGCTCCTAGTATTGATAATATGTACTGAGCTATTGGTTGGAAATAGAGATGTATTACTTGCAACAAATTTCATTAAGGAATAAATATACTGAAAGCAGTGGTTACAATACGAAGGTCACTGAACAAGTTTCTACAAGATGTTCTTGAATTTACATCACAAATGATTCTTATCACACACTTTTGCGCTTCCCAACTCAATTTATTATCGAGTTGTAATCCCAGAAATTTAATGCTGTCAACCTCTTCGATCTGCATGTCTTCATGTGTTATACTCGTGCTGGAAGGAAATCTCTTACGGGTTCTGAATTGCATATATTGGGCCTTCTCAAAGTTTAATGACACTGGATTAGCTTTAAACTACTTATTAATGTCAGTGAAAATTTGATTAGCAGCTATTTCTAGATCTTTACTTGACTTGCTACTTATTGAATTGTTTGTATCATTTGCATACAAAACAAACTTAGCATGTGACAATGTGACAGATGAGAGGTTATTAATGTACACAAGAAAAAGCAATGGACCCAAGATGGAACCTTGAGGAGCCGGTCATGGTGGCTGAGCGGTTGTAGGCGCTTCAGGCCGGAACCACGTGACTGCTACAGTTGCAGGTTCGAATCCTGCCTCAGGCATGGATGTGTGTGATGTCCTTAGGTTAGTTAGGTTTAAGTAGTTCTAAGTGTTTGGGACTGATGACCTCAGATGTTAAGTCCCATAGTGCTCAGAGCCATTTGAACCATTTTTGAACCTCGAGGAACACCACATGTAATTGGTTGGTTGGTTGGTTGGTTGTTTTGGGGAAGGAGACCAGACAGCGTGGTCATCGGTCTCATCAGATTAGGGAAGGATGGGGAAGGAAGTTGGCCGTGCCCTTTCAGAGGAACCATCCAGGCATTTGCCTGGAGTGATTTAGGGAAATCACGGAAAACCTAAATCAGGATGGCCGGACGCGGGATTGAACCGTCGTCCTCCCGAATGCGAGTCCAGTGTCTAACCACTGCACCACCTCGCTCGGTCCACATGTAATTAATTCCCAGTCAGATGAAGACTGACTGCATACTACACAGGTTTTTCGCAATGACATCCTTTGTTTCCTGTTAGAAGGATAAGACTCAGACAATTCTGCAGCATTGCTGGTGACACCATAATATTCTAATTTACTTAAGAGAATGCTCTGGTTCACACAGTCAAAGGCTTTTGACAGGTCACAGAAAATGCCAGAAGCCTCTAATTTATTACCTAATGAACTAAGTACATTCTCATTGTAAGTGTAAATAGCTTTCACTATATCAGAACCTTTAAGAAACCCAAACTGTGACTTGGACAATATATTATTTGCAGTTAGATGCTTAAGGAGATGCTTGAACACAACCATTTCAAATATTTTTGAGAAAGCTGGCAAAAATGAAATTGGTTGATAGTTTGATGGTATCTCTTTATCCCCCTTCTTGTAAAGAGGCTCAACTTCAGCATATTTTAGCCAGTCTGGAAATGTTCCACTGATAAGAGATTGATTACACAAATAACTTAAGATAGAACTCAACTCTCGTGAGTACTCTTTGATTAACTTTGTTGATCTGCTATCATACCCACTGTAATACTTAGATTTTAAGGATTTTATGATGGATGCTACTTCTTTGGGAGACGTGTCATTTCCATTTTACTGAAGTTATTTTTAAAGACCGGACTCGGATACTCCATTGCACTGTTCACTGAACCTGATAACCCTAAACTGTTAGTAACAGAAATGAAGTACTTCTTTAAGAGGTTTGCAGCACTTCCTGTGCTTGTTACTGAAGTCTCATTTATTTTTAGAGCTATCTGCTCCTCTTCCTTTTTGGCCCCACCTGTCTTTATCTTCACCATAACCCATACAGTTTTATTTTGTTACCTGATGTAATTATCTTTTTCCCATAATAAAGCTGCTTCGATTTCTGGATTACTTGCTTCAATATTTTGCAGTTTTCTTAGTAATACACTGCACTTCTAACATCAGACCTGTTCCTAGATAATACATACAGTCTCCTTTTTGTCCCACATGATATCTTTATTCCTTGTGTGATCCACAGTTTATTTTTTGACTTCTGTTTGATTTGATTTACCTTTACAGGAAAACAGTTTTCAAAAGTGGAGGCAACTTTATTAATGAAAGCTTTGTATTTTCCATTTGACTCAGAAATATTGTAAACATCTATCCAGTTCATGTCCTTGAACAATTTCCTGAATTTCTCAATTTTTGTCTTATTTATTACCCTCCTGTACTCAGATTTAATTGATTTTTTTATCCTGACAAGTTTCAGCATTTAACACAAGATGCTGCATGTCATGTTGAAATAGCCCATTTACTATTGGTTTTGTGATATGACTTTTTTCCCTGGATTTGTCTACAAAGATATTATCAGTAGCAGTCTCAGAGTATTTACATATCCTAGTAGCAAAGTTCACAGTAGGAACTTAATTGAATGGTAGTGTTACTGACTGCAATAATTGTTCACTGACAGAGCGTTTCAATAAATCCACATTAAAATCCCCAGAAACCATTATTTCCTTGTTTTCTACTATGAGATGGGACAGCAGAGCTTCCAGATTTTTTATGAAGGGGTTAAAATTTCCTTAAGGTGATCTGTATATACCTACTATTATAAAGGACTTATTATGAAATACTTCTTCTGTTCCACAAGCTTCTAAGTGTTGCTGTGAGCAAAATTTATTAATATCAGTATTCTTGAAATCAAAACAGTTTCTGACAAATATGGTAACTCCTCCTTTCTCCATATTTTCTCTACAGAAATAAGAAGCTAACTTGAATCCTGTAACTTTTAACATATCTATACCAGTGGTCACATGATGTTCAGAGAGGCAGAGTATATCAACTGGTTTGCTCAACTCTAATTCTTCAACACAAAAAAGCAGCTCATTAAGCTTACCCCTTAGTCCTCGGATATTCTGATGCAACAGTGATAACTGATGTTGTGCACTGGCAGAATTGCAACTGGATTAACCTAATTTTCCTGCCAATTTTTGAGTATCTCTAGCTTCAATCAGAGGTTGTCTGCATGAATTGTGTACCTTAAAATCTGCTTTCTGGCTGTCTGTTTTATCAATTTGAATGTAATTTTCAGCCTGTCTCTGAATGTCTTTTGTTTCTGACCTCCCTACCCTTAAAAAACTGCTGATATGTCACTCGCAACCACCACACTAAAGTTTGGCCTTACTTTTTCCGGTGAATGGATATCACCGCTCTCACTGAACGTCGTGTGTGAGACACCATCCACACCCTGTAAAATGTCCTGGAATAGTTGGTATTTACGCTGAAACAGAGTTTTTGAAAATACGCATACATGCTCAAAGCGGACTCAATTTGGATTTATTAGCAGTGACATGAGAACATTTGTCTTGCCGCAGTTGGATGGACCTACAATTATTGCACGTATGTTGTCGGAAGGAGTGCCCCATTCTTCTTCTTCTTCCGGTCTTCTTGCGCACCGTCACAGCTCCAGTTGCTTACAACGAAGTCTTGACGCTTCCCCCACCCTGCCATGATACCTACTACGTCAGGTACTGCCGTGCAATGTGTTTTATAGAAAATATTGAACACTTTGCCCTTTCCATGAAACCGTCCATTTCAGGTACTGGCGTGCAATGGGAGAATTTAGTTAAAGGACATAACTTTCTGCAGTTGCATGTTTCCACTGAAAATACTGGGGCAATAGCTTCAGTATTTGCAACATAATAAGACGTAATAAATAAAAAAACAAATACATGGTTAAATACTTTTTTATTCAGTAATACACAGGATGCACTACATCAATTTGTTCTTTCTTTATCTTAACTCAAATACAGAATATAGAAAATAAAGCCTTCTGGTAGGCACAGAATTCAGTATGTACTTAAACTTACTGGCATTACATTAGTTTGCGCCGATACGATACTGACCCATTGTTTGAAGTCGTTTACATGCACACTGTTCGTACCTAGCTAGTCAGCATTGTCTCTATACACAGTTTTAACACAAGGCAGCCATCAGTTCAATCTTTGCAACACAATGGATAGCACCATCTGTAGATGGAAAAAGTTTTTGACGGTGGAGTGCTGTAGATAAACGGATGTGTCACCTGATTTCACACAGAGTGCAGAGTCAGTGTAAACTGTTCTAATGGATAGCGTTAGAGCACCACTGTAAATGTCCGGAGGAGGACGACTTGGGTAATATTCGGCGGTCAACTGCTGCTTCAAAAAAAAAATGGCTCTGAGCACTATGCGACTTAACTTCTGAGGTCATCAGTCGCCTAGATCTTAAAACTAATTCTAGCTAACCTAGGGACATCACACACATCCATGCCCGAAAAAGGATTCGAACCTGCGACCGCAGCGATCACTCGGTTCCAGTCTGAAGCGCCTAGAACCGCACGGTCACTCCGGCCGGCTCAACTGCTGCTTGATACACGCTTTTGCACGACAGAGTTCACCCCATTCGGCCTCCGTAAACCGCACTTTTAATATGTTTAGCTGCATTCTCGATGTCTATGACAATACGCCACTCTCTGTCTGTGGTTGCTTCTATACTAATATGTAAATGTTTCGAACCACTACCGGTTAAATTGTACACTGAAGAGAAGAGTAGTGGTGCACAGGGCTTAATTGGTATCGTCTCATCCATTACATCCTCACTATTTCCATGCAGTATCACTGGAATATTCTGCTATGGCGCCTATGATGGAGGCCAGTACCAACCTTAGTTTAGGACCCCCGGTGCACTTCAGTGAGTCATGGGCTGGCTGTGTGTCTTCAACCGACAATAACAGCTGATTGTCCTGCGCTATCAAACTGACAGGATCCCAGGATGCTACCGCTGCTGCGGGTCCCGACGGGCTGGGACACGTCGCTGTTGGAGACCCCGACAGGCTGGAGGACGTCGCATCCGCTGATGAGCAAAGAAGAAAAACCGTTACAAACGATGGTAGAAGCACAAAGCCACTCACAAGGCTGTAGACACAGACGTTAAGCAGGGGGTACTTACTCTTCCGCGGCTCTTCGTATTCCATTGCTGCTGTGGCTGGACGGCGCTGGACGATCTCGACTGGCGCTTCATTGTAGGTGACTGCAACTGAGGCTGCAGAGCTTCTGGATCCGCCTTATATTCCCGTTGTGATCAGATACTGCGTTTCTATTGGCTACTACCAATTTCAAGCGCCTCTGGTGGTATAATTGTGTTATGGTGGGGGTGGGGGTGGGGGGTGCACTTGGGCTTTCCATTGAGTGGAATGAGGGTTCGAGTCCCGGAAACGGCACCGCCATTTTTAATTTCCCATCAATTCGAAGCGCCTCTGGTGGTTAAATTATGTTAGGGGGTGCAATTGGGCTTCTGCCCAGGAGGACCAGGGTTCAAGTCCCCGAAAGGGCACCATCAATTTTTAATTTCACACCAATTCCCAGGTGAGGAGGGGGAAGGGGAATGTCCGCACAGCCCTGGGACAAAGAAATTCTCGCCAAAATTCGAAATTTCCGCCAGTAGGGTAGGTTGGGGGCGGGGGGGGGGGGGGGGGGAGGCACGTGACGTCATCTGGGGGTCGGGGTGGGCGTGGTCGGGGATGATTAATTGATCAGTTTAATTAATTTTCATATCAATTTTATATCAAAAGTGGAGTGACGCCGCCATCTCCCTACTACTTGCGTTCTGCCACCAAGTAGCGGACTTACGAAGAATATAGTCACTCAATTTCGGATTCCAAATTTTGTCGGGTAGCTGTAACATTGTAAACATTATATATTGTTTGTCGTGTAATGTCAAGAAACATGGTGTCCCAAGAGGAATGGTCAATATTCAGGTATGTGACAGGAACGATCAATCGAAGCAACCATGTCTAGTAAACATGGTCTGTAAAACAAATACCTTAAGAGCTATGAGCACTCCATCTTCGAACTGGAAACAAACCCCTTCTACAGCAAGCTCTTTGATTTCCGTATTTTGGGGGGAGGTGGTGTGGGCCAAAACAACTAAAATTGTCTAATAAACATGGGCTCTGAAATATACTCGTATGCTTTGAGAGCTAAGAAAAGTTGTGCAGTAGAAGAAATGTGTTTCACAGTAGCGAAGATGAATAAGTGCTCATAGCCCTTAAGATATACACTTTAGAGCCCAGTTTTACTCGACATTTTTTCTTGTTTTGGTGCATACTGCTACCTCTCAAATTATGGACAGCCTGGAGAGTGGTTTCTTTTCATATTAAGTAACTTTAATTAAGCTTTGCTTTCAAGAATCCACTGTAGGGCGACCTAATACATTAATTTTACCTACGTAACTTGCAACTTGTTTATCAGCCTATAAAGCTGGGCGGATCAGGGCTCTGAGGGTCAGTAGTGAGTGGAGAACTCTATTATTTTATTGCGTAAACAGTTGCTGCAAGGCGCGATCGGGTTACATGTTTTTGAAGAATTTGTTTTAGAATGTATCGAGTGCTCTACAGACTTTGCTTCTCTTCTTAGTAGTCAGTTGCCACCCCCTAGATCTACAGGGTTATTACAAATGATTGAAGCGATTTCACAGCTCTACAATAACTTTATTATTTGAGATATTTTCACAATGCTTTGCACACACATACAAAAACTCAAAAAGTTTTTTTAGTTATTCACAAATGTTCGATATGTGCCCCTTTAGTGATTCGGCAGACATCAAGCCGATAATCGAGTTCCTCCCACACTCGGCGCAGCATGTCCCCATCAATGAGTTCGAAAGCATCGTTGATGCGAGCTCGCAGTTCTGGCACGTTTCTTGGTAGAGGAGGTTTAAACACTGAATCTTTCACATAACCCCACAGAAAGAAATCACATGGGGTTAAGTCGGGAGAGCGTGGAGGCCATGACATGAATTGCTGATCATGATCTCCACCACGATCGATCCATCGGTTTTCCAATCTCCTCTTTAATAAATGCCGAACATCATGATGGAAGTGTGGTGGAGCAGCATCCTGTTGAAAGATGAAGTCGGCGCTGTCGGTCTCCAGTTGTGGCATGAGCCAATTTTCCAGCATGTCCAGATACACGTGTCCTGTAAAGTTTTTTTCGCAGAAGAAAAAGGGGCCGTAAGCTTTAAACCGTGAGATTGCACAAAACACGTTAACTTTTGGTGAATTGCGAATTTGCTGCACGAATGCGTGAGGATTCTCTACCGCCCAGATTCGCACATTGTATCTGTTCACTTCAGCATTAACAAAAAATGTTGCTTCATCACTGAAAACAAGTTTCGCACTGAACGCATCCTCTTCCATGAGCTGTTGCAACCGCGCCGAAAATTCAAAGCGTTTGACTTTGTCATCGGGTGTCAGGGCTTGTAGCAATTGTAAACGGTAGGGCTTCTGCTTTAGCCTTTTCCGTAAGATTTTCCAAACCGTCGGCTGTGGTACGTTTAGCTCCCTGCTTGCTTTATTCGTCGACTTCCGCGGGCTACGCGTGAAACTTGCCCGCACGCGTTCAACCGTTTCTTCGCTCACTGCAGGCCGACCCGTTGATTTCCCCTTACAGAGGCATCCAGAAGCTTTAAACTGCGCATACCATCGCCGAATGGAGTTAGCAGTTGGTGGATCTTTGTTGAACTTCGTCCTGAAGTGTCGTTGCACTGTTATGACTGACTGATGTGAGTGCATTTCAAGCACGACATACGCTTTCTCGGCTCCTGTCGCCATTTTGTCTCACTGCGCTCTCGAGCGCTCTGGCGGCAGAAAACTGAAGTTCGGCTTCAGCCGAACAAAACTTTATGAGTTTTTCTACGTGTCTGTAGTGTGTCGTGACCATATGTCAATGAATGGAGCTACAGTGAATTTATGAAATCGCTTCAATCATTTGTAATAGCCCTGTATTTTATAGCTGCAACGGAGAAGTTGTTTTTTCAGTGGGTATTCCTGAAGGAGCCTGTAGGTACGGAGACAGTCGAAACCTTGCTATTTCCATTAGCTTTCAGGTGACAGTTCGATCCGCCTGAGCTGCTACTGTAAGGTGGGAAGCACACTGTCGTAGCTAACCACCAATGATGAAAGACCCGCGCACATCCCCCAATGTTGTCTAGAATAAGTCACTGTATCAAATAATACATTGCGCCATGCTGCTCAATAAATATGGAACCCTAGTAATGGGCATACAGTCGGTGCCTCTCGTTTGTTTTCAGATGACCAGCAGACGACGGCGATAGCGATGCTGTGTCTGGGAACCATCGTCCTCGCCACCAGCATAGCCCTTCTCGTCGCCTCCATCAAGGTAGCAAGTCTCTTTTGATTAGTATTCTGATCATACTAAGCCATAAGCAGTGCATAACTGGAAAGAAATTTTCACTCTCCAAAGGAGTGTGCGCTGATACGAAACTTCATGGCATATTAAAACTGTGTGCCGTACCGAGACTCGAACTCAGGACTTGTGCCTTTCGCGGGAAAGTGCTCTACCAGCTGAGCTACACAAGGACGACTTACGACCCGTCCTCATACTTTTACTTCCGCCAGTACCTTGTCTCCTACCTTCCCAACGGAAGCTCTCCTGTGAACCTTGCAAGACCAGCACTTCTGGAAGAAAGAAAATTGCAGAGACATGGCTTAGCCACACCCTGGGAGATGTTTCCAGGATGAAATTTTCATTCTGCAGCGGAGTGTGCGCTGATATGAGTGTCGCGAAAAAACAGTGCCCCGTATATGAAACAGATCTGATGATGGTCGTTAAAGACCGAAACCGGTAATCTGTTAACAAAAAGTTTGTGACCATATACGTAAATTAAAGGAAACTTCCTGGGATGTTAAAACGCAGGCCGGGGTGGGCGAGCGGTTCTAGGCGGTACAGTCTGGAACCGCGTGACCGCTACGGTCGCGGGTTCGAATCCTGCCTCGGGCATGGATGCGTGTGATGTCCTTAGGTTAGTTAGGTTTAAGTAGTTCTAAGTTCTAGGGGACTGATGACCTCAGAAGTTAACTCCCACAGTGCTCAGAGCCATTTGAATCATTTGATATTATAACTGTGTGCCGGACTGAGACCCGAATTCGGGGCCTTTGCCTCTGGCTGGCAAGTGCTCTACCAGGAGAGCTTCTGTGACGTTGGGAAGGTAGGAGACGAGGTATTGTCGGGAAGTATAGCTGCGAGAACGCATTCTGAGTCGTGCTTGGGTAGTTCAGTTGGTACAGCACTTGCCAGCGAAAGGCAAAGGTCCCGAGTTCGACTCTCGGTCCACCTCGCAGTATTAATCTGCCAGGAAGTTTGAGTACATAACTGCATCTGCTTGTACAGTGAATGTTATTTTGAATAATATCCTTCTTGGTAATAGGCCACGCCATTCTGAATCACTAAAAGCGTTGCAAAACTACGTTTGGACCGCCTTAAGGGCGACTGAACTATTGATTAGTAATCCTGAAGAGAACCGCTATAAAGACACTCGTAAAGTATACTTATATGTAATCCTCTTTCAGTGGTTCAATATGACGTGGCGTAATACTGTAATATATCCTGTAAGTGAAGTGAAATTATTTTGGCAAGATAAATTATTAAACTGCTCGCTAACGAGACACGTTACAAGAACTGCGGCAGGAGTGCAGGAGTGTGAATATGACTGATAACTTTTTTTAAATCTGAGATAGGCTTTAAACAAGATTGTCTCCGTACTTCATTCTGCGCGTATTATTGCCACCTTCTGTGTTTGAAGCATTATATACAAGCGGAGACCTCGCTGCTGGATAGCAATAAGTTGTGTGATGTGCGACTGTGTGAAAATGCAGCACGGTGCGGCGAAATATATCGCAATGGATGGCAAGAAAAATTGTACTTCGGTTTATAACAAGTCGGACTGCTAGTTCTAAACTGAACATAGTAATGATTGACGTAATAGCACGTGGGTGGCTCGTAGTCATCGCATCACCGAACTTATGCTTCGCAGTAATTATCACTAGCTGAAACAAAGTCCATACAAATAACTAATTCCCTAATTACGGGTCAGATATGTCTAAATCACATTAGTTCACAATATGTGGAAATTATGATAACTATTGGCCCAAATGGCTCTGAGCACTATGGGACTAAACATCGGAGGTCATCAGTCCCCTAGAACTTAGAACTACTTAAACCTAACTAACCTAAGGACATCACACACATCCATGCCCGAGGCAGGATTCGAACCTGCGACCGTAGCAGTCGCGCGGTTCCGGACTGAAGCGCCTAGAACCGCTCGGCCACCACGGCCGGCATGATAACTATTCAATCAATTTAAGACTACTACAATAGACATCTTACATGTTGAAAGCAGAAGAGAGAAAGATGAATCCGAAGGGCTCGACTGTATGTTCTTTGTCTTACAACTAAAAAGACGATTGAAAATCTAGCAAAAATACATAAGTGATTCTCTGATAACCGAATCGCAACAAAATTAATTTTTTACATCGCCACCTTAAATAGCTATTAGGAATCTTACAACATATTGGAGAGGCCATTCAAAGTGCCGTTTCAGAGTTTCTTCACATGAGATAAAAATATATATGGAAATTACTTTACTGAAAATACAATTAATGATAATTAACATATTATTTAACAATTATTTTAAATCAAAATTCAATTTTTTAGGTAGTCGCACAGCACAGTGTTCTATTATCCAGCGAGTTAGTCAAACGCCGGCCGCGGTGGTCTAGCGGTTCTAGGCGCTCAGTCCGGAACCGCGCGATTGCTACGGTCGCAGGTTCGAATCCTGCCTCGGGCATGGATGTGTGTGATGTCCTTAGGTTAGTTAGGTTTAAGTGGTTCTAAGTTCTAGGGGACTGATGACCACAGCTGTTAAGTCCCATAGTGCTCAGAGCCATTTGAATTTGTTAGTCAAACAAAGTTGCCGTTTCATGTCAATTTAACCATAAGTTATAAAAGGAATACATAAATAATGGTTCATAGATATTTTAAAATCCAGTAGTCCCATTGATTGCACTTTGCGGTATAGAATTCTCAAATTACATTTTTGTTGATCACAGACGATCTACAAATTGGTCAATGTTGTTCGTGTCTTTGGTGTGTTACGATCATGCCGCAGTACTTACAAATTGATTTCATTTTCTTGTGGTACGGCGAGTAATGTTCTTGAATATTTTGGGGTAAACGGGATAGAAAGAAACTGGTTGGGAAAGAGACAGTGTCGGTTTCCAAGACACCTTGCCTACACCAATTTTTGGCTTATTTGCGTGGCACAATCAGGACGTTAACGGCAACATGGGTTTATTGAGCTTGTTTGTCGACCTTAACAGTGGAGGTAAGAGGGAGCAAACCACCTTGTTTGAGATGGGTGTCGCTTACAACAGGTTGGTAATTTTTGTTGAACTGATCTGCTGAAGTAGCAAGTTATTACATTTAATCAGTTGGATTACTATCCATCGTCACATTGAAGTGTCAGACCAAAACCCCTTAACAGAATGTCAGATGCTTTCAATAATCATTAGGAAGGGCCTTTATCAGAGGCGAGTGCTTTCACTGCCACTCGGTCTGCTAACTACTGGCCACTTGGCCTAAATCATAAATCATCATCACTCTGAAATAAGTCGTTATCGAACAGGGGTCTTTTGACCTTTGGCAGAAATGGCGAGTGCCAAACAGTAACGTGTTCCTTCTATTCACGGAAAGGTCTTTAACTTAGTTCTTTGAGACAGAGATAGGCAGTCTCTCTTCAATGCTATTCCAGTCAATACTGAAAATTTCTGCATAGCATGCAGTTTCCGTACGTCCATCAGAGTCTATCGCCATCTTCTAGTAGTGAAAGTGTTTATTGCTCCTACAGGTGCTGCTTAGGATCGTTACTGCACTCGGGCTGCTCAGAGTACTCGCTGAATCCCCTCTACTACTGCCGGGTCACTACTGCTCTCACTCATGTTCACTCTGCCCCTCTCTGAGCTTTTATTACCTTCTTTATTGATTCTGGGAGCACAAGGCCCTCTGCGATATCAAAAAAATGGCTTTGAGCACTATGGGACTTAACTTCTGAGGTCATCAGTCCCCTAGAACTTAGAACTACTTAAACCTAACTAACCTAAGGACTTCACACACATCCATGCCCGAGGCAGGATTCGAACCTGCGACCGTAGTGGTCGCGCGGCTCCAGACTGTAGCGCCTAGAACCGCTCGGCCACCCCGGCCGGCCCTGCGGTATCTGTCGAGAATATTTTCTTGGAAGTTCCGGAACCTGAAAATTGGAATAGAGGTCAACATAAACATTTCCGCTCTTTTTATTGCTCATGAAAACCATACAGTGCATGTTGTACCACCATACAGCAGAACCTTCAGAGATGGTGGTCCAGGTTGCTGTACACAACGGTACCTCTAATACCCGTAGCTCGTCCTCTTGCATTGGTGCATGCCTGTATTCGTCGTGGCATACTATCTACAAGTTCATCAAGGCACTGTTGGTCCAGATTGTCCCACTCCTCGACGGCGACTCGGCGTAGATCCCTCAGAGTGGTTGGTGGGTCACGTCGTCCATAAAGAGCCTTTTTCAATCTCTCCCAGGAATGTTCGGCAGTGTTCGTGTCTGGAGAACATGCTGGCCACTCTAGTCGAGCGATGTAGTTATCCTGAAGGAAGTCATTCAAAAGGTGTACACGATGGGGGCGCAAATTGTCGTCCATGAAGACGAATGCCTCGCCAATATGCTGCCGATGTGGTTGCACTACCGTTCGGAGGATGGCATTCACGTATCGTACAGCCGTTACGGCGCCTTCCATGACCACCAGCGGCATACGTCGGCCCCACATAACGCAACCTCAAAACAGCAGGGAACCTCCACCTTGCTCCACTCGCTGGACAGTGAGTCTAAGGCGTTCAGCCTGATCCGGTTGCCTCCAAACACGTCTCCGACGAATGTTTGGTTGAAGGCATATGCGACACTCATCGGTGAAGAGAGTGCATCACGTCAATCCTGAGCGGTCCCTTCGGCATGTTGTTGGGCCCATCTGTACCTCGCTGCATGGTGTCGTGGTTGCAAAGATGGACCTCGCCTTGGACGTCGGGATTGAAGTTGCGCATCATGCAGCCTATTGCGCACAGATTGAGTCGTAAAACGACGTCCTGTGGCTGCACCAAAAGCATTATTCAACATGGTGGCGTTGCTCGCAGATTTCCTCCGAGACATAATCCGTAGGTAACTACAGCGGCACGCGAACAGTTTACAAACATAGCCGCTTCGCAAATGCTTCCACTCTTGGACCGAAAGCCAATGAGCAGGCCCTATTGGACGTCAGATAAATCGCTCCGTTTTCGCATTACGATGGCGACTGCACTGTTTACCGCATCCCCCAACATTCTTGATACATCCTCATATACCAGTCATAGCTAGTGCCACTGCCACCTGCCGTCTACATCTACATCTACATCTACATTGATACTCCGCAAGCCACCCAACGGTGTGTGGCGGAGGGCACTTTATGTGCCACTGTCATTACCTCCCTTTCCTGTTCCAGTCGCGTATGGTTCGCGGGAAGAACGACTGTCTGAAAGCCTCCGTGCGCGCTCTAATCTCTCTAATTTTACATTCGTGATCTCCTCGGGAGGTATAAGTAGGGGGAAGCAATATATTCGATACCTCATCCAGAAACGCACCCTCTCGAAACCTGGACAGCAAGCTACACCGCGATGCAGAGCGCCTCTCTTGCAGAGTCTGCCACTTGAGTTTATTAAACATCTCCGTAACGCTATCACGGTTACCAAATAACCCTGTGACGAAACGCGCCGCTCTTCTTTGGATCTTCTCTATCTCCTCCGTCAGACCGATCTGGTACGGATCCCACACTGATGAGCAATACTCAAGTATAGGTCGAACGAGTGTTTTGTAAGCCACCTCCTTTGTTGATGGACTACATTTTCTAAGCACTCTCCCAATGAATCTCAACCTGGTACCCGCCTTACCAACAATTAATTTTATATGATCATTCCACTTCAAATCGTTCTGCACGCATACTCCCAGATATTTTACAGAAGTAACTGCTACCAGTGTTTGTTCCGCTATCATATAATCATACAATAAAGGATCCTTCTTTCTATGTATTCGTAATACATTACATTTGTCTATGTTAAGGGTCAGTTGCCACTCCCTGCACCAAGTGCCTATCCGCTGCAGATCTTCCTGCATTTCGCTACAATTTTCTAATGCTGCAACTTCTCTGTATACTACAGCATCATCCGCGAAAAGCCGCATGGAACTTCCGACACTATCTACTAAGTCATTTATATATATTGTGAAAAGCAATGGTCCCATAACACTCCCCTGTGGCACGCCAGAGGTTACTTTAACGTCCGTAGACGTCTCTCCATTGATAACAACATGCTGTGTTCTGTTTGCTAAAAACTCTTCAATCCAGCCACACAGCTGGTCTGATATTCCGTAGGCTCTTACTTTGTTTATCAGGCGACAGTGCGGAACTGTATCGAACGCCTTCCGGAAGTCAAGAAAAATAACATCTACCTGGGAGCCTGTATCTAATATTTTCTGGGTCTCATGAACAAATAAGGCGAGTTGGGTCTCACACGATCGCTGTTTCCGGAATCCATGTTGATTCCTACATAGTAGATTCTGGGTTTCCAGAAATGACCTGATACGCGAGCAAAAAACATGTTCTAAAATTCTACAAGAGATCGACGTAAGAGATATAGGTCTATAGTTTTGCGCATCTGCTCGACGACCCTTCTTGAAGACTGGGACTATCTGTGCTCTTTTCCAATCATTTGGAACCCTCCGTTCCTCTAGAGACTTGCGGTACACGGCTGTTAGAAGGGGGGCAAGTTCTTTCGCGTACTCTGTGTAGAATCGAATTGGTATCCCGTCAGGTCCAGTGGACTTTCCTCTATTGAGTGATTCCAGTTGCTTTTCTATTCCTTGGACACTTATTTCGATGTCAGCCATTTTTTCGTTTGTGCGAGGATTTAGAGAAGGAACTGCAGTGCGGTCTTCCTCTGTGAAACAGCTTTGGAAAAAGGTGTTTAGTATTTCAGCTTTACGCGTGTCATCCTCTGTTTCAATGCCATCATCATCCCGTAGTGTCTGGATATGCTGTTTCGAGCCACTTACTGATTTAACGTAAGACCAGAACTTCCTAGGATTTTCTGTCAAGTCGGTACATAGAATTTCACTTTCGAATTCAATGAACGCTTCACGCATAGCCCTCCTTACGCTAACTTTGACATCGTTTAGCTTCTGTTTGTCTGAGAGGTTTTGGCTGCGTTTAAACTTGGAGTGGAGCTCTCTTTGCTTTCGCAGTAGTTTCCTACTTTGTTGTTGTACCACGGTGGATTTTTCCCGTCCCTCACAGTTTTACTCGGCACGTACCTGTCTAAAACGCATTTTACGATTGCCTTGAACTTTTTCCATAAACACTCAACATTGTCAGTGTCGGAACAGAAATTTTCGTTTTGATCTGTTAGGTAGTCTGAAATCTGCCTTCTATTACTCTTGCTAAACGGATAAACCTTCTTCCCTTTTTTTATATTCCTATTAACTTCCATATTCAGGGATGCTGCAACGGCCTTATGATCACTGATTCCCTGTTCTGTACATACAGAGTCGAAAAGTTCGGGTCTGTTTGTTATCAGTAGGTCCAAGATGTTATCTCCACGAGTCGGTTCTCTGTTTAATTGCTCGAGGTAATTTTCGGATAGTGCACTCAGTATGTGAATGGGTAACGCACGTTGCCGTCGAACGTAGGCAGTGTTCACGTTAATGTCACTGCACCGTGCAGTTCTTGACAAAACTTGCACACAAATGCAACTAACTTAAGTTAACGTTATATTAGGTACGCAGCTTAGGTAGACAGAGTAAACTGCAGAAATTGACTTCCGGTGAGTAGTAGAGTTTCCTAAAATTATGCACATGCGGAGATGCAGAAACAAATGTTCAAGGTGGAAAATATTGCGATTTTTTGTGTTTCGTTATTTCACGGTTATCTTTCTACAACGAAAAAAGAATTAAAAGTTCTCATAGCGTTCGTCGCTGCCCATTTATGTGAGAACTTTTTATGCGCTCGTGCTTGTCCAGCGTGCCAGCTCACAAACTTTTTATACCTAGTGCTGGTATTGGTCATTGATAAAGAAGATAAGATCATTATGCACATATTTTACAAAGGAAAATATCCTGGGCGTAGTAGGAACGCCGGGTGATAGACTTGACAGATTCTAAAAAGTGACCTGGTAAAGATAGCGACAGCACACAGCTGTGGGATATATGTTTGTTTCGGAACGCCATGAACTCTTCCATTGGGGGAGTTAACTTGGAGTCGGAAAGGTTGTTTGTATCAGGTATGAAGTCTCGCTTTGTTCTCATTTCTACGGATACTATCAGCAGGTGAAACTACACTACCTATGACCTTCGCATTGTCTGGGCTACTAGCAGATAACAGGGGCGGGGGAACACTGTCACAGCTGGTAAAAGACCTGTGGTTACGAATGTCAGAGGGACACCTTTCTTAGGGTAGGGAAAGGAGGAAGAAAACGAGTTTTAAGGTAGGTTGATGATGATGAGGTCCCATTCTCCGAGGAGCGTAGGGGACGATGCGGGTGACCAGCACCGCCGACTAGGCAAGGTCCTAGCGGAGGTGGTTTGCCATTGCCATCCTCCGATCGTAGTGGGGATGAATGGTGATGATGATGATGATGATGAAGATAGGTTAAGACTGAAAGAAACAATCAGTTTGAGAAAACAGCCAAACAGCTGACAGATTTCAGCATACAGCTCTCAACAGGAAATGTTCATCAGTTACCATGACATTTTTGTCCCCCTAGTTACAACTCATTCAGTACGCAACATCAGTTATCATCATTACACCAGAACCTCCGAGGACTCTGAAGTAAAATTAATGAATCAGCCATTTGGGTTGATTAACTAGATTCATCTAACCCAGTTGACATAATCTGCCTCTGTGAACATCATGTGACCGCTGGCATAGATACCGTAAACATTTCTGTATGTAAGTTAGCTTCTTACTTGTTTAAGGCAGGTATGGATAGAGGATGAGTTGCCACTTTTATTAGAAATTACCTGAAATCCAAGAACACTAACATTCATAATTTCCGCCTACAACGGAATCCAAAACCATGTGCAACGTCTACAACAAATCGTTTATAATAGTAACTATGTACAAAGCAATTGCATGAAATTGTTTAACAGAAATAAAAACAAAAACTGCGGTTGCTGGTGATATTAACACAGATTTTTCTTAAAATTTCTCCCTTTAAACATGTCTTGCAGTCAGTACAATGGTACTCGGTCTGATGGCTACAGGAAACTTGACAGCTAGGATAACTAAATGCTGTTAGACAGGCAATGATGATATTTTTACTGCCAACTCCAAGGAACAAAATTACATTTGTGGTTTGAATTCACGATTAACAACGGCCTGTCTGGCCACGATATGCATCTCCTTGTTCTGTACTGTAAATGCTGAGCGGGTTACAAGCTCTACTAAATCCGAGTACAGGATAGTGGTTATTGTACCAAAAATTGAATATTTTATGGAACTGCTCAAGTCACGAACTAGAGAGACGTTTTCAGTGCCATAACGTGAATGAGAGTACAACACATTCATTAACAAAGTTCTTACCTTATATGAAAAGTTTCCTCCAGAAGTGCGTCAGATTAAACAGAAGTCTTCTACATAGCCATTGATTACTCAAGAATAAAGGTATCTCGCAGGATAAAAAAGGAACTCTATATGCCAGCCAAGAATAGCTCCAGTGTTAACAATTTAGCTAATTATAAGGAATACTGCATAACATTAAGGAAAGTAATTCAGATATTTAAGCAAATACGCTATGAGAAGAAGATAGCACCGTCAGACAAAAAACTAAAAACGGTACAAGATATAGTGATAGAGAAGACTTGTAGAACAAGAAAGGAGCAAGAACAGATAGCTTTAATCGTAAATGATACGTCGGCAACAGATGAGTCTAATGTGGTGAAATTCTTTAACAAATATATTACATTTGTTATTGATAGCATGGGATTGTCAGGTTCAGTAAATAATGTCATAGAATACCTAAGTTCAGTTCCATGACTATGGCACTCACTTCATCAAAAGAAATAAAATTCACAATAAAGTCTTCAAAATCAAAGCAGTCTAGTAGTTATAATGAAATGTCAACGAAGTTAAATGAAGAGTGTGTTTGTGAGTTTGGTAAAATTTTAAGTTATTTGTGCAGCCAGTCTTTGATCATTGGAACATCTCCTGACTATTTTAAATATGATGACATTAAACCATTGTTCCACAAAGGGGACATAGAAATGCCATCAAACTACAGATCAATTTCACTTTCTCCGGCATTCTCGAACATTTTAGAAGCGGTAACGAACAAGCAGCTCTTAATTATCAGACCACGAATAAGATAGGGCCCTAAACAAAATTGGGGCTTCTGAAGTGTTCCGATGTTCCGAAGAATATTCGCACATATAGCAAAAATTGACTTCATTTACTTCATTAAAGAATAAATTACAGATTGTAGGTATTTTTCGTTATTTGCCAAAAGCGTTTGACTGTGTGGACCACAATATCCTTTTAAGTAACTTACAAGGAAACCTCCTCATCGCACCCCCTCAGATTTAGTTATAAGTTGACACAGTGGATAGGCCTTGAAACACTGAACACAAATCAATCGAGAAAACAGGAAGAAGTTGTGTGGAACTATGAAAAAAATAAGCAAAATACACAAACTGAGTAGTCCAAGCGGAACATATGTATTATCATGGAGTAGACGCTAGCACGAGCGCCGTGGTCCGGTGGTTAGCGTGAGCAGCTGTGGAACGAGAGGGCCGTGGTTCAAGTCTTCCCTCAGGTGAAAGTTTAATTTTTTATTTTCGCAAAGTTATGATATGTCCGTTCGTTCATTGACGTCTCTGTTCACTGAAATAAGTTTAGTGTCTGAGTTTTGCGACCGCACCCCAAAACCGTGCGATTAGTAGACGAAAGGATGTGCCTCTCCAATGGGAACCGAAAACATTTAATCGCAAGGTCTTACGATTCCTCCACAGGAACACAAGTCTGATATATTCTATAAGACACTGGTGACGGCATGTGCGTCACATGACGCGAATATGCTGTCGACCCGCCTAACTTGTACACTTGGCGAATGGGTAAAAAGATTCTTCTACCTTGCCCGATTTAGGTTTTCTTGTGGATGTGATAATCACTCCCAAAAAAGTGATGAAAACATAAGAGTTTGCCGCATAAACTGCAACAAATGAATGCAACAGTTTCACAGTCGCACAGTTTTCCCTGTGCTCTGTCAAAACATATGTTTTTAACGTTTTCAAATTTTTCCGTGTGTAGACCGTCAAATCCTGCATATGTCCAAATCTGAACAGTTCCTGGAATTTCGGAGACCGAAGTTGATTATGTGTAAGTGCCTGAACTTTCATAATTGTCTGAAAATAAAAATTTTCACTTGAGGGAAGACTTGAACCAAGGACCTCTCGTTCCGCAACTGCTCACGCTAACCACGGGACCGCTGCGCTCCTCAACCCACGTTATAATTGATGTTGCATATTATACACATGGATTACTCAGTTTGTATATTTTGCTTATTTTTTTCATAGTTCCACACAACTTCTTCCTGTTTTCTCGATTGATCTGTGTTCAGTGTTTCAAGGCCTATCTACTGTGCTAACTTATAACTGAATCTGAGGGGGGTGCGATGGGGAGGTTCCCTTGTTAGAATACTATGTAGGCATAGATAATGCTGTAAAATATTTCGACCCATATCTTGAAAACAGGAGACAAAGGAAGTCAGTACGAGAGTCAGTTAAATTAAGCCGTCAGTCACTTGGGACCATTCCCTTTTATTTGTATACATGAATGTCCTCCCTTCACTTGCATTTCCAGAAGCAGATTTTGGTTTGTGTGCGGATGATACATGCACAGCAGTAAAAAGCAAATCGTGCATAGTTTCCAAAGGGTTGTGCACGACATTTTTAGTAGGAAATTATGGCCTCCTGCGTGGTCACAAGACTTTACAGGAAGGACTAGGCCTTAGGGATTTCAAATATTTCATTCACCGGCTTAATACAGTCACGTAATTTATGAACCAATTTTCGTTACAAATTACATATACTGTCATAAAATTTAGTATAAGGTAAGAAATACACTGTAACAGAGCAATTGCCCCAAGCAACAAGTTACTTTTAAAAATTTTGTAAGCATTTATAACACAAATGACTAACAATTTTAAGAGGAGATTAGCCGAGAACTGCTGGATTATTAATATGCAAGTGCCCTTGGGTAATATGAACACACAATACCCAACAATGCACAGTAGAACTTTTAAACTTGCTTTCAAATAACAACGGACATGAACCATCCTTTAACAAAGCCATTGAAATAGAAATTTTAGATTTGATTTAAATAAATAATAACTTACATTGCAGTTTTAAGCCAGCAAGGAATTAATTTAAATTCCTCTACCTTAGAGAAAATACCTGAATATATATCCAAACAAATAATTTACTAAAAACGAACTTAATCTTGATAAAACGGCAATAAGAATGGCTGAAGACCCACCCAAAACAGGTTAATCGCCACATTCCTCAGGAAGCCCTGAAAGCTGACACTCATGAAGTACCTAGGAAATACTGTATATCTGGATGGCTCCCCGCCTTGTCCAACGCAGAATGCCGTAACGTGTGGCGGCAAGAGAGCAGTTTTTTTTCTTTCTTTATTGTGATTTTAAACACCTTATACAAAGGCGGGCTGTCAGCAGCACAATACGCCGCTTTTCAGCCTCGAGTTTGAAAAGTAGTACATAAAGGTGGCACAGAGAAGACAGTCAAAACGGTGGGCAAAAAATGTAGACACTAAAAATCGAAAAAACATGGAGCCGTTCACGCTGGACGAGAAACAGCACTAACACTAGGCGACACGGTGCACAGAACATGGATGATGGCGACGGCATGTGAACGGTGATGGCGTGACAGCGAACAACACTACTCACAAACGAAGGCACACACACGAAACCCTGACGGCGACGATCTCTGGCGCGCGAATGTTCACTGAGCGTGTACGAGTCCGGGGACCTGCCAAGAGTGGTGGTGGAGGAGGAGGAAGTGGGGAATGGGAGAGGGGAGAGCAGAGATGCCATGGGCAGAGGAGAGAGAGGGAGGGAGGAAGGGGGAGGGGAAGCCCGGGGGAAGAGGGGAGGAGGAAGGGGGGAAAGGAAAGAGAAGGGAAGGGAAGGGAGGGAGGGAGGGAGGGAGGGAGGGAGGGTGCCTAAAGGAAAGGACACAGGAAGGGGGGGAGGATCAAAGTTGATAGGAGGGGTAGATGGAGGGGAGGAGGACATCATCAGGGAGGGGGAGCTGGCGGAAGCCACCTTGGGAGAGGGTAAGGAGGGTGGAGAGATGGAGACCGGGTGGGACGTGCGAATACAGGCGCGGCAGCGGGCGGGGGTGGGAGAGGATCGGGGAGACGAGCGGGTGAGGAGGATCGAGTTTGCGGGAGGTGTACAGGATCCGTATCCTTTCAAGGAAAAGGAGGAGGTGGGGGAAGGGGATGAGATCGTACAGGACCTGCGTGGGGGAGGGGAGACGGATGCGATAGGCGAGGCGGACAGCATGACGTTCAAGGATTTGGAGGAATTTATAAAAGGTAGGGGGGGCGGAGATCCAAGCCGGATGGGCATAACAAAGGATAGGGCGGATGAGGGATTTATAGGTGTGGAGAATGGTGAAGTGGTCCAGACCCCACGTACGGCCGGAGAGGAGCTTGAGGAGACTGAGTCGGGAGCGTGCCTTGGCTTGGATTGTCCGGAGGTGGGGAGTCCAGGAGAGGCGGCGGTCGAGGCTGACGCCAAGGTACTTAAGGGTGGGAGTGAGGGCAATAGGATGGCCATAGATGGTGAGATAGAAATCAAGGAGGCGGTAGGAAGGGGTGGTTTTGCCTACAATGATCGCCTGGGTTTTAGAGGGACGG
Organism: Schistocerca americana; assembly: GCF_021461395.2. Lineage (NCBI taxonomy): Eukaryota > Metazoa > Arthropoda > Insecta > Orthoptera > Acrididae > Schistocerca > Schistocerca americana. Next base: position 471,574,496 of record NC_060125.1, read on the forward strand.
CAAGAGAGCAGACACCGCGGCTGTTCTTAAGCACTGGGGCAACACGACAGAGGGTACAGCTTGGCAGACAGTCTCAGGTTGAGTGGGCAACTTCCATGCTTTTCCGTCACCGATGATCCCCTTTGAGAAATCTGAATGACACGTTCCTGCAGTACATAGTAGCTACCTTGAGATATGTACTACTCTAAGTACACTACATGTGACCCCCTATATACTAGCACCAGACACTCCAAGAGATCGAGAATGGTCTTTTCCAAATAGAAAATAACAATCTAAAGCCTCATTATATCCCTACAACACCTAGAAATCACTCTAAAAATTTTTTTGTACTTGAAGCCTTGAAAGAAAATTACAACTAAAATAGGCTATTCTTATCTTATAATGAATTTGGTGGAGGCATCGAAGCACTTTTGCAATCGTCTCAGCATCTCATAATCAAGTCAACTTGTAAGTAGGCTGTTTAGGTTTTTATGTTGGTAACGCCACGTAGTGCTCTGTATGAAAATCGCTGACTACGATGTGTGCAGTCTGTGGCTGGTTTGACTCATTGTTGGAATATTCGCTTGTGCAGCGTTGGGCAGTTGGATGTGAACAGCGCGTAGCGTTGGGCAGTTGGAGGTGAGCCGCCAGCAGTGGTGGATGTGGAGAGAGAGACGCCAGAGTTCTGAGAGGTCACTATGAGCGGACGATCTGGACGTGTGTCCGTCAGAAAAAGGAAATTTTTTAAATTCGATCTCACATATGACTTTTGAACGCTATTAAGGTAAATACATTGTTTGTTCTCTATCAAGATCTTTCATTTGCTAACTATGCCTATGAGTAGTTAGTGCCTTCAGTAGTTAGGATCTTCTATTTGGCTGGCAGTATTGGTGCTCGCTGTATTGCAGTACTTCGAGTAACGAAGATTTTTGTGAGGTGAGTGATTCATGAAAGGGATAGGTTATTGTCAGTCAGGGTTCAAATGGCTCTGAGCACTATGCGACTTAACTTATGAGGTCATCAGTCGCCCAGAACTTAGAACTAATTAAACCTAACTAACCTAAGGACATCACACACATCCATGCCCGAGGCAGGATTCGAACCTGCGACCGCAGCGGTCACGCGGTTCAAGACTGTAGCGCCTAGAATCGCACGGCCACTCCGGCCGGCCGTCACTCAGGGCCATTCTTTTGTAGGGATTATCGAAAGTCAGATTGCGTTGCCCTGAAAGTATTGTGTGTCAGTTTAGTGATGGTCAGAATAAGTAAAGAGAGAACTGTCTGAGTACGTTCAGTTTTGCTCAGCTGTTTGAAAATCAAATAACGTAAGAGTTATTCCAGCACTGTCATTCCTTACATACAAAGGGGAAGTTTCAGACTCTGTGGAGAAACCTTGACACACCGGTATATGCTGAAATAGATTGGTTACTACGTGAGCCACTATATTACATACAATTCCGCCTCTGCAGCAAAAACACAACGCAGAATAATTTTAATTTGAGGCTGATACTTAAGTGAAATGTCCGTAGCTCGTGGTCTTGCGGTAGCATTCTTGCTTCCCGCGCACGGGGTCTCGGGTTCGATCCCCGGTGGGGTTAGGGATTTTCCCTACCTCGAATGACTGGATGTTGCGTCGTCTTCATCATCATTCATCCCCATTACGCTCGGAGGAAGGCAATGGCAAACCACCTTCCTCAGGACCTTGCCCAGTCGGCGATGCTGGTCTCCCGCATCGTCCCCTACGCTCCACGGAGTGTGGGACCTCATCATCATCACTTAAGTGAAATACACTCCTGGAAATTGAAATAAGAACACCGTGAATTCATTGTCCCAGGAAGGGGAAACTTTATTGACACATTCCTGGGGTCAGATACATCACATGATCACACTGACAGAACCACAGGCACATAGACACAGGCAACAGAGCATGCACAATGTCGGCACTAGTACAGTGTATATCCACCTTTCGCAGCAATGCAGGCTGCTATTCTCCCATGGAGACGATCGTAGAGATGCTGGATGTAGTCCTGTGGAACGGCTTGCCATGCCATTTCCACCTGGCGCCTCAGCTGGACCAGCGTTCGTGCTGGACGTGCAGACCGCGTGAGACGACGCTTCATCCAGTCCCAAACATGCTCAATGGGGGACAGATCCGGAGATCTTGCTGGCCAGGGTAGTTGACTTACACCTTCTAGAGCACGTTGGGTGGCACGGGATACATGCGGACGTGCATTGTCCTGTTGGAACAGCAAGTTCCCTTGCCGGTCTAGGAATGGTAGAACGATGGGTTCGATGACGGTTTGGATGTACCGTGCACTATTCAGTGTCCCCTCGACGATCACCAGTGGTGTACGGCCAGTGTAGGAGATCGCTCCCCACACCATGATGCCGGGTGTTGGTCCTGTGTGCCTCGGTCGTATGCAGTCCTGATTGTGGCGCTCACCTGCACGGCGCCAAACACGCATACGACCATCATTGGCACCAAGGCAGAAGCGACTCTCATCGCTGAAGACGACACGTCTCCATTCGTCCCTCCATTCACGCCTGTCGCGACACCACTGGAGGCGGGCTGCACGATGTTGGGGCGTGAGCGGAAGACGGCCTAACGGTGTGCGGGACCGTAGCCCAGCTTCATGGAGACGGTTGCGAATGGTCCTCGCCGATACCCCAGGAGCAACAGTGTCCCTAATTTGCTGGGAAGTGGCGGTGCGGTCCCCTACGGCACTGCGTAGGATCCTACGGTCTTGGCGTGCATCCGTGCGTCGCTGCGGTCCGGTCCCAGGTCGACGGGCACGTGCACCTTCCGCCGACCACTGGCGACAACATCGATGTACTGTGGAGACCTCACGCCCCACGTGTTGAGCAATTCGGCGGTACGTCCACCCGGCCTCCCGCATGCCCACTATACGCCCTCGCTAAAAGTCCGTCAACTGCACATACGGTTCACGTCCACGCTGTCGCGGCATGCTACCAGTGTTAAAGACTGCGATGGAGCTCCGTATGCCACGGCAAACTGGCTAACACTAACGGCGGCGGTGCACAAATGCTGCGCAGCTAGCGCCATTCGACGGCCAACACCGCGGTTCCTGGTGTGTCCGCTGTGCCGTGCGTGTGATCATTGCTTGTACAGCCCTCTCGCAGTGTCCGGAGCAAGTATGGTGGGTCTGACACACCGGTGTCAATGTGTTCTTTTTTCCATTTCCAGGAGTGTAGTATACCGTGATTAATAACCCAGTAAACATGCAATAACAAATTAGGCCACATTAGTAGGGTTACACAATTTAATGCCGACAATGCAAACCAAAGCCAACCCAAATACGAACATCCATCCCACTAAAATAATTGGGCACAGGCTAGAATTTGCGACATTATTTCATGACACGTGGTTCAGACATGTTCGAGAATTACAATCTGATGTTCCTTTAAGCACCATCTGAATTACCAAAATGCCCCGAGGGAAAAAGACGGCACGTGCAAGAAGAACACAATAACAGCCAGCGCTGCTTAGTGTAGCGGCCTCCTTTCAAGAACACTTGACATCAGTTACAGGCCAATAAAATAATCCAGTAAGATAATTAAAGTTCATACACACGGAGTATCAGAGAAAAGTTTCCCGTACACAACTTGAAAGTGTCACAGAAGCAAAATTTAACAGACCTTATCGTCAACTCGCTCTCTTAACCTCGCGTAAGCCACTGCAATCTACCACCACGGAGACGACAATAGCCACGAATCGAACACAGCAGAAAAACATCCGTCCGTCATCCGGAGCGCGCTTCTGACAGCCCGGTACCTCCCTCGTAACCAACTCCACGCTCCACGTAGACGCCAAACGATGAATACAAGGTTCCTTTAGGCCGTGATGTTGAGTCTTTATCCCCTGTTGCACCGACACCAGGACACCGCCAGATAACTTGTTTTTGATTCTGCTCCACAACGCCTACTGCCACGACCAAAGGCAATAAAACCCCTGTTAGCCACGTTTCCCCCAGAAGGAGTATAAAGGTAAGTGCTGTTCTGTCACCTTAAGATGGTGGTGGTGGTTAGTGTTTAACGTCCCGTCGACATTAGAGACGGAGCGCAAGCTCGGGTTAGGGAAGGATTGGGAAGGAAATCGGCCGTGCCCTTTCAAAGGAACCATCCCGGCATTTGCCTGAAACGATTTAGGGAAATCACGGAAAACCTAAATCAGGATGGCTGGAGACGGGATTGAACCGTCGTCCTCCCGAATGCGAGTCCAGTGTGCTAATGTCACCTTAAGACCTATATAACGATAGTATGTACACGTATTATTTCTTCTAGTCCTGTCTAAAGGCCGCTTACAACACTCACGGTTTCTACTCTTGCAATTACGTTTAGTACTTCACATGTTATTCTGGCTTCGGTAATTGAAGCACTTACACACAACTACCTTCTTAACAAGATGCCGCGTAATGGATAAAGCTCGATCAAATGTGAAGTTATCGTATGGTCTTGGTTGCAGATTTTGTATTTCGTCAAACTACTACTTCTTGCGAGTGATAATATTACTGAAAAACACGGTCGCCAGCCAAAACTACGAATCGATTGACGTTATTCAACAAATTCGCCAAATTTGGTCTTTACTATATTTTGGTTCTTATTAAAACTTTTTCTCTTTTAATAATTTCTATCACTGAAGGAACAGGCTAATGCCCGTAGATAGCTGAATTATGACAGCTTTCAGAAATGGTCACACGCACACACTTAGAAAGTTTTGGTCCATGAAAACACGCCTGAACGATAATAACGCCTACTTACGTTTCTGAAGGTAAGATCAGCAATACTGCTCTCAAAACATGTATTATACACCAGAAATATTTTACGATACTTTCGTAAGTTTCGAAATGATTGCAAAAGGTTTCATACTTGATTTTTCTGTTTTATTGAAATAGTTACTTTGCGTAATTTCTTGGACAGAAGGTCCCAATAACCACGTTCACACACTAGGTAGAATTGTTATTTACTTTACGTACTTTCAATGGAATCTACAGTTCTCCACATTTATTTTAATTGCTGCACTTGAGTGATAATTTAAATTTACTTTGAGAGAAAACACTCAGTTGCGTTATAATGTTTCCTACCAAATGGATTCTCCGTTTCATTCTCTTTAGTATAGGAAAGGAACACTACTTGGAACCCTTTAGGTTAAATGAGAAGTTTTGCGTTAAAAATTAAATGATTATTGAACAAAACACGTAAAAACTTGTCAACACAGCTCGTATACAGTACTATGCACTGTTAATTTCGGTAGTGTCGTTGTGAGCACAGTTGCTGGAGGTTTTGGTGCTTAGAAGACACGTACCGTTTTGCAGTGACAGAGATTATCACTTGTCTTCGTGGCGTCGAATTATCCGACTTATACCATCGCAAATATGAGTCTGGCTTTCCTGGGGATCTGCGTCAGACTAAGTAATCGATGCCTTAGACCATTTCACATCCAGGAACCAAAACTCGTTGCAGACGTAATTTTTTATCTCCTCTAATGCGCTGCAAACTTGTACCTTAGCACTTCCCCTTCACTCACATCTATTAAACAGTTAAACTTCAGCTTTGTTTAAAAAATACTGCGGAGCTTTCGTCACCTGCCTCAACAATGTCTTGCACCTGTCTGACCCGCTCCACTTCCCCTCTCTCCTACCTGCTTCCGTTAGCAGCATAAAACCTCCACCTTTTCCGATCTTCTAGAACGCCCGGTAAATCCCTAATGGTTTTCACCTATATTTCACTTTAGCCCTGAGCTGATGTTGACTTCACTTTACAAACAGTTATACATAGTTAAATAAAAGATACTTATTGTTACTTACATAACATTATAAACATTTGTCAATTACATACAAACATTAAACTTCACACAGTCAAAGAATATCGTCTTCTGCAGACCCTCTTATACACTGCATACTGTACTAATCTCATTCTTTGCTTCGTTAGTGCAAAGTCTCTCGACTCTAAAAAGGTCGATAGTGTTACAGGAATTACATTCATTTCAACACCCTGTGGTCAAAAATGAGAGGCGCCTATCAAAGTCAATATCGACCGATAAGCCACCACGGCTCAATTTTCGTTGACAGTAATAAATGGTTTACAGGCAACTTGGTGTCACGTTGTTGTTGTTGGGGTCTTCAGTCCTGAGATTGGTTTGATGCAGCTCTCCATGCTACTCTATCCTCTGCAAGCTTCTTCATCTCCCAGTACCTAATGCAACCTACATCCTTCTGTATCTGTTTAGTGTGTTCATCTCTTGGTCTCCCTCTAAGATTTTTACCATCCACGCTGCCCTCCAATACTAAATTGGTGATCCCTTGATGCCTCAGAACATGTCCTACCAACCGATCCCTTCTCTTCTCCCCAATCCTATTCAATACTTCCCTATTAGTTATGTGATCTACCCATCTAATCTTCAGCATTCTTCTATAGCACCACATTTCGAAACCTTCTATTCTCTTCTTGTCTAAACTATTTATCGTCCATGTTTCACTTCCATACATGGCTACACTCCATACAAATACTTTCAGAAACGACTTCCTGACACTTAAATCTATACTCGATGTTAACAAATTTCTCTTCTGCAGAAACGCTTTCCTTGCCATTGCCAGTCTACATTTTATATCCTCTTTACTTCGACCATCGTCAGTTATTTTGCTCCCCAAGTAGCAAAACTCCTTGACTACTTTAAGCGTCTCATTTCCTAATCTAATACCCTCAGCATCACCCGACTTAATTCGACTACATTCCATTACCCTTGTTTTGCTTTTGTTGATGTTCATCTTATATCCTCCTTTCAAGACACTATCCATTCCATTCAACTGCTCTTCCAAATCCTTTGCTGTCTCTGAGAGAATTACAATGTCATCGGCGAACCTCAAAGATTTTATTTCTTCTCCATGGATTTTAATACCTATTCCGAATTTTTCTTTTGTTTCCTTTACTGCTTGCACAATATATAGATTGAACAACATCGGGGAGAGGCTACAACCCTGTCTCACTCCCTTCCCAACCACTGCTTCCCTTTCATGCCCCTCGACTCTTATAACTGCCATCTGGTTTCTGTACAAATTGTAAATAGCTCTTCGCTCCCTGTATTTTACCCCTGCCACCTTCAGAATTTGAAAGAGAGTATTCCAGTCAACATTGTCAAAAGCTTTCTCTAAGTCTCCAAATGCTAGGAACGTAGGTTTGTCTTTCCTTAATCTAACTTCTAAGATAAGTCGTAGGGTCAGTATTGCCTCACGTGTTCCAATATTTCTACGGAACCCAAACTGATCTTCCCCAAGGTCGGCTTCTACTAGTTTTTCCATTAGTCTGTAAAGAATTCGTGTTAGTATTTTGCAGCTGTGACTTATTAAACTAATAGTTCGGTAATTAGTGTCATAAAAGTTTGAAAAGACTCACTACAAGCAGTTTAAACTTTGTAAGAGGTTTCCACCCAACATATCCATAAAGTATGGAGAAGCACAGACAGAAGAGAACGACGGTGTTAAATATCTGGGATTATAGCTTAATAATGAATTCACTTGGGAGAAGCATATCACAGAACTACTGATTCGCCTAAACAAATCCTTATTTGAAATGGGAATATTATTACACACAGATGACATAAAAATAAAAAAGGCCTGCATACTTTCCTCACTTTCATTCTACAATCTCATACGGTATCATGAGAGGGGCGTTCGATAAGTAATGCAAAACATATTTTTTGTTCTGAAAGCAGGTTGGTTTTATTTAGGATTCCAGTACATCAATATTATTCCCCACTGTTTTGGCTACAAAAGTCTATTTTTCAACATGATCTTCGTTCAATACGACGGCCTTACGCCACCTTACTGGAAGAGCCTGTGTTCCTGCATGGTACCACTCTAAGGGTCGACGTCGGAGCCAAAGTCTTGCTGAATCAGCTCCACGATCTACGTACTGCTTCCTGTGCAGTACATCATTCACTGGGCCAAACAGCTGGAAGTCGGAAGGTGCGGCTGTAGGATGGATGAAGAAGAACAGTCAAATGAAATTTTGTAAGCGTTTTGCCACTGTCAACCTCATGACGTGCAACCAGTTCCGCACAGATGGTCCTTCGTTGTTCTTTACGGTCTTCTGTTAGGCGGCAAGGAATCCCGCGGGACACACCTTGAGTACTCCAACTGGTGGGCAAGTGTGTCAGCACTACCAACAGAGATGTCCAGTTGAACAACGAAGTGTCTGACTGCTGGACATCGAACACCTCGAATGAGTGTGTCCGTACATTGGAGTGCTGCAGCAGTCAGAGAAGTGTGCCCCCGGCTGGTTCGAAGGAGATCGGACAGGTTTAGTGCCCTTATTGCGATGACAACAGACACCTCGCCCAACGACTCACCGTGCTTTTGTTCACAGCAAGGTCTCCGTAGACATTCTGCAAACACCTATAAAAGAGCCGGTGCGGCTCGCTATTTATTTTTTTTCCCCAAATCACCCGCCTTATCAGTACTCGCCGCGATGTTAATATCGAGATCGGATTGAAGTCTCTGGTCGCCGCATATCATTGACGAGTTGGCTTCCCGCGCGCCTCGACGCGAGAGAACGAGGTAGAAGGGGTTTGCTTTGAGTTAGCCCTGGACTGTGCGTGAGGAGCGACGTCAGTGTCGGAGGGCAAGGCCGGTTGGTCGGTGGGACCCGCGGAAGCAGTCAGTTGGGGACGGGACGCCGTGGACTCCAAGATCCTGGTGTGGAGGACCGGTGTTGTCCCGATGGCGGCCATCGTGTGGGCATTCAAGGGCTGAGAAGTGATTTCTGGGTTCTGCCCTTGGATTCAGATGAAGAATTACGGCAAGTTTGGTGTATAAACTGAACTTTTTTTATGGTTTTAGAGCGCAAAACTGCTATGGTCATTAGCGCCCGCTCTGTGGCTTAGGGAAAGGTAAAAAAAAAAAAAAAAAAAAAAAAAAAAAAAAAAAAAAAAAAAAATTGTAAATCAGCAGCAATGGGAGCGAAACTCAAAAAGTGGGGAAACTAAAAAAACAGAAGAAAAGCTTAGTAAACCACAATAGAAGGGGGGGTTGTTTTCCCCAAAAAGAACTTCAAGTGACCAACGTCATCTCACTGACACTAATAAACTCGAGGACGCGATCGGCTGAGCGCGTGTCATCTGCTAAAACGGAAGATATATCAGGCGACAGCTGTAGACGGGAGCGTAACGGAGTAAAATACGGGCACTCAAGTAAAAGGTGTCTCGCCGTACACAGTTGAGAGCAATGGGGACAAAGCGGGGGAGGATCGCCACTTAAAAGATGTCGATGGCTAAAAAGACAGTGCCCTATCCGGAGTCTAGTTAAAAAGGCGCACGTTGGTGGCGCGCATATGAGACTTGTGAGTGGTATAAACTTTACTCCGGTACTGCAGTCTCCAGTTTGAGCGCTGCTGGGGAGGAGAGCCTTGGTATCAACATTGTCATCTATTTAGCTGCTTTAAAGTAAATGACTGTTTTGGATCCCAGGTGGATCCAAGTGAGAAGCCGAATCATAACTTGACTTTCTAGGAAACCTAAGTCGGCCCCCAGCGTGTTAAACTGTTATCTGCAGTTATAACGAGTAATTAGCATTCTGGTAGTGACCACGAGTGAACATTGGAGGTACTGTTAAGTGTTTGCAGTAAGGGAAAGATTGTGGAGCTTTTCAGTCGGACGCTAATGAACAGTGTTAACTGCAGTTCACTTCTTACGATATTTTACGGTTCTAGTTATCGTGGCGAAATCACCGTTAGTATTTTCATAATTTAGCTTGGGACGTCATTCTGTAGTATTATGTGGCCCTCCCAAGAGTTTAAAGCCCCAAATATTTTCTTACTGCCTTTGCTGAGGTTGCCTTGCAACAGTTGTTGATTCGTCTCTTATCTACCCCACCGTAGCGCTGTTTGGTGCGGTGCGGTATAGTCGAAGTGTTCAGTAGTACCACACCTACTCCCTCGCCCGTTTTAAGATTTGCGAGCCGCATCCATATCGATGTATAATCCCAGTATGCAGTTTGTGTCAGCTGGTTGCGTTCTGTTAACATTTTGTACGTCGTGAAAAGTCTTTCGCGTGCCGCATGTGATCCTGAAGCACAATACGGGGCACAACAGCGCGTGACCACGACGAAATCAAAAGATATGCATAGTACATTATTCTTTAACGGATGTAACCACTGAGCTTAAGAGTTGATTTGTGCGTTTTTTGGTTTATTTTGAAAGGAAAAGATTTACATACCTGGTGAATTATAACATCTATGCTTAATTGTATGTCATAATTCGTTGAGTGTCGTATCCATCACGCCTAGGAAGGTTTATAGCATAAAGGAAGGAAAATATTTTATAATACGGTGCGCATCTTAGAGCCTACGTGGTTTGAGTGTACGTTGACAGTAATCAGATTTTATTGCATTTAAGTTGTCGTTTTAATTAAAATTTCATGATCAATATTTTAATGTTTTTAGAGATCACAGGTGATATCTAGGAAAATTTTGGTATTGCCATGTGCATTACAATCTTTTATTTAATCTTGCATTATCCAATTTGGATTTTTTTCCTTTGCTTAAAAAGGGATTTTGAGTTTTAAGCTTTGTAAATTGATTCTGAGACCTGTTATTTGATCTGTTGTTATTCAAGAGACTTTTGGTTAAGTAATGCTTCAGGAACTTTCATTAAGAAACTACGTTGAGGATCTTGCTGTTCATGATAACGGATATTCACTATTTTAATATCAAGTTAATAAAATTGTAAAATTTTAAACGTAAAAAAAAGCTTTTATTAGAGAAACACTGCCTTCCCGTACTCCCCACAACTACTACATATTCAAGGTATTGGCCTTCGGCAGTTGTCTGATGTTTTCCCCGGTATCTATCCCAGCTACCGCCGGCGGGGCCACGTCAATATCTGCGATGCTCTGGTTTTCTGCCAAAATAAACTCTGTTTGCAACGCACTTCCATTACAGACGCCATTTTGAACGATATGTATAGCACCGCCACCTATCGGAACTTCATGAAACTATAGGGGCTGAAGCGGGAATATTCCACGATGTCCCACAACAAATTAAACATTTTTTCCAGTGAAGTTGGCCGAGGAAAAAAAGTTGCATTACTTACTGAACGCTCATCGAATTTTGGGGTAACTCTTAAAGCTGAACAAGAAGATTGAATGTCCAAAAGCGTGTGTGGTGTCAATTCGTGAACGTCTTGTAGCAGCCTGCTGAAGGTCCGGGATTTACTAACTACTGCTTCTGGTATATTTACACCCAAATAAAATTTGTTGTTAATAATCTAGCCTATTTTCTAACAAACACATCAGTTCACAGAATCAATACCAGGAACAAGTACAATCTACACAAATTCAAAAGAAGCCACTTTAGTGTAAAAAGATGTCGTTATTCAGGGGCACACATTTTCAATAACTTGCCAGCAATCGTGAAAAGTTTAGCTAAAAATAAAGTTCTACTTAAGAGGTGCCTGAAAGACTTACTTCTGGCCAACTCCTTCCTTTTCTATAACAATATACATCTGATACATGCTACACAGATTGAATAAAACTCCTCAATTGAGGACAATAACAAAAATTAGCTACAATCAGACAAGTAGCTGTTGAAAATTAATATGAAAAAACATGATAGATGAACTAAACCACAAAATTAAAACAAAAACGAGGCACCTAGCTATCACACAGCCACACACAAATCAAAAGGAACATACAAATGCAGCATCCAGAACATAAACATACACCACAAACACACACAACATATACGATCAAGAAAGATCAAGAACAACAAACAAATGGCACACTCTCACCTACAACAACGAATCAACTCACAGAATTGGCAACGTCTGAAAAAAAAGACTGCCAATTGCCCACACAACAGACAACTCGAAGAAAAAGAAACGAAGGACAACCTACGCTAACATAGACGAACATAACACATCGGAAATCTATGAATCCACATGCCCAGACTGCAGCTTGGTTTATATCAGACAATCAGGTAGAAATTTCAGCATTAGTTACATTGAACACAGAAGAACACTTGAAAGTAATAACAGTCATTCTACATTTCCAGAGCACCTTTATGGACATGAACCAGAGACCAACAGACACATACACCGACATTAAAATTCTTATTATGCAGCAATAGTCCTCCACCGAAATTTCTAAATAGAAGAAAGTTCAAGCGAATATCTGATTAACAGTGGCACAGTGTGTGTTATAAAACACAGTTCCCTGTAGAGGCAACGTCGTAACAACAAAAAGTAAATACGCTCAGTTTACCTAGTAGACCATCCCCCTGTACAGCTTATAAAACTTATTCATCATCAATGAATCCCCACAAGATTTTCGAGAACTATTATTTTAACCCAACAAAGGGTAGATGAATAATAAAATGGCCAATCAGTGATGACAGCAGAATACAGTATAATGATAGTACTGTAATCTAGACAACATTAGCAAAGAGGGAAAAGGCAATAGTTTCACTTTGGGCCTAACATTTTGTTAAATGTACATAAAATAATATTAAAAATTGCAGCTGACAAACTGGAGCAAAATATTAGCTATACTGCAAATACCAGACAGCCACATAAGTATCAGTCTGTGATACTAAGGTAGATAAGTTTTCTGTTCGTAATTTTAGAAATGTAAATACGATAATTTCAAAACTGCATGTATTATCATGGAAGATTTCTTTACCTGTTACTGCACAGAAAATAAAAGAACCCGATGACGATGCAGAAACTTCACTGAAACATATTTTGGTGTTGAACAACAAGAACTTGTGTTTTCTGAAGGCAGCGTCGTATTTCCATAATTATATATCAAGAAGCAAACATGGACAAAAAGTGAGCTTCAGCCATAAAATAATACTTTCAGAGACAGTCTGGATGACTGGTTTTCAAAGCCAATTACTTTGAATATAACAGCAGATCCGACGATCTTCATATTAATAACATACAGATGCCTGTGAGAATATATGTTACGCGTCTGCAGAGAGGTGCAATCGATTTGGTAGCTGTGTTTTGGGTACCGGATTGGCAGAACGCAGAATTTTGCTGGTGACTTACCTTCTGGCTGCAGCCGTTGTTGCTCCGTGCTGTTACTGTATTTCACTGTTTTCTTGAGGTTTTGCTGGTCGGGGACGGACACATTCGTGCTGATCGCCAATCGCCTTGTCTCAAACTTATGCTAAGCAACGGCATAGGCCGATGCAGAGATACTTCTATTGTTGACAACTCGGCACGTCGCGATATTTTGTTTACTCTAAGAGGATAAGTGGTAAAGAAACGACACATCATTAAGGAAACTATTCGTTGATAATAGCAGAGCCATAATTAGCCTGGGATGACTGGGGAAATGAAACCGAGGGTAAAGTACCACTAGAAAGAATAGAAATAGAAAAGAATCGGGTAAGTGAGAGTAGAACTCGAGCTCTGATCGTTCCGTGCAAACATAATTATGATAATAATAATAATAATTTCGTATGGCTCAATGGCCCGCTGCAAGTCTTTCTATTGAGCCTAACCGCCTCCAGTTATCCACCCGGGGAAGGCAACATACCGTTCGTCGTGGAATCCGAAAATCGTGTAGATTGTGGTGACTCCTCACGCTGTCGAGAGGTGAAGGATACGTCAATATGAAGATTGAGAAATCCGTGGTCCAACCAAGATACGATCCATGACATCTTGGTTTCTAGGCCCGCACTTTGCCACTTTTGTAAAATTTTGTTTAATTTTTTTTATATGGCAACTTTTTTATTCTTGTCCTCGGTGTCTTTCACAGTGGCATGCTTCAATAAAACCTTCTCGGTTTACAAGCCGCGTCATTTCGAGTAAAACACTCCGGCTCTCGACTATCGTCATCAGGAGTTGAAACCAGTGACTGCGACGGGATGCGGTATTCTGATATATAGATATAGTGGAAGCGTCTGGAAACTCCCAGAGGATCGGTGTGGCGCATGCGCGGAAGGCAAACTGGGCGGCTCCTAGCGGCTCCGTCGAACACCTCCACGTTTGAAACGGCCGCTCCCTTGTCCCTACAAGCTTCAAGCCTACGTTGTTGCTTCCGCTCAATGTCCAAAGCCTGCCCCCATGCCCTATTCAGTGAGTACCCCTGGTCTCTGTTAACATTGTCAATGTTTAATTTCGGTCGCTTCTTTGATAACAGGACGCCAGTTGATATCGTTTGAACCAAAACTTTCGTTTTTCTCTAATTGTATTTTCTGCCCGTTTTCTAGGCAATCTTCAACCACAGCCGACTTCTCAAGTTCCCTTTGTTTGATGTGTCGCGAATGCTATGCACAATGTTCGGCAACAGTGCAAATGGTTTGACCTATGTAAATACTACGACATTCACAGGGGACACCATACATGCCAGCAACACGGAGAGGTGTATATGGGGCGTAACATACCTCTTACCTTAGAGGAGCGCCCGAATACTGGACTCAGTCCATATCTGTTCAGCTCACGCCCTATATTTCCAGTAGTTACTCCACGGTACGGAAGGAATGCAGCTGCCTTGACTCTTGGTCTTTCGTCGGTGGCACTTGAAAGCCGTAACAGTTTCTCCCTTGCTGTAACCAGATACCATGGTGCATTTGTTTTTGTCAATAAAGGTCCCTTGTGAAAACAATTAAGAAACTTACTTTTTGAAGGTCCCTTGTAAATTCAGTGTCTTGCTCTCGGAAACGCGATCGTGCGACAAACTGCTTTACGAAACTTTCAACATCTGTGAAAGATGGGACAATAAGTGCAAAACGTCCAACAATCGAATTAAAACAATAGAGTGGCACTTACCTTCAAGAGGACGAGAGTTTGACAGAGCCCGTTACTTTATTTACAGTAACAACTTTTTATCCAATGACCGGCAACATTGATTCTCAATTAAATATCTCCTTTGGTCAGGGACATATGTTATAGAGGCATATGTAGCAATAGTACATACACTCATGCTCGTAAATTAAGGATAATTGCAGAATGTGGTGCCACACAAGGTGGCACTACACAAAACTGGCGCTAATAGCATAGGCACGTAGGGAACATACAGGACACAGATCTGTAAGTCCACGGTATTGGTGATAAGTTGAGAAAACCGTCCCGAAACACATGTGCTACAAAACGTCACTGTTTCCAGCGCATGTATCCCGACATCAATATGGGATATGACCACCATGCACACGTACACAGGCCGCACAACGGGTTGGTATACACCTGGATCAGATGGACGAGCAGCTGCCGGGGTATAGCCTCCCATTCTTGCACAGTGTCTGTCGGAGCTCCTGAAGTGTCCTAGGGGTTTGAAGACGTGCAGCGATACGTCGACCGAGAGCATCCCAGATTTGCTCGATTGGGTTTAGGTCTGGAGAACAGCCAGGCCACTCCATTCGCCTGATATCTTCTGTTTCAAGGTACTCCTCCATGATGGCAGCTTGTTGGGGCCGTGCATTATCATCCATCAGGAGGAAGGTGGGACCCACTGCACCCCTGAAAAGGCGGTTATACTTTACCTGTTACAGTTCCTCTGTCAAAGACATGCTGGGGTGCACCAATCATAATCCCACCCCACACCGTCAAACCACGACCTCTATACAGGTCCCTTTCAAGGACATTAAGGGGTTGGTATCTGGTTCCTGATTCACGCCAGATGAAAACCCGGGGGAGAATCACTGTTCAGACTATATTTGGACTCGTCCGTGAACATAACCTGGGACCACTGTTCCAATGACCATGTACTGTGTTCTTGACACCGGTCTTTACGGGCTCTCCTGCGACCAGGGGTCAGTGGAAAGCACCTTGCAGGTCTCCGGGCGAATAAACCATGTCTGTTCAGTCGTCTGTAGACTGTGTGTCTGGAGACAACTTTTGCAGTGGCTGCGGTAAGGTCCCGAGCAAGGCTACCTACCGTACTCCGTGGCCGTCTGCGGACACTGATGATGAGATATCGGTCTTCTTGTGGTGTTGTACACTGTGGACGTCCCGTACTGTAGCGCCTGGACACTTTCCTGTCTGCCGGAATCGTTGCCGTA
This sequence comes from Schistocerca americana, assembly GCF_021461395.2. NCBI lineage: Eukaryota > Metazoa > Arthropoda > Insecta > Orthoptera > Acrididae > Schistocerca > Schistocerca americana. The sequence goes on from NC_060125.1 coordinate 471,590,490, forward strand.
ATCTTGAGATCACACTTTGTGGCACACGGAAGGCCCGTGCTACGACCTGCTGTGTTTGACCAACCTCCAGTCGCCCTAGTATTCTACCCCTCATAACGTCATCAGTATGTGTTCTTTGAGCCATTTTCAACACACGTCTTAAAACGTCTGCACACTTACTCGCTGCACCGTACTTTGACAAGCACCAACACACCTCGGCGTATGTGGACTGCTGCCAGCGCCACCGTGCGACGACCGCAGGCCTATGGCACCGCATGGTCATACCTCAAGGTGATTTAAACCCGCAAACTGCCCACCTGAGAGTTGTTTGACCATGTATCAGCATTATCCTTAATTTATGAACATGAGTGTATTTTTCATATTTATCGCTTTTGAGGAAGATCTTAAAAAAGAAACACTTAACTTTCTAAACGACATTTTCTCAGGCTATTTTTGTTGGTAACAACTTTATTTAAAGTATAAATATAAAAAACTCTGGTATACAAGATTTGGTAAAGCTAGAGTCCAGTTACGCTGCCATAGGCATAGCCTTCCTGAGGTACCTAACAACATCTGCGGCTCTTGCAGAACCTGACAGGTCTGTTTTTTAAGTCAAAATGTATGTAAAATAATTATTTAAATATAAAACTTTTTAATATAACCCGTTTTTAAAACAGACTAAACGTATAAAATAATTTCTCCTAGCGCCAGTTGCCTCACAAATGTTGGCCTACGACAAGGCACACTGCCAAGCAGATACAGATAATCTTCCTCTCAGAACTGTAACTTTACTCTACGCACTACACGACGCTGTAGAATGTGGTCATATTCTTCCGCGTTTAGCGTTTTCTTAAGTGCAGTAAGAGGACTACTTCACTGTGGTCATTACACCTGGTGGCAGGTAATGTTCTCAAGGTATTTGCCAAACCCAAACCCTTCCGTCGGGTTGCCACAGGCTGTAGCGCGGTTCGTCATTCCACATCACTCGCATCCAGTCACCCACTGACTACAGGCGTCTTCTGTGCACTACCTCAGGCGTTGCTTAGAAAATGACAACACAAATGAGTGGCTTGAGCAGCAGCTCCACCGTTGCAACCCATTCTTTTTAACTCTCTACGCACAGTCATTGTATTACCTGGACTACGGTAGCTCTTTTGAAGTCACGAGTGATTCTTTCCGCTGATTTCGTACGATTTTTTACAATCACTCCGTACAATACTCGATAGCTCTTGTACATCAGTGCGTAAGGTTTGCTTGATCTTGGTTTAACTGAGCTTGTTCCTTCGCGCTTCCAGTTGACAATCACATCACCAACAGCCAACTTGGGCAACTTTAGAAAGGATAATGTATGTCTTACTCACAAGGGAGCCTCCCCATCGCACCCCCCTCACATTTGGTTATAAGTTGTCACACTGCATAGGCCTTGAAAAACTGAACACAGATCAATCGAGAAAACAGGAAGAAGTTGTGTGGCACTACGAAAAAAATAAGCAAAATATACAAACTGAGTAGTCCATGCGCAAGACAGGCAACATTAAGGAGAATCTGCGCTGAGGAGCTCCGTGGTCCCGTGGTTAGCGTGGGCAGCTGCGGAGCGAGAGGTCCTTGGTTTAATTCACGTCTCGAGTGATAAGTTTAATTCTTTATTTTCAGACAATTATTATCTGTCCATCCATCCGTCCGATGCGAGGAAACTGCGCCGTAGTATGGGGACGCTACACCTAAACGGAAAAATTTGAAAACGTTAAAAACATACGTTTTGACAGAGCACAGGGAAAACTGTGAGACTGTGAAACTGTTGCATTCATTTGTTGCAGTTTATGTGACAAACTGTAATGTTTTCATCACTTTTTTGGGAGTGATTATCACATCTACAAGAAAACCTAAATCGGGCAAGGTTGAAGAATCTTTTTACCCATTCGCCAAGTGTACAAGTTAGGTGGGTCGACAACATATTCCTGTTATGTGACGCACATGCCGTCACCAGTGTCGTATAGAACATATCAGACGTATTTTCCTGTGGAGGAATCGGTTGACCTATGACCTTGACATCAAATGTTTTCGGTTCCCATTGGAGAGGAACGTCCTTTCTTCTACTAATCGCACGGTTTTGCGGTGCGGTCGCAAAACACAGACACTAAACTTATTACAGTAAACAGAGACGTCAATGAACGAACAGATCATAACTTTACGAAAATAAAGAAAGTAAACTTTTCACTCGAGGGAAGATTTGATCCAAGGTCCTTTCGTTCCGCAGTTGCTCACGCTACCCACGGGACCATGGCGCTCCTGAGCTCTGACTCTCCTTGATGTTGCCTATGTTGCGCATGGACTACTCAATTTGTATATTTTGCTTATTTTTTTCATAGTTCCATACAACTTCTTCCTGTTTTCTCGATTGATCTGTGTTCAGTTTTTCAAGGTCTATCCACTGTGCCAACTTATAATTAAATGTGAGGGGGGTGCGATGGGGAGGTTCCCTTGTCAGGTGAAGCCCGTTGAGCAGTCACTGATGTCTCCCGACCGACCCATTCCGCTGTTATTGTTTCTGTGTTGACAACACAATACTCCCCACATTCTTTTATACCGACAGATCAGCCTCAAGTTATATCTAGAGTTAACTCCGTATTTCATCGGAGTGTTGGATATTTTTGATCATACACTGTATGCTGTAGAATGTAGCAACCCAGAAATGGAAATGGAAATGAGCGTTTGGCGTCATTGGCCGGCAGGCCCCTTGCGGGGCCTTGGTGCAGGTCTTATTACATTCGACGCCACATTGGGCGAACTGCGCACCAGACAGGGATGAAATGATGATGAAGACAACACAACACTCAGTCCCTGAGCGGAGAAGATCCCCGACCCAGACGGGAATTGAACCCGGGCTCTTGGGACGGCAATCCGTCACGCTGACCACTCAGCTGTCGGGGCGGACAGAAATGGAAATGAGCGAATGGCATGGTTGGAGAGGAGGTCCCATCCGGGGAAGATCGGCCGCCAAATGCAAGTCTTTTTTCAGTCGACGCCACATTGGGCGAACTGCGCACCGGACAGGGATGAAATGATGATGAAGACAACACAACACTCAGTCCCTGAGTGGAGAAAATCCCCGACGCAGACGGGAATTGAACCCGGGCCCTTAGGACGGCAATCCGTCACGCTGACCACTCAGCTGTCGGGGCGGACAGAAATGGAAATGAGCGAATGGCATGGTTGGCCGGGAGGCCCCATCCAGGGAAGTTCGGCCGCCAAATGCAACTCTTTTCTCAGTCGACGCCACATTGGGCGACTTGCGCGCCGATGATGAGGAGAAATGATGATGAGGACAGCACAACACCCAGTCCACGAGCGGAGAAAATCTCCAACCCGGTCGGGAATCCAACCCGGGCCCGCTTGCATATGAGGCGAGCACGTTACCATCGAGCTAAGCAGGCAGACAATGCAGAAACAGAATATAATAATACTGTTAGGAGCGTCAGTACCGAAGAATGAGGATGGACGCACAACAGCAACAGTTTTTACGGCAAAATGGTTCAAATGACTCTGAGCACTATGGGACTTGACATCTGAGGTCATCAGTCCCCTAGACTTAGAACTACTTAAACCTAACTAACCTAAGGACATCACACACATCCATGCCCCAGGCATGATTCGAACCTGTGACCGTAGCGGTCGCGCAGTTCCAGACTGAAGCGCCTAGAGCCGCTCGGCCACAACGGCCAGCTTTTTACGGCAACACTGACTACTTCTATTTAGACTACGACAGAATGAATATTAAAATTGATTTCAGTTGCAAAATTTAGCAGATAACCTATTGACCTGGTACAGAATTTTATAGAGGAGCCAACATTTAAGGATGTCCCGAGAAACATGAACCACTATTTAAAATGAACTGGTGTTATTTCTTTTGCTCATAGTAAGTGAACAAATCCAGAACACTTTGCCTGAGTGCATCAGATCTTTCCAGGTTCGAGACGTACGTACAGAACACCCCATAGGAACGGAACCATAGGCGCCAGCATGATAGCGATGACTGAGGAGGAGGAGGGCAACATCCGGCCGCTTGCCCCTCCTGGGATATGGCGTTCAGGATTTTACTTCATTACTGAACTCTACCCTTTGTTAGTAATAACTGATTGTGATGCTATTAAACCCCAAATTTAGAATTTCTGTGTGCTCCGTTAACACTGTGAACAGCAAGTACTGATTTGGTTTTGTAGGGTGATATGTCTGTTACCTTGGCGCGAATGCAGTTTCGCTGCTGTTACGCAGTCGTGGTGGATGTGAATGTTTAGAGAGCACTGCCGAAAGTCAGTCTGCAATCTTTTCTCTTTCACTTCCTTATCGAGCTGCGGAAAAGGGCAGTTCTCAGAGTGAGCCGAAAGTAAACATGGCAGCAGTTTTCCTGCCCGACTTCTGTCCCCAGTTCCCATAAGGACAGACCCTTCCTCTGCTGCACAACTTAACAACAGCAGAAGTTCGAAGTTTGTCTCTAGATAAAGAAAACCCGTCAAGGCTTACCTAAGACTATAGGTTGTTTCGCGCGTCAGAATGATAGCAGCAGACTCTCAAGAAATCGCCTATGCCACACTTTAGGTGCATTCATCTATTTTTCTTCTGTGCACCGAAGCGTATTAGTCAGAAAGATACCATTTGCTTCACTAGAAGAGAGGAAAAATATTGCGAAATTTCGAGGTCGAAAAACAGTCCTTTCCAGGAGTTGGTATCTTCTCAAACTTCATGAGACGCAATACAACAGAACAAACAACCATTCAGGTACTTTTTTCTGCAGTCCACTTGACATGATTATTCGACAACGCGTTTAACTAGAGAGACGAGGGCCGCCTTGGCTGGGTGATAAACTGTTAATTCTATCAGCCAATTTTGTGGTTGTTTTGGAAGATTTCTCACATTTATCTGGACATTTGCTGGCCCTTAGTAACACTCAAATGGGTCTTTCTTCAACTTCTTTTATATCAGTCAGTACTAAAAAATAGAAGAAATAAATACAACGTAAATCTGTTAATATGCTCAGAAGACAAGTTTTGAACCGAAAAAGACTGTTACACATGGCATCGTAGCTGAATAAGTGCTTTTGTATGTTTATTACATGTTCCTGTGCTTTGAGTAGTATTAATCAGTGGCATTTTTGTTGATTATTTTTGTTGATATTCCATACGATTTGTCAGTAAAACTACCTTCACTACTTTGACTCTGAAGCTAGTATATGATCGCGTGATGTGTACGTACCACGTGCTTTCAGCAGTTGGTAATATTTCACAAGTTTCACGTCACAATTTACCCCAAAAGCGAGTGTTTTCTTTTTATACAAATTATACATCACGTTCCTTGCATGATCTTTCAGCAGACGATGAAGTTATTGACGGAGGCGCAGGTTGGAGAGAAGCTGTAGTTCCTCTGCAGAAAGTGTATTTGTTCGATGTCTAATATCCTGCGTATTGCCATAAAACACAGAGAGCTCATTGCCGTTGCACTGTAAGTGGCTCTAAACTGCATTGCGTGAGCACATCATATTTGGAGGGAGATCTGACATAGCCGCACATGTCCATTTAAACTCACTTTTCGTTTTGCTAGGCCATTATAAGTAGTTGCGCTGTTAAAGTAACTGTTAACTCCCCAGGTAAGTACCTATCTCATTCTACAGTGAGGCCGCGTTCTTAAAGTTGTTTTATAGTTCAAAAGGCTCTAAGCACTGTGGGACTTAACATCTGAGGTCATCAGTCCCCTAGACTTAGAACTACTTAAACCTAACTAATCTAAGGACATCACACACATCCATGCCCGAAGCACGATTCGAACCTGCGACCGTAGCAGCAGCGCGGTTCCGGACTGAAGCGCCTAGAATCGCTCGGCCACAACGGCCGGCAGTTGTTTTATCTGTTAGGATTTTTGTATTTGAGAAGTAACAGTCTTCAAGCGGGACATATTAGCATTTACTTTCACAGGTAATCCTAATTTAAAATCTGGTGGTTACATTACAAAGTGTATATTGTGGTGACTCAGGTACTACAACCTAATTCTGGTGTGGTATGTATTGGTAATACTGGAGTATCTTGGCACAACAGTAGAGTTTTGTGGAGAGGTCTATGTTCTCCGAACGAGCCGGCCAGTGTGGCCACGCGGTTAAAGGCGCTTCAGTCTGGAACCGCGCGATCGCTGCGGTCGCAGGTTCGAATCCTGCCTCGGGCATGGATGTGTGTGATGTCCTTAGGTTAGTTAGGTTTAAGTAGTTCTAAGTTCTGGTGGACTGATGACCTCAGATGTTAAGTCCCATAGTGCTCAGAGCCATTTTTTCTCCGAACGTGAGTGTCTTGCCGTACCCCAGGACATTCCACTGAAAGTAACACGTATTTCACCTCACGAACGCCAGCAGTGAGACATGACAATCCACTCGAAACAACATGCACCTCACTTCAGAAAGCCAGCAGTGGGCCAGGGCACTCTACTAAAAACCACGCAGTTCTTAGTGAAAACCACCCATTCTTCATCTCAGAAGACAACCTGTGGACCAAGACACTCCAGTGCAGACAATATGTACATAACCTCAGAACGCCATCACAAGGCTGTGAATTCAACGCGTACCTTACCTCACATCACCAGCAACGCACCAGAATTTTCCAGCACAAAAAACTCCCGAGCGAGGTGGCGCAGTGGTTAGCATACTGGACTCTCATGCAGGAGGGTGTCTCTTCAGATCCCCGGCCAGCCACGCAGATTTAAATTTTCTGTGATTTCTCTAGCTCACTTAAGGCAAATGCCGGAATGGTTCCTTTGATAAAGACACGGCCGATTTCTTTAGCCCTCCTTTCCTAATCCGAGCGTGAGCTCCGTCTCTAACGACCTGGCGTGCGATGAGACGTTAACCTATGTTCTGCCTTCCAGTGCAAACAACACGTATGTTACCTCAAAACAGCAGCTGTCAGCCAGGACTCTTCACTGCAAACAATCCGTGCCTCACCTCAGACCACTACCCACCTGGCTGCTTTCGGAGGTCAGATACGTGTCGTTTCTACGTGATTATCCCAAGCTCCTGCAGTTTATAACACTACCACTCCTACTGCTATACCATAACCTTAAAGTTGGAGGAAGACCGCATAATGAAACTATCTTGTTAAAGCAGTTATGGTATAAAGTAACAGTGCAGTGATACCCTCTGAAAGGAATTTTGTTGTGTTGACCGTGATGTACCTAGTGGAGGTGTCTAATCGAAAGTGAAAGTCATAATTACGTAAATATTTATACAGTAACAAACAATATTTTACCTATCCACAGTGTTCAAAGAATAAAGAGAAGGATTGCCAGCCTAATTAGGCATGAGAATGATTAACATTCTTGCTCAAGCAAATAGATATGAGTAACTTTCATGGACAGACACAACCTATACGTTATCACACGAAAGTACAATGAACTCTATCACTAGCAGATGTTGACGTTAAAGAAAGTGCTAACAGTTATAGAAGAACAAAGCTATTTGCATAAGTACGACAGATAATGACATACACTTTTGTCTTCAAGGTTGGTCAAACTGAATGGTTTCAATAATATTACAATTGAAGTGCACTTTAGAATCATAATTTGCACATAAATTTAGTATTACTTTTCAAACACTTTCCTATCTGACATGACATGTGAATAAAGTTCACTGAAAAATTATAAACTAGGCATAAGTTTAATCTTTCTTGTACGAATCACTTTTCTAACTGACATGGGAATAAAAAAAAGTTCACTAGCAGACTATTTCTCACTGTCCTCTGAATACAAGAAATTACTGTTTTCATAGATAGTGGTCTTTCAGTTAATTGTTATCTATCATGAGCACAATAGACAAACAGTGGATCCTGTTGCACTATTAATATGCACTTTCAATACACAAGAGAAACAAGCACTTAGCAAGCATGAGTATATAACTTTCCACAATTGCAGTTATCAACTTTCACTGCAGTGAGACTCTATGTTGTAACCTCCCAGCAGTAATTGATAAATGGAAATGGACCCAAGTGTAACCTCCTAACGCAAAGAATGTTAAATAATAATGAAAATGGAGCCAAGCGTAACCTCCCCACAAAAATTTAAAAAATGATAATTGACCATAAACCTCACAATAATATTGATTAAATAATGAACCATGAATCAAATGTAACCTCCTAACACAAATAATAATATCTGGTAAATTTTATAAGGACAGCAGCGCTGACCTTCGGCCCTGTATTCTGAATAAAAAAGCAAAAAATTCTTACCTCATTAAAAGACTGCAAATATATCTGCTCTTAATTATACATTCTTCGACACAGCTTCGTGCAATGCCGGCGTATATATATTTTTTGATTCTTGGAAGTAATGATAATGCATTGGAGATTGAAATGAATGCTTTTCTTTAAAAGAGTTACTTTATACAGGGTGATTCAAAAAGAATACCACAACTTTAAAAATGTGTATTTAATGAAAGAAACATAATATAACCTTCTGTTATACATCATTACAAAGAGTATTTAAAAAGGTTTTTTTTCACTCAAAAACAAGTTCAGAGATGTTCAATATGGCCCCCTCCAGACACACGAACAATATCAACCCGATACTCCAACTCGTTCCACACTCTCTGTAGCATATCAGGCGTAATAGTTTGGATAGCTGCTGTTATTTCTCGTTTCAAATCATCAATGGTGGCTGGGAGAGGTGGCCGAAACACCATATCCTTAACATACCCCCATAAGAAAAAATCGCAGGGGGTAAGATCAGGGCTTCTTGGAGGCCAGTGATGAAGTGCTCTGTCACGGGCTGCCTGGCGGCCGATCCATCGCCTCAGTTAGTTGACGTTCAGGTTTCATAACTAACCTTTTTCGTAGGACTCTCCATACAGTTGATTGTGGAATTTGCAGCTCTCTGCTAGCTCTCCGAATCGATTTTCCTGGGCTGCGAACAAATGCTTGCTGGATGTGTGCTACATTTTGATCACTCGTTCTCGGCCGCCCAGAATTTTTCCCTTTGCACGAACACCCATTCTCTGTAAACTGTTTATACCAACGTTTAATACACCACCTATCAGGAGGTTTAACACCATACTTCGTTCGAAATGCACGCTGAACAACTGTCGTCGATTCACTTCTGCCGTACTCAATAACACAAAAAGCTTTCTGTTGAGCGGTCGCCATCTTAGCATCAACTGACGCTGACGCCTAGTCAACAGCGCCTCAAGCGAACAAATGTACAACTAAATGAAACTTTATAGCTCCCTTAATTCGCCGACAGATAGTGCTTAGCTCTGCCTTTTGTCGTTGCAGAGTTTAAAATTCCTAAAGTTGTGATATTCTTTTTGAATCACCCTGTATTATAAAAATTATTATTGGGGCATTTTTTTGAACAAATTAAATTACAATTAACATACATTATTAATTATGCGCAAGGCTGCTTCTTTACCTTCTACAACAATACTCATCCTCCAGAACCCTGACCAGAGTCGCGCGCAGAGCACATAGCCGATGCATGCCGACTCCCGCAGACTACTACTGTCCACTCGCTACTGTATCCGAACGACTACTACTGTCGACTCGCGCAGACTAGCGCAGACTCCCGACAAGCAACAACTAACAATAAACTACTCTCTGGTCAGAGATTCTGTCATGATTCGCCCATCGCCGGCGAAGCATACTCCTTACAATATCGACATATTTGTACGATACTGACTCACCTTTTGCAATTTACAACAGGCAGCCCTATGATCATTAGCTAAGCAAAACTTTATAAGCCTCAGTTTTAAGAACTTTAAATTTTTAAAAGCAACGGCAGGTTGTTATAATGCCTGTTTGAACTACTCTACTGCTTTATATTCAATTATTTATGTTAGTCTCTGGAAAGCAGTTTTGATTGGGAGATTACTTTCAACAAACATCATTTATTTTAGCACACTCTTTTGCCACATAACTTTAACTTTCTTTTTATTATATTCAAGAGGCATTAATTAGTAAAACACTGGGCTTTAATATTTTTTCAATAGGGACACTCTGTAATCACTTTAGCATGGCAAGGATCCTAAGTAGATATGTGACAAATGATAAATCAAGGTAAGTTTTCATAGATAGTCTTTTTGTTTACCTTATAACTGAAATCAAATAAATCATCCACGTGAGGTGCTCCTTCACTGTACATTTCTAAGATTCTTCTATTCCGTTACAGTGATTTTGCAATATCGTGGCGAGTGCATGTTGGTAGGTGGATTTCCAGGTTTTTGCTGGACTCTGTCATTTCTTGGTGGCGATGATAGATACCAATTCCAGAATAGTTCCAGCTATTTATCCACCCATCCGAGGCATTGGCAGATTGGAAAACGGCACGAAAAGCCTCTCTCGGCACCAGCACAATACACAACTTTTACATGAGCAGTTGATGGGTAAGTAGCTCGTCCCAGACTAACTCTTTGTCCCACCTCTTCCTTCATGCCAAGCACATTTTGCGCGATTCCGTTCCCGAGGGGAACCACAACACCTTTTATACATATAAAGAACTAAGAACCCTAAGTGAGGATCAGCAAATACAGAGTAACAAGACATTTTGAACAAAACATATCATTTGAACATATTGACAGTTAAACATAAAATTATTTGAACAAATTTTCAGTTATATATAATAAGTTTTGTCTCCCGCCTAGTGAGGCAAAAAATTTAACTAATAAAGACAACACATTGCATATGTTTACCAGGTCAAATGGCTCTGAGCACTACGAGACTTAACTTCTGTGGTCATCAGTCCCCTAGAACTTAGAACTACTTAAACCTAACTAACCTAAGGACATCACACACATCCATGCCCGAGGCACGGCTGGAACCTGCAACCGTAGTGGTCGCGCGGTTGCAGGCTGTAGCGCCTAGAACCGCTCGGCCACCTCGGCCGGCATTTTACCATGATATCAAAGTTTTGCGAAGAAAAAAGTAAACATTCTTATGGTATAGAATGAATCATACAGTAATTACAGAACTCAATGATGGAATGTTGAACAAAACAGAAAGTAAAATAAATCAGGAGAGCATTAGAGCTATGGTGTTTCAAGTTTTTTTTTATTGTTTGCACAAGGGTCCGTAACCTGCTACTTGTGCTCTAAACTGAGGAACTTGTTGTTTTCACTGTAGTGTCCCATCCCACTGTTGTTTTTCCGAGGTGAGATATATGTTGTTTCCACTGGAACGTCCTGCAGCCACGGCCGACCCAACGGACAAGCGGCACAAGCAGCCGCTAGAGGCGCCACAACTGGAAGATTTCTATACAGGCCGTATCACAATTAGTAGCGGCCTCTCGAACCGTCAGTCTGAGAGGGCCGTCGGGAGCACATCTAAGTGCATGATTTCTTACGAGTAGTAGCGGAAACTGACACTGTTGAAGGTGTAGGAGGAAAAGGGGGGAGTGGGATGGCAGAGGGCGCCAAATGATACGGAAAAATGTCCTCGGACTGGCCCTGCCTGTAGCGCTTTCCGTTTTTCTCCAGTGAAGTACAAGGTTATAAATGACTGAAGCGATTTTATAAAGTCACTGTAGTTATATTAATTGACCTACTGCCACAAAACTGGTACAGAAAAGCTGGAAGAGTTTGTATTGTTGCAGCCGCACTTTCTGATTTCTGCCACGAGAGCACAACAGTGAGCAGTTAGGCAAGGAGGAGACAGCCACCGAGAAAGTGTATGTTGTGCTTAAAATGGCGCAGTCAACAGCACGTTCGAGATTCCCCATCAGTTAACGTGTTCTGCGCGTTACCGCGGTTTAGAGTTTAGGGTCGCTTCTTCTTTTGCAAAAAGACCGTTACAGGGCACGTGCGTCTGGACGTGCTGGGAAATTGGCTCGATGCACAACGGGAGACCGACAGTGTGGATTTTATCTAGCAACAGGTTGATAATCCACATGCTGTTCATGAATTCTTAAACAGGAAATTGACAAACCGGTGGATCGGTAGTCGTGGAACTGATGATCAGCAGTTCATGTCATGGCCTCAATACTCTCTCGACCTAACTTCTTGCCGGCCGAAGTGGCCGTGCGGTTAAAGGCGCTGCAGTCTGGAACCGCAAGACCGCTACGGTCGCAGGTTCGAATCCTGCCTCGGGCATGGATGTTTGTGATGTCCTTAGGTTAGTTAGGTTTAACTAGTTCTAAGTTCTAGGGGACTAATGACCTCAGCAGTTGAGTCCCATAGTGCTCAGAGCCATTTGAACCAACCTAACTTCTTGCGATCTTTGTGTATGGGGTTATGTGAAAGATTCAGTGTTTACCCCTCCCTCACCAACAAAGTTACCAGAACTGCGAGAGCGAGCGGTTCTAGGTGCTTCGGTCTGGAACCGCGCGACCGCTCCGCTACGGTCACTGGTTCGAATCCTGCCTCGGGCATGGATGTGTGTGATGTCCTTAGGTTAGTCACGTTTAAGTAGTTCTAAGGTCTAGGGGACTGATGACCTCAGATGTTAAATTCCATAGTGCTCAGAGCCATTTGAACCATCAGAACTGTGAGCTCAGATCAGCAGTACTTCTGAAGAGATTGACAGGGACATGCTGCGCCGAAGTGTAGGAAGAACTTGATTATCGACTTCATATCTGTGGAATCAGTAGGGGAGCACATATGGAGCACTTTTAATAAGTTACAAAAATTTTTAGTTTTTCTATGTGTGCACCAAGCCCTGTGGCAATGTGTCAAATAATGTAACAACAGCAAATCGGTGAAATCGCTTCAATCTTTTATACACTGTCCAGTCAACCTGTCAAAAGCCTCAATAACATTTTGCAGAGCGTAACAATGCGAGACGCGCAGGAAGATTGTCAATGAGGTTGCAAGCTAACTATTTTCTTTTGAAATCAGGCAAAAAATGTTTAAATATGTGTGAAATCTTATGGGACTTAACTGCTAAGGTCATCAGTCCCTAAGCTTACACACTATTTAACCTAAATTATCCTAAGGACAAACACACACACACACCCATGCCCGAGGTAGGACTCGAACCTCCGGCGGGACCAGCCGCACAGTCCGTGACTGCAGCGCCCTAGACCGCTCGGCTAATCCCGCGCGGCTGAAATCAGGCCTTTAATAATAATGGCAAGGTAATGATAATCAGAACACAGGTAGAAATTGTGATCTAAATCACAATACATTTATTCTTTCTTAACATCACAATATAAAAAATTACTAAAGAAACGTGACACAAACATTTTTATTTCACAAACGCTTTCACTAATATGGATTATATGGTGGACAAAGTGATCAGCTGGGGATCGACACACGACACTAACCAGAACACTAATCTCTCTATCAGACTTCATACACGTGAATTCGGGGTATGGCATAAAAACCGCCGCACAAACAAGCATCTATACTATTCCAAAAAAGAAAAATATTGTTCAAAAGAACAGGGTGCTGAGAAACATACTTCGGAGCCCTACCACGAAGCAGCGAATACTTTACCCTTCTGCTGGTCAGGGCGTCATACCACGATCCTTTCAGCGACTGAAGACATGGACGGCCGCAATCTGTTATTAATAGCGCGCGCCGGAAAATTGCTAGTACGCGGTCTCGCGTTCTGTTTATTCGGAACGCAAAAAAATGGTTCAAATGGCTCTGAGCATTATGCGACTTAACTTCTGAGGTCATCAGTCGCCTAGAACTTAGAACTAATTAAACCTAACTAACCTAAGGACATCACACACATCCATGCCCGAGGCAGGATTCGAACCTGCGACCGTAGCGGTCACGCGGTTCCAGACTGAAGCGCCTTTAACCGCACGGCCACACCGGCCGGCTTCGGAACGCAGGTCCTTCCCTATGAGCCTCTGAAACCCCGGTGGATTCCAGTGTGCAGGTGGACCCGTTTGCTGGTCTGTCAAACCAATTTAACCTGTGCCACGACTATGCGTGACGGAATATGTCAAATGTTTAGATGGCTGACTCAAGACAAATAAGTACACCCACACATCATTCGTTGTGTGCATGATGCAAGAAGCAGTACCTCTGACGGTGCAGAAGGTAACTGGCAGAGGCCCTAAGTGGCACACTAGCAAAGGGCACAAGTCCCACCATTTAGGTAGAGACCTGCAGTTCTTTACTAGCGAAGAGACAGTACAAGACTGATTTTTTCTTTCTGTTCGCTTTCCTCCTCAGCTCGGTAACAAAAGCCCATTTACATCTTTGACTTCCCCCACTTTAGCACAAGCCAATCACGAGCTGGAGCGCGGTATTCGAAGCTTGGAGAGCGCCCCTTGCTCCGCATACACCGATTTAGCCAATCAGAGACTTTAAAGTTAATTGGGGGAAAAGGAAAAAAGATTCAGCTTCACGGCCTCTTTCCCATGTGTTTACGCCGTGTCTTTTTGCTAACAACAGACCAGGATGGAACCACACCCCTCCATAAAAAGCTTGTTATCTCCCCTGTTGCGTCCATTTTGAAGTTTCCAAAGAACGGCCATAAACTCGCTAAAAGACTCGTAGTTTCCCAAATATGTTTTGTAACAGAGTCTGCGCGTCTGGGCGCCAGTGACCTGTCCCACGGAAATTCGCAGAACGCTCACAGTTGTCTCGTCAGCTTCCTGCCTAACAAGGGCCCATCCTCTGCTTTATTGCCGGTCTACAATGCACTGGCCAATGCAGCGGCGGCTTCTCAGCGCTAGTCAGTCTACCTGGACGCAGATGCCGACTGTCCAGCGTCAACCAACATGTCTGCACAATGAGACGGTGGAACCTGGCCATCTGGAAATGTTTCTACCCAGGTTCCACAGAAGAAACTCGCTGTGCTTTTACTGCAGTCGTTTAAATCGGCACCCTACTCCTTTGAATGCAGGTAAAGCTTACCATTATTACTTCCATAGAGCTCACAAGCAAGAGCAAGAGCATTAGCTACTGCACACCATTTCATCATGATATATGAAGTCAGATCATAATAATGATCATCTTCCCTAGGAACATCAAGCAGCATAACACCGACTCAGAAGTGAGAATGCCCTGCAATCTGTCAAGGTACCGGCAGCCATGCTGACTCCAGTGCTGTGGCCACCTTTGTTTAGGTTTCTCAGATGATAATCCAGGGTACCAACAGTCCGATCGAGGTGGACCCACCCATTCCTGATTAGTATGGTGGCCACGGGAGTACGGTAAACTCATCCTGCTCCTCTTCAAACCACACCCGTACATGGCGAGCAGTGCGACACATTGCATTGTGCTGCTGGTAGATGCTATTGTGCTGAGAAGAAACAAACTCCATACAGGGGTCTCCAAAGATAGATGCATACTTGTCTCGATCGATTGTGCCCTCCAGAATGACGAGATCACTCAAGGAATGCCCTCTGGCGTGGATCCTTCCAACGATTGTTGCAGAATGTTTGTTTTCAGGCATTTCACGCCGTACATGTCAACAGCCACCTGTTCGACAGAGCATAAGACATGATTCATATTAAAAAGCCACCCGTCACCACTCAGTGGATGTCCGTTTGCGACACTGGCGTCCAAATTCCAGCCCGCGGAGGCCCATATGCAGCAATGTTCGCTGAACGGCAATTGATGGTTCAAATGGCTCTGAGCACTACGGGACTTAACATCTGAGGTCATCAGTCCCCTAGGACTTAGAACTACTTAAACCTAACTAACCTAAGGACATCACACACATCCATGCCGAGGCAGGATTCGAGCCTGCGACCTTAGCGGTCGCGCGGTTCCAGACTGTAGCGCCTAGAACCGCTCGGCCACCCCGGCCGGCAGCGGCAATTGAGGCGACGCTGTCGGTAGCTTCGTGGTTCATCTGGGAGGTCAGCCGCTCAATCTGTTTGTCTGTACACACCTCCACAGCTGCCTCTCAACCCCGTCATCTTTGGTTTGTGGTGCATCACAGCTGCCTTGGCGCCAGTTTTGGATAGAGCCATTTTGCCTTGCACAGTATACTTTAACAATGGTGGTACACGGACAGTTTACAAACAAAGCCATTTCGGAAGTGCTTCCAAAGAGGAGTAAAAGCCAACGAAAATATCCTTTTGGACGTCAGATAATTCACTCTGTTTCCACATTACGACAACAGTTGCAGTGTTTTCCGCATCCCCCAACTAGCTGGACATACCTCCACTGCTAGTGCTGCCATCTGCCATCTGTGAGATGTTATTACACATTGATGTTAGACACAGGTGGTGGTGGCATTTTATTTATTCATTTATTTATTTATTCGTATGGTTCACATGCAGTTTAAAAATACAGGTATATAACATCAGTATATGCATATAACAAGAATATGAAAACACAAAACTACATATAAAATTAACTAAATGTCAATATCTAAGTTCGTAGTCCAGTCCATATAAGAGCTGTATCATCAGCTTTTATGTGGTCGCTACAAGTCCCCTGATAGAAATGCAAGGAGCATTCATCTCTAAAGTGCTTGATTGTCTGGTTTGGAGCCCCACAGCCACAGACTGGAGACTCTGTAGCACCCTATTTGAAAAAAAAAGTCTGCGCATCGTCCATGCCCAGTGCGAGCTCTGTTCAAGTTGATCCATAGTTTCCAGTGGAGTTCTGTGCCAGTAGTATCACAGTTATACTTTGGGAACCACTCACGGTCTTCAGGACTTTCAATAAGTTGACGATTCTGATCCCACAGGTCCCTCATCCCGGTATTAGTGGCATCTCTGCTCTGCTTGCCGTAATGGTAGGTTTTTTGAACGGAGTCTGTTTTGTCGCAGACTTGCTATGTCTTCGTGTATTGGTAATACCAGGTTCTCCTGTAGCTTGAGGTATTCCTAAGCAAGGTATCACTTTTACGGATTGCGGGTGGATAGATGTTGCTCAGCAGAGGAAGCGAATAAATCGGTGTTGGTCGGATTGTCCCAGTTATTAACCGCATAGTGTGGCTTAACTGGACGTCGATCAAGTTGGTGTGGCAGCTGCTTAGCCACACTGGGGCACAGTGCACGGCTGCTGAGAAGACCAGCGCAATGCATGATGTGCGCAATGTATCTCCTGAAGCTCCCCATGTCATTGCACACAATTCTTGAATAATATTGTTACGAGTTTTTATCTTGGCAGCAGTATTTTCAAGATGTTTTCTATGTGGGGTGCGGTTGTGGGTGACACCAAGGTACTTAGGATACTTGTTATGGCAAAGAGAGTTTCCGTTAAGTTTCACTCTGAGCTGTGTGTTAGCTTGTTTGTTGTTGAGGTGAAAAGTGTTGTGACTTGGCGAGACAGGCAAGCCGAAAGGCACGCGTTTAAGCTCACGCAGGCTGGCGTGAGGTCTGGAACAGTTAAAGGAGTTGAGTCTAGTAAAAAAAGTACGTAGCTTCTGGAATACTTAACTTTAATCCATAATTGGTGAACATCGGTGTGACGGTACATGCATCACAAGATAAATAGCAAATGATAATGGCGCATTGCTAGGTCGTAGCAAATGACGTAGCTGAAGGCTACGCTAACTATCGTCTCGGCAAATGAGAGCGTAACCATCGCTAGCAAAGTCGGCTGTACAACTGGAGCGAGTGCTGGGAAGTCTCTCTAGACCTGCCGTGTGGCGACGCTCGGTCTGCAATCACTGACAGTGGCGACACGCGGGTCCGACGTATACTAACGGACCGCGGCCGATTTAAAGGCTACCACGTAGCAAGTGTGGTGTCTGGCGGTGACACCACAAAAAGTACATGCTTCAGTTTTACATGTACTGGGTTTAAGTTGAATTAACATCATTTATTCATATAGATGACCGATTTTACATCATTACACAATACTCCTCCAGCAGTACAGTAAGTGGTGCAATCTATAGCACCACCTACTGCACTGCGTCGTATAGCACCACTTACTGTACTGGTGGAGGAGGTTGTGTAATGATGTAGCCGGCCGCGGTGGTCTCGCGGTTAAGGCGCTCAGTCCGGAACCGCGCGACTGCTACGGTCGCAGGTTCGAATCCTGCCTCGGGCATGGGTGTATGTGATGTCCTTAGGTTAGTTAGGTTTAAGTAGTTCTAAGTTCTAGGGGACTGATGACCACAGATGTTAAGTCCCATAGTGCTCAGAGCCATTTGAACCATTTTTTTTTTTTTTTGTAATGATGTAAACATGGCTCCGAAGATGACAAACAAATAATTGCCTAAATCGGTCATCTACATGAATAAATGGTGTAACGGTCTTGGAAGCAGAGAATTTTTTCAGTGTTCGTGACAGTACAGATCGGCCGCACGCTGACGATGTCGGAAGTGTACAAGGTGTGTCTCGAGCAGTGGCTGGTGCTCTAGTGTGTTGCTGTGAGGTGGGCACGCTTTGTCTTGACAGGAGCGGCCCGGACCGCTGCTGGTGTTCGTGGCGGTGAACGCTGTGGTGGGGGCCCTGCACGCGGCCGTGCTGCCCCTCGAGGTGGTGGCGCTGTTCAGCGAGGGACACCCGCGCGACGCGTGGGCGCTGCTCGTCGTCGCTGTCGCCGGCGTCGGTGAGTGTCGCGCTCACACCGCCCCTCCCTGGCGCCTCTCCAGCCTTGCATTTCCCTCTACATCTACGTCTGCATCCGTAAGCCACCTGGCGGTGTGTGGCGGAGGGTACTTTGAGTACCTCTATCGGTTCTCTCTTCTATTCCAGTCTCGTATTGTTCGTGGAAAGAACGACTGTCGGTATGCCTCTGTGTGGGCTCTAATCGTGAAAAGACCACCAACATAAGAGAGATTAGGGCTCGTATAGAGGCATATAGGCGGTCATTTTTCCCTCGTTCTGTTTGGGAGTGGAACAGGGAGAGAAGATGCTAGTTGTGATACGAGGTACCCTCCGCCACGCACCGTATGGTGGATTGCGGAGTATGTATGTAGATGCAGATGTAGATGAAAATGTGCCATGTCACAGGGCCACAATTGTTCACGATTGGTTTGATGAACTTTTCGGACAATTCGAGCGAATGTTTTCTCCAAACGCATCGCCCGACATGGAATGTTCAAATGGCTCTAAGCACTATGGGACTCAACATCTGAGGTCATCAGTCCCCTAGACTTAGAACTACTTATACCTAACTAACCCAGGGACATCACACACATCCATGCCGAGGCAGGATTCTAACCTGCGTCCGTAGCAGCCTCGGGCTTCCGGACTGAAGCGCCTAGAACCGCTAGGACACGACGGCCGGCAACATGGAACGTAATCGAGAGGTGAGTTCGTGCACAAAATCCTGCACAGGCAACACTTCGGCAGTTACTGACGACTATAGAGGCAGCATGGCTCAATAGTTCTGCAGTGGACTTTCAACGACTTGTTGAGTCCATGTCACGTCGCGTTGTTGTGCTACGGCGGGCAAGACGACGGCCGACGCGATGTTAGGAGGTATCCCACTGCTTTTGTCAGCTTCATGTATGGTTTGCATTCTGTCGTACACTTGCACCAGGTCAGCATGGTTTGTTGAAGTGTTATACCCATTCTAAGATTGTGAACGATTTATAGCGCGGTACTCCACTTTGTCAATGGACAGCGCCATTTTGATATGCTACGTCAATGCAGTTAGCGGATTTAAGTGTGTATCACAGCTGTAGGCATATTCTTGCATATAAATAAAGAAATATTTACATATCTTCCATCTTTTTGCACCAATAATTAAAACCTCATGACCACCCCTCAAAGATTATGTCGATTGATGATTTAAATAATGAAAATAGCAGCAGTTGCTTATTTTTTCATGTTTAGCACAACGCGTTCCGAGACTTTATTCTCATATCCAAGTGTGTTCGTTCACATAAAATTTTTTGTATTGTTTCCATGTGTGATTTTCTACCTCTCTTGTACTGTAGTAGCGTTTTTGAGGTTATCCTGCATTCGGAAAACCGGAAAAATTAACGTTGGAATCTTTTTATATGCTAATGTTAGATACAGTATTCTTGTTTTTCTACTTAAAAGTACTGTGCCTGCTCTATTACACAGAATATCACACACACACAAATCATAACTTACACTGTATGTTTGCGTGATCAGTACATCCTACAGAGATATTACAATGTGTGGTTCCACAAAAAGTTTGCAAACAGTCGCAGGTGTCACATTTTCTAAACATTACATTGTAAACATAAAACTGTCAATTACAACATTTATTTTACCATTGTTCACTACTGAATTATCGATTACGTTTCTGTTTTGTTGTAGATGTTGACTATAATCTATAGGTTAATGTATTTATTTATGGAAATTACTACAGTCATCATACTGAGGAGAAACATTTGAAAAAATTAACTGATTCACTACATAGTTTGTCAAGGAGAACTTTTTTCTGCTTGCTTTTTGTGGTGTATAAAAATGCGCCTGTATATGATATTCTATGCAAAGGAGGAGGCACAGTACTTGTAAAGTAACAACAAAAATACTGTTTCTAACTTAGCATATAAAAAAATTCCACGAATCGTTTATCCGGTTTTCCGATTGTAGGATAACCTCAAAACAAAAGACAGGCAAAAAAATCACGTATGCAAAAGTCACAAGAAAATATTTGTGCAAACAAATACACTTGAAGATGAGGACAAGTTGTCGACATGCGATATGTTAACCATGAACAAATAATCACTATTGCATTTTTCGTCATTTAAATCATGAATGACAGATTTGCAGACTTTTCATAAACATCGATTATGATGAACGAAATTAAACTGTCGACTGCGGTGACTGTGCTTTAAACGTAAGGTAGCTCTGCAAGAATCAGCAACAGTGCTTTTGAAATTGCATCGAGATACCACCCGCCGTCCAGCGTTGCCAAATTTCTGACACAATGCGTCCGCCTGTTCCATCTGTAGATGTCGACCAGGTCATTCGCTTTTGGATTCGTATTTGTTTGATCCTGTTGAGTTTAAGTCTCAGAAAAGGTATAACTTTTTATGTTTTGACTGAACTTTACCATCTAGACATAGGACTCCCACGATTGTCAGTTTTGTATTCAGTATTTTTAATTTCAAGCATTGGCATATGTTATGATTCCAGACACATTGCCTTGTGTTCTATGTCAATAAATGTACCCGTTATAACGGACGATCAAAAAGGTTGCGTTTGATGCCATTGCTGTATTCAACATAGCGCGAATTCGTTACGGGAATACGTTATAAGCACCAACATGTAGGCAAGCCCGGCCGCTGTGACAGAGCGGTTCTAGGCTCTTCAGTCCGGAATCGCGCTGCTTTTACGGTCGCAGGTTCGAATCCTGCCTCGGGCATGAATGTGTGTGATGTCCTCAGGTTAGTTAGGTTTAAGTACACTATTGGCCATTAAAATTGCTTCACCACGAAGATGACGTGCTATAGATGCGAAATTTAACCGACAGGAAGAAGATGCTGTGATATGCAAATGATTAGCTTTTCAGAGCATTCACACAAGGTTGGCGCCGGTGGCGACACCTACAACGTGCTGACATGAGGAAAGTTTCCAACCGATTTCTCATACACAAACAGCAGTTGACCGGCGTTGCCTGGTGAAACGTTGTTGTGATGCCCCGTGGAAGGAGGAGAAATGCGTACCATCACGTTTCCGACTTTGATAAAGGTCGGATTGTAGCCTACCGCAATTGCGGTTTATCGTATCGCGACATTGCTGCTCGCGTTGGTCGAGATCCAATGACTGTTAGCGGAATATGGAATCGTTGGGTTCAGGAGGGTAATACGGAACACCGTGCTGGATCCCAACGGCCTCGTATCACTAGCAGTCGAGATGACAGGCATCTTATCCGCATGTCTGTAACGGATCGTCAACAGATGGGGACGTTTGCAAGACAACAACCATCTGCACGAACAGTTCGACGACGTTTGCAGCAGCATGGACTATCAGCTCGGAGACCATGGCTGCGGTTACCCTTGACGCTGCATGACAGACAGGAGCGCCTGCGATGGTGTACTCAACGACGAACCTGGGTGCACGAATGGCAAAACGTCATTTTTTCGGATGAATCCAGGTTCTGTTTACAGAATCGTGATGGTCGCATCCGTGTTTGGCGACATTGCGGTGAACGCACATTGGAAGCGTGTATTCGTCATTGCCATACTGGCGTATCACCCAGCGTGATGGTATGGAGTGCCATTGGTTACGCGTCTCGGTCACCTCTTGTTCGCATTGACGGTACTTTGAACAATGGACGTTACATTTCAGATGTGTTACGACCCGTGGCTTTACCCTCCATTCGATCCCTGCGAAACCCTACATTTCAGCAGGATAATGCACGACCGCGTGTTGCACGTCCTGCATGGGCCATTCTGGATACAGAAAATGTTCGATTGGTACCCTGGCCAGCACATTCTCCAGATCTCTCACCAACTGAAAACGTCTTGTCAATGGTGGGCGAGCAACTGGCTTGTCACAATACGCCAGTCACTACTCTTGATGAACTGTGGTACCGTGTTGAAGCTGCACACGCCATCCAAGCTCTGTTTGACTCAATGCCCAGGCGTATCAAGAGCGTTATTACGGCCAGAGGTGGTTGTTCTGGGTACTGATTTCTCAGGATCTATGCACTCAAATTGCGTGAAAATGTAATCACATGTCAGTTCTAGTATAATATATTTGTCCAATGAATACATGTTTATTATCTGCATTTCTTCTTGGTGTAGCAATTTTAATGGCCAGTAGTGTATTATGATTCCACAGACTCACTGCTTTCTGTTCTATGTCAATAAATGTACCCGTTATAACGGACGATCATAAAGGTTCCGTTTGATGCCGTAGCTGTATTCAACACAGCGCGATTCCGTTACGGGCATACGTTATAAGCACCGACATGTAGGCAAGGGATTACTGGAGTATTCGTGTCTTTTCCGACGTGCGTGCGGTAAATACAGAAACGTGAACTAGGGCAAGGGCTTTAGCAAATGTGTACAAACAGGATCATTGTGCTGTTAATTTTTTTTCTTGGCCCTTCCGACGGACAAACATCGGTCGACATTCATGGGGACTGAAGAACGTGTATGGGGAAGCATGTCTAACGAAAACCACCGTTGTGGAATGGTGCGCCAAGGGGTGTTACTGCTTCATGATAACGCAAATCACCATATCGCAAATATCGTAACGAAGAAGTTACGCAAACTCAAGTGGGAGACACACGAGCACCCGCCGTGTAGTCCTGATCTCTCCCCATGTGATTATCACACATTCCGTCCCTTATAAAAGTGCTTGAAGAACCGTCGGAGGAGATCCCTGTCGGAGGAGAATGTGCAACAGGCGGTTCCGACCTCTTCACGCTGTTTGCTGATGATACAAGCGTAATTATTTATCCAGTAAAAGAAAATCCGATAGAAAATGACACAAATAAGATCTCTGGAAAAGTTATTAATTGGTTTTCCGCGAATGGGCTTGCTCTAAACTTTGAAAAAACACAGTACATCCAATTTTCTGCTGCAAAAAGTATAATTCCTTCAATAAACATAACACGTCAAAAGAAGTCAGTAGCCAGGGTAGAGCATACTAAGTTTTTGGGTGTACATATAGATGAGAATCTTAACTGGAAAAGTCATATTTTGGATCTCCTAAAGCAGCTAGGTTCAGAAACTTTTGCAATCAGAATAATTGCCAATTTTGAGGATGTAGAAATTAGTCAGCTAACATACTTTGCATACTTCCACTCTCTGATGTCATAAGGAATAATATTCTGGGGCAACTCAACACTTAGGCAAAAGGCATTCATTGCTCAAAAGAAAGTAGAATAAGTTGTGGGGCTCATAGTCGCACATCTTGTAGGCATCTGTTTAAAAGGTTAGGAATTCTTACAACTGCTTCACATTACATCTACTCAGTAATGAAATTTTTTCTCAACAACATGGACCAGTTTAAAACCAACAGCGACATTCATGATTACAATTTCAGAAAAAAGAAAGACCTACACTATCCTTTACTTAACCTATCTTTGGTACAGAAAGGGGTAAAATATGCTGCTATAAAACTTTTTGATAAATTACCAGATGAAATAAAATGTCTGACAGACAGCAGTAATAGTTTCAAAATCAAACTGAAATCATACCTCCTTGACAACTCCTTCTATACCATAGATGAATTCTTGAATATGAGTAAATAAATGTGGAGATATAATATATGCATTTTGTGCAATTTAAGCGACTGAGATAGATAATAGAAATATTTAGGTATAACACTATAATGTAAAAAAAAACTTGTTTCCTGTGTGCATTTCTTGTGCATTTGACACGTTTCACATCATAATGGTTTTTCTGTGCTATTGATCAATGGAACACGTAACTAACTAACTAACTAGGACCTGTTGTTTTACCAAACGAGTATCTTCAACCTGGTGCGTAGGTGAGACGATAGCCTCAACGCTCACTACGATTTTGCCTGATTGGCATACCTATTCTTACGCGTACGACCTTCGAACGGAAACTTTTTGGTGGTCTCTTGTACTATACAGGCTGTTTCAAGATTTACAGATAACATGGCCGCCATCCAAAAAATATCTTTTGGCGACGATCGACGATGATTCAAGGAAATTCCTGATAGCCCAGAATGGCAGCGACAGAGCTCACGCAAATTATCAAAATTTTGGTGCTCCACCAGCGGCTGTTTATGGAACAACAACAGGAAGTCTCGGAAGAGCAGCGCTAGTTAAAACTGCTGACAAAACGCAGCATTGCGTCATTGTATCAAAAGCCAAATGTACCAGCAATTCCGGGGTTCGAAAGAACAAAGGAACGATGGCACACACACCTGTGCCGCCCAGACCAACATTCGAGGCACACATGGTGACAGTTGACGGCGAGTACCGGCCTTCTTTCCTGCCATCGGTCGGCATTGACTCGTTCGATCTAATAACGAAGCTCTTAGGACAAAATGACGTCAGTAAGGGAAAATATTCTGAGCCGGTTAAGCAATAATCGTCCAGAAGCAAAATTTTCATGTACGAACACGATGTCCAAGAGATCCTTACGCTGACAGAACTCTCAGAGTTGTCAATATATCGCATAACCCCACCCCCCTCCCCAGAATAAAGTGCGAAATTCGACCCTGCAATACAATACAGCAATCCTCCATTACACGAAGTTTTAAAGATTGCTGAAGCATATGAACCTACTCAACGATCTGTGAAAATAATCAAAGCTGAAAATACAGGAGATTCATATGAAAAACTGTTGTAGAGTATACCAACATAAGGAATGCTCTGCCGATAACAGATGTATTTTCTCTCTGTGCCATCTTCCTCGCCAGGTTTGCTCGTATGTGTATCTTCTCAGCTGTGTTGGAAAGATATTTATGACACGTCAGAGTTCTGTCTAACGTACCATCAAGATATTTCGGCTTACTGTTGTATCCGTCTATGTCGACAGGGCCAAACCTTGTGAAACGTCCCCTTACAAAAATTAATGAACTACAGTGCTGATAAACCTCTTACGTCATTTGATTTTCAAACAGTTGAGCAAAACTGAACGTGCACAGACATTTCTCTCTTTACTTATTCAGATCATCAATAAACTGACACACAATATTTTTAGCACAACGCATTCTGACTTTCAATAATCCTTACAAAAGAATGGCCCTGACTAACAATAACCTATACCTTTCATGAATCATTTACCTCACAAAAATCTTCGTTACTCGAACTACTGCAATACAGCGAGCGCCAATACTGCCAGCTAAATAAAACATTCTAACTACTGAAGTCACTAACTACTGATAGGCATAGTTAGCAAATGAAAGATTTTGATAGAGAACAAACAATGTATTTACCTTAATAGTGTTAAAAAACCTTTATATATAAATCAGTATATATATATTAAAAACTATATATATATATATATATATATATATATATATATATATATATATATATATATCAGTTCATGACATCCAGTCTTACAAATTTACTGTGTCTGATGGACACATGTGCAGATCATCCGCTCTCAAAATTCCGCCATCTCTCTCCCCGCATCCACCACTGCTGGCGGCTCACCTCCAACTGCGCAACGCTAGGCGCTGTTCACATCCAACTGCCCAACACTACAATAGCGAATATTACAACAATGCCAACCAGCCACAGACTGCACACAGCACAGCCAGTGATTTTCATACAGAGCGCTACGTGGCGTTACCAATATAAAAACCTAAACAGCCTACTTACACGTGGATCGATCTTTACTGATTCTAGACTACTAGAAAAGTGGAAAAGACATACTTCAGTTTTAGAAATGTTGGGTCTAAGTCACCACGTCTTAAAATACTCATAAAGTATAGTGAGACAATTTGTTAGGTGTTCTTCATTTTCAGAAAAATCTTCACTATGGTATGAAATGCCAATATGAATTCCAATGCTGGAATTTCCGGCAGGTCAGGTTCTGCAGGTCACCTGTGTAAAAACTGAATAATACCACAGCAAGAACAGAGCCTTAACGCAAGCCTTCATTGAGTACATACCATTTATTCTTTTCTTCATTTGTTGTACTGTAAACCACCGACTGCTCAATATACTGCTTAAAAGGTTACCCACACAAGATACTGTTTTAGGAAATTACAATATTAGACCCTCGAGGCACACCATGTCATAAGCTGCTGATAGGCCAACGAAAACAGACCTGGTCGTGATTTTCTTCTTGTAGTTAGCTTCTGTGTGAGTAGTCAAGAAGAGGACTTCACCACAGCAGCTTCTATGAGCTCTAAATGCAGCTTGTTCAGACGGTACCACACAATTAATTTTGTCCTTCCAAGAGCTTGTAAGCACAATTAAGTAGTAATATTACGAAAGTGCTGTGCAGCTTCTCCTTCTTTCAACAGTGAAAAATACAGGAAAATTTATATATCAGTGGGAATCAATGGGCGCACAATGAAATTCTTACCAGATATTGATGCAACTTGTTCACTGATAAACCTTGGATGCTTACGAGTTTCAGGGCTCACTAGAATACTTGAATGAACCCCCGATTGCCGTAAAGGGAAAAGTAATGGCAACAGTGAAATTCCAGAGTAACAAAGAAAAAATTTTCCAAGATGCTACTCTTGTCGGGCGTAAAATGAATGTGTGCAACGCAAAATACAGAACGCGAAAATCAAGATTTGGCCTTGTCTGACTACCCCCTGACGCAGATCTTAGGATCTCTTAGTTGTGATATTATTTCCTCCTTCTTGCTCTTTAACATATAAATTACAACATAAACATTAATGAATGGTTAAGGGAACTAGTAACTACAAAATAATAAATGCTGTTTCTGCTTATACATTTATTGTAGATTAAAACCCCTTTATACATTACAAATGTTTACATATCAATGTCCAATGGACGTAGTGAGATACAAATGAATTCCCTAACTAATATTATTGATCAATTGCCCAAATCTGCCCCCTTTTTTATGGTTACGCAATCAAATATAAATAACGCGAGATGACTGACATCATCTACATACCAAACACTAGAAGGCACTACTTTCAAAGATGATCTACAGTGGTGTGTAACCTCAGTGAAAATAATATTTACGTGATCACAACTGTTTAACTTTATAGCTCTAATAAGCCGAAGCAATTACCAATACTACCATATGTACTGCGTCCGGTGATGGTTCTCGTACACGTTTATGACGATGGAAGAACTCTAGCCACAGAATACGAGGGTTGGAACTTCTGTCTCTGAGCTGGTCGTAGGTTGTGTTCAAATAGCTCAAATGACTCTGAGCACTAAGGGACTTAACATCTGAGGTCATCAGTCCCCTAGAAGTTAGAACTACTTAAACCTAACTAACCTAAGGACATCACACTCATCCATGCCCTAGGCACTATTCTAATCTGCGACCATAGCGGTCGCGCGGTTCCACTGAAGCTCCTAGAACCGCTCGGCCACTGCGGCCGGCTAGGTTGTGTTCCAGAAATAAACAGCATAGAGACAGAAGCGATGACAATTTCTGCAGGACCTGGTCATCATTTTGCAGGACAATGCTCAAGCACGTACAGTGCAAGCTATTACTGATATACTTGACTGATGGGGCTGCTAAGTGCTATACCACCCAGTTCTAAACTGAAGGAAACACTTCACGGCATTCGCTTCAGAACTGCTACGAATTCTTCGGGCAATAGACCGCGCCGCTCGAACTGTCAACACAACTGGCACTGCTAAGAGTATCCTACGACTTCCACATCGGTGGCAACGGATTATACACAATGCTAGTGACTACTTTGAAGGTCAGTAAAACTTTGAAACACATATCTATTTTGTACGAGCTGTAAATAAATAGTTGTAACTATTAAAATTCCAACCCTTGTGAAATACTCTTTCAAACACTAGGAAGGCAGAAGGCGGTCCTCTGAATAGTATAATCTACGAGGATAATCCCAAAAGTAAGGTCTCCTATTTTTTTATAAGTACATAGACCTGTTTATTTCTACAGTGGCTTGCATTAGTTTACAGCTTGAACATTTAGCTATTTTTCGACATAATCACCGTATTTGTAGATGCATTTTTGTAGACGCTGTGACAGTTTTTGTGTGCCCATGTCTTACCACCTAACCGCCATGCTGTTCAGAAAGTTATGAACCTCTTCTTTCACCTCGTCGTCGGAGCTGAATCGCTTTCCGGCCAAATGTTCTTTTAACCTAGGGAACAGGTGATAGTCACCTGTCCTGTTCGGCTGCAAGGCGGTGAAGAAATGCGCAGGAAGCATCAACTCGTTGCCGCATGTGGTCCTCGGTCAGCATGCGTGGCACCCATCTTGCGCACACCTCCGGTAGTTCAATGTTTCCGTTAAAATTCTGTGAGCGGTGCTTCGGGAAACCTCAGGAACCAACGTGCAAAGATCATACAGGGTTATCCGCCGATCTTCACGCATGCTTTGCTCAACCTTCAACACAGCCTCCTCAGAAATTGACGGTCTCTCGCTCCTTTGTTCGTCGTGAATTTCGGTCCGACCAGCTGCAAACTCTCTGCACCACTTACGAACATTTTTGACATGCATGCACGAGTCACCATACAGTTCCGTCAATTGGCTATGGATTTCAATCGGCGCAGTGCCCTTTGCGTTCAAAAACCGAATAACTGCCCGCAATTCACACTTGGCGGTAACATCCAACGGGGTCTCCATTCTCAACGGCTGCCAAACCAAGGCTGAGCGCCTCAGCACGGTGTGCGCAATGTTTACACACAGCGCGTGAAGCACTCTTCATAACAGTGTGACCAACTGCCACACAAACAGAGTTCTGTACTTATAAAAAATAGGAGACTTTACTTTTGGGATCACCCTCGAATACTGTCTTCTCCTATCTGTGTTCTACACACAAGAAACGCCAACTCCCAGCCAGAAGGACGGAATTCAGATAACGTCTCTACGTGAGTATAGACAGAAGAAGTGCTCTCAATCACTGAATGCTGCGTACTCAATGACAACTATCTACCCAGAGGCGAAGTCCAGAATCGTATAAGTTCGCAACAGTACAGTGCCTAACCGTTCTAACTATAAAGTCTCCTGAGGGCAAAGACAGCAAGTACATCTGTAGCAACAAAGCTGATACTAAACTACTGTCAAACACGGGCGCTCAAAAAGGAAGAACACTTTCTCTCCACCACTGGCTTCCCAGCAAAGCTTGGCTCCCCTCCCTCATAACTACAAAAGGTGAATCACTTTCTCGAAACCACAGAATATTCTCTCTCTCTACAGATTCTTCCAAACGCCGACCAACCATATTTGTCTTTTGTCATCCGGTGCGGAAAGTTTGCGAGGAAATAACTATCCCCATTAATTTGGAATTCATACAATGTACTCTTCTAAATGTAAAAATGCTGAGAAACAACCCAGCCTGTGTGATTTCCGAAGTAACGCTCCTTGTTCCTCTCTGCTGCGTCCAGAGTTTCCTGTTATCCTTCCGGCCTAGCTACAACAGCAGCCAGCCGCCACTCTATTGTGCTTCAGCACTCAGATGCCCTGACTGTCTGGCTAGGGCTACTTCCTGTGTTAAGCAGGACCAACACATCTGTGCGGGCTTTTCCACCCAGAGCCTGAGTTACGTCTACCGTTTCACTTTCACTAGCGGTCCAACCTCTACTAGTATAGGCAATCGTTCATTATGGCGTTTTGATAATAAATAGACCTTTCCTGCAATAAGCGTTAACAACTATTTACAAGGTGTACGTGACAATGTCAGTCTTCTTTAAATATTCATATATACGATCTACAACCTATCAAATGATACCTAATTTTGGTTGTAAATCACGGCAAACTAGATGAGTGCTTGTAAGGTGCGAAATTATGGCCACCTCACAATCCCCCCACCTAATGAATTATTTAGTACTAGGATGGGGTAATTCTTATAGCATAATCTCATCTAGTGCAAGATAATATAACCATCAATTGTCTGTACAAGCGAACTAATAAGAATACGAGGGCAGAGGAATAATTTAATCACGATATGTTCTTCTACAGTCATTCTGCGTTCATTCATGGGCTTATTGTCATAAATTTATTTACTACATGTTTATTATTTAATCTGTCTGCTGCTTATGTTTGGTACTATTCCTTGAGACATGACAATTGAAGTATAAATTAACACAAAAAATAAATTTAACTAACATTACAAAAAAAATTATGCTCTTTCAAAAATGCCAGTTCTCATCTTTCTTTAGACTCAAGACCCATACTCTCTGTCATGCATAAATCCCTAAGACATAGGTTGAGGCAATAAATATTAAAGTATCGTAATTTTTTCAAGGTGGTCATCCAATAAATTGTTTGTGCTTCATTTAGCCATTAATACGCAAAGCAAGCAGTTATCTCAATTATTCTAGAGGTTATCTATTGGTCATTATACAAGTATATAAAATTCGGTGAAACATCCTGCATAATTTTAGTTGGTCATATTTACGCTCTTGCCTTGCATTTTAAAAAACATCTTCACACAAACTTATTACCCAAGTCTAGTGTTTTCCTAATGTGTACACTCTTTAAACATTTCCATAATCTTATGCTCTAAAGTGTTATTTGGTCAACTGCATGTACATTTACTGTGACAACTAATATTTGTAATAAGAGTTTGGATCAACCACCAATTTTAGCTAATGTTCTTGTTCACAGTGTATAAAAATGTAGTACATTAAAACGTTAACCATATCATCATTATAAAAGAATGTGACACAATAATTTTCCATAAATAAATACACAAATATTTAAAAACGTTAAAGCACATAGCATCACTATCAAAGAGGATGAAAAACAATAATTTTACATGAATAAATACACAAATATTTTCTTAACACTACTCTGAAAAATAAGTACAATATATGTTTAAAAAATGACAAATATATCGGAAAGTGTTAGTTTGTGAGTGTAACTGTTCAGTATTCATCCAATTATACGCATTTTTTATCAAGAGTCACACACTGATTAGGATTTCAAAACACACTTTCATCCTCATTTGTGTACAGGGATGGAAGCTATAGTTTCTGTGAAGTTAAGGAAGCGAATATTGGTTCAACAACTTGTTTGAGATCGGTCATGGTGGCTTTGCAAGTCAGTCTTTGTACCCTCAGCCCATTGTTGATCACATCAGGTTACAAGTATCTCGCAGAGTTGGTGACGTGGAAGGATCCTCGGAACATACAGCAAGATAAGTGAGAGTATGTTTTGAAACAGCCAAGTTTTCATCGAATTTGCACTCAGTATGAGGGAGATACAGTCAGGTGGGATCTTTATAGATCACCTAAAATTCTTCTGCATCAGCTAAGAGAAGTGTAATGGTATCTAGTCTTCAGTTGTGTTTCTTATTTTTTATTATGTTTTTGTTGCTACTCGTCTGTTCTTCATGTCTCTTCTTTCTCTTGATATAAATATTGTATTTTGGATAGGGATATCGGTAATTGTGGATAGGCAGGTTATCTGTTTGGTGACATTATGCATGGAACTTGAGTCGTTGTGTGTGACTCAGATTCCTCAGAAGTCAGTGCCATATGACTGACTATTTCAGATTATGTTTATCAGTTTCTGTCTGGCAGAGAACAGCAGAAGGAAAAGCAAATAGAGTTCACAGTTCCATACAGCTATTAGCAGTTGCACTGTAGGATTAACTGACTGTATCATGTGTACAATTCGTTTATCTTGTATCCATCGTGTAGTACAACAGTGGAGATGTCGTCTGCCTCCTGAGGTCTTCAGGTGACCGCATTCGAATAGGCCTGTTGTTTGCTCATGTCTGCGACATGGCTTTGGCCTACCAACCGCATCCCTTGCTTCCACTTTTATCTGCAGCTGCACTGTTAGCCTCCTGTTCCATCCGCACATCACGTTGTTGCTTCCAGTGTGTTTCGCAAAAGTTTCTTTTTGTAAAACCTGTAAGAACTATTATATACAATTAGTTTCTGATTTACACAAATACCACGCAATACATAACACAAAATCATTGACATGTTTCTGTTATGAAATATAATTTTTTTGAAAATTCCACTCATCAGTAAGGTCATTTATCTTTACATTTATTATTGCTCTAGTTGGACAATCAGCCAAGATGCTCACTTATTTACTCTTATTATTCTGATCAAAATGTCATATACAAAGTTAATGTTAATTATAAAAGAACATATTCCTCAACCTATGTAATTTAATTGTTAAATATCTGTTGGCACTATGAAAAATACACATAACAGTAGAATTACGATCATCATCAGATCCCAATGTTAATAATTTCCAGTACTACTTGTTAAACTACTGGCCAGTAGGATGTTTATGCTAGTCCAACTACAACCCTATTGAAAGTACTGCACTGTCATTGGGTATCTCAAGCTCATCTGATCTCATGGCTCTTTGTTTCGTCGTCGATGTCATCGTGAATATCTGGGAACAAGAAAGTGCACTACTACACAAACATACAAAAATGAATGATTAGGCGGGCCTCTTCTTCATTTCATGCTTCGGCTTGCTTCCTGTGGATAATCATAAACTACATAGCAGAGTTTAGTACAAAATTACTGATAGCTTCTTTAATCACACTGTCACACACCTTCTTTCATGTTTTTACTCAGTAATACCTTCTCTGTCGCTCTCCTTTCTCCAGAGCTGCTGCTATTACCTTCATCTGTCGTTAACTCTTCCTTTTATGATGCTAAAGTTGCATTTTACTTTACTAGTGGTACCTGCAAATATAAATATTTTAGTATATTATGTAAAATCACTGCTCATCAACATGACTGCTATTCCCTTATGTATTACCCACAATATTATGTAATTTGAATGTATGGCATTTTGTACTTTTCTTTATTAATTTTTACGTATCAATATACCCTTATTACATGTCCATTTCATGATGCTATAACACTCAACATTTCGGTGCACTCATATGATATTCCGCAGAACTGGCCACCATGTACACAATTCTTCCGTCTCTCTGAACAGCATAAATACAACACTTCCATATACAAATAAGGGTGCGCTCTCACATAGCCACTTGGAGCAGGCCACCAAGTAAACTCTCATACCTATGAATGGAGACAAATCATACTTGGACGACACGCATGCATATCACAGCAAACCATTATTAGCAAGTCACTCATTTGTGATACCATTGATAAACATGGAAAATAGGCACTCATTTCATGAAGAAGATCTAATTTTTTTTTTCGAAATGCTGACGCTCTCTGCTAATATGTTCCATATCAGTTGGATAACAAACTTACCTATTCACATATCTTCACAACATCTTTGCAGTACCACACGTTTCTCATTTTTACTTTATTCCTTCATGGACAAATAGCACATCTTAAACTCCAAACACCTTTTAAACTGTACGCTCAGTTTGCTGTGCACATAATTATAGCCTACACAAAGAAACATACCCTAATTTTCTCTCCCTCCACATCCTGCCCTTTTTACACACTGTAGTACGTCTTTTAATATGATAATAGCACAGAAAATATTGGTAAATCTACATATCTCTTCAATGTAATAACTTAATTTAATTTCTAACTATATACAATATACTTTACTTTCAGTAGACAACTTCATTTTAATTCTTTCTACTTATTCTAAAAATGGCTTGAGATGGTTCACATGATGAAGTCCTAAAAATTTTCCTGATGTCACAGTCTCAATTTCAACTGTAATTTCGTGCGCTAGTCATCTTATACGTACAGGACCGCTGTATCTCTTGAAGAACTTTTACATAGCTTCATTTGGTTACTGGGCAGCCTATAAGACTTAACTAAGACTTTTTGTCCAACTAAAAATTCCAATAGGTGCACCTTTTGGTCCGTGTGCACCTTGAGCTTCTCTCCTGTGAACCGAATATTGCGCAAAGCCTCCTCCACTAAGACTTTATGTTGTCGGCACGTCCTTTGTGAATAATCGATCAGTCCTCTAATTTTATCTGGAGGGTCCCTTTTCTTCAGAACCATCATAGCCGGGATCAGTGTAGTACTGTGAGGGAGCTCGTTTACCACATCCTGAAAATCTTTAAGAAATACATCCCAGCTAGAATGATTCTTTCCACAGTATAGTCTACATAATTTACCAAAATCTTTCGTCGTTCTCTCCGCCGGGTTCGAACTTGGATGAAATCTACTAATAAATATGGGCTTTATTTTATACCTTTTTAGCGTCCTTTTCCATACCTCAGATTTATATTGAGGTCCATTATCTGGGGTAATACAGTCTACAGTTCACACTTGGTTTATGAAGTCTCTGCACATGGCTCTACTCACAGTTACACCAGTCGCCCTTCTTAGTGGTGTCATCATCTCAAATTTGTATGTCAGCTCCAATACTACCAATACATATTGATGGCCCCTCGGTGCATTAAATCCGTCGCTATTATATGCCTTATTTTCTCAGGAATAATTGGGTACAGAGGAGCCTGGGTCCCTACAGTTGTGGATTTCGCCTTTTAGCAGTTTTTACAGATGGCTCGTACTTTTCTTATACGTTTCTCCATATTTTTAAAATAGCAAACACTTCTCATTCCCATAAAACATTCTCGTGCACTGAAATGTGCGTAACTTAGGTGTGTACACCATATAAGCTTATTTATTAATTCATTTGGTATGCAGACCACCCACAACGAATCATTAACGTTTACCCTGTAAAACAGAATCCCTTTTCTCAAGAAAGAGGGCCTGCATCCGATCCTTCCTTTTTTCCTTTATTTTGACTAAATCTGGGTCCTTGTCCTGCTCATTCCGGATATTCTGCATCGTTACAGTGACGAAGTTTTCAAATGCTACGCCTTTGAGATAGAACACCGAAAAGTGCTCTTGATCTAATGTTTCAGTCGTCCCTTCTGTTATTCAAATATGTGAGTGGGACAGGGCGTCAGCAATGACATTTGTCGGATGAGGCACATAGATTGTTGAAAACTAGTATTCTTGAAGAACAGCTACCCATCTTGCTAGTCTTCCATGTTGGAGTTTGGCTATTAGGAGAAATTCTAGGGCCCTATGGTCCGTATAGACTTTTTCTACCGAACAGAAAGCATCTAAACTTTTTAAATCCCCATACTATTGCAAGGGCTTCAAGTTCGGTAACAGAGTAATTCCTTTCACTTTTGGATAGTACCCTGCTACCAAAGGCGATTGTTCTGTGTACTAATTTGTCGTCTAGTTCAAACTCCTGAAACAACCTATCTCCCAGAAGGTCTTCGCGCTGTCAGTGGCCATCCAAAACTCTTGTGATATGTCAGCATGTGATAAAATAGGAGCTACGACGAGTGCCGCCTTCAAATTATCGAATTCTAGGTCTGCACACTTATCCCACACCCAGGGCGTTCATTTCCTGTCAGTTGGCAGGGTCGAGGACTAGCTAATGTTTCTACATAGATCAAATTTTTATAAAAATTTATTATCCCTAGAAAACCTCTAATTTGTTTTCTGGTTGAGTGGCAAACTTTGCAATTGTTGCCATCCACTCTGGGCCGGGACTAATCCCTTCTCCTGTTATCACGTGTTCCAGAAAGCTAACCCTACTGCTCCCAAAACAAGACTTACAAAATTTGCAGTCATCCCGTACCTTTTCAAACTGCTTAACACTTCCTCTAGGAGTTTGCCATGTCTCTCCCAGGTATTTTCTGCTATCAATATATCGTCTACATAATGCTTGAACTTCTTTTTTAACTCTTCATCCCTTTTGATAAAACCCCTGATAAATACAGCTGAAGATATATTCAATCTAGAAGGATGCCTTTTGAATTGAAAACATCTTCTGAAGCCAATAAAGGCCACGTATTTTCAGCAGTTAGAATCGAGTTCCATCTGCCAAAAGCTCGATCGCGAATCAAGTGAGGAAAACACCGAAACCCCATGAAATCTTTGAAGGAGCTCCTCAAGCCTTTCAGAGCGATCCGTCTCTGGCACAATAGTGATATTTATTTGGCGTGAGTCTAACACCAGTCGAATTCCACCAACCTTTTTGTCTACTATGCGTAGTAGACTATTATACTCAGATCTCGCGGCCTCAATTAACCTTCGTCCTCCATTCTCCAGTTCACCCAGAACCCTTTCCCGGTATGACCATAGGATGGCATAAGGAGGTGTGCGAAATGGTCTATATTTCTTTAAGTCAAATTTGTATTGATACTCCTTAATGCATCCGGTTTTAAGCAAAAATAACTCTGCGTTATTTTTGAGCACAAGCTTCAACCCTTGCCTGTCGATATTATCTATGTTTTCCAGATTCTCGAGTTTCGACTCAATCTTACTGATAATTTCATTAATCTGCCCACGTTCAGATTTGAACTATATTCTCGTTATTTTTTCTACACTGTTCCCCCTGAACTGCATGTTGTTTGTGAGGTAACGGGCGAATTGTGGCGCCCTGAAAACATTATAGGTTCAGAGTTGGCGTTAGATAAGATTAGATTAGTTTTTCGATCCATTGATCCGTGCTGAGGAGATCCTCGTGGTTGTGGAACATGTCATTTTTTTAAGCTGAAATAACAATACTAATAGTATGAGTATATACAATACAATATTTTTTAAGCTGAAATAACAAAACTAATAGTATTAGTATATACAATACATCATTTGTTTCTATTAAGAAATTCGTCAGTGGAGTAGAAGGAGTTGGCCACTAGTAAGTCTTTCAGGCTCCTTTTAAACTGATCTTTATTTGTAACTAATTTTTTTTATGTTTGCTGGCAAATTATTGAAGATGAGTGTTCCTGAGTAGTGGACCCCTTTTTGAACTAAAGTAAGTGCTTTTAAGTCCTTGTGCAGATCATTTTTGTTCCTGGTATTGTATGTATGAACTGAGCTGTTTGTTGGAAAAAGAGATATATTATTTAGGACAAATTTCATTCAGGAGTAAATATACTGAGAGGCAGTAGTTAGTATACCCAGTTCTTTGAAGAGGTTTCTACAGGACGTCCGTGAATTTGCTCCACAAATAATACGTATTACACGCTTTTGGACTCTGAAAACTTTTGTTTGACTTGAAGAGTTACCCCAAAATATTATCCATATGACATTATGGGATG
The DNA here is from genome assembly GCF_021461395.2 of Schistocerca americana. Classification (NCBI taxonomy): domain Eukaryota; kingdom Metazoa; phylum Arthropoda; class Insecta; order Orthoptera; family Acrididae; genus Schistocerca; species Schistocerca americana. Next base: position 471,627,837 of record NC_060125.1, read on the forward strand.
AAAGTAGACAAAGTAGCAAGCTTTTTCATTTTTATGTCGCCTATGTCTGCTAACACTCGAATTGCAAATACAGATTTGTTAAGGCGTTTCTGCAGTTCTGTAGTGTACTCTTCCCAATTGAATTTATTATCAAGTTGCAATCCCAGGAATTTAAGACTGTCTACCTCTTCTATCTGCTCTTATTCATAATTTATGCATATGCTGGGTGGAAACCTCTTACAGGTTCTGAATTCCATCTAGTGAGTCTTTTCGAAGTTTAATGTCAGTGAGTTGGCTTTAAAACATTTATTAATATCCATGAAAATATCATTAGCAGATCTTTCTAGAACTACATTCGACCTACTATTTATTGCAATACTTGTGTCATCTGCAAACAAAAGGAACTCTGCTTCTGGCAGTGTAACTGATGAGAGATCATTAATGTACACAAGAAAAAGCAATGCCCCTAAGATGGATCCTTGTGGGACACCACATGTAATTTCTTCCCATTCTGATGATGACCGATGACTTAATTCACTAGTCCCTTGCACTGACACCCTGTTTTTCCTGACTTGAACCATTTTGCAGCATTGCCCATGACACTATAAAATTCAAATTTATTTAAAAGGATGTTGTGGTTCACACAATCAAATGTCTTTGACAAATTACAGAAAATACCTACTGCTTGTAATTTGTTATTAATGAATTAAGTACATTTTCACTGTAGGTGTAAATAGCCTTCTCGATATCAGAACCCTTCAGAAATCCAAACTGTGTTCTTGATACTTTGTTATTTGTGGTCAGATGGTTGAGAAGCTGCCTGTACATTACTTTTTCTAAAATTTTTGAGAATGCTGGCAAAAGTGAAGTCGGTCTGTAGTTTGATGGTGGTAGCGCGGGCCGTTTGGCAGGGGAACCGCTTGGTGCCAGACAAGTGGGGCAGCCCCAGTGCGTGATCCAGGGACCGCGTGGCTGGAAATTCCATGGTGACATTGTGTCGATGAAGGAGACATGCCGGGAGTGTCAAAGATGGCAGACTTTGTGAAACCATCAGGGGGGGGCATTTTACAGTTAGTATGGAAATTAATAGTAGCCAGATGAATCATGATACCTCAAAAAGAAACATGTACATTACCACTATTTGTATGACAATTCTGATGGTGTAATCATAATTTCAATATCTTTATTAGTTTAAAGTTTAGTATCTGACATAAATTATACAAGTAACACCCAGTAACGAATTTCCAAAATCCAAACGGTTAATCCGATTTTGTCGATCGACATGTCTTTAGAAAGCTATTAGTGTAACCCTGAATTGGTATAAATTGCAGGCATGTAACTTGAATAGTACATGAGTTATTGGAGGTCAAACTGGCCGATTATTATTAAAGGTGTCAGGCCGTAAGTACTCCCCAGTTACACGACAAAACGGTAGCAGCATGCTTATAAATATATTTATTCATCTATGTCTTTGTTTATATCCGATATATACTATTCATGAAGAAATTGTGTTTTAGAAAGCACAGAGACATTAGGCTACTGGCTTACTGCTGTTCTATTCCTCTGATATATGTTTATTGAATTTGTTTATGTATTTAATAATGTTTGTTATAGCGTGTTTACGGTCCAGCCATATGAATATTTATTTAATTTCAAGTTATTTAAATGTGAATCCAGTATTTCGAATGTGTTTCAATATGTCGGTGACTGTGTGTTGGCTTGGAGACATGTAGGGAGCGCTTTAGCCAATCACAGTGCTCGTTAATACGGTAGGTGACTACCGAAGTCAGTGGAGGGAGTATGGGAGAGGACACGAGAGAGTTATGGGCAGTACGGGAGAGAACACTACAGAGATCTGAACAGTGCGGCGTGAGGGACAGTCGCATAGGACATGGAGAGTCCGGGACAGCAAGGCGCAACGGATGCACGGTCGCTGGAGTGCTGGACGGGAAGGCACGACGGCCGGTCGCAGGAACTACGTTGGAGAGTGGAGTTTGCGCTTGTGCGTGGTGGCGGGAGATAGAAATATTTCGTAGTGCCGACTTATGCACTTGTGAGATTTCCGTGGCTTCCGCAGTGAAGACGTTTAGAAGTGAGTATCTCGCGAGCTATGTTGTTGCCCATAACTAATTATGAGAAGTAGGAATCTATGGTTTCCCTGTTATTCAACTTATATTTTATTTTATTGCAGGATCATCGACACCAATAAGTGTTTTACAGTAATAAAGGGCATTCTTAAAGGTACTTCGTCTATGGCACCCATCATTTAACGTCATTAAAATAGTACCTGCAGAATTTATTTAATTGATATCTTTCATTTATAAATTTCTACATAACGTTCAACATTCCCAGTTGCCAAGTGACAGAAACCTTCAACCATACGATTCATATGAATATTCATATTGTATACTGTAGACTCAGCAGCATTTGGCTTGTAATGGGGCAACTATGTATCCCAGCCCCTAGACAACGAAAACAGCCAAAACTTGTAATATTTCAACTCAGAGTCTGAGGATACGTAGTTGAGGGCCACAACACCTCATTTATTAAGTGAAAGCCCACATGTACCGTGAATTGCAGTTTTGAACATCTCGCCGCAATTTGAGCTTTTATTGCCTTCTCACCAAATACGATTTTTGTTTTATTCTCTTTCCTTAACATTAACTCCCCTCTTCCTAGATCAATGATAGCTTTCTGCGCCGAAAGAAAATCTACACCGATTGTTATATCATCTGTTAGTTTTGGTATTATGAACAGATTTGCAGTCATCTGCTGTCCTTGCCATTCAAAAGCTAGACGTCTTTGTTGCGATAGTTCCATACCCTTTCCAATAAACGCACCTCGTACCCTTGCTTTTTGTACTGTGAGAATCGGCGAACAGCCTATCTGAAACAACTGAGAGTTCACTTCCACTATCTATTACAGCAGTACCCATAATTCCTCCAATTTGTACTTTTACCACCGGATAGACTTCCTGTTTGGGTAACGTATCCTTTTCGTCAAGTAATATCTCCTTCATGTCATCGCGTTCTATAATATTTATGTTATTACTTCCGAGACGGTTTACGGGCGCATTTTAACTAGTGCCCGTCGTCTGGCCTAGTAATTCTTCACTTTCTACATCATTTTGGCGTACTCTCCTAGGGTTAGGTGCTCTAATTTCAGTTGATTGTTCCCGATTCCTGTCGTTATTCATCCCACCCCATCCTAGGTCAGACCATTGACGAGTTTCTCTGTTGTCACCCCATGATGCGCCATTATTTTGTGTCTCCCATCTGCGTACATTTTGTTGCCTATGTTCTCTGTCATAGTTCTTCCACTGTACATTGTTCCCACTACGATATCTATGGTCCACGTTTTTGTGAGGCGGACGATTTACATTATTTTGCCAATTATGGCCTCTATTATTCCCTCCGTTGTTCACTCTTCTTTCACTTGTCTCTCTGCCTACGTTTCTCTCGCTCCTGTTGCTCGTTGAAAGCCAACTCCAACTCTTTTAGGATACCCTTGAGTCCTTCTACATCACTTCCATATCGGCCGACGAGCGTCTGCTGGTAGGAAATCGGCAACTTTATGTAGCACAATTTTATGATCTCTACCGCTGTGCAAGGGTCATCCAAATACTGATTTTTCTTGGCCAAGTTTTCGAAATACTTCACCGGACTACGGAACCTAGAACTCTCCAAGTCCCTGCTCACCATTATTTCCTGTTTGATCCTGTCCTGTCTCTCCTTGGACCAGTATTTGTTTAAAAATGCGTCACGAAACTCTTCATATGACGTGCACGTTTTTGTAATGTTCCGCATGCATTCGGTCGATGTTCCCTCGATATGTGAACATACGAAGTACGGTTTGTACACCAGAGGCCAGTGAGGAGGTAATGATAAATCAAATTGTCCAATGAAAGTTTCTGGTTGTAAAACATTACCCTCATCTTTTTAATGCTGAAATTTTCGCACAGAAATAAAATGCTTTAAGTCGAAAATTTCATTAGAATTTCTTCCCGCTCGGTCTACCACATTCTCACTTGGCGCTAACATTTCCTGTCTATCGTTATCTTGGGCAGCCTCTCTTCTACTCCGTCACGTTTTCATATCTGGAAAAACGTTGTGAGGTGCGCATTATAGGGTAACAATTATGCATATGAAACATCTCATTGCTGTTCTCCGTATTTGCAATTTGCGACCCAGTTGTGCCCTGTGTAGACTCGGGGGCGTATCTCTGCGATATTTCGTTGCTCTGCAGATACGCTTTCAGTCTGTAGTTGACGAGCACCCTTTATATTCGAGCACATTCTAATATCGTCTGGGCTTGACACGTTCGTGGCTCTTTCGGTTTCTGCTATTTCCAAATTGCCTACTGTTTCTTTTCTGAGATGTGATTTTTTACTAGGTTGCGACCTGACTTCCTGAGATGATGCTTTCTATGTTTTGTTCAAATTGGGGGAGCCCCGCGGTCATTGCCTTATTTGGCGCAGTTTCTGTCTTTTGTAGCTGCGTTATTCTACTTGTTTCACGCGTCTCTGCAACTTCACTAATGCACCTCTACCTATCATTGTCGTGTTTACTGTCTTCGCTAATGTTTCAAGAGCAATCCGCTTTGCCCTCCACGCTAGTAACAGCGCCTCATTCTCGGTTCTTCTGACCTCATCAATCTCTCGTTCTAGTTTTGTTCAGAGCATCACGACCTCATTTTGCACTTCCTTCGTTTCATGTTTTATCGACTGAATTTCGACACTAACGTTTTGAATTTTATTTCCCATTTCATCACTAACGTTTTGAATTTTATTTCCCATTTCAGCACTAACGTTTTGAATATTATTTCCCATTTCAGCACTAACGTTTTGAATTTTATTTCCCATTTCTGAGCTGACCTTCTGAAATTTACTTCCCATTTCACTTCTCATTGCTTTTAGGTATGCAAGGATGTCCAACACACCTGTGTTATCTAAATCTTTGCTCCTATTGTGACTTTCTCTTCCTCTACTCTTAGGTGATCGTCCCCGCTTTTCCGTTTCCATTTCTTGGTATTCAAGAAAGTCATCACCGCGCGCCCCTGATATGCTGCCTTGTGACGATGTTACTGACGGCGATCTACCACGATTCTTAGTTGTTCTGCGTTCACTTGGACTCCCTATATTATAGTCTAGTAACTACAAAATGATGAATGCTGTTTCTGCTTATACATTTATTGAAGATTAAAACCACTTTATATATTACAAACGTTTACATAATCAATGTCCAATGGACGTAAAGAGATACAAATGCATTTCCTAACTAATATTATTGATCAATAGCGCATATCTGCCCCTTTTTTATGGCTACGCAATCTAATGTAAATAACGCGAGATGACTGACGTCAAACACTAGAAGACACTACTTTCAAAGATGAGCTACAGTGGTGTGCAACCTACATCTACATTTATACTCCGCAAGCCACCCAACGGTGTGGGCGGAGGGCACTTTACGTGCCACTGTCATTACCTCCCTTTCCTGTTCCAGTCGCGTACGGTTCGCGGGAAGAACGACTGCCGGAAAGCTCCGTACGCGCTCGAATCTCTCTGATTTTACATTCGTGATCTGCTCGGGAGGTATAAGTAGGGGGAAGCAATATGTTCGATACCTCATCCAGAAACGCACCCTCTCGAAACCTGGACAGCAAGCTACACCGCGATGCAGAGCGCCTCTCTTGCAGAGTCAGCCACTTGAGTTTGCTAAACATCTCCGTAACGCTATCACGCTTACCACATAACCCTGTGACGAAACGTGCCGCTCCTCTTTGGATCACTGAAGGTGAACAGTCTTTACAACACACTACCTTAAGAGACAGTCTGTTACAAAGCGAAAAGAAAATAAATTCGTTACAATTGTAACTTTCTCGAAGAGAGGAATGGTTTTGAGTCTTATCTTTTCTGGGTCGGCGTGATGTGGCGACGGTGGTAGAAGCATGTTGAAGTTGCTGGAGGTCGTATTAGTTCAGCTGCAACTTTCTTACACGTTGGGTTGGCACAGTCCATACATCGTATATAAATTAACATTTGCTATAATTTGCCAACTGCGAAGTTACAGTCCATTTGCTGTTAATATTCATGGTTCACGATAGCACTGTTCCAGCAAAAACAGTCACTTACGTAGCAACACAGTCCACACTTTCCACATTGGCGGTTAGTGTTTTAGCATACGTCATATTTCGTTGTCAATAAAAATGAGCAATCTTAAATTCAAAGTCTATGCAAAGCAGTTCTATTCTAAACCGACGACAGTACTGTCTGTTCACGAATGCACTGGCAGTGCCACAAGCATCATTCTGCAAAAACCAACAGCGTAATGCAACGTCCGTTCAAAATGCCCAGCATAAAGTCAAATTTCAAACGTGTTTAACACACGAAAGTCCGGTATTAATATCGCATTAAACGCACACCATTACTACACACAGGACTTTCTTCCGTACCGCCCCCGCTCATGCGCCGTCCGCGACTGTCTGCCACACTGTTCGACACGACAACTATCGATACTTCTCTCGCTCCATAGTTCTTACAACACTTCTGCCTTTGCATTCCGTTTCACACAATACATTTACTGAAACTATTTGAAAGATCATCAGAAAAAATCTAAGTCTTAACATAAGGAACTCGTATATAAAACAGCAAAGTAAACATAGTCACACTTCATGTTCTACACTATATAACCAAATGAAAAATATTCTATGTCATCAGAAATATATCTCTGAAGTACAAGGCAGTAAAAGAGAGAAAAAAATTATATCTCGTTATTAGTCATGGCATCACAGACCCCACCTCCATACTGCGAAGATAGGACAGCCAGTATTCCAGAACTTCTAATTGGAAACCCCATAAGGAAATCTGTATTCCTCCAACATATACTTTTACAGGGGACTACTCGAGCGCCACCGAGGCAGTGGCTCGAGTCGAACGCAACGCAACTTTTCCAATTAGAGTAAGTGTTCAAACGTAGCACCGCCAATTTCAACACATTTAGTGATCCAATTTTCAAATGACCGTACACAGGACAGAAGCATATCTGCGGGAATGTCATCATAGGCGTTTCTAATACTGTTGACCATGTCTTCATGGCCTGTTGGCACTTCCTGGTACACCTTATCCTTTAAATAATCCCGCAGAAAGAAATCCGGCGACCTAGCGGGCTAATTAATAGGTCCACATCTGGCGATCCACTGACCAATGTACGAGGATCACTGCAAAAGAAATCCACACAACTTTTTTTATTAATCCATCTTCTGTTCTACATGTTTTAAAGTTTTACAGTGTGTAGATACATCCTTTAGGAACAATATTTTCATTTCTCCACATAATTTCCATCCCTCTCAACTGCCTTACGCCATCTTGGAACCAGCGCCTGTATACCCGCACAGTAAAATTCTTGACCAACCTCTTGGAGCCACTGTTTGGCAGTGTGCACAAGGGAGTCATCACTTCAAACCTTGTTCCACGAAGAGAGTCTCTCAGTTTCCCAAAGACATTACAGTCACATGGAGTCAGATCAGGACTGTAAGGTGGGTGTTTCAGTGTTGTCCATCCGAGTTTTGTGATCTCTTCCATGGTTTTTTGACTGACATGTGGCCGTGCATTGTTGTGCAACAGCAAAACATCCTGCTTTTTCCGATGTGGTCGAAGACGACTCAGTCGAGGTTGAAGTTTCTTCAGTGTCGTCACATATGCATCAGAATTTATGGTGGTTCCACTTGGCATGATGTCGACAAGCGAGAGTCCTTCGGAATCGAAAACCACTGTAGCCATAACTTTTCCAGCAGAAGGCGTGGTTTTGATTTTTTTTTTCTTGAGTGAATTTGCATGATGCCACTCCATTGATTGCCTCTTCGTCTCTGGTGAGAAATGATGGAGCCATATTTCATCGCCTGTCGCAATTCTTCCAAGAAATTCATCTCCACCATTCTCGTACTGTTCCAAAAGTTTCTTTGAGAGCCACTGTCAACATACTGGGAACCCACCTGGCACAAACCTTTTTTAATATCAACACTTCCTTCCCCTATCCCAACATAGCGTGACAATTCGTTCACTGTGATGCGTCCGTCAGCAGTCACCAATTCGTTAACTCTCTGCACATTGTCCGGAGTGTGTGCAGTACAAGGCCTGCCGCTGTGAGGACAATCCTCAATATTGCCGTGCCAGCTTTCATCACGTAACCTGCTTGCCAACCGACTAACTGCACTGCGATCGACAGCAGCATCTCCATACACTTTTTTCAACCTCTTGTGGGTGTTTACCACTGTCTCGTTTTCACAGTACACGAATTCTATGACAGCACGTTGCTTCTGACGAACGGCAAGTGTAGCAGCCATCTTGAAGACATGCTGTGATGGCGCCACTCACGGGAACGGGTTGAACTAAGTTTGAAAACAAGCGGGAAGGATGTATCTTCACACTGTAAATCTTTCACACATGCAGAATGAAAATGTAGTTTTACAAAAATAGTGTGCATTTCTTTTGGAGTGACCCTCGTAAATACGGTCTAACACCTCCCCTGCTTCAATTGCGTAACGCGCTGGGCAACCGTCATGTTGAAGCCACATACGCTGCTAAACGTCCAGGGCAACATCCTGCAGTAGTATTGGTGGTTCCTATCCCAAAAACCTTCTACATTTCCGTCCATTCCATTCGCCGTCGATAAAATACAGACCGATCAGTTTATTCCCCGGGACTCCCCACCATACTGAACAAGGATATTGATGATAAACTTACCGTAACCACTGGAGAATGTCTACACTCCAGTAATGCGTGTTATGCCGGTTAACGCTATCATGGTTTGTGAATGTAGACTCATCGGAAAATAGTACCTCGGCAAAGAACGTTGAGTTCGTTTGCATTTGTTGATGTGCCCATTCACAAAATGCTATCCGGTTACGAAAATCGGCGCCAAGAAATTCTTGATGCAGTGACTCTTGGTATGGATGATACTTATGATGATGCAGAATTGTGACAATACTACCCTCAAACATACCAAAATCGCGGTGTAATTGTTCGGCGCTTATCGGTGTGTTGTGGTGCACTGTCGATAGTACAACTATTTCATTAGCTTCTTTTGTAACAGGTTTGCTTCGTTTCCTTTTTCTGGTCTGTACGCTACCATCAGTCATACAGGTATTCACAGTCTTGTAAAAGAACGAACGAGAGCGAGCTTTCTCTGGTAAAAGCTCGGCATCAAGGCAACAGCAGCCTCAACATTACTCCTACTTTATCCCTAAATCAGGATCATTTCAATCTTTTCTCGTGCTGTTGCAACATTCCTCGTCCAATTACACATCTGTTCTCCAAATGATAGGTGCTCAGGCAATAAACACTGCGCCAGTATTATACTGATTAAACTCGCTACCTGGTCTACATCTGCACGATACGTGAGCTCCGGTCGCTGTGTACTAGTCTTGGCCACTGTTTCTATGTTTCGATACAGCGTATCGATACGTGGAACTGTTTCAGTGTTTCGGAACGGCTGCGGTTCACTGTTTCGAAACAGTGGTGTTTCATTCCGCCCCTGTCTCGGATAACCGGACCAGATTCGATCTCGAGCCAGACACAGAAACTGTATCGTTATTTCAAAATAAGGCTGTTTCAGTCCACCTGTGCTTGGAACGGACTAATTGTATCGAAACAGTGACGTTTCATTCCGCTCTGTGTCGGACGAGATTCGGGCCGGCACGAGTACTGAAACACAACATACCACTTCATGAAACACTTTCAAGAGTGTCGAAATCTTTTTGACAGGCAATAGCATGAAGCTTAAGATGTCCGAAAATAAAGCTTCGTTTCTAGCTGACTGTCCTATTCCGAAATGACGTAACATCTGCTTTATAAACACTAACCAAACAATAAAACAACGCATACTATTCACATTCAAAATAATAAATATGTGAAAATCATTCAGTTAAATTACACTTTTTTTATAACATACGCTTCTCTGTTCTGTGCAGTAATCATATTAAGAAACACAAGTAAACCTACAACATTTTGAATAAAGAAGGCGTAGAGTGACAGTTATTAGATACACACATAAATCTGACGTAGGTATAATTTCAAGCAATCTGTTTGACATATCACTTATAGTGTAATGGTGAACGGGAAGGGCTGGGGAGCATGGTGAATTTATAGTAACGGTTCGAAACACCTTGAAAGACAAAATTTTTTTCTGTTATATTTTGTTATTTGTTTGAATTATCTGTGAGTCAATGTGCCTATTATCCACAGTGATTCCCTTTGTGTGCATGGAAATTAGCAGGATGGGTATATTACCCGTACTAACGGAATGTGGGAATCCCAGTAGCACGTCCGTAGTTTCTGCAGTTTGCTCCCACCTCCAGTTCCGTTCGTGGTGGTTCTTCTGTCTTCAGCTATGGCTGTCCTCAGCCAATTGAAAAGTATGAAAGTCACACGACACGAAAGCAGTGCATTTGCATACGAAATGCCTATACGCCTAAGTGGTAGTTTCATACTTTCTGCAATATGATTAGCGCACTCGCTCCTCATTTGTGTTTATATGGACATACTTATACAGTAGACATTCAAGATGATAAAATGTGTAGGTTTATTAGATTACTTAACACAAACTGTTTCACTGTTTCGAAACAGCGCACCGAGCGAGGTGGCGCAGTGGTTAGCACACTGGACTCGCATTCGGGAGGACGAGGGTTCAATCCCGTCTCCGGCCATTCTGATTCAGGTTTTCCGTGATTTCCCTAAATCGTTTCAGGCAGATGCCGGGATGGTTCCTTTGAAAGGGCACGGCCGATTTCCTTCCCAATCCTTCCCTAACCCGAGCTTGCGCTCCGTCTCTAATGACCTCGTTGTCGACGGGACGTTAAACACTAACCACAACCACCACCACCTTCGAAACAGCGTATCGAAACATTACATTGTACTGTTTCATTTGTTTCGAAACAGTTACGTGTTTCAGTTTGCCCATCTCTACTGTGTACTATCTGTCATGATACGTCGTAGTTCGCAACGCGGCTACGGTGGCGCGTCGAGTAGTCCCCTCTTCGATATGTCGGAGGAATACAACCTTGCGAATGGGGTTTCCAATTATGAGTTATGAAATACTGACCTGATCTACCTTCGCAGAATGGAAGTGGGGTCCCACGTGCCATTGGATAGTCAAGGACTATCGAGTAGCATGTCGTAAATAATGATTGTGTAGCCATTTCTATTCCTCCGATTACAGCGCCATCTGTGGCGAAACGATGAAAATGCTTCAGACAAAACGTATAGAGACTTTGCCTTAGAATCGTAATCTGCAATAAGAAACGGTGGTTCCCACAGAAAATTTCAAAGTTGCGCGCCGCTACCTGCGCAAGGGTTGAGGTGGTGGGTCGACTGTGGAGTCGTTGGATGTGTCCTCCCCCCCTCCCCCCTTCACCGAGACAAACAAATTAGAATTATAACTTTTTTTGATTCGATGTGTAGTTTGCGAAATATTTTAATGTCTTTGATTAAAATGAACACCCTGTACAATGTAGAAACAAAACATAGCTAAATAAAAATTTCTGCGATATTGTATGTCTGAAAGTAAGAAAGTAAACATATTACAGGAACACCTTCGCGGCCTTTGAATGACTCTCGAAATCATGTGCAGGAAATGAGACTGTACGGTCTACGTAATCCACCAGACAGATACCCTCTAGTATTGCGCAATATTCCAATATTCTAAGATATAAATTGAACCTTAAATTCTCAGTCGGGCCGGCCGCTGTGACCGAGCGGTTCTAGGCGCTTCAGTCTGGAACCGCGCGTCCGATACGGTCGCAGGTTAGAATCCTGCCTCGGGCACGGATGTGTGTGATGTCCTTAGGTTAGTTAGATTTAAGTAATTCTAAGTTCTAGGAGACTGACGACCTCAGATGTTAAGTCCCATAGTGCTCAGAGCCATTTGAACCACTTTTCTCAGTCGGGTGTTCGTTTGCAGTAATGATTTCGAGCAACATCCAAAGGCGCTTCGATTGTTTATCTATCCTATTTTTTTCTTACTTTTAAACAAATCATTTCACAAATGATTTTAACCTTTTTTTTCAAAATTTACTATTCCATTTTTTATTCACAATTAAATATTGCGCAAATGTAATGGTTTATGTCAAAATAGATGGGCCTTGAAGAGATCAACTTCTGACACTTCATTTACATATCTAGCAACTGCTGCTCGTTAAATACTTCAACTGTCTCTCAAACCACTAATTAAGTTTTTCTTAGTTACCTTTATTACTCGCAATCAAGTAACTTTTATTTTTTTACAAAACTAGGTCTCAAGCTGGTAAATATTATAGGCGTCTGTCAATTTTCGACTAGTAGTTTTGCTACGGCAATTCGTCCAAAAATTTTCCTCAAATAAATAATTACGTTACACTTGATTACCCTGACTTCTTTTCAAGTAATTAACTTTTAATTTTTTTTTTTTTTTTTTTTTTTTTTTGCAAAACCAGACATCACCCCATTTTTCCATTTCCCACACTTCACTTGGCTATGAAAATTCGTACAAAATACATTATGTATTTTCTAAGGAGCCTTTTTTCGCTCCACTCAAACATTTGACCAATAACGTAATATAAAAGGAATGTAATTTAAGTCCTAACTTTCGGCTCAGATTAGTATACCTGTTATCGGCTGTCTCGGAAAAGCTCGAGTTTTGCCGCCTAATTACAAATGTACTTTCTGCTTAGCTTTTCGAATCTGTTGACGCTAGTTTGATACCCAGACCGTCTACTTGACTTTAAACATCGAAGGTTGAGGAGTTGTTTTTTTTCATATCCGATGTGCAACACTCATTCATATTGTTCGCGCCCTCAACCAGTAAGACACTGCTCTATAACGTACCACGATATTCTGAGACTAACTGGTAAACCCTAGAAGGTGTTGTGCAAAAGGCGCCGGAGAATCTCAGGAGTACGTTCTGCTGTACTTGCCGCAGTACGGTTCTGCAGCACTCTGGTCGAACGCGATGCGCCCACACGCTTAAGATTGTCATTTTTGTCCTAACAATGTACTTTTAGGGCGCCTTGCCTCAATATGCAAAAACGGAACCTATATAGGTTCGTTTTGTTGTACATCTGCCGTCTGTCTGTCTCTCTGTCTGCCCGACTGTTAAGAATCCTTTTCCTCAGAAAACGGGTAGACGGTAGAATCATGAAATTTTACGAGAAGCAAAATTTTACAGTACAAGTAAAGCAAAAAAATCTGGAAACTGTTAAACTGTAATTATATCACACAAAAATATCTTTTGCAGTTAAAACCTTTATCATCCGACAAAAGCGTAATAGACGAGCTCTACTGCATGCAAACACAAAACGTATGTTGTAGTCATGTTTTAGATAGTAAATAAAACTCTCTTATCAGATCTTCGATGTATACATGTATAAACTGAAGTCCTCTGCTCGCTCCTTTTTGTATGTCAGGACTAGTCTCAAAAACTACTCCAGAGATTTTGATACGGTCTTACAATTTCTAGGACCGATATCTTGCCAGTATCCGTGTATATATATAATTAACTTTGCATGGACCCTTCAGTGCGCAAGTCCTACTCGCATCTGATCGATTTTTATGTATTTTAATTGTTTTAATCAAAGGCTGCAGAGTGGCTACAGGTAGCTACCTGCGAGCTACCCTGCTGAAGGACTGTAAATAGTGGCTGAATGATAAACAATATTTCTCTTGTCAGCTAACGAGACCCTCGAGAGAAATTTGGGATTTAATTCACCTTTTAGTGGTTGATGGGACACACATGTCCCAGTACAGTAATACGCAATTTTAGCATTGGGACTTTTCTGTCTTATACCTGTCTAGTAATACCATCTAGTGAAAAGCTTTTGGGGCTTGGACAGTAATACTACAGACTATGGGCTGGATGTATAAAACGCTGTGAGTGATCGAGTGGGTTGGCATGTGTTCATAGCTGGTACAGTACATTTGTTTCATGAAAATCAAATCATTCCAGAAATGTCTGAAGTGAGTAATTGTATTTCGTTATACATTCCAGACATTGCTATCAAACATTGCTAAAGTCACAAGAAATTCTTCTGTTTGTACATCATTCGTAGTCAGTGACACGTATGTGCGCCAAAACACTTTATAGAATGTAAAACACAATGGTATGTGGCATGTCAAAGCCATCTGTATATAATATGTTGAAATTCTGTTCCTGATACTTAGTGTTTTTCATTGCCATGAGAATAAAGATGTTTTGGCACTAATTTCTTATAGTTTTTTTTCATATTTACCACGCTGATAAGGAGTATCTACATATAAAAATTTAATTTTGAAAATCCTAGATTCGAATGAAAACTTGAATCGTGATTGGTTCGTGGGACATATCTATCCCAACATACCGATTTTTCAAAAGAAGCTGTTAATAAAAGAGTAATAGTGATCATGACAGGAGACAGCTTTGGACCTTTTGTTTTTGAAATATGTGTAAAATGAGGTTCAACCACGAAAACATTAACCTGGGATACTTATTTATTTATTTAACCGGATCAGATTAGGGCCTTCGACCTCTCTCTTACAATAGACTGGGGTTATACGCATACAATAATTTTTACATCACTATTACCTGAATAATGAGAATAATTTAAATATAATACTTAGTAATTAAATGATACTAATAGAACTAACATGATTCGAAATAAGATTTTAATGTAACAACTGCCATTTGAAATAATATAATGGATTAAGAAGAAATAACAATATTACTACTACTACTACTACTACTACTACTAGTACTACTGATAGTAGTAGCGGTAGTAATAGTAGTACAGTTAAGAATAAAAACAGTGACAGTAGAAGATATATACTGTATTTATTTGAGATTCTGTGATACAACGTGTTCTGAAGGAAATAAATTCAGATAGACTGCACCACATAGTTGTTGTGGGGTATGAGGAAAGACCTCATAGTAGCGAAAGATGCTTAGTTATAATGAGGTGAAGCGGTGGGTACACGATAAAGGCAGACATTATTCTTGTTTTGATAAATATGTCATCAGCAGTCTTGAAGCTGAAGGCGTTGTGTAGTTGTCTGATACAGTGAGGGAGACCGTTCCAGAGCCGGCTCCCAGTTGCCGAAAAGGACTAAGAGAAGGCAGTTGCATGATGGAATGGCACAGGAAAGATTTTACGCTGCGTACTCAACGACGACTCCCTACATGGAGGCGAAGTCAGAATCGTGTAAGTTCGCAACACTACAGTGCCTAACCGTTCTAACTATAAAATCTCCTGAGAGCAAAGACTGCAAGGCCGTCTGTAGCAACAAAGCTCATACCAAACAACTGTGGAACACGGGCGCTCAAAAAGGAAGAACACTTTCTCTCCACCGCTAGCTTCCCAGCAAAGCTCAGCCACCCTCCCTCGTAACTGCAGAAGGTGAATCGCATTCTCGAAACCACACAGTATTCTCCCTCTCTGCAGATTCTTCCAAACGCCGACCAACGATATATTTCTTTTCTCGTCCAGCGCGGAAAGTTTGTGAGGAAATACCTATCCCCATTAATTGGGAATGCATACAATGGAACGCTTCTCAGAGTAAAAATCCTCAAAAATAACCCAGCCTGCGTGATTTCCGAAGTAACGCTTCCTTGTTCCTCTCTGCTGCGTCCAAAATTTTCAGAGTTACCGATTATCCTTCCGGCCTAGCTACAATACCAGCCAACCGACGCTCTATGGCGTTGCTCTCAAACGTCGATGATTACTGAATACCGAGATGTGTTGTTTATTAGGATACTAATTTGACTGTTGGTAGCACTTTGCAAGTCACTAGTGGTTTCTTCCGTCGATTTCGTGCAGTTTTTTACAAACATCCTCCGCAGCACTTGACGATTCTTGGCTGTCAGTACAGTGGATCTGCCTGGTCTTGTTTTACCTGTGGTTGTCCCTTCGCGTTTCCAGTTCACAGTCACATCACCAACAGTCGACTTGGATGCCTTATGAAGGGTTGGGAAGTCCCTGATGGATTTGTTACTCAGATGACACGCAATGACTAGTTCTCCTTTGAAGTTACTGCACCAAAGAAGACGAAGTACATATTCCTGAATTCCAATCAAGAACAACTGCCAAGCTGAGAAACATAGAAGTAGATATCCTCGGTGTAACGAAGCAGCTTAAATCACTTAATAAAGGCAAGGCCTCCGGCCCAGATTGTATACCAGTCAGGTTCCTCTCAGAGTATGCTGATAAAATAGCTCCATATTTAGCAATTGCATACAACCACTCGCTCACAGAAAGATCCGTACCTAAACACTGGAAAATTGCTCAAGTCACACCAATACCCAAGAGGAAAGTAGGAGTAATCTGCTGAATTATAGGCCTATATCACTAGCGTCGATTTGCAGTAGGGTTTTGGAACATATACTGTATTCGAACATTATAAAGTTCCTCGAAGAAAACGATTTATTAACACATAGTCAGCACGGCTTCAGAAAATATCGTTCTTGTGAAACACAACTAGATCTTTATACTCACGAAGTAATAAGTGTTATCGACAGGGGATGTCAAATTGATTCCATATTTTTACATTTCCAGAAGGCTTTCGACACCGTCCCCCACAAGCGTCTTCTAAAAAAGCTGCGTGCCTACGGAGTATCGTCTCAGTTTATAAAATGACCTTTTTTAATAATAATATGGATATTTGTATATGTGTTTGGAGAGAGAAATTGATTTTTGATTGAGATTTTTACTTTAAGTCGTAATTTTGGTTGCTGCCTACTTAAATGATCAGCTTCTGAACCAGTTGGTGACTTATTACAATTTGGAGGAAGTTATTGTTCTTTAAGGTTTAAAATACGACTCTGTTAGTTACTTGGCCGTATTGCGGATAGCTTTTAGCCCAAGTTTTCGTAACTTTTCACACCTAAGGGACCACTGTTGTAAGTAAATAACATCAAACAGCAATCTGCTTCTCGTGAGAAAAGGAGATTGCTTAGCACACAAACTTCCTTCAAACTACACGTCCTGCTACATCAAAATTGGTCAGTGGAGTTCAGCACCATACTATGGTACAAGAACATAATCCAGCTACTGTAATTAAGAAATTATGATAGGTTGTTACTTATTGAATGAAAACTATAGAGAATGCATTTCTTTTCCTGTATTTTAGTGAACTTCGAACACTTACAATTCTGTCGATTGATAGACGGCAGCGACAATGAAGTTCACCTCCTTTTCCAAAAACAAGATATTTCTATTCTTCACTTCCAAAAAATTTGCATACATAAATGTTTGGCAACTCTTCCACATACTTTACTCGGTTTTATCACTAAAATACCAATTTCGATTACGTGATAAGTCACACAAATCTGAAGGCTGTACACTCAACTAAATACTTAGGGATTACAATTACAAATCACCTAAATTGGAACGATCACATAGATGATATTGTAGGTAAAGCAAACCAAAGACTGCGATTCATTGGCAGAACACTTAGAAGATGCAACAGGTCTGCCAAAGAGACTGCTTACACCACGCTTGTCCGCCCTATTCTGGAGTATTGCTGTGCGGTGTTGGATCCGCATCAGGTGGGACTGACGGATGACATCGAAAAAGTACAAAGCAGGGCAGCTCGTTTTGTATTATCGCGAAATAGGGGAGATAGTGTCACAGACATGATACGTGAATTGGAGTGGCAATCATTAAAACAAAGGCGTTTTTCGTTGCGACGGGATCTTCTCATGAAATTTCAATCACGTTTTCTCCTCCGACTGCGAAAACATTCTGTTGGCACCCACCTACATAAGGAGAAATGATCATCACGATAAAATATGAGAAATCAGGGCTCGCACAGAATAATTTAAGTGTTCGTTTTTCCCGCGTGCCGTTCGAGAGTGGAACGGTAGAGAGACAGCTTGAAGGTGGTTCATTGAACCCTCTGCCAGGCACTTTATTGTGAATAGCAGAGTAATCACGTAGATGTAGATGAGGTAGTGTATCTGCTCTCGTCGACACATAGCCAGGATAGCTGGGCATTTAGTGATGAATCGTGATCGACAAATCGAAAGTCGCAGATACAGGGTTATTACAAACGATTGAAGCGATTTCACAGCTCTACAATAACTTTACTATTTGAGATATTTTCACAATGCTTTGCACATACATACAAAAACTCAAAAAGTTTTTTTAGGCATTCACAAATGTTCGATATGTGCCCCTTTAGTGATTCGGCAGACATCAAGCCGATAATCAAGTTCCTCCCACACTCGGCGCAGCATGTCCCCATCAATGAGTTCGAAAGCATCGTTGATGCGAGCTCGCAGTTCTGGCACGTTTCTTGGTAGAGGAGGTTTAAACACTGAATCTTTCACATAACCCCACAGAAAGAAATTGCATGGGGTTAAGTCGGAAGAGCGTGGAGGCCATGACATGAATTGCTGATCATGATCTCCACCACGACCGATCCATCGGTTTTCCAATCTCCTGTTTAAGAAATGCCGAACATCATGATGGAAATGCGGTGGAGCACCATCCTGTGGTACGTTTAGCTCCCTGCTTGCTTTATTCGTCGACTTCCGCGGCTACGCGTGAAACTTGCCCGCACGCGTTCAACCGTTTCTTCGCTCACTGCAGGCCGACCCGTTGATTTCCCCTTACAGAGGCATCCAGAAGCTTTAAACTGCGCATACCATCGCCGAATGGAGTTAGCAGTTGGTGGATCTTTGTTGAACTTCGTCCTGAAGTGTCGTTGCACTGTTATGACTGACTCATGTGAGTGCATTTCAAGCACGACATACGCTTTCTCGGCTCCTGTCGCCATCTTGTCTCACTGCGCTCTCGAGCGCTCTGGCGGCAGAAACCTGAAGTGCGGCTTCAGCCGAACAAAACTTTATGAGTTTTTCTACGTATCTGTAGTGTGTCGTGACCATATGTCAATGAATGGAGCTACAGTGAATTTAAGAAATCGCTTCAATCATTTGTAATGGCCCAGTACTTCGTACACTGGCGCTCATGGCCAGCTCGAATCGCAGTGAACGTTCCCGATTAAGACCTTGAAGGATAATATCACTGCAATCAACAATTTGAAGTGGAATCGTTTGTACAAGTTTCTTTTTTCGGTCAAGAGGAAAGAGCTTTTAATATTTTTGTAGTGGAAATAGAGACAGTGTTGCCTTCTTGTAAATTGTGGTTGTATAGGATACTGACGAGCAGTTTGGAGAACAGCAACCTCAAGTCACCATTGGCGGCCAAATATTGGCGCTGAACATTTTCTATCAGAATTCGAACTGACTATCTCGAGCTACAGAGTGTTCAGGCTACTGCTAAAAACAGGCACAGAGGATAGACAAAAAAAGGAAAAACCAAAACCCCAACAGATTACGATACCTAATAGGATGATAGGATGTAGGAAAAACGCTGGAATTCCAAACAGCTTCCAGTCATTTTGGAATGGATAAATGCGATACAGTATGATTTTACATGGGAATCTGATACCATTCTTCATGCAACAGATTGATAAGTTCATGTAACGACGATGGAGGAGGATAGTGATCATATATTCTTTTCTCCAGAATAGACCACAAAGGCTGATTAATATTGAGATCTGATAACTGTGGTGGGCAGAAGACATGCGACAATTCATCGTCGTACGCACAAAACCAGTGCTGAAGCCGTGTGGTAGGGGCCCTGTCGCCTTGGAACACAGCAGCACCATTGGAGGACAAACGTTGTTGCATGGGATGGACTCCATCAGCCAAAATGGACAGATGGCAGTGATGCGATCTTACAGAGTAACCATGGGCTCATGGAAGACCTCGATATGACTGGACAAATCATCACCCAGTCCCCGCCATGTTTCACTCTTGGGACGTCCATTCGGCCAGAGGTTCGAAAGTGTGAAACAGGACACATCCGACCAAATGACTTTCTGCTATTACTCCATAGTCCAGGTTTTATGGCTTCAGCACCACATTTTCCTGTTACGACTATTTGCATCACTGATGAGAGGCTTCGGAATTCCAACTCTCCCTGCAATTTCCTCCTTATGCAACCCCCTTCGCGTTATTTTGGTTCTGACAGAGTTAGCGAGTGCGACATTCAGTTCTGCAGTGACTTCAGCAGCTGGCGCTCTCTTACTTTTCGCCGCAGTAACCCTGTTGAACGACAGTCTGTCACGATCACACAACACGCACTTGCGTCCGCGTTGTGACTCAGTGAAAGATGTGTTTCCGCTATCCCTCTATGCGGCATAAATCTTCGATTCGGGCCTCTTGAAACATCCAACACTTCAGCTACCTCGCTTATGGTAACACCAACCACGCGACCACCAACAATTTGCCCACGATCGAAGTCACTGAACTTCAACATAAAGCAATGACAACTACACAGACCACTGTTTTGACTACGGCTGACACTTGCAAAGTGTTGAGAATATTTCACATGTGCCGTTCGTGGTCAAACACAGCAGTGCAGTATTCAGGTCAGCCACAAAATATCTAGGAGGGGCACTTGACAGGTCTCTTACTATCGAAAAGCTATGAACGATCTGCAAGTAAAAAGTTTCCACCAGAAACAATCCTCTACGGAAATTGGCCGGTGCAAAGTGGGGTAGTCAGCCTCAAACGCTACTAACCTCTGTAATGGTTGCAATGGCTCTGAACACTATGGGACTTAACTTTTGAGGGCATCAGTTCCCTAGAACTTAGAACTACTTAAACCTAACTAACCTAAGAACATCACACACATCCATGCCCGAGGCAGGATTCGAACCTGCGACCGTAGCGGTTGCGCGGTTCCAGACTGTAGCGCCTACAACAGCTCGGCCAATCCGGTCGGCTAACCTCTGTAATGCCACTATCCTATATCGCGGCAGATTATGTTATCTACTATAATTCAACACACGCCAAACAGGCGGACATAGCTCTCAATGACACCTGCAGAACGATAACAGATTGCTTGAAATGCACTCCAGTCGAATACCTGCAGCACCTCCGGGGAACAGCACCATCTCTTTTTCGAAGAGAAGTAGCAGCGAATGAGGAAAGAAAGAAAGTGGAGCAGGAGAGAATGCATCGCTTGTACCGGGACGAATCGCACCCACAACGTCTGAAGTTTCCTAAGAACATCGACGACACTTGGGACCAGTGTTGAAAAAGCAAGTACGAGGGTCACTCCAAAACAAATGCACACTATTTTTTTTAAATACATCTTTTATTCTACATGTTTGAAAGTTTTACAGTGTGTAGATACATCCTTTAGGAACAATATTTTCATTTCTCCACATAATTTCCATTCCTCTCAACTGCCTTACGCCATCTTGGAACCAGCGACTGTATACCCGCACGGTAAAGCTCTGGACCAACCTGTTGGAGCCACTGTTTGGCAGTGTGCACAAGGGAGTCATCATCTTCAAACCTTGTTCCACGAAGAGAGTCTTTCAGCTTCCCAAAGAGATGATAGTCACATTGAGTCAGGTCAGGACTGTGGACTGTAAGGCGGGTGTTTCAGTGTTGTCCATCCGAGTTTTGTGATCGCTTCCATGGTTTTTTGACTGACATGTGGCCGTGCGTTGTCGTGCAACGGCAAAACATCCTGCTTTTGCCGATGTGCTCGAAGACGACTCAGTCGAGCTTGAAGTTCCTTCAGTGTCGTCACATATGCATCAGAATTTATGGTGGTTCCACTTGGCATGATGTCCACAAGCAAGAGTCCTTCGGAATCGAAAAACACTCTAGCCATAACTTTTCCAGCAGAAGGCGAGGTTTTGAATTTTTTTTTCTTGGGTGAATTTGCATGATGCCAGTCGATTGATTGCCTCTTCGTCTCTAGTGAAAAATGATGGAGTCATGTTTCATCACCTGTCATAATTCTTCCAAGAAATTCATCTCCACCATTTTCGTACTGT
Source organism: Schistocerca americana (assembly GCF_021461395.2). Lineage (NCBI taxonomy): Eukaryota > Metazoa > Arthropoda > Insecta > Orthoptera > Acrididae > Schistocerca > Schistocerca americana. The sequence continues at coordinate 471,649,675 of NC_060125.1, forward strand.
TCCAAAAGTTCGCTGCATACCGTTTTTCTTGTTTCTTTGTGAGCCACTGTGAACATCCTGAGAACCATACCTGGCACAAACCTTTTTTAACGCCAACACTTTCAGTATTCTGCAAACACTTCCTTCCCCTATCCCAACTTAGCGTGACAATTCGTTCACTGTGATGCGTCTGTCAGTAGTCACCAATTCGTTAACTCTCTGCACATTGTCTGGAATGTGTGCAGTACGAGGCCTGCCGCTGCGAGGACAATCCTCAATATTGCCGTGCCCGGTTTCATCGCGTAACCTGCTTGCCCACCCACTAACTGTTCTGCGATCGACAGCAGCATCTCCACACACCTTTTTCAACCTCTTGTGGATGTTTCGCACTGTCTCGTTTTCACAGCACACGAATTCTATAACAGCACGTTGCTTCTGACGAACGTCAAGTGTAGCTGCCATCTTGAAGATATGCTGTGACGGCGCCACTCACGGGGACTGGTTGAACTAAGTTTGAAAACAAGTGGGAAGGATGTATCTACACACTGTAAAACTTTCACACATGCAGAATGAAAACTGTATTTTTACAAAAATAGTGTGCATTTCTTTTGGAGTGACCCTCGTAATTGTGCAGGGCTAGGACCTACCTTCCCCTTGACTTGAGTAGAGCTTCAGAGAGTGGACCACTTGAAAGTACCTGAACATACTGAGATCTGGAGTTGGCATATCGATGGTTAATTTGCCAAGATTATATTCAGTGCGTCTGTCGAGAAGACCAGACTGTTCATCACACACTTCAGCGTCGACTGTGTCGAGCTTCCTGCACAGAAGATCGAATTTATCAAGGGTCAGAAAATGAACTGGAAGTGGCCAAGTTTTGGTCAAAAGTAATACAATGATAACTGTGTATATATCATGTATGTTTTTGATAGTAGAATAAAAAAACAAATTGCATCGTGCAGGAGCTCGAGTGGAGACAGGCGCTGTCCCTCAGGCTTTTGTACCGGGGAAGCGCCCCCTCACGATTGGGTTTGGGGACGCGCCACTGTGGAATGCCTGCGAGGCGAGACGGGAGCAGCTGTCTAGCTGTCTGCGGCCGTCCAGAGGAAGCCGGCAATTGGCCGACGCCCATGCTTCGCCGTGCCGGCGGGACAACACGGAGAGCGCCGAAGCGGCCGGTATTTGCCCCTTCCTGGAATGTGGAGAACACACTTTTCATTAATTACAAGCTTTTTATCTGATGAATGTGAAGATCGTGAGAGGAGATGAGGCAGGCACAGACCACTACTTAGTCACGCCAGAGTTACTACAACGAATATATACGTAGTAAGCCAGGTGTTCTCACACTTTTTCCTTCACGCCCCCTTCTGAAACATAAATTATTCTGCCCCCGCCCACTGTTTTTCTTTCCTTCCTCAGCACTTCTCAACATAGCACAAAAACGGGTCACAAAATCTATTTACTGTCCACCCCCGGTAGCTGAGTGGTCAGCGTAGCCGAATGTTAATCCTAAGGGCCCCGGTTCGATTCCCGACTGGGTCGGAGATTTTCTCCGCTCAGGGACTGGGTCCTAATCATCATCATTTCATCCTCATCGACGCGCAAGTCGCCGAAGTGGTGTTAAATCGAAAGACTTACACCCGCCGAATGGTCTACCCGACGGGAGGCCCTAGTCACACGACATTTACATCTATTTACGTCCATCTAATTACTGCACCTAACAGTTACAACAACTACTACTACAATAATAGTAATTATTATTAGAGAGTGTCCTCCGAGCACATCAGACTTAAACGTCTTTTTAAAGTTATCATTGCTTAGTTTTATTCAAAAGTGGTGAAGTTAACGATTACAGTTACGTTATAAATAACCACGGCAGTCTGTACAGTTATTGGATCTCAGGACATATATATATAGTTAAAGTTTAACTGCTTCCATCTACACTGAAGTGCCAAAGAAACTGTTATAGGCATGCGTATTCAAATACAGAGATATGTAAACACGCAGAATACGGCGCTGCTGTCAGCGACGCCTATATCAGACTACAAGTGTCCGGCGCAGCTGTTAGATCGCTTACTGATGCTACAATAGCAGGTTGTCAAGATTTAAGTGAGTTTGAACGTGGTCGACGCACGAGCGATAGGACACAGTATCTCCGAGGTAGCGATGAAGCGGGGATTTTCCCGTGCGAATATACCCTGAATATCAGTTTCTAACAAACAATTCAACAAAACCTGACGTTTTAATTTCACGCAAGGGGCATGTGATTAGTGAAACTGAACAGTTCAAATTTCTATGTGTTCAGATAGATAGTAAGCTGTCGTGGAAAGCCCACGTTCAGGATCTTGTTCAAAGACTTAATACTGCCATTTTTACTATTTGAACGGTATCAGGAGTGAGTGATACTTCTACACGAAAATTAGTCTACTTTGCTTATTTTCATTCGCTTATGTCGTATGGTATTATATTTTGGGGTAACTCTTCCCATTCTACAAGGATATTTTTGGCTCAGAAACGGACGGTTCGGGCAATCAGTGGTGTGAGTTCACGAACCTCTTGTCGACCTCTGTTCACGAGGTTGGATATTTTGACATTGGCCTCTCAATATGTCTATCCCTTATTGTCGTTTCTTGTTACCAGTATTAGTTTATTTCCAACAATAAACAGATTTCACTCGGTTAATACTCGTCAGAAATCACACCTGCATTTGGATCGGACTTGCTTAACTCTAGTGCAAAAATGTGTGCTGTATACTGCTGCATCCATTTCCAATAAGCTGCCACTCCAATTCAAAAATCTTAGCAGTAATCCACGCGCTTTAAAATCGAAACTCAACAGTTTCCTCATGGGTGACTCCTTCTATTCTGTAGTGGAGTTCCTTGAAAAATTAAGCTGATTCTTATTGTACTGCTGATAGCGTTTACTTAAAGTTATGGACTGGCTTTTTTCATCTTCATGAACATTTAGTTTTATCTGTTATTACTTTTATGTTGTAATTTCATGTACTGACACGTTCCATGACCTTGGAGATATACTCCTCAATTTGGTCCTACCGAACTTGACGTTTAAATTTTAAAAAATCAAGAATACGGCAAAAAATCAAATCTCCGACATCGCTGCGGCCGGAAAAAGATCCTGCAAGAACGGGACCAACGACGACTGAAGAGAATTGTTCAACGTGACAGGAGTGCAACCCTGCCGCAGATTACTGCAGATTTCAATGAAGGGGCCATCAACAAGTGTCAACGTGCGAACCATTCAACGAAACATCATAGATTTGGGCTTTCGGAGCCGATGGCCCACTCGTGTACCCCCGATGACTGCACGACACAAAGCTCTACGCCTCGCCTGGGCCCGTCAACACCGATATTGGACTTTTGATGACTGGAAACATGTTGCCTGGACGAACGAGTGTCGTTTCAAATTGTATCGAGCGGATGGACGTGTACTGGCATGGAGACAACCTCATGAATCCGTAGCCCTGCAAGTCAGCAGGGGACTGTTCAAGCTGGTGGAGGCTCTGTAATGGTGTGGAGCGTGTGCAGTTGGAGTGATATGGGACCCCTGACACGTCTAGATGCGACTCTGACAGGTGACACGCACATAAGCATCCCGTCTGATACCACAATCCATTCATGTCCATAATGCATTCCCACGGACTTGGGCAATTCCAGCGGGACAATGTGACACCCCACACGTCCAGAATTGCAACAGAGTGACTCCTGGAACATTCTTCTGAGTTTAAACATTACCGCTGGCCACCAGACTCCCCAGACACGAAAATTATTGAGCACATCTGGGATTCCTTGCAACGTACTGTTCAGAGAGATTGCCACCCCCTATTACTCTTAGGATTTATGGACAGCCCTGCAGGATTCATGGTGTCAGTTCCCTGCGGCACTACTTCAGACATTAGTCGAGTCCATGCCACGTCGTGTTGCGGCACTTCTCTGTGCTCGTGGGGGCCCTACACAATATTAGGCAGGTGTGCCAGTTGCTTTGACTCTTCAGTGTATATTGCTTTCAATTCATTTAAAATGTTTTAATGTTTGAAAGATCGCGACGATAGAACTATAATTAACACGTAAATGCCAATTTAAAAACCGTTATACCTTTTGCAATTTTGTCATATGAGGACATGGTTGGAGACCGTGGCTGTTGGCCGCAGCTCGTGGTCGTGCGGTAGCATTCTCGCTTCCCGCGCCCGGGTTCCCGGGTTCGATTCCCAGCGGGGTCAATGATTTTCTCTGCCTCGTGACGACTGGGTGTTGTGTGATGTTCTTAGGTTAGTTAGGTTTAAGTAGTTCTAAGTTCTAGGGGACTGATGACCATAAATGTTAAGTCCCATAGTGCTCAGAGCCATTTGAACCGTGGCTGTTATTTGAAGACAAATGTTGATGGTGTTGAGGCAGCAACCAGCCACAAATTTATTTTCAGTTCCGTTACCGCTTTCGAATCGTTACGATTCATCTTCAGACGGTTCATGCTTTCGTTACAACATTATTTTTACAGATTAATCGTCCTAAAATACGAATAATACATAATAATAAGCACGCCACACAGATGGTTGCGTTATAGATTTTCATTGGATGTGACTTACGTGCAATGTCGGTTTGGAGTGTTTGTTTTCAGTACATTCGTCCAACAGATGTGAATACATTCCCACTGCATTCTTATCGAATGTAATGAAAACAGACACTCCAAACCGACATTTCACGTAAGCCACATCCAATGAAAATCTATAACGCAACCATCTGTGTGGCGTGCTTGTTGTTATGTATTATTCATATTTTAGGACGATTAATCTGTAAAAAAAATGTAACGAAAGCGTGAACCGTCTGAAGATGGATGATAACGATTCGAAACCGGTAACGGTACCCTTTGAATAAAGGAACTGAAAATAAATTTTTGGCTCGTTGCTATCTCAACACCATCAACATTCGTTATACATTTATCAGTCATAACATTATGACCACCGATCTATTACAGATATAAATCCATCCAGGCGATAGCAGCGTCACCTGGCGAGAAATGGCTGCTAGTCAGCCACAGGCACGGTGCATGTAGTGAGCGCCCTCTCCCTGTGTGGGATGGAGAAGGAGCGCGATCTATCTGAGTCTGACCGACGGCAGATTGTGATGGTCCGAAGGCTAGGCACGAGCATTTCGGAAACTGTGTGACTTGTCGGGTGTTCGCAGGATGCTGTGGTGAGGGCCTCAGCACGTGGTGAAAGCAAGATGAAACGACGTGCAGACGTCGTGTGGTTGGGCGGCCACCCCGCATTACGGGTGTCGGAAGTCGTAGGCTGGGCAGGCAGGTAAAACAGGACAGGCGGAGAGCAGTGGCGCAACTAACATCAGACGGTAATGCTAGGTAGAGAACAAGTGTGTCTGAACACACGGTGCACGGAACACTGCTAACGATGGACACCGCTGTCGACGACCCACGCATGCGCCAATATTAACATCATGACATCGGCGACTACGATTGAAATGGGCACGTGACCATCGCCCCTGGGCGTTGATACAGTGGCAGAGCGGTGCATGGTCTGACGAAAGGTCCGTACCCAAAACTGGAAAGTTGCACAGGTCACACCAATATTCAAGAAAGGTAGTAATCCACTAAATTACAGGCCCATGACGTTAACGTCGATATGCACCAGGATTTTAGAACATATATTGTGCTCTAACATTATGAGTTACCTCGAAGGAAACGGTCTGTTGACGCAGAAGGAAATGGTCTATTGACGCACAGTCAACATGGGTTTAGAAAACATCGTTCTTGTGAAACACAACTAGCTCTTTATTCACATGAAGTGCTGAGTGCTATTGACAAGGGATTTCAGATCGATTCTGTATTTCTGGATTTTCGGAAGGCTTTTGACACTGTGCCACACAAGCGGCTCTTAGTGAAATTGCGTGCTTATGGAATATCGTCTCAGCTATGTGACTGGATCTGTGATTTCCTGTCAGAGAGGTCACAGTTCGTTGTAATTGACGGAAAGTCATCGAGTAAAACAGAAGTGATTTCTGGCGTTCCCCAAAGTAGTGTTATAGGCCCTTTGCTGCTCCTTGTCTACACTCCTGGAAATGGAAAAAAGAACACATTGACACCGGTGTGTCAGACCCACCATACTTGCTCCGGACACTGCGAGAGGGCTGTACAAGCAATGATCACACGCACGGCACAGCGGACACACCAGGAACCGCGGTGTTGGCCGTCGAATGGCGCTAGCTGCGCAGCATTTGTGTACCGCCGCCGTCAGTGTCAGCCAGTTTGCCGTGGCATACGGAGCTCCATCGCAGTCTTTAACACTGGTAGCATGCCGCGACAGCGTGGACGTGAACCGTATGTGCAGTTGACGGACTTTGAGCGAGGGCGTATAGTGGGCATGCGGGAGGCCGGGTGGACGTACCGCCGAATTGCTCAACACGTGGGGCGTGAGGTCTCCACAGTACATCGATGTTGTCGCCAGTGGTCGGCGGAAGGTGCAAGTGCCCGTCGACCTGGGACCGGACCGCAGCGACGCACGGATGCACGCCAAGACCGTAGGATCCTACGCAGTGCCGTAGGGGACCGCACCGCCACTTCCCAGCAAATTAGGGACACTGTTGCTCCTGGGGTATCGGCGAGGACCATTCGCAACCGTCTCCATGAAGCTGGGCTACGGTCCCGCACACCGTTAGGCCGTCTTCCGCTCACGCCCCAACATCGTGCAGCCCGCCTCCAGTGGTGTCGCGACAGGCGTGAATGGAGGGACGAATGGAGACGTGTCGTCTTCAGCGATGAGAGTCGCTTCTGCCTTGGTGCCAATGATGGTCGTATGCGTGTTTGGCGCCGTGCAGGTGAGCGCCACAATCAGGACTGCATACGACCGAGGCACACAGGGCCAACACCCGGCATCATGGTGTGGGGAGCGATCTCCTACACTGGCCGTACACCACTGGTGATCGTCGAGGGGACACTGAATAGTGCGCGGTACATCCAAACCGTCATCGAACCCATCGTTCTACCATTCCTAGACCGGCAAGGGAACTTGCTGTTCCAACAGGACAATGCACGTCCGCATGTATCCCGTGCCACCCAACGTCCTCTAGAAGGTGTAAGTCAACTACCCTGGCCAGCAAGATCTCCGGATCTGTCCCCCATTGAGCATGTTTGGGACTGGATGAAGCGTCGTCTCACGCGGTCTGCACGTCCAGCACGAACGCTGGTCCAACTGAGGCGCCAGGTGGAAATGGCATGGCAGGCCGTTCCACAGGACTACATCCAGCATCTCTACGATCGTCTCCATGGGAGAATAGCAGCCTGCATTGCTGCGAAAGGTGGATATACACTGTACTAGTGCCGACATTGTGCATGCTCTGTTGCCTGTGTCTATGTGACTGTGGTTCTGTCAGTGTGATCATGTGATGTATCTGACCCCAGGAATGTGTCAATAAAGTTTCCCTTCCTGGGACAATGAATTCACGGTGTTCTTATTTCAATTTCCAGGAGTGTATATAAACGATTTGGGAGACAATCTGAGGAGCCGTCTTCGGTTGTTTGCAGATGACGCTGCCGTTTATCGACTAATAAAGTCATCAGAAGATCAAAACAAACTGCAAAACGATTTAGAAGAAATATCGCAATGGTGCGAAAAGTGGCAGTTGACAAATAAGGAAAAGTGTGAGGTCATGGACATGAGTGTTAGGAACGCCTTAAACTTCGGTTACACGATAAATCAGTCTAATCTAAAAGCCGTAAATTCAACTAAATACCTATCTATTACAATTACGAACAATTTAAATTGGAAGGAACACGTAGAAAATGTTGTGGGGAAGGCTAACCGAAGACTGCGTTTTATTGGCAGGACACTTAGAAAATGTAACAGACCTACTAAGGAGACTGCCTACACTACGCTTGTCGTACTCTTTTAGAATACTGTTGCGCGGTGTGGGATCCTTACCACATAGGACTGACTGAGTACATCGAAAAAGTTCAAAGAAAGGCAGCACGCTCTGTATTAGCGCGAAATGTGGGAGAGAGTGTCATAGAAATGATACAGGATTTGGGATGGACATCATTAAAAGGAAGGCGTTTTTCGTTGCGACGGAATCTTCTCACGAAATTCCAATCACCAACTTTCTCCTCCGAATGCGAAAATATTTTGTTGACACCGACTTACATAGGGAGGAACAATCACCTAGATAAAATAAGGGAAATTAGAGCTCGTACGGAAAGATATAGGTGTTCGTTCTTTCCGCGCGCTATACGAGATCGGAATAATAGAGAACTGTGAAGGTGGCTCGATGAACCCTCTGCCAGGCACTTAAATGTCATTTGCAGAGTATCCATGTAGATGTAGATGTAGATGTAGATGTAGATGTAGATGAATACTGATACCTTCTTCATCTTGCCAACGGGATGGCGCGTATCCGTTGTCTTGCAAGGGATCAGCTCGCTTACATCTGTACTGGGGACGGGGACAAGCTGGCGGCGGCTCCGTTGTGCTCTGGAGAACACTCACATGGATATCCCCGGGTCTACTGGAGCTCGTGCAAGGCGCCAAGTCGGCCAAAGAGCATCGCACACTGGTTGCAGGCCACGTACGCCCCTTCATGACAATCATGTTTCCCGATGGCAGTGGAATTTTTCTGCAAGATAACGCGCCATCTCACAAGGCCAGGTGAGTGATGGAATGGTTCGAGGAACACGGTGGCGAGTTCCAGTTGATATCCTGGCCTCCAACTCGTCAGATCTGAGCCCGATCGAACACTTGTGGGAAGTGAATGAACGTGGCGTCAGAGCTCATCACCACCTCCCCGCAATTCTCGGCATTTAGGTGATTTGTTTGTCGAGATGTGGTGCAAACTCCCTCCAGCAACCTTCCAAGGCCTCATTGCTTGTATGCCACGATGTGTCGTTGCTGTTATCCGTGACAAAGGTGGACGTATCGGCTATTAGGTATGCGGTCATAATGTTCTGCCTGATCAGTGTATTCAACCGTATCATGCAATGAGCGAATTTTGCAGAAGGAGAAATAGCACACACGCTTGCCATGAATCCCCTTTTTAGTTCTTATAACTACTGCCGCGCCATCGGTACATATACCAACACAGTTTGCCCATGAAAGATTGGTTCCAGCAACAGGGGAATTCACGAGAAAGAAATTTACAAAATAGAAAGTCCTTTTGAATTTCATTTTCATAACAGTAGCGTACAAAAACAAGAAGCAGCTTAATATTTCCGATAACAGTTATGTCATTAGGCTGCAGGGCGAACTTTGGGCTGTTGTGAAGGTGATGCACCACTATATCATCTGAGAATGGTATCGACTTCAGGAGTTCGCTAAACTTTTCTTCGTCCGTAACTTCGTACATTTTGACGGTTGCGGGAAGAAGTAATTTTATTTTGCAATTTAGTACTACACCTCTAGGAATGCTCTTAGGACCTCCTTAGGAATTGATACCTGTTTTTTGTCTGCCCCGATAGTTGAGTGGTCAGCGTGACGGTCTGCCGTCCTAAGGGGCCCGAGTTAGATTCCCGGCTGGGTCGAGGATTTTCTCCTCTCAGGGACTGGGTGTTGTGTTGTCTTCTTCATCATTTCATCCCCATCGGGCGTCGAATGTAATAAGACCTGCAAAGAAGGCGGCCGGACTGCCCCTTTAGGGGCGGCCGATGACGCCAAACGCTCATTTCCATTACAGTTTTTTTTTTTTTTGACGAATCTAACAATTTCTTTTAGTTGTTGCTTATGTGACTTAAAATAGTTGATAGGTTCAGGAACATGATCTAGCTGTTTTGTTTGCAAGTGTCTTTACTTTTATAGGCTTCATCTTATCGTTGGGTAAGATCTCCAAACAAGAAACACATTGTGGGTATCCCTTATTATAAAAATAATCATGGTAAAGCCTAATCTTAGTTAATCAACTTGATATTTGCGCACTTTGGTTTTGCGTTTACAGCTAACATTGCTGACAGGGACAGAGGAAGACGCGAAAGAAGATCGTACTTTGATTAAATTCCAACCTTAACCTTTATTGCAGCTGCATACTTTAGAAGGAGGAGAGACACTCAGTGAATCACTTCCGCTGGATCTCTGGTTATTACTGCGAAATAGCCACTTATCCATGCAAATGGCAGAACTTGTATCACTTTATTTTAAATGTGGTTAACTACTTCCACTAACGCATACTGGAATTCAACTTTTACCTAACTCGCAATCGTTCAACTGGCTCCGGAAACCTGACTGAAATCATGTGGACAGATTAGGAATATATTCTTGTGTTCCAACGACGAGGTGGTCACATTTTCAAGCGGACTAATGTCATTAGTGGTTTTTAAAAGTTTGGTAAGTAGCTAACCCAGTAGTTGATAGCTGACAGAAGGTGTGCGATGGAAAACTAGCATCTTTTCTCAGCACTCGTACTGACAGGATCTCTTAGCAGTTCTTGTGAAATAAGACAGCAAGTTAACTTGGTTCACGGAAACGAGAATCTCACTTTATCAGTCTTTGTTTACCGGAGATTTTTTTTCTGACACGATACGAAATATATCCATGTCAAAGGAAATAGGCTCACCCGTCTATTACGCTCAATGCCGTCCCCCCCCCCCCCCCCCCCCCTCATTTTCTCATTTTGAGGACGACTGTACTAAGCGACTGTCCAGGTATTGATCCGTTCCAGGTTGCCTATATAACGCTTTCCACCGAATTTAAAAATAAAAATGCTGTAATTATCAGCTCATTAAGTGGTGTAAACTTATATTAATAGTTCAAGAAGATGAGACAACTGCTACAGTTAGGAACTGGGAGTTTTTCATGACTGTAGAGACCGGATTATATGCACCATAAAAACCCTAAAATATGTATGCAAATATGCATTAAAAATGCTTAAAATACATGAAAAGTTTCAAAATATACAAGATCAGATAATAAAAAAACATGGTACTTACTGCGTGCATTATGTCTCATAGTCGAACCAGTGCATATCAGTTACGAGGAAGAGCGCCCGCCACGTGGAAAATCGGTACATTTACAACGCTGATATAATTTTCTGAATACTTTCTGGTAGAGGTAAGGAAGGGGTCTTTCAGGGATTATTTTCTAAGAATTTGCAAAATGGGGACGCATACCGTGTTTCAAGAATTGTTCCTTCTTTGCTATTGTTGTCGGTAACAAGCTGATGCAATGCGAGTGAGTCGCAGCAAAACAATCGATATGTACAGGACAAACTTCGAGATATATCGCACGCAGAGGGGCACGCTGATAAACTCCGTAATATTTTATTTAAAAAACAACATACAATCATGAATTTTTTGAACAGCATTAACTTTTAATTAATACTATTAAACCAAAGCATCATTTACAACTTATTCTACATTTTTCTACTATTGTAAACATAAACGACCAAGTGCTGTTCCAAATGTTCGGTAGTAAGATTATATTGTAATGCTGATGCATTAATTTGTTCTGAAAGCGGTGCTGATATTCAAGGCAAGAAAAGCGGGTTATAAGCTGTGAGCTATCTGGGGAAGTTAGCCTTGCATTACTGAACAACTGTTTCACCAGAGGGGACTGATGACCATAGATGTTAAGCCCCATAGTGCTCAGAGCCATTTTTGTTTCACCAGGTATCCAGTCTAGCTTACCAAATTCCCAACCAGACTAACATTAATTATAATCTTTTAATAGTCATCTTACGACAAACGGTGATATATATACATAAAAAGAGAATTTAAATAAAAAGAAATAAATCAGTTTATATTTGGACATTTATTTTAACATTGATCATTGTTCCGTTAAAATTTCAGCATATTAAACTTGATTCATAACTAAACTGGTGCCTTATTTAGGATTGTGAAAATGTGAGTTTGTAATCTTATGGAACACATCAAATATGGATCCAAAATTGGGAGACTGCATACAACACTGCATTCATAAAATAACACAGGAAGAACGCTGAAACATATGCGAGAGGAAATTAACCACAACCAACTGATTCAATTTTCACCCAAAGTAGTTACGTTCGTAGCGCAATCCTGTGCGTCATGAAATTACCACACACTGGTAAACTAAATTCATACTAATTCTCTGTGAAATCTTCCCGAAAAGAATAGCTGAGGGCTACTTTGATGCTTATACCACATGCTTCACGTGGTCATCATGGTTTACACAAAGAGTAACTCCACAATAATTTTGATAATTAAAATAAATTACATCGAAACGAAATTTACAAAAGAAAAAGCTCGAACTGGTTACTATCGTCTTACTATTAACCTGATGGGTCAAACAATTGTATAAGCACGTGGTACTGGTCTCACAAAGTACACCCCACGTGGTTTGAACATAAAGAAAAGTTGCTATACTGAAAAATATTGTCAAGACGAGACGTTATAATCTCATGCACATTCGCATTTAAGATTGATGATCTTAGTTAGAGTTACAGATCATCCACACGTGGTTCCACTTTACTCACAAAGTAACTACTGGAAGATATTCTGAACTTCACACTCGAATTACACTGCATTGCAATTTAAGATAACATAAGATATTTTAGAGCTAAACCTGAAATAAAGGTGATTAAATTTTCAGTTAGGCTGAACTTAAGAAATCCATTGTCCTACGGACTTAGCAGAGACACGCTTAGCCGGAGATCTTACCGCTTCAGATGCTCGCCGCGGACCGACCGCCGTGGGCCCCTAACGAGGGTGCTTCACAGATACAAACGGAAGTGACAAGAGAGGCAGCTTCCTATACCAACATGACAAGGGATGGACAGGACCATACTAAGAATAGAAACCTCTTTGCTTTTAGAAAGCGTAGCTACCTGTTCCGACGTTGGTCCTACTGTTCTCTAGCAGACAGGCTTGTCTGCTACCATTAAGCATGCAACTAGAAACACATTTGCTCATTCATTCTTTCACACAGAAGGGAAGGGGGATGACAGTATCTTATCATATACAGTATATAAAAGAAAGCGGATGTAGGTTCCGTATGAGACTGTGTGACATGAATTACATATAAACTGTGTTTTAAAGTGTAGTAGTGTGACAGATGGTTCTTGTTTATGTGTAAAAGTAACACGTTCCACTACTCAGTCTCCTCCCAGATAGTCAGAAACACCACAATAAATTTAGAAGTGGAATGTATGCCATAAATGACAACAGTTTTAAGAAATTAACATGAAAGGAATCCAACAGAGACCTTTCAATATCTTCGATCACTCAAAACATTTTTGTAAGTAGAAAAGAACCGTTCTACATCAACTGAGGTAACTGGGCAGTATTTGAATTTGGGTGCTATGTTGGCACTTATTTTTTCTGGTAAAAGTTCACCCATCCCATTAACAAAACTATCAACGTGGCACAACGGTTCACAGCATGGGTTATTGTTTAAAATGTTTTCAAACTTTCCTTTACGTTTTCTTGGGAATACATCCGGCAATGAGGAGTTCACTAGAACAATTTTATTCATTAACTGAACAGATTCATTCAACGCCAAATCTTGAGTTCCAAGCTATTTAATACTTGTGGGTATATGGGAAAAATGAGTGCTAATCACAGCAATGTCTTTTTCAATACCGGAATCATTAAAAGTTTCCTTACACTGGCAACCTGCCAAAGCCTTTCGACTATAGAAATCGTCTGCTACCCCTATAATGGCCTCGAAATGTTCATTATAAAACAACACAGCTTCGACCCACGTACCCCAACGAGTTACCACTGGTTCTGGAGGTAAAGGCACATTCGGTAGTTTTTCTTTGTAGGTTTTGATACTTGCAGGAGCCTTTAGAAACACTTTCTTTGTGGATGAAATCAGTTTGCTTACATTCACAAATGTTGAACGTACTTCTTCAGCAAGGCGATGTACTCTATTAGCAAAGCACGTCACATTCATCAAATTGGGGTAAAATACTGGAGGGTTTTTCTTGCTTTGATCATAAAGGGAGCAGCATGTCAAATGAACACAAACACCCTTTCATCTGCAGAAGATGTACAGCCTGCAAAATGTTCCCCCAGACTCTACAGAAAATATTGGAATCATATTTGAAAGACGTAATAGACGACGAACAAGAGGGGTTCATGAAACACAGATCCATTGCTCATCACATATTTGTACTAAAAGAAACCATATCAAAGTATGAATACTACAACAAAAATGGCAGTATTATTTGTTGATTTTAACAAAGGGTAAAGATAGAGAATTTGTCGGGGGAAATTCATAAGTCTGGAATACCAGAGAAGATTACAAATCTTCTGACCGTGACACTGGAAGGCTCGGAGTGAATAGTACAAATGGAAGGAGAATGTTCCACGGCTTTTGACATAAAACAGAAGTCAGGCAGGGAGATGGAATATCGCCACTCTTGTTCAACCTAACAAGAAGAGAAGCACTAGATGTAGCAAGCAAAGCAGAAGTGGAATCATCACAGGAATAAAAATGAATAAATAAATATACTTGCCTTTAAATATGACGTAGGTTTCAACGCCGACAATCTAGATTACCTGTAAATAGTAGTACGAAAGCTATTTTAAAAAGTAAGGAAAGTTGAATTACAGGTAAAAATCTAGAAAACAAAATTTTGGGGGTAGAGAGAATTTACAAGACAAAAAGGTGGGAAACCGTGCAGATTGATAACCATATATTAGAGGAAACAGATTAGCTTAAATATCCAGTGGTGGTAGTTAACAACAGAAATGACGAAAAACAAGAAATAGAAGCAATGATCAAAGCGACATCCAAAGCGTCATATTCAATCAAAAATTTACTGTCATGCAATTTTTTTTCAAGAGGAACCAAAATACGGATATGTAAAAACACACTGATGTGACAAAAGTCATGCGATAGCGATATGCACAAATACAGATGGTCGTTGTATGGCGCACACAAGTTATAAACGGCTAGTGCACTGGCGGAGGGGCGTTTGTATTCAGTCGATTCACGTGAAAAGGCTTCCGACGTGATTATGACCGCACGACGGCAATTGGCGGACTTTCAAAGCAGAATGGTAGATCTAGATGCACGAGACACTCCATTTCGAAAATCATTAGGGAATTCAGTATTCTGAGATCCACTGTGTCAAGAGTGTGGCGACAACATCAATTTCAGGGATTTCCTAATCACCACGGACAACGCAATGGCCGACGGCCTTCACTTAACGATCGAGAGCAGCGGTGTATTCGTAGGGTTATCAGCGCTAACAGACAAGCAACAGTGCGTGAAATAACCGCAGAAATCAATGTGAGACGTACGACGAATGCATCCGTTAGGATAGTGCAGCGGAAAATGGCGTTAATGGGCTTTGGCAGCAGTCTGCCGGCATGAAATAGCCTGCAGCGCCTCTCCTGGGTTGGTGGCCATTTCGGTTGGACTGGAAAGCCGTGGTGTGGTCAGATGAGTCCCCATTTCAGTTGGTCAGAGCTAATGGTAGGGTTCGAGTGTTGCACTGATTCCATGAAACCATGAAAACAGGTTGCCGACAAGGCAGTGTCCGAGCTGGTGGTGGCTCCATAACGGTGTGGGCTGTGTTTACATGGAACGGACTGAGTACTCTGCTCCAATTGAACCGATCATTCACTGGAATGCTTATGTTCGACTACTTGGAAACCACGTGCAGTCATTCATGGATGCAGTTTTTATGAATGACAATGCACCAAATCACCAGACCACAACTGTTCGTGATTCGTCTGTTGAATATTCTAGACTATTCGGACGAATAGTTTGGCCACCAGGATCACCCAACATGAATCCCATCTAACATTTATAGGGCATCACGGAGTGGTCTGTTTGGCACAGATTTCAGCACCGGTAACACTTTCGAAATTATGGACGGCTGTAGAGGCGGTGTGGCTCAGTATTTCTGCAGGGGACTTCCAATGACGTGTCGAGTCCATACCACGTTGAATTGCTGCACTACACGGGGCAAAAAGGAGGTCCGATATGATATTATGAGGTACCCCATGACTTTAGTCACTTCAGTATATAATCAGACCATTGTTGTTATGTTGTTCTTCTTGTTGTGGTGGTTTTCAGTCTAGAAACTGGTTTGTTGCAGCACTCCACGCTACCCTATCCTATGCAAGCTTCTTCAACTCCCAGTACCTTCTGCAACCTACATCCTTCTGAATCTGCTAAGTGTATTCATCTCTTGGTCTCCCTCTACGATTTTTACCCTCCACGCTGCCCTCCAATACTAAATCGGTGATCCCTTGATGCCTCAAAACATGTTCTACCAACCGATCCCTTCTTCTAGTCAAATTGTGTCACAGATTTCTCTTCTCCCCAATTCTATTCCTCATTAGTTATGTGATCTACACATCTAATCTTCAGCATTCTTCTGTAGCACCACATTTCGAAAGCTTCAATTCTCTTCCTGTCCGAACTATTTATCGTCCACGTTTCACTCCCATACATGGCTACACTCCATACAAATACTTTCAGGAACGACTTCCTGACACTTAAATCTATACTCGATGTTCACAAATTTCTCCTCTTCAGAAACGCTTTCCTTGCCATTGCCAGTCTATATTTTATATCCTCTCTACCTTCGACCATCATCAAATATTTTGCTCCCCAAATAGGACCAGACAGCGAAGTCATCGGTCTCATTGGATTAGGCAAAGAAAGGGAAGGAAGTCGGCCGTACCCTTTCAAAGGAACCATCCCGGCATTTGCCTGGAGTGATTTAGGGAAATCACAGAAAACCTAAATCAGGATGGCCGGACACGGGATTGAACCGTCGTCCTCATGAATGCGAGTCCAGTACTACTTTAAGTGTCTCATTTCCTAACCTCATACTCAGCATCACCCGATTTAATTCGACTACATTCCATTATCCTCCTTTTGCTTTTGTTGATGTTCATATTATATCCTCCTTTCAAGACATTCTCCATTCTGTTCAACTGCTCTTCCAGGCCCTTTGCTGTCTCTGACAGAATTACGATGTCATTGTCGAACCTCAAAGTTTTTATTTCTTCTCCATGGATTTTAATCCCTACTCCGAATTCTTTTTTTGTTTCCTTTACTGCTTGCTCAGTATACAGATTGAATAACATCTGGGATGAGCTACAACCCTGTCTTGCTCCCTTCCTAACCACTGCTTCCCTTTTATGCCCCTCAACTCTTATAACTGCCATCTGGTTTCTGTACATATTGTAGATAGCCTGTCGCTCTCAGTATTTTATCCCTGCCACCTTCAGAATTTGAAAGAGAGTATTCCAGACAACATTGTCAAAAGATTGTTACTATATGGGCCAGAAATATGTAGAATAGGTAAATATACAGGAAGAAACATAAAGGTTTTTGAAAAGAAATTCCTGTGGAAAATATTTGGGTGCCAATTTATGATGGAGGAGAATGGGGAAAAGGAGAGACATGCTAGCTCAGGGAGATATATAAGGAAACATACGTTGTTGTAGAAGCCAAGACAAAGAGACTGAGATAGGCTGGCCATGTCTGTAGGAAGGAGGAGGGATCACAACTGACAATGAGAGAAGTGTCGGAGAAGAAACCTGAAGAACGAATATCTAGCAGACAAAAAATATGGTGCACAGCCAGGTGGCCAAGGATTTTCAGATACTTGGAGCAAGGGAAGAAGATGCCAAGGACAGAATGCTATGTAGGCTAATTGACGAGGCCAAACACCGACTGCGGTTTGTGGAGCCAAGAGAGTAACTAAGTTCTAGCTTTTTGGCTGCTGCTTTCTCCACGTTCACATACATTTAACAAATTTCATATATATATTTGTATACATATCTCAACAGTATGTTAGCCTATTTCGCCCTGCAGTTTCATCTGCATCCTGAGGAAACTTGTAATTCTGCTAGGAACTGAATGTCGTTTCGTCTATTGTGATACAGATCACTCTAACCTACCTGAACTGATGTAACTTGAGTGTATAATGTTTGTAACCGTGTGCATTCCCGCAACACAAATCTTGGCTGAATCTTGATATGTTGCATAAAATGTGCTTCTTGTATAGAGAGCCACGGATAATGTATCCCGTCGACGATTCAGTTTAATGCCAAAGCAGATTAAACATACGACAAATTGTTGTATCAGACGTAGCAGTTATATTTTGCTTGCAATGTTTGTGATTATAAAGGATGGTTTTAACTTTTTGTAATTATGTGGGTTTGCTCATTCGAACGTAGATAATGTGGAAGGAAGGAAGAACTTCAGAACAAAACTTTCAGTAATTGTCATAGCCTCTGCTGTTTATCGCCGTTGTAAAAAGCACTGATAATGTTTGAGCCATACACTGAAGCATGGAGTAATAATGAGATGAGTTGCCATGACGTCACAGATATGAAGTCTAACCTCCTTGCTTGAAGGCGATGAAAGCTAAAAAAAAAAAAAAAAAAAAAAAAAAAAAAAAAAAACAGCTTTCATCTTCTACTGATGTACTAACCTTTCTGATCCTAGTCTAAAGTGTAAAGGAAGCTCATCATTTCATCCGTAAGCTGACTCGTTCAAGGGGATATTTTGTTTCATATAGATCAATTTTGTTTGCGTTGTTTACTTTTACTGTTGCTTACTACTGTCATTTGGCATTAGATTTTCTGTCGGTCCAACTCGGAAAGCTCTGTTGATCTACAGTGTGAGAAGGAAAGTTTGGAAACCGACCAAATGCAGCAAAATATGTTCTCAGCAGATTAAGGAAAAATGCGTAAATTAAACATCATTTTCGTCATTCCGTATTAAGGAATAAGCTAGATTATGGAAGCAGCCATTTTGCATCATATACTTCTCTTCTTGGTTATTCGAAATGCATCCATTGATGAGCCAGAACATTATGACCACCTGTTTAATAGGGTGTTGATCCACATTCCAAACACAGCACAACAGAGATTCTCCCTACATGGATCCTACAAGTCCTTGACAGGAATCCAGAAGTATGTAGCACCTGATGTCTACGCACTGGTCAAGCAATTCCAGCAGCTGGTGCCCGATATTTGTTCCAATGGGTACAGATCGGGCACATTTACCGGCCAAGACATCGACGTAAGTTCACTATAATAACCCTCAAATCAATGTAGCATGATGATGACCTTGGAACACGGAAAGTTATCCTGCTGGAACATGTCATCGCTGTAGGGGGAGACTTGAAGCATGAAGTGATGCAGGAGGTCCGCCGTAATGTTCACATAGTTCACCGCTGTCATGGCGCTAGCGATTACCCCCACAGATCCAACGGAACCCACACTCAGTGTGCCCCATACCATAATTCTGTCCTCACCAGCCTGCCATCTGTGCATGCTTCGTGCATCCATTCGCCTGGATGACGTAGTGTAAGGACCCAGCCATTGACCTAGTGCAACAAGAATTGCGATTCATTCGACAGGCGACACGTTTCTATTGACCCACGATGAAAACTCAGTGATACTGTGCCCAATGCAGCCATACCTGACGACGTCGTTGGGTCAAGACAAGAACACGTAGGGGTCCTGTGATGTGGAGCTCCCTGTTCAACGATGGCCTTTGAACGGTGTGCTCCGAAACACTTGTGCCTGCACCAGCATTGTACTCTGTCGTCATATCCGCCACAGATCGCTGCCTATTCTGGATTACACACTGGGGGATCCTCTGACCTCTACGTTTTGTGATGAGACCTGGTCGTCCCATACCATAGGGCCTCTTTCTTGCTTCACCATCCTTCAACCAGTTTCCATAGGTGCTCACGACAGTTGTGCACCAAGAGGCGACCAGCTTCACCATTTCAGATATCCTCGTTTTCAGCCGCTGCGTCACAACAGTGTGCCCTTTGTCCAAACCACTTGGATTTCCGCATTTGCGGTCCATGTCTTCGCTATAGTATCTGTCCACTTGTAAGGCATTGGCATTTTTTTGGACCTTACATGAACTTCATAATTACGATACAGAATAGAATCCCCAGAAAATAACTCTATATTGTTAACTGTAAGCAATTGTAATAATCTCATGTACCGAATAGCAAAACAAAATCTACCCTTATAACGACAGGGGCAGGCGTAAATGAGATAAAGTGACTGCAGTTATTAGGCGGACTGTGCACGTGGCTAATGGCATTGGGAAACCCCAATTAACATTAAGAAAAGAAGGCCCAGCTGCAGAGCAGGAAGAAATAAGGCGAGAACAATACAATACCTTTGAAATAAACACAGCCAAGACCATCGGTAAGTGGCTAGACAGCATTAACAAGGCTAGTGGCGACCCGGCAAGAAAAATAAAAATCCAGCTATTACGAGGAAGCGGTTGGCTGAAGCCGTACTGCGTGATGTAGAAGAGACACGGTGGGGAGAGTCACATCATATAAAAGCATTTTTGAGAACTAAATTAAGAGAGCTCTCTCGTCTCGCAGTGGGCCACACCTGTGTGTGGAAAAATAGCGAAGACGTTGAGACCTTTACGTCTGCGAAGTGAGGGCGGTACGCTTCAAGTATTGTGGCGACAGATGTAAAGCGGTAGTCCATATTCCTGCGGGAATTTTTGCTGGCAGAGCATTGTGTACGTCGCTCCATCCCTTAGCGAGTGTGCAATAGCCACTATTTCGACTAAGAAAAATTTAACGTTCTACGGAACGCAGGAAAGTTGAGACTGAGTGATTCAGTCAAGGCCAGAGTAGGGAATTTAGCGGTTCAGATCCAGCAAGGAGACAATGCCGCCGCAGTTCCCGATTGGTAATGTACCATCACGCATTAGGCGACATTAAATGTTGAGTCAAGAGTTTGCTCACTCCAGCCTGCGTACGCTTTGAGTATAAAATTTCAATAGTTAAATACTAACATACCCTCCATTGAGTACATGAGAGTTTTATTCGTTTAAAAGATAAAATTTCATTCTCCACCAACTCAGTACATTGAACAGCTACAACAACGTAGATGTAAATTTCACTGATGAAGATTTAATTGTTTTGCTAGTTATAACATTCTCATATATAGAGATAAAGATATAAAAACCACATATTCAATTTCTAAATGTTAATTATTTTGTTGAGAGTTGAAAGTAATTGAACTTGCTTGTTTTGTTTCACTTGAACCCTGAAAGCAGTGATAAATTAAATGTATAATGATAAAGGTAGAGGTTGTGTTGTCATTTTAGAAAAAAATCCCAAACTCTCATTTATATCAATTTGTGCATTCTTGTTACGCCACAGCAGAATTTCTAATTAATTTGAGACGATCTGCACCTAACATCAGTGGTATTACAGGTCCAAAATTAATAGCTGTATATAATGTCTTTTTACCACCCTGGGCTTGAGAAGATATTCAGATAAGTCATCCACTTGCGCGCAGTCACAAAATAGCTTTATCCACAAGCACGTTACACAAAATGAATACACATTACACAGTCATCTCTCTTCCGCTTACGTTCTATATTACTGCCTCACGTGCCTGCAACACTGCAGGGGGCATTCAACCTCGCGGTGGGCAGTGGTCATAATATTTTGGCTCGTCAGTATAACTAAAAGAAATCTAGAATAACGAGACAAAATTCGTGGTACTGCTAGATCAAATATGCACTGAAGACCAGAAAAACGTCAAAATAAGACTTCTTGACGTTGAGTTATTCACTACAGCACCGCAGCATTTTGTTTAAGACAACTGTTACGTGCACACGACAGAAATTAAGAAAAAGAAGCAGTCGCAAACCGTTAAAAAATCGCTCACACCTGTTAACTTGACTGGAGACAGAGCGAGTGAGAAGGAGAATGGCCTCCGGGACACCCTCTTGTCACATCAGGCTACAACAGCTGAGCATCCCACATGCTTGAGATAAGACACTAGTACTGAGATGTGAACAGCAGAGACCTCCGTAAAACACAGAATGCACACTGTATTAAGAGCTCTAATAATTTTTTATTGCATGTCTGCTTGATTTGCGAGGACATTTCCAGAAACTGTTCGTTATGAACATACGATTAAACATGCCAGCAATGTTCTCCTGTACAGTAACCATTTTTATATCAGCTGTAATACATACAAAACTCCTCATTCTCTGACGGCTTAAATTATCTGACCAAAAGCAGTCCCTTTCAAGAGAAGTCGAACGGATTTTCTCAGGTGTTTCGGTAGATATTCACAATATTTAGGTGAAGTTAATCGAAAACAAATTCTGCTCATCGCATCGTTAATGCGGCAGAAAGCGACGGTTTGTGTGCTGTTATAAACAAAGTGATTTTAAAGCGGAATTTTATGTGGTCATTCAATATTCGGTTCATCGACATGAAACATTAAAATTGTGCTACGGTAATCTATTTACAGCATCAGTTTACTTTCCATTAGGAAAGTTGGTGCACTCAGCGACTGTGATATTATTTGTAAATTTTAGAGCGCAGCAATCAGTCGTCCTTTTTTGTAGGTTTTATTTGACAAATCCAGATTTCGGCTAGTGCCTAGCCATTATCAATGCACAAGTTTCTAGTCTCGATACGTGTCAGTTCCCTGTTGTTCAGGCGTCAGTCACAGTTCTTTGAATAGTATTCAAAAAAGGATGACTGATTTCTGCGTTCTATAATTTATTAATAACTATTTATCTCATTTTCCCAATTCGATCCTCCTCACACAATACAACACCCTACATGTGTTCCTCATTTATAGCCTTCGTATTTCGTAGTATACCATTTTACAATGCACCACGTTATTGTTAATAGATTATTTCTTCTAGTTACGCAGATGTTACGGTTGTCAGTATGCAGTGTGGAGTGTTGACGTATCAGTACCCTCCGCCATGTAAAGGATGTGTTCCCTGTTGAACGACCACGAAATTGTTATGGAACAATTACAGAAATAGAAACACTGTATATCTCAAAGACAACAGTTTTTAGTGGCGCTACAGAACCCTTAACTGTGCGTTGCTTTGTTCCCTCTTGGCGTCGCACATTATCCTTCTCGTGTAGAAGAAAAGATATTATTGCCGTGATCTCGTGTTTCACGGAGACTTGACTTAAGGAAATAACATTCAACTAATGTTGAACGTCACCATCCAAATGCATGTAGAACACCATAAATAGCAGACTTACTTTTTTTTTTTTTTTTTTTTTTTTTTTTTTTTTTTTTTTTTTTTTTTTTTTTTTTTTGCAGGACAGCGAATTAGAAAGCAAATAACTGGATACATAAACTTTATTAATTTCAGCGTACTGGTATACATTTACACTCTATCTTTCATTTGCTTGGGGTAGTTTTAATAACATCCAGCTTAATTATCAGCTTACAGTTTAAATCTGTATTTAAATCATCAAACTCTTTCTCCAATCAATCATTTAACAAGCACAAGCATGCACAATCTTGAATTCTAATATATATCTAATTTTTCTCCTTTAACAATTAGCTCTTCTCGTTCTTCCAGTTCTTCTATCAGAGTGTATTCACGAATTTTAATTTTGCCTCTTATTTCCGGTGTCCCGTCTACTGAACTACAAGCCGAGTGGGAAAAGAGCTATTGGAAGACCTCGAAAAAGATGGAATGATTTTGTTTGTGAGTTCGCAACAAGCAACAGCCTAATCCTTAAAAGGATGATGATGATGAAGATGATTTCCTGTATTACACTATTGTTAAAACATTCCACGTCTTCCTGGAAATATGTTGATAGCTCTTGCTCCCCAAATTCTTGTGAGATTTTCGTATAAAACTTTAAGTTTACAACTTCCGCAAATGAACGCCCATTGAATGCAGTTATCGTTCAGTTTTTAACTCTGCAAGGACTCATCTGTTGCACAACATCCATCCTGTCAGCTTTAGATACATCCTTCTTAAGCTGATTTAAATGGGAGTGGATGTTAATAAAAAAAATAGTGTATCCTATAGTATAGTAAACATCCATTAATCCATTTATTCCTGCGAGCTCTCCAACGTATGACAACTTCCCACTACAGTAAATGCCTATTGTCGCTACACGCCATTCATGTCCATATCTTTCCATACACCGTTTTTAAAGTAATGTGTGAACTTCGCCTGCGTATCTGCAGAGCTTCTTATTTTTTCAATAACTTTTTAGATCCATCCTTCATGGCAAGTGTTTTCGCCAGATATTCCAGTTTTCGTTCTTTTAGCTTGTCCTCTTACAGTTTCAGTTTTCTAGTACATATACATTACACACTGACTGTACTTAGGGGTGGAATTTATTTAATAGAGTATGGATTAAGTCTGTTCGACACATTTCTCCTTTTCCTAAGAGTTGTGGATTAACTTTATTGATGGGAATCAACCCTGACTCGCCAATGTCTATTTTTGATGCTATTGCGGAAAACAATGTCCTAGATTGAGAAAAATGTGTTTTCTCCAGCTTTAACGTAACAGTTACGTAAAACACGTACACTGTCGTCATTTTTTAGAGTCTGTATTAGCAACCTCCACTTAGTTTACAGGTAGAGAATTGAAACTACAGCCAAACGGAACATAGTGCATAACCTTTTCTCGGTCTTAATTGCTTTGCAGGTGTACTTCTACACCAGTCAACTTTCGTGTGTCCTTAATACCCCCCCTCCCCCCACTCACCCCTCTTCCACCCATCACCTGTTCTCAGTACACAGACTAACAAACTGCAAAACGAAATCTCGAAATCTTTAATAGGGAATGGTTGAAGTCCACTCAGGGCATTGGTTCCTTTAGGAAATATTCTTCTCAGCACGGAATTTCGATGCACTGTAGATGACTTTAATAAGGTACTTTACAAGAATTGAGGAAATAAATATGTTTCCCCCAGCTAAAATATAACACTTACGTATAATACCAGGTGTCAGCCGTGGCTAACAAGAAGAGACAGAACTGTAATTCCAACGAAAAAATATTAACTTGCTAATCATATTTTACTATCGCCGTAAGTTGCTCTACAGGTCCCACAACACCATCCTGAACAATGTAGTGGTGTTCCTGCTCGGCACTCCAACAATTTGGCGCAAGAAGTGGTTCTCCTTAACCCAGGAAGTCATGTCCTAGAATCACGGAAACGCATCACACAGTTGGCAACACTTCCATGTATTCGCGAAGCCCGTTAGTTTCTAACTTTAAAAAAGCTGAGCTTAGCTCTGGTGTCCGCAATGGATCAAATGGCTCTAAGCCCTATGGGACTTAACATCTGAGGTCATCAGTCCCCTAGAGTTAGAACTACTTAAATCCAACTAACCTAAAGACATCACACACATCCATGCCCGAGGCGGGATTCGAACCTGCGACCTTAGCAGCCGCATGGTTCCCGACTGAAGCGACTAGAACCGCTCGGCTACAGCGGCCGGCTGCCCCCAATGACTCTACATCATTATTTCCTACTCCATGTAATCTGTACCTTACGGCGACAACAAAGCATGATTAGCAAGTTAAATTTTTTTCGTTTGGATTTACAATTCTGTCTTCTCATTAGGCTTGGCTGATGCCTTGTGCCAGTAACTTAGTGAAATTCCACTGACTCCTATTGTCAGCTCGGTTGGCAAGGCTGCTGCCCTGGCAATTCAGCCGAAGGCCTGCAGGCCGCTGTCTGGCAGGCAATGACGTGGCGTGACAGCATGGCCTGACACTGGGTTAGAGCCTCCTCGATCCCACTCAGAACCTGACATTGACCCGTGCTGTCCCATCGATATGTACCGCACTGTCAGAAGTCGTGTAGTCACGTGCTCCCAGCCCCACTGGACAGGTAGGCCCCTAGCACCAGAAGTGCCCACAGAGTCAGTCAGGAATAGCGCCACAGAACGGGCCTCTCACCTAGCAGTGATGACAGAGAGACAGACGCCATGAGATGTCCTGCTGACGGAAGACCCTCAGTCTACCCATCAGCGCCGGCCGCGGTGGTCTCGCGGTTCTAGGCGCGCAGTCCGGAACCGTGCTACTGCTACGGTCGCAGGTTCGAATCCTGCCTCGGGCATGGATGTGTGTGATGTTCTTAGGTTAGTTAGGTTTAAGTAGTTCTAAGTTCTAGGGGACTGATAACCACAGCAGTTGAGTCCCATAGTGCTCAGAGCCATTTTTTTTCTACCCATCAGCGATGTGGCAGACAACCAAAGCCAAGTCCAACGAGTGGCAGGTCGCAGTTACTTGGGTGGTCATCTGTGGCTGTGCTAGTGTGAGCTTAAGGAAAATTTTAATGTCTTCCCCTTATCTATTTCTAACACGCGTGAGCCTGGTTCTGTTCTGTCTTCCTACCCCACTTGTGTTGCTTGTTGTTTTTTTTTTGGGGGGGGGGGGGGGGGGGGGGAAGGAGACCAGCCAGTGAGGTCATCGGTCTCATCGGATTAGGGAAGGACGGGGAAGGAAGTCGGCCGTGCCCTTTCGAAGGAACCACCCCGGCATTTGCCTGGAGCTATTTGGGGAAATCACAGAAAACCTAAATCAGGATGGCCGGACGCGGGATTGAACCGTCATCCTCCTGAATGCGAGTCCAGTGTGCTAACCACCGCGCCACCTTGCTCAGTCCACAGTTGTGAGAGGACACTCCATGACTGTTTAAGGAAATTGGTGTTCAATCTACAGGCAGGAAGATACCATCTCACACTTGCAGAGTTCAGAAGAGTGCAGTAGTATGGAGAGGGTGATGTAATCACACAATGATTTCAATGTCGGTTCCACTACACTCCCTGTAAAGGAAACTTTATCGCTAACAGAAATTAGTGTACTGTTTCACGCATAACCATATGTTGCCAAAAAAATGAAAATCTTAAGTTTTCGTTGTTAAGATTTATTTGTACTCTAAGTATGAGTTCATGACATAGCAGTGTTAGCAAAATTACGTACAGGATGGTAAAACATTGATACTGAGTTTTCACAACTGTGAAGCGAAATTCCTAACCATTATAAGGTTCTTTAATGGTAAAACACTTTACAGTGGCTGATCAATAATTATTATTAGTTCAGATATCTCGTGACTCTGCTTCAGTTAAGCCCGACAATCGTGAATATGTTTAACTACAGGTCATGGTTGAATGTCCAAAAAAGTAGGAGAGATGGAGACGATCGCAGTTCTGAGCGTCAGTTGAATATCACTTGCAGGTGTGGTGGGAGTGCGCGTGTGTTTACCTTGTGTCGGCGGCGGAAGTGGTGCCTGTCAGCGCCAGCTGTGAACCTGAGAATCTATTCTAAATCTCTCTCGACTGTTAAACACCAGTCGGATAAATTTCCTACATCTTCGGCGAGTCGAGACTCCTAGTTATTCCCTATCTAAGTTAACTGGCATGGTACACGCTATTTGGCTGGAATAGCATATACGTCGTTGCCCTCAAATCGCTCGCAAGTGTTAACTGTCATTGCTCAGCGCGATTCTCTGTACTAGGAGACTTTGCAGTTTCAGTCCTTACGAGTTAAGACGAGCCTATGAATAAGTGTTCACATAATGTCTCCCGCAGTCATCTCAGCGCAACACGAGTCGCTATGTTCAAATACTCGACGATTTTCTGCAGGAGAAGAACCTATTACTCTGTCTGCAATTTGCCTAAACCAAAGATGGTGGAAATGCGTTTTCTTTCTGGCCAATCAGGGCATTCGTACTTGTTAAAACTCCACCCACTAGAATTTTTGTAGCCTATCACAGGCGTCTCTTCTTTCATAGGCCAGGGTTTAACTTCTGCGAGGTAATACTGAGAAAAACAGCTTTTTCTTTCATACGAGTTTTAAGACAGGTGGCTACAATGAGTCACCAATGTTTTAAGTTGGGATCTCCCGCCATGTTCCTGTAGGAAAGCTTTCCGAAGGATCGTCGTAAGGCTGGAATCGCGCGACCGCTACGGTCGCAGGTTCGAATCCTGCCTCGGGCATGGATGAGTGTGGTGCCCTTAGGTTAGTTAGGTTTAAGTAGTTCTAAGTTCTAGGGGACTGATGACCTCAGAAGTTAAGTCCCATAGTGCTCAGAGCCATTTTTTTGATCGTCGTAAAAGCAGGCAGAAGGGCTGCTTTTGCCAGTGGCCTACCCAGTAGCGGCGGCGTCTCATTGTGTTCGCTAGGTATCCGGTGGTGAGGGACTTTTAGCCGCATGGGACGACGTGGCGTCGTAAAACTCTCCTTGCCCTCAGAACCGCATCTCGTAGCTCGAGTCTGGGAAATTACTTGTGTGAAATTACTACTGT
This sequence comes from Schistocerca americana, assembly GCF_021461395.2. NCBI lineage: Eukaryota > Metazoa > Arthropoda > Insecta > Orthoptera > Acrididae > Schistocerca > Schistocerca americana. The sequence goes on from NC_060125.1 coordinate 471,677,662, forward strand.
GAGTGTTAGTGGTTTACATTCACGAAATGCTGGCTTATTTATTACACCTGCATATTAAGAAAATTCGTTCAGTTTCACATAAGTATGCCATGTGACATATCGAGTTAACCAGAATTGTTTCAAGGATTCGATGTAAGTAGTGTTATTTGTGTGACACCTTCTGTGTCGTAATTATACAGCAACGATGATGCTGGTATTTGAGACAGATCTGCGTTGAAAATAATGTCTCCAGATCCATTACACAGGACGTCTCAAATCTTTTGGGTCAAACTGAAGCCGGTGATGGTGGGTCCAAAACCGATTATAGTGACGATTCCCGGCGGGGTCGGGGATTTTCTCTGCCTCGTGATGACTGGGTGTTGTGTGATGTCCTTAGGTTAGTTAGGTTTAAGTAGTTCTAAGTTCTAGGGGACTGATGACCATAGATGTTAAGTCCCATAGTGCTCAGAGCCATTTGAACCATTTGATTATAGTGAGATAGGGAACCAACAGTCGGAAATGTGTATTTATTGTGATCTGGACATACAAAGTGCACACTGTATGACAACAATGTATGCTCATAGTAATTGTTCAAAATGACGACCGCCAGTCTCTTTACAGTGCATGAAGGTCTGCCACACTTAAAGGTCTCTGGTGTCTGTTGTACCAGAAGACACGCAGATTGGACTCTAGCAACATTGTACACAGTAACACACCTCACCATGGACACATTACAAGTTATCTGATGCAATGGACAAATGAAATCAGGGATAGTGGTGTGTGTTGGCACAGGCTAATGCGCCAGTGAGATGCATGCAGTCGTCACATGACACATGTGCCATCAGCTAAGTTGTGTACGGTACGTCTGTTTGGTTTTTATCACCCACTGCATTTTCCAGTGTGCAACAGACATCTGGGATCTTTGCGAGAGTGCATCAGGCTGCATGCGCCATTGCAATACATGCACTGAGACTGGTGATTGTCACTTTGAACAAGAACTATCAGCTATATTGCTGTTATGTGGTGTATGCTGTGTATGTCCATAACACAACAGATATGCATTTCCAACCATTTGTTCCCTTTCTCAGTTTAACAGGTTGTGGACCCACTATCAGCTGTTTCAGTTTCACCCAAAATGGTGGAGACACCCTGTATATCTGTTACAGGTAATGATATTTCCATTGCACATGTGAAAACTGTCTTAATTCATCCATGCATAAAAGCAGAGCCTACAGTTCACAGTTTACTCCATATTCCTAACTGTCTTTCTGCAGCTCACACAATATGGCGCTCATATTAATTTGAATTAATTACCTGTGTCTTTACAGATGTAAACCAACACACCATCTATGCCATCACATGAACATTCAGTGTTCTCCTCATCAACGCCCTATCACTCGATTGTTCAATTTAGATGGTCGAAAATAGGCTCTATAAATATTATAGCAAAGATATACACAAATACAATGAAACATTTATGTTCAGACTCATGTATCATTTAATATTTTTACCTTTATTGCTAAACACAATGCATAAAATAAAATTATGAAGGAAAAAGTATTTATATAAGCTCCCTAGAGGTACATCTTTATACAGTGCAGGAAATCGTTCAAAACTTGGGTTTTCAAAAAGTCTATGCCCATTGAGTTTAACACGTATTGACTCATGCCCACAAAGTGCAGGAAAGTACTATAACTGGGAGTCTTCTTCAGACGTTTAGAAACAATAGATATGACTTTTAGATGAATAGTGTGACAATCAGTGAACGCTGGTTTCATCATTATGAGCCTGAAACAAAATGTCAGAGTATGGAATGGTACTATTACGATTTATCATTAACAAAGAAAGGAATGATCATGTAATCGCCTGAGAAAATTATGTGAAAAGTTTTCTGGAATGCAGTGGGTTGCATTCTTACCATTTTTCTTGAACCTGGGCAGCTCATAAATGGTTTCCATGGTATCCAGACACCTTTCAAGCTGTGCTGCACACTTCTTAATCAATGCGTTGGGAAGAAGATCATGCTGCAGCAAGAAAACATGTAGTTTCTTTTTGCTTGTCACACTGTGGGTAAATTTGCAACATTTGAGTGGGAAAGTCTCCAACATGCACCCTATCGCCTCGACTTGGCCTCTCCAATCTTTTGGGTTCACTGGAAGAATGGCAGTGAGGCCAACACTAAAGGTTGCTGGAGGACAGCCAAATAATGGTGCGTCAGTGTCCATGGGAAACCATAAAGAACTTCTACTGCAAAGCAGTTTTCAGACATACAGAGAGACGAAAAAGAATGCAAAAAAATTGAAATTATGTTGCAAAGTTACATAAAAGCCTGTAGATAAAAAATTATGTTCCTACTTTGTCTAAAAAATAAACGTCAACATTTAGAACAATTGGTGATTCATGATTTTCACTAAGACATTTGTGGAAAATGACGTGATAGGTCACATACAGAGGACTATATTTTGTCAAGAAAAATGATTTCCAAACCGTTGTGTGTGTGTGTGATGTGCGTGAGTGAGAAGTGCCATTACTTGAATTTAAGTTTTAAGACAAAGAGAGTTGCTGCAAAGAGTAGAGAAATTGAATTATCTGGGTGTTCTGCTTCTCAAACTTCTGTGTGTCTTGCCAGCTTTTATTACTTCTTACACGTGAGATACTGAATCCAACATTTTTCAGAAGATCTCTTCCATTTGTTCAACTTGGTAAGTGATCCAAACTGTTGAACTGTGCTGAAGAATTTATCGATAAATAGTCTTTAACGAGTGTACATCATCGATGAATTACGCATCCATAATTCTCTTACAAGGACTCTCAATCTACTTTCATTCCCCATAACTAGATTTATGTGTGGAATTTGAAGTTTCACCACCACTCAGAGTACTCAATGAAATTTTAAGTTTCTAGTCAGTTGTTGTTTACTTCCAAGCATGGTATTTCAGCCAACTGAAATGCAGTTGTATATGCAGATTCTTTGAATACAACTCTCGCTTTTCTTTCATTACAACACATACGTACACTATGTGATCAAAATTATCCAGACACCTGGCTGAAAATGACTTACAAGTTCGTGGCGCCCTCCATCGATAATTCTGGAAGTCAATATGGTGTTGGCCCACCCTTAGCGTTGCTGACAGCTTCCACTCTCGCAGGCATACGTCCAATCAGGTGCTGGAAGATTTCTTGGGGAATGGCAGGCCATTCTTCACGCAGTGCAGAACTGGGGACAGGTATCGATGTCGGTCGGTGAGGCCTGGCACGAAGTCGGCGTTTCAAAACATCCCAAAGGTGTACGATAGGATTCAGGTCAGGACTCTGCGCAGGCCAGTCCACTACAGGGATGTTATTGTCGTGTAACCACTCCACCACAGGCCGTGCATTATGAACGCGTGTTCAATCGTGTTGAAAGATGCAGTCGCTATCCCTGAATTGGTCTTCAACAGTGGGAAGCAAGAAGGTGCTTAAAACATCAATGTAGGCCTGTGCTGTGATAGTGCCACGCAAAACAACAATGAGTGCAACGTAACACCACCGGCTCCGAATTTTACTTCATTGCTGGCAGATGACGTTCACCAGGCATTCGCCATATCCACACCCTGACATCGGATCGCCACATTGTGTACTGTGATTCGTCACTCCACACAACGTTTCTCCTCTGCTCAATCGTCCAATGTTTACGCTCCTTACACCAAGCAAGGCGTCGTTTGGCATTTACCGGCGTGATGTGTGGCTTACGAGCAGCCGCTCGCTCATGAAATCCAAGTTTTCTCACCTCCCGCCTAACTGTCATAGTACCTGCAGTGGATCCTGATGCAGTTTGCAATTCCTGTGTGAGGGCCTGCCTGTTACACATTACGGCTCTCTTCAACTATCGGCGGCCTCTGTCAATCAATAGACGAGGTCGGCCTGTACGCTTTTGTGTTGTACGTGTCTCTTCACGTTTCTACTTCACTATCACATTGCGAACAGTGGAACTAGGGATGTTTAGGAGTGTGGAAATCTCGCGTACAAACGTATGACACAAGTGACACCCAATCACCTGATCACGTTCGAAGTCCGTGGGTTCCGCGGAGCGCCCCATTCTGCTCTCTCACGATGTCTAATGACTACTGAGGTCGCCGATATGGAGTACCTGGCATTAGGTGGCAGCACAATGCACCTAATATGAAAAAAGTATGTTTTGGGGGTGTCCGGATAATTTTGATCACACAGTGTATATGAGACAGTCATTATGTTTCAGTTTATATTTTAAAAAATGGTCTCATGTTGTACCTTTTTTGAGCAGTGTGGCACCAGCAGACTATTTTTATTTTTATATCCAAAGACCATAAGGCATATTAGAGAGAGAAGTTGTAAACCAATCCAAAAAAATTTATTATTCTCCTTTCCAGCATTCCCTTCTTTCTTCCCTGAAGAAGAAACACACATGTCCTGAAAGTATTTCTTTCTTTTAAGTGTGTCCTATTGACACTTTAGTTATTTTTCCTCCTGAAGATAGGTATGGTCAGCTATGTTGTCTCTTTGAAATTTTATCTGTTTTCTCAACTGAATTTTCCATTTGCTACTACTGTAAGTAATAGTAGGCTGCAGTTTAACTGACAATTTTGTGAAGGCTTACCAATCTGTATACATCTGTAGTTAAATGAGGAATTTATGTCAAAAGCTGCCACATAATGTCTTCAGTATTTTGAGAACTGGCAGCTGCACTTTATTTGTTCTCAGTCTTTTTGAACTAAATTTTATTCAGTGAACAGCATCTTCTTCATAGCCTTGAAGGCATATAGGAGTATATAAGTGTCTGTAAGACAGTATTGGCTATTTTATATCATTTGTGAGTGGTACGTGGATAAGATATCGTTTTGTTTCATAAGTGCCTAAGGCTGTAGCTCAACGAAGTTACTGGGTTCAAAAGGAGATTCACAGGAACAAGCCAAGTATTTGATCATTTGGTGACATTTATGAGCCTTGTCCAATAGCTGACACAATGTAACTTTACACTGACTGTAACCCTCTGGTATATCATTCTTCTGGTCATAATGAAAGCCAGTTTACTTTAAGTCCACAGTACTTTTTTACGATGTGGAGACACCCTAAAGCAATGTTTTGGGCATGTAATGTAGCCTTATTGCAGTGCATATTTACTATTTCTTTCTGACACTGTTAGTCATATACAGACAACATTTTATTAATTTTCCACGATGGTGTAATGTTCACAAACAGTAGTGCACATTGTCTACATTTCATGTCTATTGAATTATTTTATACTATAAATATTAGCATATTATGGGACTTAAATAAGTAAACAAATCATTTTGTATGTCATACACAACAATTTTCACTTAATTGTGTCTTATAATCCATTATACTCTAAGAACTGTTAACATCCACTTACACAATACAAGATAAGTAATAAGAAAATAGGGAAAATTGACTGTAACATATACTTCAATCAATTGTAATATTTTTCTAATGATTTCTTCTTTCTGTTACAGTTTTGGACGTATACCTGTTGGTGGTTGTCTACAGCTTTCATCAGTTTTTGTGCGAAAGAGAGAGAAGTGGAACTGTTTAACTGCATTTCAGTGACACTACCTGCCAGTACCTAATGTTGTATGAGACCTGTCTGATTATTTCCATGTTAAATACAAATAAAAAACATAATACAAATGATTTGGAAAGAAGCCTGTGATATAGCAGCTGAACAATACAGAAATTTATTTTTATTCAGTTTAATTGATTTCACAGATGAACTGTGTAACTTAACCTAATTCTTAAAGGCAATAAATAAAAAAATTATAATGATAGATAACAGTGACACTTAAAAAATTGTTGCAGGAATGTCTGCAAGAATTCTGCAAAGACATTGGTCATATTGTACAAGGCGTGTATCGTAAATGCTCTACTTTAATTAAGGACCCTTTCATCACAAGAATTTATGTAAGGTTAGTGAATGCATTGGTCTCAATTGCATCACAAGATCTTTGTTTAAATTCACGTGGTATACGATATATTTCCCAGACAAGACAATCACAAATTTCTTCTAAAATTTATTCACACAATATGTAAGTTACATTGTAATACTAACTGGGGTGACTAAGGACACGAATTGTAAGGGATGGTCCTGGCTGTTTGATCACTGCTAATCGGACGTCAGATAGCTAACTTTACTCTTATTCAGCCTCTTTCCAACAAGATCTCCTGTTTAGTTTAGGCAGAGTTTTATACAATATGGAGCTCTAAAAGATGAATAGTATGAACGCTATCGCTCCTGTAATCGATATGGGTTCAAAAGTTTATCCATATTAGTGTTTCTGTACAATACCATTTTGGATTTCTATGCTTGCTATTTCAGATGCTAGAATATCACCAATGTTCCTTCATAAGTCTCACCAAGGCTACCTGCATCTCAGTCAGTCATGGCTATTTTTTTACCCTTCCTCAGGCTCCCACCCCAGACAGCATTCGTTTTGTGCAGAAAGGTGGTGGCCTATCATCCACAATGTGCTAGCAATGTAACTCAAACCTTCGCACACTTGGAAGGAACAACCAAGCAAATAATGATTTAGTGACATGATAACGATTTAGGCTGAGCAATGAACTAAAATTTGTACCAGCACCAGGATTTGCACCCATGTGTCCTGCTTACTGTAATCCGTTCATCATAAGAATAAACCGGATGTAAACATTGCAGTGTGTATTCTTCCGCGTTTGCAGGAACCTCATTGGATTTCCGCTTCACGTGGGACTGCAGCCAAGCTGCCTCGAGTTCTGTCAAGTACGATGACAAGGACACGTTTTGCGCTGTGCGTTAGGCGCACATAGACTTGGCGATAATACGGAACAACAGCTTTACCGGCACCTATAACTTGAACAGCACTGGCCGTTCAGCTGGTACAGCTAGCCTGCAGTCACGTGGCCAGCTGCAGTTCAAACGTAAAAACAGATGAGCAGAGGAGCAATACAGCTTCGAAAGTAATTTAATTTTTAAGGAGAATAAAATAATACAGCGCAAATCTCCCACTATACCCTCCCAAGACGACTACAACAAAACCGCAAAACGTTATCCTTTTTAGTTAACGTTCTATTGTAATTAAAAACAAGAATGATGAAAATTTCTGACTTAACCACAGCGTAATTTCTGACTTAACCACAGCGTAATTTTTCTGCAGAAGCTGTGTATAACGTAAGAGAGTACTGAAGGATTTCACCGTGTAGTTGAATATTGAAGCCACTGAAGGTATTTACTTACAGGCAGTCGTCTGGTAATCTAATAGCTCCTTCCTTATTCGAATCTAAGAAGTACATTTCAGTTCTGGAAGTGTCACCTGCTGCGTCGATAGCGAACCTATGAACAATAGAATCCACGAAGCCAACTAGGGGCAGCATTTTCTCTTCTTTAATGGCGAGCCATTCTACATCCCGCCAGCATTCACAGTGACGTGAGAAAAAGCTGGGTGCCTTAGTTCCAGTACGTCTGGCAGCTTAACAATCTTCGGGCTAAATCCCGCAGCTTTGGCTCCAGATCAGCTCAGCTGGGTTCATATTGTAATAGTACAGTAGCAAATGTAAAAATGCAGGATATGTGCGATGTGCTCGATGCTGTGAAAATGATTGTTTTTCATGTTTCTACGATACTCATCTACCTCTGTGTTATTAACCATGGACATAGTCCCAACGAAAAGGATTTGGTTTTTCATTTTTACCTTAACAAATTAAATTGTAAATTTCTTAATTTAACCAACTTTTATGAACAGTCTTCCATAAAACATCGATGTTGTTGTTGTTGTTGTTGTTGTGGTGGTCTTCAGTCCTGAAACTAGTTTGATGCAGCTCTCCATGCTACTCTATCCTGTGCAAGATTCTTCATCTCCCAGTACCTACTGCAACCTACATCCTTCTGAATCTGCTTAGTGTATTCATCTCTTGGGCTCCCTCTACGATTTTTACCCTCCACACTGCCCTCCAATGCTAAATTTGTGATTCCTTGATGCCTCAGAACATGTCCTACCAACCGATCGCTTCTTCTCGTCAAGTTGTGCCACAAACTTCTCTTCTCCCCAATCCTATTCAATACCTCCTCATTAGTTATGTGACCTACCCATCTAATCTTCAGCATTCTTCTGTAGCACCACATTTCAAAAGCTTCTATTCTCTTCTTGTCCAAACTATTTATCGTCCATGTTTCACTTCCATACATGGCTACACTCCATACAAATACTTTCAGAAACGACTTCCTGACACTTAAATCTATACTCGATGTTAACAAATTTCTCTTCTTCAGAAACGCTTTCCTTGCCATTACCAGTCCACATTTTATATCCTCTTTACTTCGACCATCATCAGTCATTTTGCTCCCCAAATAGCAAAACTCCTTTACCACTTTAAGTGTCTCATTTCCTAATCTAATTCCCTCAGCATCCCCTAACTTAATTCGACTACATTCCATTATCCTCGTTTTGCTTTTGTTGATGTTCATCTTACATCCTCCTATCAAGACACTGTCCATTCCATTCAACTGCTCTTCCAAGTCCTTTGCGGTCTCTGACAGAATTACAATGTCATCGGCGAACCCCAAAGTATTTGTTTCTTCTCCGTGGATTTTAATTCCCACTCCGAATTTTTCTTTTGTTTCCTTTACTGCTTGCTCAGTATACATATTGAATAACATCGGGGAGAGGCTACAACCCTGTCTCACTCCCTTCCCAACCACTGCTTCCCTTTCATGCCCCTCGACTCTTATAACAGCCATCTCGTTTCTATACAAATTGTAAATAGCCTATAGCTCCCTGTATTTTACCCCTGCCACCTTTAGAATTTGAAAGAGAGTATTCCAGTCAACATTGTAAAAAGCTTTCTCTAAGTCTACAAATGCTAGAAACGTAGGTTTCCTTTTCCTTAATGTTTCTTCTAAGATAAATCATAAGGTCAGTATTGTCTCACGTGTTCCAACATTTCTACGGAATCCAAACTGATCTTCCCCGAGGTTGGCTTCTATCAGTTTTTCCATTCGTCTGTAAAGAATTCGCGTTTGTATTTTGCAGCTGTGACTTATTAAACTGATAGTTCGGTAATTTTCACATCTGTCAACACCTGCTTTCTTTGGGACTGGAGTTATTATATTCTTCTTGAAGTCTGAGGTATTTCGCCTGTCTCATATGTACCCCCATGAACCATGGACCTTGCCGTTGGGTGGGGAGGCTTGCATGCCTCAGTGATGCAGATGGCCGTATCGTAGGTGCAACCACAACGGAGGGGTATCTGTTGAGAGGCCAGACAAACGTGTGGTTCCTGAAGAGGGGCAGCAGCCTTCTCAGTAGTTGCAGGGGCAACAGTCTGCATGATTGACTGATCTGGCCTTGCAACACTAACCAAAACGGCCTTGCTGTGCTGGTACTGCGAACGGCTGAAAGCAAGGGGAAACTACAGCCGTAATTTTTCCCGAGGGCATGCAGCTTTACTGTATGATAAATGATGATGGCGTCCTCTTGGGTAAAATATTTCGGAGGTAAAATAGTCCCCCATTCGGATCTCTGGGCGGGGACTACTCAAGAGGACGTCGTTATCAGGAGAAAGAAAACTGGCGTTCTACGGATCGGAGCGTGGAATGTCAGATCCCTTAATCGGGCAGGTAGGTTAGAAAATTTAAAAAGGGAAATGGATAGGTTGAAGTTAGATATAGTGGGAATTAGTGAAGTTCGGTGGCAGGAGGAACAAGACTTTTGGTCAGGTGAATACTGGGTTATAAATACAAAATCAAATAGGGGTAATGCAGGAGTAGGTTTAATAATGAATAAAAAAATAGGAGTGCGGGTAAGGTACTACCAACAGCGTAGTGACCGCATTATTGTGGCCAAGATAGACACGAAGCCCACGCCTACTACAGTAGTACAAGTTTATATGCCAACTAGCTCTGCAGATGACGAAGAAATTGAAGAAATGTATGATGAGGTAAATAAATTATTCAGGTAGTGAAGGGAGACGAAAATTTAATAGTCTTGGGTGACTGGAATTCGAGAGTAGGAAAAGGGAGAGAAGGAAACACAGTGGGTGAATATGGATTGGGGGAGAGAAATGAAAGAGGAAGCCGTCTGGCAGAATTTTGCACAGAACATAACTTAATCATAGCTAACACTTGGTTCAAGAATCATGAAAGAAGGTTGTATACATGGAAGAATCCTGGAGATAATAGAAGGTATCAGATAGATTATATAATGGTAAGACAGAGATTTAGGAACCAGGTTTTAAATTGTAAGACATTTCCAGGGGCAGAGGTGGACTCTGACCATAATCCATTGGTTATGAACTGTGGATGAAAACTGAAGAAACTGCAAAAAGGTGGGAATTTAAGGAGATGGCACCTGGATAAACCGACTAAACCAGAGGTTGTACAGAGTTTCAGGGAGAGCATAAGGGAACAATTGACAGGAATGGTGGAAAGAAATACAGTAGAAGAAGAAAGGGTAGCTCTGAGGGATGAAGTAGTGAAGGCAGCAGAGGATCAAGTAGGTAAAAAGACGAGGGCTGGTAGAAATCCTTGGGTAACAGAAGAAATATTGAATTTAATTGATGAAAGGAGAAAATACAAAAACCCGGTAAATGAAGCAGGCAAAAGGGAATACAAACGTCTCAAAAATGAGATCGACAGGAAGTGCAAAATGGCTAAGCAGGGATGGCTAGAGGACAAATGTAAGGATGTAGAGGCTTATCTCACGAGGGGTAAGATAGATACTGCCTACAGGAAAATTAAAGAGACCTTTGGAGAAAAGAGAGCCACTTGTATGAATATCAAGAGCTTTGATGGAAACCCAGTTCTAACCAAAGAAGGGAAAGCAGAAAGGTGGAAGGAGTACATAGAGGGTCTATACAAGGGCGATGTACTTGAGAACAATATTACGGAAATGGAAGAGGATGTAGATGAAGATGAAATGGGAGATACGAAACTGCGTGAAGAGTTTGACAGAGCACTGAAAGACCTGAGTCGAAACAAGGCCCCGGGAGTAGACAACATTCCATTGGAACTACTGACGGCCTTGGGGCAGCCAGTCCTGAGAAAACTCTACCATCTGGTGAGCAAGATGTATGAGACAGGCGAAATACCCTCAGACTTCAAGAAGAATATAATAATTCCAATCCCAAAGAAAGCAGATGTTAACAGATGAGAAAATTACGGAATATCAGTTTAATAAGTCACAGCTGCAAAATACTAACGCGAATTCTTTACGGACGAACGGAAAAACTGGTAGAAGCCGACCTCGGCGAAGATCAGTTGGGATTCCGCAGAAATGTTGGAACACATGAGGCAATACTGACCCTACGACTTATCTCAGAAAATAGATTAAGAAAAGGCAAACCTACATTTCTAGCATTTGTAGACTTAGAGAAAGCTTTTTACAATGTTGACTGGAATACTCTCTTTCAAATTCTGAAGGTAGCAGGGGTAAAATACAGGGAGCGAAAGGCTACTTACAATTTGTACAGAAACCAGATGGCAGTTATAAGAGTTGAGGGACATAAAAGGGAAGCAGTGGTTGGGAAGCGAGTGAGACAGGGTTGTAGCCTATCCTCGATGTTATTCAATCTGTATATTGAGCAAGCAGTAAAGGAAACAAAAGAAAAATTCGGAGTAGGTATTAAAATCCATGGAGAAATAATAAAAACTTTGAGGTTCGCCGATGACATTGTAATTCTGTCAGAGACAGCAAAGGACTTGGAAGAGCAGTTGAACGGAATGGATAGTGTCTTGAAATGAGGATATAAGATGAACATCAACAGAAGCAAAACGAGAATAATGGAATGTAGTCGAATTAAGTCGTATGATGCTGAGGGAATTAGGTTAGGAAATGAGACAATTAAAGTAGTAAAGGAGTTTTGCTATTTGGGGAGAAAAATAACTGATGATGGTCGAAGTAGAGAGGATATAAAATGTAGACTAGTAATGGCAAGGAAAGCGTTTCTGAAGAAGAGAAATTTGTTAACATCGAATGTAGAGTTAAGTGTCAGGAAGTCATTTCTGAAAGTATTAGTATGGAGTGTGGCCATGTATGGATTTGAAACATGGACGATAAATAGTTTGGACAAGAAGAGGATAGAAGCTTTCGAAATGTGGTGCTACAGAAGAATGCTGAAGATTAGATGGGTAGGTCACATAACTAATGAGGAGGTACTGCATAGGATTGGGGAGAAGAGAAGTTTGTGGCACAACTTGACTAGAAGAAGGGATCGGTTGGTAGGACATGTTCTGAGGCATCAAGGGATCACCGATTTAGTATTGGAGGGCAGAGTGGAGGGTAAAAATCGTAGAGGGAGACCAAGAGATGAATACACTAAGCAGATTCAAAAGGATGTAGAATGCAGTAGGTACTGGGAGATGAAAAAGCTTGCACAGGATAGAGTAGCATGGAGAGCTGCATCAAACCAGTCTCAGGACTGAAGACCACAACAACAACAACGAGAATTTAGGTTTAGGAGTAATATAGCTGACATTATTGAAAAATGGAACACGCATTTATAAGTAACTACAATCTATTAAGTACTCATTACGAATGATTGACAATATTGAAAAAATAATGGAAATTTGAAATTACAACAATATAACGAGAACCTAACTTATCTTTCCGGGCGGGAAGGCGTGCCGTTCCCCAGAACGAATCAGCCCAGCGGATTAGTGTCGAGGTCCGGTGTACCGGCCAGTCTGTGGATGGTTTCCATCTGCCTCGGCGTATGTGGGCATTTTTTTTTTTTTTTTTTTGGTCATCAGTCTACTGACTGGTTTGATGCGGCCCGCCACGAATTCCTTTCCTGTGCTAACCTCTTCATCTCAGAGAAGCACTTGCAACCTACTTCCTCAATTATTTGCTTGACGTATTCCAATCTCTGTCTTCCTCTACAGTTTTTGCCCTCTACAGCTCCCTCTAGTACCATGGAAGTCATTCCCTCATGTCTTCACAGATGTCCTATCATCCTGTCCCTTCTCCTTATCAGTGTTTTCCACATATTCCTTTCCTCTCCGATTCTGCGTAGAACCTCCTCATTCCTTACCTTATCAGTCCACCTCATTTTCAACATTCGTCTATAGCACCACATCTCAAATGCTTCGATTCTCTTCTGTTCCGGTTTTCCCACAGTCCATGTTTCACTACCATACAATGCTGTACTCCAAACGTACGTCCTCAGAAATTTCTTCCTCAAGTTAAGGCCGGTATTTGATATTAGTGGACTTCTCTTGGCCAGAAATGCCTTTTTTGCCATATCGAGTCTGCTTTTGATGTCCTCCTTGCTCCGTCCGTCATTGGTTATTTTACTGCCAAGGTAGCAGAATTACTTAACTTCACTGACTTCGTGACCATCAATCCTGATGTTAAGTTTCTCGCTGTTCTCATTTCTACTACTTCTCATTACCTTCGTCTTTCTCCGATTTACTCTCAAACCATACTGTGTACTCATTAGACTGTTCATTCCGTTCAGCAGATCATTTAATTCTTCTTCACTTTCACTCAGGATAGCAATGTCATCAGCGAATCGTATCATAGATATCCTTTCACCTTGTATTTCAATTCCACTTCTGAACCTTTCTTTTATTTCCATCATTGCTTCCTCGATGTACAGATTGAAGAGTAGGGGCGAAAGGCTACAGCCTTGTCTTACACCCTTCTTAATACGAGCACTTCGTTCTTGATCGTCCACTCTTATTATTCCCTCTTGGGTGTTGTACATATTGTATATGATCCGTCTCTCCCTATAGCTTACCCCTACTTTTTTCAGAATCTCGAACAGCTTGCACCATTTTATATTGTCGAACGCTTTTTCCAGGTCGACAAATCCTATGAAAGTGTCTTGATTTTTCTTTAGCCTTGCTTCCATTATTAGCCGCAACGTCAGAATTGCCTCTCTCGTCCCTTTACTTTTCCTAAAGCCAAACTGATCGTCACCTAGCGTATTCTCAATTTTCTTTTCCATTCTTCTGTATATTATTCTTGTAAGCAGCTTCGATGCATGAGCTGTTAAGCTGCTTGTGCGATAATTCTCGCACTTGTCAGCTCTTGCCGTCTTCGGAATTGTGTGGATGATGCTTTTCCGAAAGTCAGATGGTATATCGCCAGACTCATATATTCTACACACTAACGTGAATAGTCGTTTTGTTGCCACTTCCCCCAATGATTTTAGAAATTCTGATGGTATGTTATCTATCCCTTCCGCCTTATTTGACCGTAAGTCCTCCAAAGCTCTTTTAAATTCCGATTCTAATTCTGGATCCCCTATCTCTTCTAAATCGACTCCTGTTTCTTCTTCTATCACATCAGACAAATCTTCACCCTCATAGAGGCTTTCAATGTATTCTTTCCACCTATCTGCTCTCTCCTCCGCATTTAACAGTGGAATTCCCGTTGCACTCTTAATGTTACCACTGTTGCTTTTAATGTCACCAAAGGTTGTTTTGACTTTCCTGTATGCTAAGTCTGTCCTTCCGACAATCATATCTTTTTCGATGTCTTCACATTTTTCCTGCAGCCATTTCGTCCTAGCTTCCCTGCACTTCCTATTTATTTCATTCTTCAGCGACTTGTATTTCTGTATTCCTGATTTTCCCGGAACATGTTTGTACTTCCTCCTTTCATCAATCAACTGAAGTATTGCTTCTGTTACCCATGGTTTCTTCGCAGCTATCTTCTTTGTACCTATGTTTTCCTTCCCAACTTCTGTGATGGTCCTTTTTAGAGATGTCCATTCCTCTTCAACTGTACTGCCTACTGCGCTATTTCTTATTGCTGTATCTATAGCGTTAGAGAAGTTCCAACGTATCTCGTCATTCCTTAGTACTTCCGTATACCACTTCTTTGTGTATTGATTCTTCCTGACTAATGTCTTGAACTTCAGCCTACTTTTCATCACTACTATATTGTGATCTGAGTCTATATCTGCTCCTGGGTACGCCTTACAATCCAGTATCTGATTTCGGAATCTCTGTCTGACCAAGATGTAATCTAATTGAAATCTTCCCGTATCTCCCGGCCTTTTCCAAGTATACCTCCTCCTCTTGTGATTCTTGAACAGGGTATTCGCTATTACTAGCTGAAACTTGTTACAGAACTCAATTAGTCTTTCTCCTCTTTCATTCCTTGTCCCAAGCCCATATTCTCCTGTAACCTTTTCTTCTACTCCTTCCCCTACAACTGCATTCCAGTCGCCCATGACTATTAGATTTTCGTCCCCCTTTACATACTGCATTACCCCTTCAATATCCTCATACACTTTCTCTATCTGTTCATCTTCAGCTTGCGACGTCGGCATGTATACCTGAACTATCGTTGTCGCTGTTGGTCTGCTGTCGATTCTGATTAGAACAACCCGGTCACTGAACTGTTCACAGTAACACATCCTCTGCCCTACCTTCCTATTCATAACGAATCCTACACCTGTTATACCATTTTCTGCTGCTGTTGATATTACCCGATACTCATCTGACCAGAAATCCTTGTCTTCCTTCCACTTCACTTCACTGACCCCTACTATATATAGATTGAGCCTTTGCATTTCCCTTTTCAGATTTTCTAGTTTCCCTATCACGTTCAATCTTCTGACATTCCACGCCCCGACTCGTAGAACGTTATCCTTTCGTTGATTATTCAATCTTTTTCTCATGGTAACCTCCCCCTTGGCAGTCCCCTCCCGGAGATCCGAATGGGGGACTATTCCGGAATCTTTTGCCAATGGAGAGATCATCATGACACTTCTTCAATTACAGGCCACATGTCCTGTGGATACACGTTACGTTTCTTTAATGCAGTGGTTTCCATTGCCTTCTGCATCCTCATGTCGTTGATCATTGCTGATTCTTCCGCCTTTATGGGCAATTTACCACCCCTAGGACAAGAGAGTGCCCTGAACCTCTATCCGCTCCTCCGCCCTCTTTGACAAGGCCATTGGCGGAATGAGACTGACTTCTTATGCCGGAAGTCTTCGGCCGCCAATGCTGATTATTTATCAAAATTTAGGCAGCGGCGGGGATCGAACCCGGGACCGAAGACGTTTTGATTATGTAGGCTGGTTCCCCTTATTCTGCCTCATTTACACTATGTCGGCCATTGCTGCGCAAATACTTTCTCCATGTACGCGTACACCATAATTACTATACCACGCAAACATTGGGGTTACACTTGTCTGGTCCACTGCGGCCGAACCGCAGGCGGCGGTGGGGTGAGTGGACTGCTGTAGCCTGTTGTGGGGTTGTGAACCACTGAGGGCTACGGCGGGGACGAAGCCTCTCCGTCGTTTCTGTTCCCCAGTTCCACACAGTACAGTACAATACAATAATTTATCTCTGAAGGCACCAGTTGATTCCCCTGGATGAGAGTTTGAAAATCTGCTCATTCGTGTATAACTGGAGACGCTGTTCCTGCGCATGTAGCAGCTCTTCATAGAGACTGCGTAAGCGTATGGATTAGCCCTTTCTTCTCCTTTTCTGCCCGCAGCTCGTGGTCGTGCGGTAGCGTTCTCGCTTCCCGCGCCCGGGTTTCCGGGTTCGATTCCCGGCGGGGTCAGGGATTTTCTCTGCCTCGTGATGACTGGGTGTTGTGTACTGTCCTTAGGTTGGTTAGTTTTAAGTAGTTCCAAGTTCTAGGGGACTGATGACCATAGATGTTAAGTCCCATAGTGCTCAGAGCCATTTGAACCATTTTCTCCTTTTCTGGGTAGCAGCATTCTAATATATACTCCATTAATTTTCGTTCCCCGTTGCTAATTGCTGGTTTTTCCTTTTTGAAGTCGATGGTGAACTAGAAAAACTCCGCGACGGTCCGGGGCCGGCCTCTTTACTCATTTTACAACGGAAAGACACCGATCACAACACAACATATAACAGTAAACAATACTGCAGTGTTATTCTAGCTTCTTTGGCAAGTTCTTTGAAGTCCAGGATATCCGACAAAAATGGGACACCATAGTTAATGGTTGCAAATTAAGGCATCCAGCTCGCGAGCCTCTAGCTCATTTAGTCGTCTCAAGTTCCCACAGTTCTTCCCATTGTTAAGAGAAACTGATTGGGGAAAATTACTGCTCTACCAATCCATTCATATAGGCCTGCAAATTAAATTTTGTAACGCAGGCATCCAACTATGACCACTCCCACAAAACCCCGTATAAAGGTTGTCAGTGGACTTACGAATAGTTGCCAGCCTCCTATGTCGCAGGAGAGACACGCAGTGTGTAACACAGAACCTCGTATTTCAACATTTTAATACCTTGTAAGCTAGACACCAGGTTCCGAGAGCCATGAAACAGTGCCTACCATTTTCATTTAATTCATTGGAGTCAGCAGCTGGTACAACAGTAAACCATTCTAAACGATACAAGATGGCGCATTCACCGCTTTCTGGTACTCTGGTACTTATTCAATAGTTGGGTGACATTCCCCAAGGCGAAATGCTTTGTCATAGTGATAAATTATCTGGAATGTAGATTTATACCTACATGACGAGCTTCCGGTGTGAGTTGTTGTGACAGAGAGTTCTTTTGCCCTGATGATTAAATGAACGGCTAAGGTAAAATGCCGATGTAGAGTGTGGACAATATACTTCCATTCGCCAGCCGAAGTGGCCGTGCGGTTAAAGGCGCTGCAGTCTGGAACCGCAAGACCGCTACGGTCGCAGGTTCGAATCCCGCCTCGGGCATGGATGTTTGTGATGTCCTTAGGTTAGTTAGGTTTAACTAGTTCTAAGTTCTAGGGGACTAATGACCTCAGCAGTTGAGTCCCATAGTGCTCAGAGCCATTACTTCCATTCTTTCAGCGTCAACATTGAAAAAAAGTGAAAATAAGCAATAGAAAGGCTGTTACGAATGAATAATTTACAGACATTACTTATTTCAAGCGAAACTGCAGTTATTATCTATCAGTATGCACTATTACTAAAAACTGTGACAGTTCATCATCACAAATGAGCAGCATTGGGTCTCCGCACACTCCAGCACCAACTGTCCTTTTGTACCGTCGCCATACGTGGTATTGCCCCGGAACTGCTCTGTCGCTCAAGATCTGGAACTGCTCTGTCGCTCAGGATCTGGAACTGCTCTGTCGCTCAGGATCGTGATCATGACAGAGATCCCAAGCTGTTACAGTAAGTCTTGAAGAGTACAACAGTGACACATATTAATGTCAAGTTCATCATCTAGTTGCAAATCAACACACGAAAATTTATGGAAGCAATGTCTTTTGTTTTGTATATAAATATTTAATTTAATAGTATGCTTCCGGATATTCTGCAAAGTTGTTCTTTCCATTTTATGCAAAATATTTCGGTGACCATTCCAGGTGTCTTCTTCAGGAGCTGAAGAAGATGGCTGGGTCGGTCGTTGAAATATTGTGCATAAAACGGAAACAGGAACTCGGTAGAATAACGCGGAGCCTCTCTATTAATCAAGGGCACTGAGAAAACCTGAAAGACCACAATATTTAATTTGATACTCTCCCATTTGCTCCACCATTTTTTTGATTTCTTAATGAGCTATCAAGTTTTCCAGTGGTGCTAACTCGGAGACTGCTAGTCTCCATGGTTATTTGTGTTTCTGGTTTTGCTCTGTTTGTGCAACTCCATATTTCATTTAAACAAGAGCTGGCGTGCAATAATAGCTGTAGAAACGTGAAGTGTCTGAGAGCGATATGCAGGCTTTTTAACTGTTTTAGGACAGACACTTCAAGGCTTGGACTCCACCAGTTTTGTTTATCTACCAATCAGTGGTAAGCCTTTTTGCAATACCTTTTCACCAAGAGGTTGAAACCTTCCCGTCTCCTCTATATCTTTTTTACACAACCTTCCCTTCTACAATAACCTATGAAACCTTTCCTTAGGATTTCTATCTCTTGCTTAATAATAACAAATGAAATCTTCCCTTTGAAATTTGTTCTCTTTCTCAATCTTCGCATACAAATTTAATTGCTGCTTATTAAAAGTGATTTTCTGGTTCCTTTTTTGCTGTTACTGGATCGCCATCTGACTGCTACATCGAACTGCGACATGAATATACTTACTCTGGTTTACTATACTCTATTAACTGCTGGTGGGCTGTCATAATAAGTGGCTGTATTTATTACTAAAGCTGACGTTATTCTTTAGTAGCAAAGCTGACGTTATTCTTTAATTAATTTGACTGAAGTTACGTAATTCACAGCTACACTTTTTCTTGCCAACAATAAAATTTTTACAAAGTTTTACATTGATGGTTTTTGGGATGGATTATAATCAGTAATGCAACATTGCTGGCAAAAATTAATTGTATTCTGAAAACGCTTCAAATATTTACTGTTGGTAATGAAATGATTTTACAAACGGTCAGATGGGACCTACTTTTTACAATAATCTTACAACTAGCATTGCGCAAACATACCTTCAGTAGTCTTGAGTTTCGCAAAGAAAATAATTCAATAATATTAGTTCCTCTTGTGATAATAGTTGATGTCTCTCTACATCCGTTTATAATCTCTTGTAAATCATAGCTGGTGGCTGGCAGGCACACCGCTCCTCTCAACCTCTCGCTTTAGACCTGCTACCAACTCGCTTCACATCTCTCTTACTACTGACTTCCTACAAACGCTTAAGTGCGGTCTCTCCTGCCAACAATGCTTTCTGGTGCAGACAATCCCTGCTATCATTACAAAACGTATCAATGCGCGGTCTTTCCCGCTCTTTTCTTAAAATGTATCCATACGCGGTCTCTCCCGCCCTTTTTAAATTTATATCAATTTGCGGTCTCTCTTGCCAACAATACTTTGGTGCAGACATTCCCTGCTACCACAATTATTTCCGACATGACAAATATTAATTATTCCTACTTAATCCTATTAATAAAATATAAACATCTTTCATAAATTGTGGTTTGACAATAGACAGTAGAAATATACACGTATTACAAGGTATAGTTAAAATGGATAACTATATTCAGATAAGAGACCATTAGATTCCATCCAGGATCGTAATTTATGAGGAGTGTGGGTGTGCGGTGGTGGTTGGAGGCCGGCGGGATGTATGGTGGTGTAATAGTCTGTTGTCGCATCTACAATGAGGAGATCGTCTGCTGCAGGACAAATTAAATTGTCTGCAGAAAGGGAAAGCATAGAACACAATCGCGTGAATAACTAGCATACGATTGGTCTGTGTTTTCTGTGGGACACAGAGATGCTGATGCTCTTCACACATTGTTGAGTTATTATTCATTGGCAGAAATTGTGGGTTATATTCTGACTTACAACAACCAGGTATGGACTATTTGTAGTTTCGCATAAGGGATTAATAACATCTGGACAGTTTGCATACATTTAACACCGACTGCCAATTTGTGTAGTCCCATTCGTATTCCCTAATGTTGCTGTGGTACACTGCGCGTCAATGCCATTCCAAGTTAATTATTTTTAATTTCAAGACTTTATATTATTGAGCACTTCAGCAGAATGAGCGTCACAATATTGTGCTTAACGCAGCACTCTGCTCTAGCAATCACTCTTCGGTGATTCTCATATACCGTGAAATGGGGTAACTTGGAACACTTTTGATCTTCATCTGCACCTGGTTTGTTCAGTTTTGCCAAAATATTAATTTAAATAATTACAAAGTACAGGTGACATTACAGAGCAAATGAGTATGTGAAGAAAAACAGTTTTGTAAATTTATTTATACTAGTTTTTTACCAAAATACTGGTGTTCCAAGTTACCCCATGGGAAGGTGTTACTTGGAACATCTATGCTTTTATAATGGAAACTTGCAG
Source organism: Schistocerca americana (assembly GCF_021461395.2). NCBI lineage: Eukaryota > Metazoa > Arthropoda > Insecta > Orthoptera > Acrididae > Schistocerca > Schistocerca americana. The sequence goes on from NC_060125.1 coordinate 471,698,390, forward strand.
TTTGCAAGTTTGATTTATTGTGGGATACCTGCAACACTGAAATATAGACAAAAGAAGACTTTAGATATTTTTTATTTATAAAAAATCCAAAATTGACCACTGGTACCAATTGTAAACATTTTGAAGCATTGCCTGCTGATGTACATTCAAAATGTGTATTACATGAGGGTGAAATCTAGTGCAAAATGCAAAATACACTCCTGGAAATTGAAATAAGAACACCGTGAATTCATTGTCCCAGGAAGGGGAAATTTTATTGACACATTCCTGGGGTCAGATACATCACATGATCACACTGACAGAACCACAGGCACATAGACACAGGCAACAGAGCATGCACAATGTCGGCACTAGTACAGTGTATATCCACCTTTCGCAGCAATGCAGGCTGCTATTCTCCCATGGAGACGATCGTAGAGATGCTGGATGTAGTCCTGTGGAACGGCTTGCCATGCCATTTCCACCTGGCGCATCACTTGGACCAGCGTTCGTGCTGGACGTGCAGACTGCGTGAGACGACGCTTCATCCAGTCCCAAACATGCTCAATGGGGGACAGATCCGGAGATCTTGCTGGCCAGGGTAGTTGACTTACGCCTTCTAGAGCACGTTGGGTGGCACGGGATACATGCGGACGTGCATTGTCCTGTTGGAACAGCAAGTTCCCTTGCCGGTCTAGGAATGGTAGAACGATGGGTTCGATGACGGTTTGGATGTACCGTGCACTATTCAGTGTCCCCTCGACGATCACCAGTGGTGTACGGCCAGTGTAGGAGATCGCTCCCCACACCATGATGCCGGGTGTTGGCCCTGTGTGCCTCGGTCGTATGCAGTCCTGATTGTGGCGCTCACCTGCACGGCACCAAACACGCATACGACCATCATTGGCACCCAGGCAGAAGCGACTCTCATCGCTGAAGACGACACGTCTCCATTCGTCCCTCCATTCACGCCTGTCGCGACACCAATGGAGGAGGGCTGCACGATGTTTGGGCGTGAGCGGAAGACGGCCTAACGGTGTGCGGGACCGTAGCCCAGCTTCATGGAGACGGTTGCGAATGGTCCTCGCCGATACCCCAGGAGCAACAGTGTCCCTAATTTGCTGGGAAGTGGCGGCGCGGTCCCCTACGGCACTGCGTAGGATCCTACGGTCTTGGCGTGCATCCGTGCGTCGCTGCGGTCCGGTCCCAGGTCGACGGGCACGTGCACCTTCCGCCGACCACTGGCGACAACATCGATGTACTGTGGAGACCTCACGCCCCACGTGTTGAGCAATTCGGCGGTACGTCCACCCGGCCTCCCGCATGCCCACTATACGCCCTCGCTCAAAGTCCGTCAACTGCACATACGGTTCACGTCCACGCTGTCGCGGCATGCTACCAGTGTTAAAGACTGCGATGGAGCTCCGTATGCCACGGCAAACTGGCTGACACTGACGGCGGCGGTGCACAAATGCTGCGCAGCTAGCGCCATTCGACGGCCAACACCGTGGTTCCTGGTGTGTCCGCTGTGCCGTTGAGTGTGATCATTGCTTGTACAGCCCTCTCGCAGTGTCCGGAGCAAGTATGGTGGGTCTGACACACCGGTGTCAATGTGTTCTTTTTTCCATTTCCAGGAGTGTAGTTAAAGAATTACTTGTAAATTTAAGTATAAGCTTATCTTACCAATGGAAAACAGTAGCGTCCTCTTCTTTCAAATAAAGGGGTAACAACACGGACAACATTTTTTATGTTTATAGAGCCCATGTCATCTTGTTGAGGGAATATGTGTATGTTTGACGCTTCTGTTGATTTTTTCATGAATTTCACACTATATGTGACACCATTAATGCTCTGTATTTGAGCCACAAAGTGTTTCAAAATCTCTTTCTTTGTTCCTTCATCATACGTAAGACACACCAAGATGAAATCATTTGGCTTTAGGTGACTATGGTCAATATTTCCAGTTCTGGCAGTTGTGTGCTGATGAAACTGACTTTCTTCATCTTCCTGGCAGTATTCTTCTTCTTCTTCTTGTTCAGGGGAACTTCAGATAAGGTCTATGTGACTGCTAGAGTCACGTACAGAATAAGCACTAGTCTCACTACTGGTGTCACCGCCAGTACAAATCAACTGTGATTTATTCTGTTCTCTCATTTTATTAGTGCTCTTGACCTGATGTTGCACAGATTGTATTCGTTGGTCCCCAGGAGGGTTATTCAGTCTGTTCTTCTCCTTTTTTCCATTACTGGAACCTGAGGCTGCCATTTTTTCTCATTTTGCTGTACCGGTAGTTGCTGAATGTCATCCACTGAAACACTTCTCCCTGGTATTACAGCAAGGCGCTTTTTCTTCCTGGGCTGTGGATTTGAGCACTGATTAACTGAATGCTTTGCACTGGTCTGTGAGGTCTCAGATCTCTTAAATTCTTCCAAAAACACTTTTAAACTGCCAGACCAAGATTCCTCGTGTGCAGTCCCTTCACTTACATTTGGTAGGTTCTTCAGAACCTTATCTTTATTTAAAGGTATCATCCCAGTAGTCTCAAATCCTTCTGTCAAGTTTTGCTTAGACGAACCATCTTTTTCTAAATCATTCAAACATTTCTTCAATAGATGAGGGAAACAATCTTTTGGAATGGGTCCCCTGTGTTTAGTCTTATATTCATCAAGAACCTTCCGACAAGACCTGTTAAGAGGCCTAAAATATGCTGCATCAAGCGGTTGACACAAATGGGTGCTGTTTGGTGGCAGTAGGACAAAACGAATATTATTCTCTTTACACTCATTGATAACTCATTGAAATGTGACTTTTGAGATTATCACCAATGAGTACTTTAGGAGAATCTTTATCCATCTCTCTGAAGTATGGCAAAGCAACACTCCTCAAAAATCATCCCATTGAACCAACCATTCTTAGATCTGTTGTACCGACAGCCAGTAGGGCCCCCTTCAGTCCACGAGTCATACAGGTGTTCTACTTTGTAGCAAACACAGACGGGTAGGAGAAGTCCAGAGACTGCACCACTAAACATTACAGACACACTAGACTTTGAGGAATCAATTATTCGGTCTGGATGCTTATACCCCTGTGAGTAATAACTTTTTTCCTTTGGGGGTCGTCGGTCATGTTAGTTTCGTCGTAGTTTACGACTGCTTATTGAGTCACCCCATCGAGCGATTTTTTCAATTCCTCAAAATATTCTTCAATCACTTCTTCAGTGAGAGCTGCTCTTGCTCGAGTTATATTCTGACAGAACTAGTCCATGTCTATCAAGGAATCCTCTTACCCAATCGATTCCAGGCATATTGTTTGTAAAACGTTTCTCTACAACGCCTCTTCGATCTAAAAACCCTTTCACAATGAGACGAACATCGAACTGAGTAAATGGAAACCCCCATTCACTTGCCAGCGTAATTCCCTCTGCAAGACATTTTTCATCCTCAGGTGTCAATACTGTTGGTCCACCAACATTTTTCATATTTTTGCCATGTAATTTTCGGCAAAGAGTTGATGCAGTGATTCCATACTTCTTTTCTGCCTTATTCAATGCAATAACACCACTCTGTATTCCTTGCAAAGCCTCCTGTAAGGTTTCTTCAGAATAATTTCTATATTTGCGAGCACCAGGGGTCCTTTTATACACTCTTGGCATCTTGGACTAAAACAAAACAAACGAAATAAATAAAACTATCATATTCAATTTGTCTGTGTATGTAATTACAGTGTGAAATTGCGTTTACATTACAACCTGGGGTATCTTGAAATGCATGGGGTTACTTGCAACACCCATTCCACGTTACCCCACATCTGTCATTAAAATACAAAACAGTAAATATGTCAGAAAGTTTGAGAAGTAATGAAAGTTTGTTGATATACCGTAGCCATGTTGACAATAAGTGAGGTTAGAAACTGACGAAGTGTCATTAATTTCACTCTGTATTTCGTTGCATGGCAGAAGTTTACAGAGCTTGCCCCCCTTCTAACAGCCGTGTACCGCAAGTCTCTAGAGGAGTGGAAGGTTCCAAATGATTGGAAAAGAGCACAGGTAGTCCCAGTCTTCAAGAAGGGTCGTCGAGCAGATGCGCAAAACTATAGACCTATATCTCTGACATCGATCTGTTGTAGAATTTTAGAACATGTTTTTTGCTCGAGTATCATGTCGTTTTTGGAAACACGGAATCTACTCTGTAGGAATCAACATGGATTCCGGAAACATCGATCGTGTGAGACTCAACTCGCTTTATTTATTCATGAGACCCAGAAAATATTAGATACAGGCTCCCATGTAGATGCTATTTTCCTTGACTTCCGGAAGGCATTCGATACAGTTCCGCACTGTCGCCTGATAAACGAAGTAAGAGCCTACGGAATATCAGACCAGCTGTGTGGCTGGATTGAAGAGTTTTTAGCAAACATAACACAGCATGTTGTTATCAATGGAGAGACGTCTACAGACGTTAAAGTAACCTCTGGCGTGCCACAGGGGAGTGTTATGGGACCATTACTTTTCACAATATATATAAATGACCTAGTAGATAGTGTCGGAAGTTCCATGCGGCTTTTCGCGGATGATGCTGTAGTATACAGAGAAGTTGCAGCATTAGAAAATTGTAGCGAAATGCAGGAAGATCTGCAGCGGATAGGCACTTGGTGCAGGGAGTGGCAACTGACCCTTAACATAGACAAATGTAGTGTATTGCGAATACATAGAAAGAAGGATCTTTTATTGCATGATTACATGATAGCAGAACAAACACTGGTAGCAGTTACTTCTGTAAAATATCTGGGAGTATGCGTGCGGAACGATTTGAAGTGGAATGATCATATAAAATTAATTGTTGGTAAGGCGGATACCAGGTTGAGATTCATTGGGAGAGTCCTTAGAAAATGTAGTCCATCAACAAGGGAGGTGGCTTACAAAACACACGTTCGACCTATACTTGAGTATTGCTCATCAGTGTGGGATCCGTAGCAGATCGGGTTGACGGAAGAGATAGAGAAGATCCAAAGAAGAGCGGCGCGTTTCGTCACACGGTTATTTGGTAACCGTGATAGCGTTACGGAGATGTTTAGCAAACTCAAGTGGCAGACTCTGCAAGAGAGGCGCTCTGCATCGCGGTGTAGCTTGCTGTTCAGGTTTCGAGAGGGTGCGTTTCTGGATGAGGTATCGAATAAATTGCTTCCCCCTACTTATACCTCCCGAGGAGATCACGAATGTAAAATTAGAGAGATTCGAGCGCGCACGGAGTCTTTCAGACAGTCGTTCTTCCCGCGAACCATACGCGACTGGAACAGAAAAGGGAGGTAATGACAGTGCCACGTAAAGTGCCCTCCGCCACACACCGTTGGGTGGCTTCCGGAGTATAAATGTAGATGTAGATGTAGCTATATTTTTGGGTTAAGAAATGTGTGATTAAAATTGCTTAAAAGGCTCTTACTGTAGTACACTCCTGGAAATGGAAAAAAGAACACATTGACACCGGTGTGTCAGACCCACCATACTTGCTCCGGACACTGCGAGAGGGCTGTACAAGCAATGATCACACGCACGGCACAACGGACACACCAGGAACCGCGGTGTTGGCCGTCGAATGGCGCTAGCTGCGCAGCATTTGTGCACCGCCGCCGTCAGTGTCAGCCAGTTTGCCGTGGCATACGGAGCTCCATCGCAGTGTTTAACACTGGTAGCATGCCGCGACAGCGTGGACGTGAACCGTATGTGCAGTTGACGGACTTTGAGCGAGGGCGTATAGTGGGCATGCGGGAGGCCGGGTGGACGTACCGCCGAATTGCTCAACACGTGGGGCGTGAGGTCTCCACAGTACATCGATGTTGTCGCCAGTGGTCGGCGGAAGGTGCACGTGCCCGTCGACCTGGGACCGGACCGCAGCGACGCACGGATGCACGCCAAGACCGTAGGATCCTACGCAGTGCCGTAGGGGACCCCACCGCCACTTCCCAGCAAATTAGGGACACTGTTGCTCCTGGGGTATCGGGGAGGACCATTCGCAACCGTCTCCATGAAGCTGGGCTACGGTCCCGCACACCGTTAGGCCGTCTTCCGCTCACGCCCCAACATCGTGCAGCCCGTCTCCAGTGGTGTCGCGACAGGCGTGAATGGAGGGACGAATGGAGACGTGTCGTCTTCAGCGATGAGAGTCGCTTCTGCCTTGGTGCCAATGATGGTCGTATGCGTGTTTGGCGCCGTGCGGGTGAGCGCCACAATCAGGACTGCATACGACCGAGGCACACAGGGCCAACACCCGGCATCATGGTGTGGGGAGCGATCTTCTACACTGGTCGTACACCACTGGTGATCGTCGAGGGGACACTGAATAGTGCACGGTACATCCAAACCGTCATCGAACCCATCGTTCTACCATTCCTAGACCGGCAAGGGAACTTGCTGTTCCAACAGGACAATGCACGTCCGCATGTATCCCGTGCCACCCAACGTGCTCTAGAAGGTGTAAGTCAACTACCCTGGCCAGCAAGATCTCCGGATCTGTCCCCCGTTGAGCATGTTTGGGACTGGATGAAGCGTCGTCTCACGCGGTCTGCACGTCCAGCACGAACGCGGGTCCACCTGAGGCGCCAGGTGGAAATGGCATGGCAAGCCGTTCCACAGGACTACATCCAGCATCTCTACGATCGTCTCCATGGAAGAATAGCAGCCTGCATTGCTGCGAAAGGTGGATATACACTGAACTAGTGCCGACATTGTGCATGCTCTGTTGCCTGTGTCTATGTGCCTGTGGTTCTGTCAGTGTGATCATGTGATGTATCTGACCCCAGGAATGTGTCAATAAAGTTTCCCCTTCCTGGGACAATGAATTCACGGTGTTCTTATTTCAATTTCCAGGAGTGTAGTTAACTATAAATAACACACGTGTTCCAAGTAACCTCGGCATTCGAAGTTACCCCATTTTACGGTAAGTATTGATGATGAGGTCCCATACTCCGAGGAGCGTAGGGGACGATGCGGGAGACCCTAGGCAAGGTCCTAGTGGAGGTGGTTTGCCATTGCCTTCCTCCGACCGTAATGGGGATGAATGATGATGATGCAGACGACACAACAACACCAAGTCATCTCGAGGCAGGAAAAATCCCTGACCGCGCCGGGAATCGAAACCGGGACCCCGTACGCGGGAAGCGAGAACGCTACCACAAGACCACGAACTGCGGACCATATAAGTATTATGATGATCTAATTAATGTGAAACCATTGGACAATAAATTAGGAGCGAAGTCCAATGGATTTGAGACAACACAATGAAAATTCGCTCCATGCTCAGTTAGGTGAACCTCTTTTTAGCTGTATCTGTTTCTTTCAGTATTTAGTGTGTTTGAAGTTGAACAGCTCACTTATCAGGCGGTTTTAAAATTTATGGACAAAGCATCAGCAGAGATTGCCTTTTTAATCACTATGGATGGAAGATTTCTGTTCTTGAGATTCATATGGACTGAATGACAATTGTATTTACGAATGACATGTTCAAGAATTTACTACTTTTTTGGTCATTGCACACCGTTTCTTGCAAGATTCACTTGAATGACTTGAGGATTTATATTGGAAGTAACTTATGAAATATCTCTTATATCTCTGTGGCTGTTCGTATTTTGCGGGAATCTATGTATTACACAATGAGCACTGCATACGCTCCGAAAATGTGAAGCGAATGTGCTTGAGAGAAAAATATGTGACTGCTATTGATTCAGCTTGCAGTCAGTTTGAGTATTATTAGTATCGAACTCTAGTCCCTAAGCCTAGAACAGAAATGGGAGGAAAAGTCATTGGCTTACACTTTGGTACATGAACCCTGGGTCAACTCGGCGGCCGCATCTTTGAGATGCGAGCTCCGCTCATCACTTCTAAGTCTGCACACGAAACACGTCAGCTGTGCAAATGTAGTCTACCCGTGGCTCGTATAACTAACTGGTAGCACTGCAGAACATGTTTGACTATGCTATGCTCGTCAAGTAACTTCCTAGAGTTGCTAAGAATTACTCTACTACACTCCTGGAAATTGAAATAAGAACACCGTGAATTCATTGTCCCAGGAAGGGGAAACTTTATTGACACATTCCTGGGGTCAGATACATCACATGATCACACTGACAGAACCACAGGCACATAGACACAGGCAACAGAGCATGCACAATGTCGGCACTAGTACAGTGTATATCCACCTGTCGCAGCAATGCAGGCTGCTATTCTCCCATGGAGACGATCGTAGAGATGCTGGATGTAGTCCTGTGGAACGGCTTGCCATGCCATTTCCACCTGGCGCCTCAGTTGGACCAGCGTTCGTGCTGGACGTGCAGACCGCGTGAGACGACGCTTCATCCAGTCCCAAACATGCTCAATGGGGGAGAGATCCGGAGATCTTGCTGGCTAGGGTAGTTGACTTACACCTTCTAGAGCACGTTGGGTGGCACGGGATACATGCGGACGTGCATTGTCCTGTTGGAACAGCAAGTTCCCTTGCCGGTCTAGGAATGGTAGAACGATGGGTTCGATGACGGTTTGGATGTACCGTGCACTATTCAGTGTCCCCTCGACGATCACCAGTGGTGTACGGCCAGTGTAGGAGATCGCTCCCCACACCATGATGCCGGGTGTTGGCCCTGTGTGCCTCGGTCGTATGCAGTCCTGATTGTGGCGCTCACCTGCACGGCGCCAAACACGCATACGACCATTATTGGCACCAAGGCAGAAGCGACTCTCATCGCTGACGACGACACGTCTCTATTCGTCCCTCCATTCACGCCTGTCGCGACACCACTGGAGGCGGGCTGCACGATGTTGGGGCGTGAGAGGAAGACGGCCTAACGGTGTGCGGGACCGTAGCCCAGCTTCATGGAGACGGTTGCGAATGGTCCTCGCCGATACCCCAGGAGCAACAGTGTCCCTAATTTGCTGGGAAGTGGCGGTGCGGTCCCCTACGGCACTGCGTAGGATCCTACGGTCTTGGCGTGAATCCGTGCGTCGCTGCGGTCCGGTCCCAGGTCGACGGGCACGTGCACCTTCCGCCGACCACTGGCGACAACATCGATGTACTGTGGAGACCTCACGCCCCACGTGTTGAGCAATTCGGCGGTACGTCCACCCGGCCTCCCGCATGCCCACTATACACCCTCGCTCAAAGTCCGTCAACTGCACATACGATTCACGTCCACGCTGTCGCGGCATGCTACCAGTGTTAAAGACTGCGATGGAGCTCCGTATGCCACGGCAAACTGGCTAACACTGACGGCGGCGGTGCACAAATGCTGCGCAGCTAGCGCCATTCGACGGCCAACACCACGGTTCCTGGTGTGTCCGCTGTGCCGTGCGTGTGATCATTGCTTGTACAGCCCTCTCGCAGTGTCCGGAGCAAGTATGGTGGGTCTGACACGCCGGTGTCAATGTGTTCTTTTTTCCATTTCCAGGAGTGTAAATTCACTTGATACTTTCTTCTCATTTCCATTAAATAATCTGAATGAGTTTCACGTAAGGCGTGTCATCGAGTTATCAGATTCACGGTTTTGAGTCCAGGAAGGTGATTCCATGCAAATAATAAACAAATAAACTCCTGTTTTATGCTACAAGTTATCTGTCTTAGCCATCGCAGTGGCAATAATAGAACATTATTGATTGGCGACTCCATGGCGTGCTGTGTGCACCACGAGCAAAATAGTGGATAAAATTGGAAGGAAAATCAGCATTGGCCGTATTTTGTTGCTTTATTGTCAGCAAAATCGATTTTCGGTCACTTACTGACCATCCTCAGAGCTGTAATATACAATTAAAATTGGTAGGAACTGGTATCAAGCTATAACCACAAGCTTAGAGCTCTGAGGATGGTCACTAAGTGACCGAAAATCGATTTTGCTGACAATAAAACAACAAAATACGGCCAATGCTGATTTTCCTTCCAATTCTATAATAATAGAACAGAAACCACAGTAGTGGCTCGGGAGGTCAGTGGTATTGTGGCTGCGTACTGAAGCGATGGCTGTTGGTTCCTACGTGATCGGAGGTCTAGCGTACTGTGTCTGTATTCTTCTTTTTCTCTGCACAAACTGAAAATTTACAAACTAAAAATCAGCAAGGATATCTTAAGAAAACTGTGCATTGTAAGTCTTCTCATAACTTTTTCGATCTCAATGTGGAAAACTTACGAAATTCGAGAATTACGCGCTGATTAACACCAGCATTTTTGTGCTTCAGGCAACAATTTTTGTTTAATTTTTTGTGAATACATAATTTGAATAATTGCTGAGTGGCATGAATAATTTGTTAAATAAAAAGACAACTTTATTTCTTCTGTCGCAGACAGAGACATCATTTTGGATGCAATAAACAATACAAAGGGCGTAGTGACAAGTAATGCCTCTGAATTTTTTTGTGTAAACTCTTAAAGATTTTCATATAAAACAAACTTCGTTAACATTGTACATCTGCTTCTTTGAAGCCCTCTGCCGCTAGTGGGGTTCCTAATTGTAGTGTGTAATTTGAGGTTGGAGACAGCAAAGGACTTGGAAGAGCAGCTGAACGGAATGGACAGTGTCTTGAAAGGAGGATATAAGATGAACATCAACAAAAGAAAAACGAGGATAATGGAATATAGTCGAATTAAATCGGGTGATGCTGAGGGAATTAGATTAGGAAATGAGACACTTAAAGTAGTAACGGAGTTTTGCTATTTGGGGAGCAAAATAACTGATGATGGTCGAAGTAGAGAGGATATAAAATGTAGACTGGCAATGGCAAGGAAAGCGTTCCTGAAGAAGAGAAATTTGTTAACATCGAGTATAGATTTAAGTGTCAGGAAGTCGTTTGTGAAAGTATTTGTATGGAGTGTAGCCATGTATGGAAGTGAAACATGGACGATAAATAGTTTGGACAAGAAGAGAATAGAAGCTTTCGAAATGTGGTGCTACAGAAGAACGCTGAGTATTAGATGGTTAGATCACATAACTAATGAGGAGGTACTGAATAGAATTGGGGAGAAGAGGAGTTTGTGGCACAACTTGACAAGAAGAAGGGACCGGTTGGTAGGACATGTTCTGAGACATCAAGTGATCACCAATTTAGTATTGGAGGGCAGCGAGGAGGGTGAAAATCGTAGAGGGAGATCAAGAGATGAATACACTAAGCAGATTCAGAAGGTTGTAGGGTGCAGTAGGTACTGGGAGATGAAGAAGCTTGCACAGGATAGAGTAGCATGGAGAGCTGCATCAAACCAGTCTCAGGACTGAGGAACGCAACAACAACAACGTTGAGGTTGGTAACGTAACTATTTTTTTCGGTGCGTGAGTCGCAGCATACTGCAGTCAAGTTTTGAATTCTAAGAGTTTTTCCACATATGGCGCACTTTTCTCCCTCAGCATGAGAGCACCAGACCACACAGGAGCGCTGCGGCGTATTGCAATAACCGGACGCCTTGGGTTCGCTCTCATTGATCATCCTCCACACAGTCCCGACCGCACCATCGGATTCTCACCTGTTCCCAAAACTTACTGAATGCCTTCGAGCACTTCACTTTAATAGTGACGATGCGATGCAAGCATAGGGGACGTTGTGACACCGCCGACAAAGTCAGACGTTCTACAGCAGTGTCGCTCAAGAGACAATGTTGACATTGTGAGGTGGCAACTCGAGCCGCTTTTGTACCAATCTCATTATTTATTGGTAACCTACATAGTGTGTAATAAACCCCCGTAGGCTAGCTATAGTACGGGCGCGATAAACTGCCCGGCGATCGGGAATTACGAATCTCTCGACTTTTTCCATCTTCGCAAATCACTACGCGGGAACTACAACATAGACATCTCACCGCCACACCTCTCTTCCTAGACGAGGCCTACGAAAAAGACAGGCCGCGGCGCGTACGTCACGAAGGTAGTCCTGCGCTCGCTCGTTCAAATCAGCAGACAAACTTACGTTTCTACACCTGTTAACTCGTAACTAGGCGTGTCCGTACAAACGAAAACTGAATCTTTTACTGGAATGCGGTATTATGGAATCTTACTGTTATTAGTCCTATAACGATGAGAGGTCCAAGGACCTACTTACAATTTATTATGGCTGTACTGGCGTACAATAAAATCAAATCATGCTAGAATGATTATCAGTTGCATAAGGTACCAATTCCAGCATATAATGAGTATTGTTAAGCAGAAGAGACTAAATGCTATAAACAAGCCGTTATACCATTTATATCGAGTATTGATCTTAAATTAAATTTTGCTGTAGTACTGTTAATCAGTAAGACTTCATAATAGCAGATTGCAGTGAAAGACGCAATTCTCGTTAGTACTAACACGCTCAGCTGCGAGTAAACAGGTTTAGAAACGCATTTTGTCTATTGAGCTGAGCGAGCGGAGTTCACGACTACCTCTGTGACGTACGCACCGTGGCCTGTCTGTCTAGTGGGCCTCGCTTCCTAGAGCACTGACGTGGCACGCGTTTAAAGGCAACAGTCCAATGAATATCACGTGAACAACATGTTGCGCTAGCGCTGACCTCTCGTGGTGATTCCGAGAACTTTTCAAACTACCCTCGTATTTATCGTTAATAGTGGGCACCACTCGGAACGCTTCGTGTTTCAGGTTGCTGCCACCCTCTGCTATCACAAATTCGTGCAATTGTAATTGCTTCACGAAGTGTTGTGTTCTCTGTGTAAGCGTATGATCAATTCATTAACACTTTGACTGCTGGCCATAATAATCTTGGCGTTCTATAAACAACACTGGGCAACATTTAACTATGATATTAACCTTTTATGAACGCCTGAAAGTACTATTTCTGGATTACATATGTAAATTCTTACAGATTTCTTTAGCACAGTACAACTTTTTTGCCTGTTACACCTTGAAAAAAGGCTTTTTGCAAAAGCTATTTTGCACTCGTTGCACTGATATCTAGTGTCTTTTCTTGCAGCCTATCCTGTTTGCCTATAATAAGTTAAAAGTGTTTCACGATTCAGAAAATGGAGGACATCAGAAAACAACGCAACGTTTCAACAACGTTTTACGAAATCGACACGATAAATACTTGAAGCTGACACAATTCTTCCTGCACGAAGCCAGTCTAATCATCTGAATCGTCCACAATCTCAAACTCACTGTCATTGTGAACGAAGTCTTGCTCCAATGCACTCGAAATTACGTCGTCCGTAAGACAACGTGAAGCCACGTCTTTAGGTACTTTAATACCGAACTATAACTGCCGCCATCCGTCGGCTTGACTTCACGCAACAAACGGCTGTTTTTGAAACTAAATGTCCCTCGCAACACAATGAAGAGTGATCGAGCCCGTCAATGTACTGTATGTGACTTCGTATTTAAAAGCGGGAAAATTTGTACCCCGTCACTTGAGGGGATCGGCAGTCTGTGTTAATAACAGTAATTGTTATAACAGGATGTGGAGGGCAGTGGAAGGCAACGGAAAAGCACCATTGGAATTACTTCCCTAGACGTTCATGGGATGGACCTCTTTGTACAGTATTCTGGAGGTAAAGCTTCCCCTCAACCGGATCTCCGGGAGGGAAATACAACGAGGACTCCAGAGATTAGGGCAGATGGAAAAGGAAGGAAGGAGAAGAAGAAGGAAGACTTATTGAGGTTTGGGACTAGGAATGTTTCTCCAGGAAAGGAAATTAGAAAACGCCAAACGTGAAATGACAAGAAACAAATTGGATGTACTCAGAATGTGTGAGGTGAAATGGGGTGGTTGTGGAGAACTAGAAAGTGCCGACTTCCGATTACACTGTTCAGGTGAAGATAAAAAGGGAATGCGTGGGTTTGGAATTTTCATAGGTAAAAGACTGAAGGACAAGGTTATCAAGGTTGAATGCGTTAGTGGTTGGTTGGTTGGTTTGGGGAAGGAGACTAGACAGCGTGGTCATCGGTCTCATCGGATTAGGGAAGGATGAGGAAGGAAGTCGGCCGTGCCCTTTCAGAGGAACCATCCCGGCATTTGCCTGGAGTGAGTTAGGGAATGGGTTAGTGGAAGAATAATGACGATGAGACTGAAAGGGAAAAAGGAAGACTTACTTATTATCCAGGTCTATATGCCAACAAGTAATCATTCAGATGAAGAGGTAGAAGAATGTTATGAGAAGATAGAAAACTTAGCAGAGTGTGAGAAAAGAAATGCATCTATTGTTGTAATTGGTGATTGGAATGCGGTAGTTGGCGAAGGACCGGAAGGAAAATCTCTGGGAAAATTTAGACTGGGAGAAAGAAATGAGAGAGGGCAAAGATTGTTGGAAGTTAGTTGGAAATACTCTATTTGATAACCACAAAAGACGATGGTATACTTGGTTATCTCTATTTGACAACAAAAGATATCAAATTGATTACATAATGATACAACAACGATATCGAAATTGCCTAAAGAGTGTCAAAGTTATCCAGGGGCAGATATTTATTCAGATCATATATTAGTAGTATCTGAGGTTCTAGTTAAATTGAATAGAACCTGGAAAGGGCAGGAGAGAGAGCACATTACCTTTGAGAAACCTGAAGACAAAGGAAATTGTGAAAAATTGGAGAATGCATATTGTAAAATCACCCCTGATGCAAGGACAGGAAACGGAATGCACAGAAGGAAGATGGGATCGTTTTAAAAATGGGATCAAAAAGGCAGCTAAGGAAACGCTTGGAGTCAAGAAGAGAAAAAAGTAAAGAATGGGTAACACCAAACATGATAACCAGGATGGATGACTGCAGGAAATGGAAAACTGTAAACACAGAAGAACGGAAGCGCAACTACAGGAGGTTAAATAATGAATTAAGAAGGAAGACGGAAAAAGCAAAAGAGAAACAGCTGACAGAAAAGTGTGACAAGAAAAAGAAATCAGAGAAAGAAGGAAAATATGATTTGATATACAAAGAAGCATTGGATTTCACATTCAGGGAAAAGAGAAGCAACAATGGACTAAAGGAAATAGAGGCAGCAGACGGTAAAATGGCGAGTGAACCCCAAGAACTAATGAGAAGATGGGAAGAATATATAGAATGGCTATACACTGCAGACAGCCGACCAAGTGAAGAAGAGCTTGGGATAGAAGAAGATAAAGTTGCAGATGATGACAAAGGAAATGCAATACTATCTAGTGACATTGAAGCATCTATGAAGGAAATGAAAAATGGAAAGGCATTGGGAACTGATGAGATTCCTGCGGAAATGTTAAAGTCATTGAAGAAAGAAGGAAAAAGGGAATTGATTGAATTGTGTAATCAACTATACATGACAGGAAAATGACAAAAGGACTTTAAAGAAAGTATCTTAATACCTATCGAAAAGAAAAAGAAAAGGAAAAAGTGTGAGGAACATAGAACAGTGAGCCTGATATCGCATGCAGCCAAAGGCTTGCTGAAGACACTCAACAGAAGGCTATATGGAAAACTGAATTGCGTAATACGAGATGAACAATTTGCCTTCAGGCGACGAGTGGGAACTAGAGATGCCATTGGGCTGCTGAGAGTGATAGGGGAAAGGTACATGGAGAAGAAAAGGAATGTGTATACTGTGTTCATTGATCTTGAGAAGGATTTTGACTGTGTCAGATGGGACAAACTGATGGAAGTCCTAAGGAAACGTGGAGTTGACTGGAGGGATAGATGGCTAATTAGAAATTTCTATTTGAACCAGAGAGCAAGAGTAAGAATAGGAGGTGTGATGAGTTAAGAAATTGAACTGTAAAGAGGTGTAAGACAAGGTTGTTGTTTATTACTAACGCTGTTCAATATCTATCTGGAGGAAATTATAAATGAAAGTTTTGATGGAAGGAGAGGAGTTTTTATAGGGGGTCAGAGAGTGGAGTGTATATATAAGATTTGCAGACGACGTGGGTGTGATGGCAGAGAGTGCAAGAGAGATGGAACAAATGTTAGATGATCTAAACACAAAATTAGGAAAATATGGAATGAAGATTAACAAAAATAAAATGAAAAGTATGCTAATTGGAGGAAAGGGGAGAAAATGCAGTATGAAAATATGGGGAGAGGAAACAGAGCAAGTGAATAACTTCAATAGCTTGGGAAGTGTAATAATAGATGATACGTATTGCTCAACAGAAATTAGGAAAAAAAATTCTTTGGTAAAAGAAGAACTCAAGAGGAAACAGAAATTACTTTGCGGGCCACTAAACAAAGATCTGAGGAAAAGACTGGCCAAATGTTACATTTGGAGCATTGCACTGTATAGTGCGAAGACCTGGAGATTGAGGAAGGAAGATGAAAGAAGACTGGAGGTGCTAGAGATGTGGATGTAGAGAAGAATGGAAAAAGTTATATGGAAAGACCGAGTAAGGAATGAAGAAGTATTAAGAAGAGTTGGAGAAGAAAGTCATCAGAAAGAGAAAATGGAACTGGACTGAACATTATTTGTGGATGGCCTGTTTATTGAAGGAAGGAATAGAAAGATTGGTGGAGGGGAAAAAGGGGAAGAGGAAAAAGAAGATATCAAATGCTGGACAATATCAAACGAGACAAATATTCAGAAATGAAAAGACTGGCTATGGACAGACAAAAGTGGAAGATGCTTAACGCATGACAAGATCAGCTGTAAGGCAGAATAACATACTACTACTGCTACTACTACTACTGTAGTTGTACACTGAAGCGCCAAAGAAACTGGTACAGGCATGTGTATTCAAATACAGAGATGTGTAAACAGTCGGAATGCGGCGCTGCGGTCGGCAACGCCTATATAAGACAACAGGTGTCTGGAGCAGTTCTTAGCCAACCACGCGTTGGCCTGACCTGCTGAGGGATTAAGTCTTAATAATTCCCCAGCAGAGTGTGTTTACTTCTTTCTAACAGGTACCAACCGGCAAGAACGAATCAAGAAGAAAGGTAATATCTATTCTCTCCCCCTTAGGAACCGCAGGAATGACTATTTGTGTCTAAACTGCACCACCTCGAGCCAGAGACAGGCTCGTCTTTTTCACCGCCAGCGGAGCGGTTCTTAGATCGGTTACTGCTGCTACAACGTCAGGTTATCAAGGTTTAAGTGAGTTTGAAAGTGGTGTCATAGTCAGCGCACGAACAATGGGACACAGCATCTCCGAGGTAGGAGTGGAAATGGGGATTTTCCAGGACGACTATTTCACGAGTATAACGTGAATATCAGCTGTCCGGTAAAACATCAAATCTCCGAAATCGCTGCGGCCGGAAAAATATCTTGAAAGAACTAGACCAACGACGACTGAAGAGAATCGTTCAACGTGACAGAAGTGCAAATCCTTCTGCAAATTGCTGCAGATTTCAATGCTGGCCCATCAACAAGTGTCAGCGTGCGAACCATTCACCAAAATATCATATACGAGGGCGGTTCAGAAAGTAACCTCCGATTGGTCACAGTGCGGGTTGTGGGGGGAGTAGCGACGCCATCTGTGCGTTCACGCACTCAACAGGTCAGTCGGCATCAAGCCGTGGTCGAGTGAACGTCGTACCTGCGCTAGTTTAGTTTTTGTGGCAGTTTGAAATGTGTGCTGCAATAGAAAACCCCGCCAAATGTGAAGTGCGTGCTGTCATAAGGTTTTTTACAGCCAAAGGATATTCTGCAGCAGCTATTCATCGTGAGCTTTGTGCCGTGTATGGACCAAGAGTTATGAGTGAAGGAGTTGTCCGTGAATGGGTACGTTTATTTAAAAGTGGACGAGGAAACGTTCATGATGAAGAGAGGAGTGGTAGACCATCATTGGTGACTGACGAACTCGTTCAGACAGTTGATGCAAAAGTTCGTGAAAATCGACGTTTCTCAATGTCGGAGTTGTCTACTGGTTTTCCACAGATTTCTAAGACTCTTGTACGAGATAGTGACAGCAAGATTGGGTTACCGTAAGTTCTGTGCACGATGGGTGCCCAAAATTCTTACCGACCACCACAAAACTCAAAGAATGGCCTCTGCATTAGACTTTCTGTCACGTTATGAGGACGAAGGAGAACCATTGTTAAACAGAATCGTGACCGGTGACGAAACCTCGATTAAGTACGTGAACCCTGAGACAAAAGAACAATCAAAGATGTGGGCACATTCAAATTCGCCTACCAAACCAAGAAAAGCCTCGCAAGATTTTTCTGCCAGAAAACTGATGGCAACGGTGTTTTGGGATGCCAAAGGGGTGTTGTTGGTTGAATTCATGGAACGTGGTACGACCATTAATCAAGACGTGTACTGTGAAACAATAAAAAAGTTACGACGGGCTATACAGAACAAACGCCGTGGCATGCTGACTTCCGGTATCGTTTTTTTGCACGATAACGCCCGTCCTCACTCTGCTCGCAGAACAACGGCCCTTCTTGAGTCCTTCAAGTGGGACGTTATCAACCATCCACCTTACAGCCCAGACCTGGCGCCAAGTGATTATTACCTCTTCATGCATTTGAAGAAATGGCTCGGGTCACAGCGGTTTGATGATGACGAAGAGCTCAAAGATGCGGTCACAGGCTGGCTCCAGGCACAAGCGGGTGATTTTTATGCAGAAGGAATTTCAAAGCTTGTGAAGAGATACGATAACTGCCTCAATCGCTATGGAGACTATGTAGAAAAATAGTGCAAAGATGTAGTTGTAAGAGGTATATATTAAAATATTTTTATTTAACTTGGTGTATTTTTTTAAATCAACCGGAGGTTGCTTTCTGAACGGCCCTCGTATATGTGCTTTCGGAGCCCAAGACCAACCTGTGTATTCTTGATGACTGCACCAAACAAGGCTTTACGCCTCGTCTAGGCCCATCAACGGCGACACTGCTTCTGGTGCCGCCATTGCGGGTTATCAGGGCTTTACTTCCTGCCGCGCCCAGCGAGCTTCTAATTATCTTCAGGAAGTGTGACGTATGGCGCTGCTCTTATCAGTACATGCAGGCAGCTACTGCTTGTTTGTACGCTTTCAGTTCATTTATATTATCTAGCTGCTGCATTTATTTTAATACGAGGCAACTGCATGTTTTACACAGCCAGTAGAAAAAGATGTTTCAGTAGCTGATTAGTGTTTTTATTTTAAAAAAAAATCTCACGGGATAGATAAGGATCAATAATATGATGATAATATTAATAATCAATAAGAGCGGTGCATGGCTGTGTAAAACATGCAGTTGCCTCGTATTAAAATAAATGCAGCAGCTAGATAATATAAATGAACTGAAAGCGTTGGCTAGTCGGACGAGTCTCGTTTCTAATTGTATCGAGCAGATGGATGCATATGAGTATGGAGACAACCTCATGAATCCATGGACCCTGCATGTCAGCAGGGCACTGTTCAAGCTGTTGGAGGCTCCGTAATGGTGTGGGGCATGTGCAGTTGGAGTGATCTGGGACCCCTGATACTTCTAGATACGACTCTGACAGGTGACACGTACGTAAGCATCATGTCTGATCATCTGCATCCATTCATGTCCATTGTGCATTCCGACGGACTTGGACAATTCCAGCAGGACAATACGACACGCCACACGCCCAGAGTTGCTACAGAGTGGCTCCAGGAACACTCTACTGAGTTTAAACACTTCAGCTGGCCACCAAATTCCCCAGACATGAACGTTATTGAGCATTTCTGGGATGCCTCACAACGTGCTGTCAGTTCCCTCCAGCACTACTTCAGACATTAGTTGAGCCCATGCCACGTTGTGCTGCGGCATTTCTGCGTGCTCGCGGCTGCCCTACACGATATTAAGGCAGGTGTACCAGTTTCTTTGACTCTTTAGTGTATTTAAGTGTCTTATACAATATGATACACGATCAAAAATGTTAACTAAATGTTTGAAAGTCATTTTCGTTCTACTCATTACGTCGTAACTTGTACTACAACAGCCTTGATGTAAATTCGTATTTCGTGCAACAAATATTAAGCAGCCAACTTTACTCAGCTCACGGACGAATTTGCCAACTTCAAATAAAACTAAGCACATCTTAACATATTATTTTCTGTGTGAGTTTTGTTTGTCATCGAGCTGGAAAACTATATTCTTACGAGAATCGCGACGTTAGTTGAAGTATTTGGATTGCGCTGTTACTTGCTAGATGCATACTAATATAAAATACAGTCGAGGGGCCGCAATTTGACAACCACTTTTCTACAGTGACGGTATCAACGAACTAGTCTCTCGGTGGGTGAAATGTCTTCATCGCCAGAATGACTATGTTGAACAAAGATTAGAATGTTAAAAACGTTTGTTGTATTTAAGGAGTCTTAATAGTTTTCACACAAAAAATTCGGAGGATTTATTTTTCTGCACTCCCTTGTAGATTCCGGCTATCAACCCACTCTGAACACCTAGTGTTTGGATGGAGCATAAATTATGTTCCTACACGTGTTCTAATATTGCGATATGTCAATATTGTTCTCTGTTTCAGATAAACCCTCTGATGGAGAGATGTACCTGAATTTCCCACAGTAGATCAACGAAATCATTTGATTATGCTTTATTATATAGAAAAAAATTCCAGCTTTTACAGTTAAATGTTTTACTTGTGTCTACAAAACATATGTTGCCTAGTCATGCTAATCATCATCAGTGGTTTACACTGAGGTGACAAAAATCATGGTATACCTCCTAATATCGTGTCGGCCCGGTAATTGTGGGAGTGTTTTTGGAGCAGGATTTTGTGCACGAACGGACCTCTCGATTATGTCCCATAAATGTTCGACGGGTGGCCAAATCAAATGGTTCAAATGGCTCAGAGCACTATGGGACTTAACATCTGAGGTCATCAGTGCCCTAGAACTTCGAACTACTTAAACTAACCAACCGAAGGACATCACACATATCCATGCACGAGGCAGGATTCGAACCTGCGACCGTAGCGGTTCCGCGGTTCCAGACTGAAGCGCCTAGAACCGCTCGGCCACAGCGGCAGGCCCTGGCCAAATCATTTGCAGTGTTCTTCAACTCAATCGCGAACAGCTGTGGCCCAGTGACACGACATCGTGGTTTGGGAACATGAAGTCAATGGATGTCTGCAAATGGGTCTCTGAGTAATCGAACATAACGATTTCAAGTCACTGATCAGTTCAGTTGGACCAGAGGACCCAGTGCATTCCATGTAAACACACCCCAAACCATTATGGAACCACCACCAGTTTGCACAATGCCTTGTTGACTACTTGGATCCATAGCTGCGTGGCGTCTGCGCCACACTCCAACCCTACCATCAGCTCTTACTAATTGAAATCGCAACTCATCCGACCAGGCCACGATTTTCCAGCTCTAGGGTCCAACCGATACGGTCAAAACCCCAGGAGAGGCCCTGCAGGCGATAACGTGCTGTTAGCAATGGCACTCGCGTCGGTCGTCTGCTGCCATAACCCATTTACGCCGAATTTCGCCACATTGCCCTACGGATACGTTCGTCGTACGTCTCACATTGATTTCTGTGGCTATTTCACGCAGTGTTGCTTGTCTGTTAGCACTGACAACTACGCAAACGTGAAGTGAAGGCCGTCGGCCACTGCGTTGTGCCTGAAATGTGGTATTCTCGTCACACTCTTGACGCTGTGGATCTAGTAATATTGAATTCCCTAACAATTTCCCAAATGGATTGTCCCAAGCGTTTTTATTTCCCGTCGAGCGACCACAATCGCGTCGGAAAACTCTTCGCATGTATCAAGTGAATACAAATGACAGCTCCGCCAATGCACTGCCCTTTTGTACCTCGTGTCGCAATAGTACCGCCATATATATACACTGTTGGCCATTAAAATTGCTAGACCAAGAAGAAATGCAGATGATTAACGGGTATTCATTGGACAAATATATTATACTAGAACTGACATGTGATTACATTTTCACGCAATTTGGGTGCATACATCCTGAGAAATCAGTACCCAGAACAACCACCTCTGGCCGTAATAACGGCCTTGATACGCCTGGGCATTGAGTCAAACAGAGCTTGGATGGCGTGTACAGGTACAGCTGCCCATGCAGTTTCAACACGATACCACAGTTCATCAAGAGTAGTGACTGGCGTATTGTGACGAGCCAGTTGCTCGGCCACCATTGACCAGACGTTTTCTGTTGGTGAGAGATTTGGAGAATGTGCTGACCAGGGCAGCAATCGAACATTTTCTATATCCAGAAAGGCCCGTACAGGACCTGCAACATGCGGTCATGCATTATCCAGCTGAAATGTAGGGTTTCGCAGGGATCGAATGAAGAGTAGAGCCACGGATCGCAACACATCTGAAATCTAACGTCCACTGTTCAAAGTGCCTTAAATGCGAACAAGAGGTGACCGAGAGGTGTAACCAATGGCACCCCCATACCATCACACCGGGTGATACGCCAGTATGGCGATGACGAATACACGCTCCAGATGTGCGTTCCCCTGATGTCGTCAAACACGGATCCGACCATCATGATGCTGTAAACAGAACTTGGATTCATCCGAAAAAATGACGTTTCGCCATTCGTGCACCCAGGTTCGTCGTTGAGTACACCATCGCAGGTGCTCCTGCCTGTGATGCAGCGTCAAGGGTAACCGCAGCCACAGTCTCCGAGCTGATAGTCTATGCTGCTGCAAACGTCGTCGAACTGTTGGTGCAGATGGTTGTTGTCTTGCAAGCGTCGTCTGTTGACTCAGGGATCGAGACGTGGCTGCAAGATCCGTTACAGCCATGCGGATAAGATGCCTGTCATCTCGATTGCTAGTGATACGAGTCCGTTGGGATCCAGCACGGCGTTCCTTATTACCCTCCTGAAACCACCGATTCCATATTCTGCTAACAGTCATTGGATCTCGACCAATGCGAGCAGCAGTGTCGCGATACGATAAACCGCAATCGCGATAGGCTACAATCCGACCTTTATCAAAGTCGGAAACGTGATGGTACGCATTTCTCCTCCTTACACGAGGCATCACAACAACGTTTCACCAGGCAACGCCAGTCAACTGCTGTTTGTGTATGAGAAATCGGTTGGAAACTTTCCTCATGTCAGCTCGTTGTAGGTGTCGCCACTGGCGCCAACCTTGTGTGAATGCTCTGAAAAGCTAATCATTTGCATATCACGGCAACTTCTTCCTGTCGCTTAAATTTCGCGTCTGTAGCACGTCATCTTCGTGGTGAAGCAATTTTAATGGCCAGTAGTGTAAGTGCATACCGCTATTCTATGACTTTTGTTACCTCAGTGTATGTTACAAAGAAAATTATTATAGATAAGTGATCAATAGTTTTTCCTGGCAGCTCATTAAAATTATCTATTTACAAATACATGTTTTTTTACACTTACATTTATTTTTATGTTCTTCAACGACAGGGATCGGTCATAAATAGGGAAACACCACGAGAAATGCATGCTTCAACATAAAGGCGGATGCTAGCCAACCCTGCAGCATGTCCTGCTGTATTTGACCACGCAATATCCTCAATACGTTGCAAGTGACATTAACGGTCAGAACAGTGTTCTGTGTAGTTGCTAGTGCAATATGTCAGACCTAAGTGAATTTGAACGTAGGCAAATTGTTGGTGATCACGTCGTGGGTGCCTCAGTAAACAAAGTAGATGAAGTGTTTGTGTTTCAAAGGCATCTTGTCGAAGATTACAGAAAAACATCATCCGCTAAGTCGCATCGCGGACGGAAGTGTGTGTTGAGTGATTAAGACTGATGGCCATTTAAAATCACTGTGACGAAAAATAAGAGGGCAACAGCAGGCAAAAGTCACTGCAGAATTGAGTGTCATACCAAGACGAAAGCAGCTCCAGGAACAGAGAATTTCAGGACGAGCTGGAATTCGGAAACCACTCATAAGTGGTACAAATGCCCATAATAGGAAAACATGGTGCTGCAGCCATAAAGGCTTGACTACGGAGCTACAGAAGAAAGTCATTTGGTCAGATGAGTCTTTTTTACTCTGTTTCCAAATGCTGGATGACTTCATAACACCAGAGTTAGATGTAGTGAGGGTTCAGTAATGATATGGGCAGCCATATTACGGTATTCCACTGGCCCCATGGGTACTTTGCATTACTACCGAGGATTATGTTACTATTTTGGCTGATCAGCTCCATTCCATGGTACAATGTTTGTTCCCTAAGAGTGATACTGTGTGTAAAGACGACAGGTCCTGTGTTCACACAGCTTGCATCATTCAGGTCTGGTTTTGTGAGCACCAGGATTAATTATCATATCTCCCCTGGCCATCATAGTCACCAGATCTCAATATTACTGAGCGTTTGTGGTCTGCTTTGGAGAGAAGGGTGCACATCACTACGGACATCCATCACCCTTACCTCAACTTGTCAATGTTTTGCAGGAAGAATCATGTAATATTCTCTTGAAAATCATACAGAGCCTGTATTTATCCATTCTGAGATGACTTGCTCTATTGAATGCCAAAAAGTCTCCTACAATGTATTAGGAAGGGTAACATGTTGTGTTTTTGGTGTCTCCATATTTCTGCCCACCTGTTATATATTTATATGTTGTTCTTTATGTACTAAGTGCACATAGTACAGGTTTCCAGTAGATAAGTCACATTTAAATATTTCATTTAACTGATCATGTAAAGTGTTTGTCAAGTCCTAAAGATAGAAAAATATCTTCAAGGTAGGTCCTGGTAACTTCAACCTGTCTCCTGATATTATTTCTCATCAACTCATGCTTAGCTATAAAACTGGAGATCATATAAATGTAAGGGAATGACAGACAGACATCCAGATATAGTTGGAAGTCATTAAAAAGTCAAAACACACTTAAGAAAATGGTTTTAGATGGTATGATAATGGAACAGAGTAAATAGTTCATTGCACCTGGCAGTTTTTTTAAAATGTATTTTGGCCCGTAAATAATGAACAATCCCCTAACATAAGTCATAGATGTTTTCCTATTTTCACAGATCTTGGTCAGTATAGGAAGCTTCAATGCAGTCATGGTTCAATAAAGTGTGCAGTCTCACTACATAAAGCAATTATGCCACCATGGGAAAAATTTATCAGCATATCCCGATCAACTCCCAACAACTGGGTATTAAAAAAACCTCACCACCTATATTCTACCACCAGCTATGTAACACACTGATTACATTCCATTAAGTTTTATATTCCTGTCACTGCGCCAGAAACATACATTGCTACCATGCTCCACCGAACTGCAATGCCATAAAAAATCTCAGCAAAGAAAAATTCACAAGACAAATGCTCAAAACAAGGAAATTCAACAATTACAAAAAAGTTAAACACATCAGTTCTCACAGAAACAATACAATACATTTTCTTTCTGAGAAGCCTCCGACCCTTAGCTGTTTACAAGATACGATTGCCCTCTGTTAATAATATCAATGTCTTTTATGTTTCCACACTCTCTACAACAAAATTACATATCAGCCATCACTACCAGAAGCTGCTAGCATAACATCTCACACCTCTGCACTAAATAACAATGCTCAGATCAGTACCTTTCTCTTTTCAAGAATATTTGCATTCACATTACAGTAGGGTGGGGAGGGAGAAGGATGGACTAAACATGTGGAAATGGATCTGGATCAGAATCTTGTGTTGTTTCAAGAAAAGAGGGGGTTCATTATCACAAAGAATGGCAATTTATTTAAGAAAGAAAACTATGGGTGAGCCATCAACATTTCCAGGGCGAGAATATAAAGTTTCTAAAATATTCGAAGTATTCACATGGACAGTAATTTCCCTTAATTATTGTTCCTGTTATTTAATTAAACAGTCACCCTTAATATATATGACTGGCCAAAAATTAATGTACTCAACGATACTATCATGCTTGTAGCCTTGTGTTCAAGACAGATGTGGACTTGACAGTATAGAACAAAAAGAATATGAATTACTCATGTAGCCAACAGGTTATGTAAAATCCCGTAAACCACTACAGGTAAGCCCGTCAGACCTGAGGCAGAGGACACATAAAGGTTTCAGAGCAAGAACCACGATGGCAAAAGTGCATAAAAATCTATACATTCAAAACGAAAGAGGATTCTACACCCATACATGTACTCTTTCCACACACAGTTTCCCATTTATGAGGAGGACTACAATTCCCACCAAGACTAAGTTCAAACAGGGAAAACATCACAACTTTAGTGAAATATGCAAAGGAAAAAGGGTTTCAAAACAATCAAGATAGACTGTTGAATGTGCTTAGTCTTTATACTTATTAGTAGCCAATTTGGAGTTAATTTAATCTGACCATTTCACCACACGATGGTCTAACAAAGGACCCAGTTCCAAAATACACGGACGCATTCGGTTGCACCGACTGCAACAAACCCACTTGGAAAAAAATGCAAATTACACAAATGGTCACCAGAATTGCAACAGTGTTTGTGGCTGAAACGCTTATATAGCTACACTGCTTCTCTTGCTACTGCTGGATGTATTGCAACATCTGTTCTGACAAAATCTGCCCCCTTCTGTGATGTTGTAAATTTATTTAATGAGTGAATGACATCTGAGTTGAACATATTGTTCAAAAAGGTGATGTTCTGAATTGGTAGTATCTCCAACGGCTTCTCTGGCCAAAACACCAAAGGGTGTGTGAATTCAGACTCTGTCATACCCATAATTGTGCCTGGAAGGTGGAAGGTTATTCCAGCTATGTCACAAACCATACCACGTATTATGATGCCAGTGGCCCTTAGTTCCCTGTCGCTTCCCCTTCTTGCACCAATTCAGAGTTATAAACTCTAGAGTGAATACTAAATAAATCCAATGTGCACCCATTCTCTGAAAATGCAGATATAGGGTATCACTTCTCACTGACATACTATTGCCTCAGATTTCCCCAGGAACAACTGCACCTCACGTGGCTGTGTATCATTCCAGACTACCCTGATTGGACAGACCATGTTACTCTCTTGCTGGCAGCCTTGTAGCTCTTCCAAGGACGTCAGTGCATAGGTTTCCCTGTTTTCTGAGACTTCTAGCACCTCGTTGGTTCATACCCACACCTACTTCCCTGCTGCACTGCATTTCACCTGGTAAGGGTATACAACACAACACTGATACCAGGCATCCAAGCCTACTACTGGAAAATGTGCCAGCACATCTAACCTTGCACCACCCATATTGACTTCAGCTACTGATATGTGATAAAAGAATGCCAAACTGCCTTCAGTTGATTCTGTTACGTGCCGTAACACTGAGTAAAATTAATTTTATGAAATTAAAAAGCTAAATGTGAAACACTTTCTATCACATTATGTAGCTGATAGAACAGATTAAGTACCATTACATGTTGAAATTACTCAGTCAAATACCTGACTCTAAATCTAACAGTAAAGCTCTACACAACTGGACCTGACATATAGGTTATTTATTTATTCATGTCAGAAGCATTTACGATGTATAAAATAATGTACAATATTTACTTGTCGTGTGTATATATATTTACAAGACAATTATTTACACTTTTGCCACCCAGAAGTTAGTGACCTCTATTGCAATTGGCGTTGCATGTAGCAGGTCTTTTGTTGTGCATTTTGCTGGATCTTGAGTACAATGGAGCAGGTGGAAGGTCGTCTGGGTTGCTCCACACTCACAGAGTGGCAGCTCCTCTAGGAAACAGCATTTAGTCAAATTGCTCTTACATTTCGTGACACCCGAGTGTAGTCTGTTGGGGGATCTCCACGTACTCCAATTCTCTGTGTAGCCAGGTGGTAGTCTTTCGCTTGGTGTAATCCGTCCCACAGTACTGGTAAGCCTTGCATGCCATAGTTTGATTCGGCATTGCCGTGTTGCCCCAACTAGAGCCTCGGTAGATCTGAGGAAGCTCTTTCTGGAGTTTAGTCGTGGGTTTGCTGGTTGATAGCCATATTGAGGGTGAGCTTCAAAAGTTTCCGATTTTTGTCTTCTCACTTTTTGCTGCTACATCTCGGCGGATGTTCGGGGGTGCAATTCCTGCGAGGCTGTACAGTTTATCCGGAGGATTAGGCTTCGGGCACCTGGTGATGATACGACAAGTATCATTAATAGCGACATCTACTGTTTTGGCACGGCAAGAATTGAACGACACTGGGCTCGCGTATTCTCCGGCACAGTAACACGAAGCGAGGGAAGAGGTTCTCACAGTGTTGGCGTGTGCTCCCCGTGCTGTGCCTGTTAGCTTTCTGATGATATTGTTCCTGGCTGCCACTTTTTGCTTAGTATTTAGACAGTGGTGAGTTCACGTAATGATGATGGAGGAGGATTAGCAATCACACATCCTCCTCTCCAAAGTAAACCACAAAGGTTCAATAATATTGAGATCTGATGACTGTGGTGGTCAGGGGAGGTGCGTCTATACACCCTAGTCCTGGATGGTGTGACCTGTGTAGACAAGGGGCCTGTTGTCTTGGAACATAGCATCACCATTGGGGAACAAACATTCATACTTTTGCAGCTGAAAGCAAAGTACTTTCCCACTGCTGTTTTCATTTATGGTGTCCTAAAAGGACAGGGAGGAAAAATGGACCATTACCTACAGGCCAACACTTACCAAGTGGCATTAAACAGAACTTTCAAAACATACTCAACCACCAGTTCAATCATTCAGAACTGTGCAAAAAAAATGCCATGGGTCAGAGGGGCTACACACATATTGAAGAAATAACTATATTTTCCAACTAATACCGGGTGCTTATAATTGAAGTGCAGCTACTCACTGATATGGAGTGTGGGCTGCAATTATCATATGGTAGCAAAACTTGGTAGATATTCTAATGTGCTAATATGGAACCATTTTACATTGAAAAAAAAATTAGTTCAAATTTTGGACACCAGGTGCAAATCTGGCACTGTGAATGCAAGAAAGACAAACAGAAATGTTTTCATGTGTAATGGAGTAGGAATGGAACATGGGTATAGAAAGTCAAACAACTGAGACACGGCATAACATTGATTTTATTATAAACCACCGCTTACACAATTTGTCCAATATGTGCACAGGAGACGTCGACATGATGCTGCATCCATAACGACACATCCCCAGTAACAGCGTTCTTTCAGGTAGGCCCAGAGCCAGAAGTCAAATGGATTCAGATCAGGTGATCCTGGAGGCCATGCCTCTGGAAAACCACTGGAGGTAACAAGTTGATGGAAGGTTGCATTAAGCAGATCTTTCATTGGACAAGCAGCAGGAGGTGTTAACCCATCTTGCATGAAAACAGTGGTTTCCATACAGTTGTCTTCTTCCAAAGCATGCTGTACAAGGTGGTTTCAATAACATGCACTCATTATGGTACACATGATGGGCCCTCTGCGTATATTCTCTTCAAAGAAGCACGGACAGAGAATAAAGGTGCCTGTGAAGCCAAACTATACTGTCACATATAGAAAGTGCAGTGGCTCTTTATGCACACCACATGGTTTTTACAGTTCCCCAAATTCAGCAGTTCTGTGTGCAAAATGTGCCTTGTCATGCCATAGAATATTTCCTAGCCACATATCAACTTCAATCCCTGCCAGAAACTGAAGAGCAAATTCAGAACAATGATGTTTCAGATGCTGCACCCTCTGTATCTTGGAAGAATACCAAAGTAATTGTTATTGCCAAATGGTCTGAATTTTCTGCCATTAGCTGCCATTTTTTTTTTTTTCTAATGCGTATACATCCTTTCACTTATTGATTTGGTGATGGCATCAAGATCAGCCAAGAGTAGGAGAGTAAATACGGAAATGTAATACATTACACTGGCTGTCAGTAAAGAGAAAACATTCAAAATCACAACTTGAAGACACTTTTCACCTTGTCATGTGGCCCACACACAACTCATTACACCTGGGAAATCATCACACATTTGGCATTTGAGATGAACAGTGGTATCGGCAGGTCAATAACACAAACCAATACCAGATATCGGCTTTGTGCCTTAACATAATGACGGCGCCTGTTATTTCATACATATGACAACACAAAGAGAGAGCTCTACTAGCAATATTTATTTTGTATCTACATCGGTGAGATGACAGACTGATCTGTAGCCCAGTCCAAGGTCTAGATCTGGTTGCAAGGTAACACGTTTGGTTGCAAGTTGGCATAGTCAATGAAAGTCAATATAAAAACTTAAATATGGTGTCATATTCTAGTGTCATGTAGCCTGAGGTCTTAGGTCAAAGGGTGAATTTTGTTGTGAAGTGATGTAGCTGTATTGAACACATTGTTTAATTCCTCTTTGTCTCCAACAACAAGCACACAAAACTGCTATGCTCCTACACACAGCTCGTCATGAGTGGTAGTGCTGGCAGCAGCAGTAGTGTCATTGTACATAGAAGTGTACAGCACTTGATTCTGAGCAGGGAAGTGGAATCAAAACCACAAGGTTAAGAACTTCTAATTTTGTATTTCAATCAGCACAATACATTTGAAGGCAATTTCCCTAACTCATCTACGCAAATTCTGTATCTCTTCTTCAGAAACAGTATACACGCACTAAATTTACATGAAGCAAGTAGGGGTGGGGGGGGGGGGGGGGGGGAGGTGGGGATCATTAGTCCATGTTGAGGAGTACTACTCAACTGGTTGGACATCTGCTTTTGAGTCATGGAATAACACTGCAAGCTAACACTTTGGAGAACAAGCCCAAGCTCACAGCTCGGGTTACAAAACCACACTTGAGTATGGACCGGGTGGTGATTTTCTCCGTGCGAGCCACCTATTGGTCGAAAACTGGACTTGTTTCATATGAGAACAGTGTATGGATGTCTTGCTACCTGTCCCAGGACTGGTACTGTCTTTTGTTGTCAACTTCTACAATTATTTTAGAGAAAAATTACTTAATGTAATAGCTGCTGTCACGAATGGCTGAGCTAATATGAGCACACTGATGTAATGTCATATATGTACTGGTTAAGTTTCGCAGTTTGTTGTAGTCCTGCTACAAATAAATCATGTTCGTTGAGTAAGCAATAAAGTTTGGAAGCTGAAGAGGAAGAAATTGCTCTGCTTACCTCTCACATTTTTCTTGGGTGGAGAATTGTACTTTCTGTCAATTTTAAAATTTGTAATCTATCAAAGAACTAAAGTATATATAAAAAATAAATCTTGACACTTTTTTTTTGGTATGATTACTCTTTAAGTTACCTGAAATACATGTGTGCCAGTAACATTTAAAATAATAGCATAAACGGCTGGTGTACTAGGCTTGATATTCTTCTATGTGGCTGGTATCCGAAGTGTTACAGAAGAGCTCCTCGGAATCAAATACGTAATAGCTCAGCATGTGTCACAAATACTTGTATCTGTTATCGTAAGCAATTTCCATCAGTCAGTCACCAGCTGCATGGATCTAAAGTCCCTTGCGCTATTGAGAAAACTGTTTGGTCAAAGGGACAACAGATACTGCAAGTGAGAACAATTATGATTTTGTAAATTTTTCCCCTCTTCATAATTCAGTGTAAGTGACTGGTATCAGCAGGTTATATGTCAACGCACAGGTCTATTGTGAATGATTAATTCATTTCCAGAGCTCAATATTTTCCAAAGTCTTGTTGTTGTTGTTGTTGTTGTGGTCCTCAGTCCTGAGACTGGTTTGATGCAGCTCTCCATGCTACTCTATCCTGTGCAAGCTTCTTCATCTCCCAGTACCTACTGCAGCCTACATCCTTCTGAATCTGCTTAGTGTATTCATCTCTTGGTCTCCCTCTACGATTTTTACCCTCCACGCTGCCCTCCAATACTAAATTGGTGATCCCTTGATGCCTCAGAACATGTCCTACCAACCGGTCCCTTCTTCTTGTCAAGTTGTGCCACAAACTCCTCTTCTCCCCAATCCTATTCAATACTTCCTCATTAGTTATGTGATCTACCCATCTAATATTCAGCATTCTTCTGTAGCACCACATTTCGAAAGCTTCTATTCTCTTCTTGTCTAAACTATTTATCGTCCGTGTTTCACTTCCATACATGGCTACACTCCATACAAATACTTTCAGAAACGACTTCCTGACACTTAAATCTATACTCAATGTTAACAAATTTCTCTTTTTCAGAAACGCTTTCCTTACCATTGCCAGTCTACATTTTATATCCTCTCTACTTCGTCCATCATCAGTTATTTTGCTCCCCAAATAGCACAACTCCTTTACTACTTTAAGTGTCTCATTTCCTAATCTAATTCCCTCAGCATCACCCGACTTAATTCGGCTACATTCCATTATCCTCATTTTGCTTTTGTTGATGTTCATTTTATATCCTCCTTTCAAGACACTGTCCCTTCCGTTCAACTGCTCTTCCAAGTCCTTTGCTGTCTCTGACACAATTACAATGTCATCAGCAAACCTCAAAGTTTTTATTTCTTATCCATGGATTTTAATTCCTACTCCAAATTTTTCTTTTGTTTCATTTACTGCTTGTTCAATATACAGATTGAATAACATCGGGGATGGGCTACAACCCTGTCTCACACCCTCCCAACCACTGCTTCCCTTTCACGCCCCTCTACTCTTATAACTGCCATCTGGTTTCTGTACAAATTGTAAATAGCCTTTCGCTCCCCGTATTTTACCCCTGCCACCTATAGAATTTGAAAGAGAGTATTCCAGTCAACATTGTCAAAAGCTTTCTCTAAGTCTATAAATGCTAGAAACGTAGGTTTGCCTTTCCTTAATCTTTCTTCTAAGATAAGTCGTACAGTCAGTATTGCCTCACATGTTCCAGTATTTCTATGGAATCCAAACTGATCTTCCCCGAGGTCGGCTTCTACTAGTTTTTCTATTCGTCTATAAAGAATTCATGTTAGTATTTTGCAGCTGTGGCTTATTAAACTGATTGTTTGGTAATTTTCCAAAGTCTTACATGTACAAATATGACTGTTGCATTAACAGAACCGTAAACTAACAAAGTCTGCATTGTTCACTCTACAAATGTTCTGAGAGTGCCACTCTGGTCACATGTCAAAGCGGTAGTTAAATTATTCCATATCATTTAACAGCATCCTGCCAATAGCCATCATAGCAGCAGTGATGCATTCTCTGGGCTATTCCAGTGTTATTGGCAGTGGAAGTGTGTAAACACAGTTCTTAACCCCTTAGCTTACAATGTCGTGTGAGAGATGTAGTGTGCCGACCTGGCCTAACATCACCTAGATGTATCAGAGACGTGGTATGTTTACCGCGCCGAACAAATGCATGTTGTGTGAGAGACGTTGTCCGTCAGATGTGCCAAATGTAAACAGAATGTCTCTGACACGTTGCGGAGCTGATCGAGTACATGCGGCATACACGAAGTGTTCTTCGCCACATTCGGACCTGCCAACATTACAAAAATACTTTCACAATGTTCTCGATGTGTAGCAAACGTGGTCGCGAGGAAATGGAGACGTGGTGGTATAGCCAACATGATTTTGCAGGATATTTTGACAGTGGTAGCAACATTTTACCTCCTGTACGAAAACAGTGTAAGTGTCTGGTGATGGAAGATGATAGTGACAAAGAAGAGCAAACCTACCAGCAACAATCAGAGTTGTGTATGTGGCAAAAGGAAGACAATGACCCAACAATCTGGATCTATACAGAAATTCCCGTAATAAAGGAAGCAGCTTTAGAGCACGTGAGTACAAGCATAAGACAATTAGATGTTTTCTATGTAATATTTAACAGTACATTTTGGGAAAACATCGTAGCTGAGAAGAATAGATATGCAAAAGACGTACTCAACAATGAACAGAAGAGATGAAAAATAGACCAAAAGTGGTCTCCTATTGGCTGTAATGAAATAAAAATATACATTGCCTTATGTATAATCATGGCTGAAGTGTACACAATGCAAGAGAATATTACCATTGATGAATGGTTAATGAAATTTAAGGGGCGCTTATACTACAAACAGTTTAACCCATCAAAAAGAGCAAGGTTTGGTATTAAAATTAATAAATTGTATGAGTCAAGTTCAGGATACTGCTATGATTTTAAGACACACACACAGGTAGTGACAAACGTGATGCTAGTGGTAGTGCCTCTGAAAGCGTAGTTGTAGAACTATCACAGTCAGTATTGCACAAAGGGCATACTCTATATTTAGATAACTGGTTTTCTTCACCAAAACTTTTCAAAACTCTCCTCACCAATAAAACTAATGTGATTGGAACAGTGCGCTCAAACAGAAAAAATATGCCCTGAAGGCAAAATTAAAGAAGGGAGAATATACAGTGAGGAATTGTAATGGAATATTGGCACTCAAATGGAAAGATAAACAAGATGTTTACATGCTTTCCACAAAATATTCAACAGCAGAAATGATTGCCACAGACACACCTCTCCGCAACGCTTCGTGGAAACTGAAATGTGTCGTAGAATACAATAGAGGCATGATTGGAATTTATCGCCAAGATCAGATACTCGCATGCTTCCCTGTGATGAGAAAATGTATGAAAGGATACCACAAGATATTCTTTTACCTATTTCATGTTGCTTTATTTAACACGTACATTTTGTATTACAAAATACATTGCGGCAAACGACAGAGCTACGCAGAATGTAGGATTCTCATTGCAGAATAGATTCATTATTGAAAACTATACCTTTACCAGAATATTATAGGAAGGGACGATTAGCATCCGGCGATACACCACAAAGACTGCACGCGCAACATTGGGCACATTTTCCCAAACATATTGATTCACACCATCAAACGTAAATCCTGTGTAGGGTGCAGAAAGCATAAACGACGCAGCGAAACAACGATGGAATGCAAAAAGTGCAGAGTTGCATTACATGTGCCAGATTGTTTCGAACGATATCGTACAATCTAAGACTATTAAAGTCAAGTACATGTCATTGTGAAGACGTTGCGTTTGAAAATATAATTGCCAACGTACTAATGTAACAGGTCGCAGAATGTTTTGAACAAAATATTATACAGTCTTAGATCATTGCATTCTTGTGAATATTATTATTATTAAGATGTATTTCATCGATGTATGTTTGCTTATAAAGGGAAATAAAAAGTTTGTGACTATATCGTTGCATCTGAGACAATGAATGTTTCGTTTCCAATGGGCAACTAATCTTCATTATTTATGATACTGTAGAAATGTCACGTTACTGGTACCTCACACACAAATCCCGAGGGCGTCTGCACGACTTCGGACACCAACAGGCGTAGTGCACTGCGGCCTTAGCGTGTGTAAGCGCCGGGAATCTTAGGGCGCATCCGTACCTTGCAGTCACTTAAACGGCTCACGCTAACTGAACTTAAATCTGTCACGTCTGGTGACCTGGGAGGGCAAGAAAAAAGAGCCACATCACCACTACCACTACGCCCAATCCAGGGATGTGAAAGTTTGTCACTTAGGAGGCAGCAACAGATATCACTTCTCCAATGATGGGGGTGCCAATCTCGTTGGAAGATGAAATTCTCAAACTCAGCAGTCAGTTGTGGAAACACACTGAAGCGCAACATATCAAGATAAGAGCTATCCCATTAGCCTTTGAACAGAAGAAAAACAACCCATACAACTTTGTCTGTATACCACACAGAAAACATTAACCATTGGCGAATGTCCTTCACGTGCCACAATTTCATTATGATTTTCAGTGCCCCATACTTTTTCCCATAATTATTTACGAATGCACGCTGTACTCTTGTAAGAGTCATCTTGCACATTCCATCATCACATAAACTCTTCTCTTGCTTTGTTAGTATTACAAAAAGGGTAGGGTGGTACTCACTATACAGAGGAGATGGTCAGTTACAGGCAGGCACAACAAAAAGATGGCTTGCCATGCAATCTTTCGGGTGGCAAAGTGGACATGGAGAGCACAGGGTAGGACAACTAGGTGCAGTCCGGTGGGTTTTTAAGGAAAGAGATTGAGAGAGAGAGAGAGAGAGAGAGAGAGAGAGAGAGAGAGAGAGAGAGAGAGAGGAGGAAAGACTGTGGGTGTGTGGGATGGAACAGATGGCTGTGTAATGCGGGAGTGGGAGCAAGGAAGGGGGTAGGTTGGGGAAGAAAGGGACTAACGAAGGTCGAGACCAGGGGCGTCACAGGAATGCAGGGATACTGCAGAGAGAGTTCCCACCTGTGCAATTCAGGATAGCTGGTGTTGGTAAGAAGAATCCTGATGGCATAGGCTGTGGAACAGCCGCTGAAGTGAAGAATTTTGTGCTGGGAAGCATGCTCAGTGACTGGGTGGTCCAGGTGTCTCAGTCTGGCAATGTCGTTCTTAATACCAACTGGTGGGCACAATGCAAACTGTGAGTTAACGGTTCTATTTGTGTCGATCATATTTGTACATGTAATACTCTGGAAATTAATGAATTACTTACAGTAGCCCTGTAGAAGCTCTCTCTGTATCCTTTGTAAATTAAAGGTATACCTAGAAATTTGTAAGAGGTACAGGCACATCACAACACATTATTACTTCATAAACTGAAGGATCCTACACCACATTTATCCTACATATATGCTACTCATATAATTAAATGAAAATCAAAGAATCTTTTACACCCAAAACATAATTTTTAATGTATTCAATGCTATACAGTGTGTACCATAATGTTACAGGGTCTGTTTAATACATTCAGTACTATTTCTTCATCCAGATTTCTTCCAACAAGCAATATAGCTCTTGTATAATAAAAATATTAGCTCTCCTATCTCATATCCTTCCTCCCATGGCTACATGGTTGAAACTATCACAAGCTCTGCACCACACTCTTTGCCCTCAATTTCAGTGTTTGTAAGATAATGCGTGTTCAATGACAATTCCTGAAGACAGCCACTATGAATATGAGATTTAATACATAAAAGAGGATAGGGTGGTTATGGTTGGGGGGGGGGGGGGGCAGGGGAGGGCTCCTTGCATAAATTCTACATACAAAAAAAACAGTATTCATCTCATCAGCCAAAATGTCTACATCAGATTACGGATGTAATTATGTAAACAAGCAAATTAAATTTACGAAAGAAACCTATCAACCCATTTTGGCACCACAAAGGAAGTTCACCAAGTGTATACTGCTGTCTCAAATCACATTCAAAATGTGTGATTACTCCCTAATTTTTTATGAATTTGATCTAAGTATGTTGCATAACGTGTGTATGAGATTACTGCACAGTAACACTTCCGATCCAAACTAAATATGGTGAAAATTGTCATTTAGCACAATTTTAAAAGATTGTGAGGTATTTGGATGTGTGTAGAGTACAACAGGCAATACCGCCCATCCCTCCAACAGAACATTTACTTAATTCATCTGGCACCTGAGACCAAGTTGTTGAGTGCTATTAAACTGATAACAATGAACTCACGTGTGACTGATGCAAGATACTGACACAATAATGACTCTAAACAGTATGTGCACACACTCTTCTTTACATATATCCAATAGGACATACATTATTGCAAGTACATTGTGAAAATTGTGTTTTGTGTATTCCGTTCTGTTAGCCATAATGCACCTACACACATACTGAATATGTCTAAACGTTTTTCTAGGTTGAGAGAAGAAAAAACAAAAACAAAGCATATTCTCAAATAAGTTCCATATATTTACAATTATATAATAATAATAATGATAATAAATTTGTAAAACAATTGAGTCCTTCAAGGATGAAATATAATGTTTCTTCTCACAACTATTCTTACACTACACTTCACTTGATTTTTATTATAAAGGTACTGCTGGTTGTGTTACAGAAGGTCACTTTTAGGCTTCTTTTTGTCTGCTTTGTTTTCTATTTCCTTAAATAAACTTTGGTTTCTTTCTTAATATATATACTTTTATTAAATTTTAAAATTAACTATGTCGTTTTCAGGAGGCTCAGTTACAAGGTGACCAATGCTGGTGTTCTATTTGACCTCTAAATTACTTTATATAAAATAAACGCTGCACAAAAAATATACTCACAAAAATATTCTCTAATGAAGCTTATCTATCAGCACACAATCATTCAAGCAGTCTATAGCAGTTATTCCATGTTAAAAATGTATTGCTGACAAATTTATCTGCACACCCTGAATACAGCAATATCAGTCATTAGGCAACAGAGGATGCAAACAATGCCAACTTATTTAACAAAGCCAGGCCTAGTTTTACCAGCTGATAAGTGGAACAATTATATTTCTCCTTCACTGACTCGTCATACACATCTCAGACAGCACTTCTGTAGAGGTTTACACAAACAGGCGCATTCAAGTGCACAGATTCTGAAATTACTGAACAGATCAGAAATGAATCTCCAAAAATTTTATGACTGAAATTATTACATTCAATATACAAAATATAATAATATCTGCTATATACAGTTATCAGGATTTTACTTTGTATGTTACATCAATATGCCAACAAAATGAGTATTGACTTGAACAAAATTCAATCTCGGCACTGCACAATAAAAAATATATGGCAGTATTTAATACATTTCATATTCCACTGACCCTGCATTGTCCATTAATTACTTTTCCAATAAGTATTATCAAAATAATTTTCAGTTCATCAATACAGTTTTAAATATGACAATGATATAAGCAGCAGTGTTGTGGTAAGGAAAGATGTAAATAAATAAATATACTTTACACTGTACACAATTAACATAACAAAGAATATTTAAATATTATCACAACAATACCTCTGTATTAAACAAAATTGTTGATTTATTTAAAACAAGGTGATTTCTGACAACTGTGCACACCAATGGACAGCAGAAACATATTCAGTTCATATTTTCCAAAACTGCTTGTTTTAAAAAAATTCCATAAACTTAGTTCCAATAAAATTTCTTACTTTATTCACTTATTTTGCTATAC
This sequence comes from Schistocerca americana, assembly GCF_021461395.2. Classification (NCBI taxonomy): domain Eukaryota; kingdom Metazoa; phylum Arthropoda; class Insecta; order Orthoptera; family Acrididae; genus Schistocerca; species Schistocerca americana. The sequence goes on from NC_060125.1 coordinate 471,737,050, forward strand.
TTAAAATTTCATTGCTATAAGTCCGTACGTAAAATCAGTTTCAACCAAACAGCAGAAACAAGTAGCAAATTCCTAGCACGAGACATCAACTGGGCATAATTAATGTTGCCTGGACTGAGATAATTGAGACAAGTTATGCACTGCAGTTCAAATGAAAAAGTGATCTTCCCTTGACGGAGAAGTTACCTGCAGCAAAAGGAAAGATTTAACATTCTTTGAGTGTAAGGGCTTCAACATGCAGCTTCACTGTATACCATACATTGTTACTTCCAAAATCGGCCATTTCAGAATATAGCATTTATTGAAAACCAATAATTTTATATTTTGAAGAAACTTGTTTTAATAAGGGGGACGATAATACAGGTAATGAAAATATTTTGCAATGAACCACAGCCCTAAATTATTAGGGTAGGCTGACACCTTCCAACTCAACAAGAAACCAGACCTATATTCCAGCATTCAAATATCAGGACATTATATGAAAACACAATTACAGAGATCATAATAAGTACTCAAATTTAGACAATTAAAAAGCCAAAAAGAGAAGCCATTAATTACATGTGTAACAAACATCAGTGCAAGTTCAATATGACAAAGGTATTTCTTCATCCGAGACAAAGCCTTTCAGTAAGCAACTCGGTTGAAAACAGTGTTGCTGTAACTAAGCCTCCATAAAATCCGATTCTCATATGTTTTGGATTTCTTTTCTTGCTGACACATTATCTCAGATAATTTCGAGAACTACCTCGGACACTGCAGATCATGGCAAAATCAAAAGGCATCCAACACAGTTAAAATGCAAGAGAAATATGCTGCCATGAGAAAGGAGGGAGGGGGAGCATTCAACCATAACTACAACGCTGTTACAGCAACAAATTAGGTAACAAGTTTATTCACAAACCTTTCATATATGTTAAGTTTATGTATATAATATATCTCATATTCATAAAGAAATATGTGGACTTAATATTCTGATTGCACTATACTGCTACTAATGTAAGACAACAATATAAATTTGTTTCTATTACATCTTTACTCACAAAAAAATACTACACATCAGATATTAATTTATATCCGAAAATACATGGGACATAACTGAAGGTATCTTATTATTTTACATGTGGATATTTTATGACATTTCTTTGTTTGAAAACTGTACAAAATTTGCAATTATAAATATTTTAATATTAAACAGTTCACATGCACTTCACACTTGTCATGGATGCCTTTCATTTCTTAACATAAATGGTACGTCCAACAAGAACAGAAAAAATTGAAAGGTAATGACAGAGAGAAATGGACGCACAGGAAAAAAATGTGCGCATTTATCCAGTCACAAATCAAGAAGAAAGTATTGTATGAGTAATAACTACAAGGAGATAAGGGAAATGAAGACCAGCAGAAGAAATATGTACATATGTATAAACAAGAATGTTCAATCAGTGAAGAAAGAAATATTCTCTCTATAGCTTCTTTTGGTGAAACACCCAAAACTCCAACACACGGCCTCTCATGACAACCATTTGTCAATTAACACACTCTTTATTTTACACAATTTTAAATAATTTCTAGTAACAATATTAGTACCTCAACTCTATAATATGTACAAAAATATACAACACTGCTTTTGTATGAAGCCTTTCTCATATGAGAACTCCATGTCTGCATATCTTCTATGCAGAGCAACTGGAACAGCAATGGACCACATCTACCAAGAAATGGCACCCAAACAGTTACAAAAAAACTGTATGTGTGTATGTTGTGGGAGGATTAGAAGTCCACTCTCACGAAAGGCTGTCATGTCGGCTGTGCAGATGAGATCTCTTTGAGCCTCTGGATGCCAATCCTCACATATCGAACCAGGTCATTCAAAGAACTGTGCAATGTTAACGGTCCGCAGTATCGATCCAGCTCAATGAAGAATTCTGAAACAATATTAAAATAAATAAATACTCTCAACTAAAAATCAAACAAGAAATACAGGTCATGGTGCAGTTTTCCTTCTTTAAATATGAAGTATCAACCAAACAGCTTTTAGGCAACTATTATGCAATTATCTTTTTCTCTGCAATTACTCTTTGCCACACATTGTCACTCGGAAATTAAGGAAATTTTATGGAAATGTATGCTGCCATAATGAAAATTTAACTCTGTTAACAGGAACAAATGAGCACAAAACATCGCAGAGCCATCACGATAAGGGTTGACAAGTGAGTAAGAGATGTGTGACGATCTTCCTATCGTGTGACACATCTACAGTGACACTGGGCAGAATTGTGGTGAAATTTGATGTTAATGTGACACCTTTACCTAATCTTACACCGCCATGCACTTCTGAGCTCTACCTTTTTTTATCGCAAGTGCCAACACTTTACTGTTGTAAGCATCTCTGAGACCGGGGCAACACCACAGAGTGCCACACTTCTGCACCATGACAAAGAAACGTAGCCAAATTTCAGTCTTCTGTGCAACAATGGGGGGAAATGGGTTAAAGAAATTACCACTTCATTATTCTGTGCACTGTATTTATTGCAAAGTAGTTGTCAATATATCCAGCTTTTTAAAGAGATCTTTTGAGGGTGTTGTAGAATAGCACCGTATATAATACTTTTAACATATACATCACTGCAGCATATACACTAAGCTTCAATTTGTAATTTTTCGTTATAGGTGCTTATTGAGTGGGAAAAAGTTTTATGAGTATGTGCATTAATCCAACATTTACCACCACAGATTCCAAAATTTCCTCAACAACCTGTGTCATTGCAAGACTGATTATTGTCAACCAATCAGAATGCTTTTGTCTGGTTCCACAATTTTCTCTGACCATGACAGCAGCTCCCATTAATCTTCCCACAAAAATGTAGCAGGTATCGTTGGTAAATAAACAGTTTGGCACCACTTAACTGCTTCAATTCACACTGATATGTTTGTTTTAGCTCTCAGATGACCCTTAGTTTGTTTGTCACTTATTCCACAACTGATTAAGTGAAGTATGTAACTGATGAAAATGGAATCTGATAGCTTTTCACATCTCTTACAGTTCAACACCACATTTCTGAATCTGAATCAGTGAATCAGAACATTAAAGGGGCTAGTAATGAGCAGGCCAAAGAGATTTATAGTAATAATTATGTGCAACTGCTGCAACAACATTATAATGGAAGAAAATAAATACCCATATGCATTAGGAATACTTGCCATCTTCTTTCATAACATTATGTAGTGGTTCTCCAGATGCAGATATAAACTCAACAGCAACATGCAAGGATTATGAGCATTCATAGGAAAACAGTTCCAAAGGAATTCCTCTCCAGTAAGAAATAAGCTGAAGATATTTTCCAGTGAGGAAACATGCATCGGAGTTGTGGAGTAAAGACTGACACTGGTATGGTTTCCAAGAGCTCTCTTGCAACCCTAAGAAGCTCAATCCCAGAAGTAATAGTGTCAGAGACAAGGGAAATCAACTTACCACAGTATAACGAGAATTTACTGCAAGGTGAGAAAGGATTTCATCAAATTGTGGGTAAGACTTCTTTCAGCTTGCACTGAACATCCATAAAGAGTTTCATGTTGGAATTATTGTGTATTTTAAAAAAAAAAAAAAAAAGGGACTGAAGTATCCATCCTCATGACAAACCAGGTAACCAAAATGTACATCAAGACGAATCTTGAGGAAGAAGCTACTTTTACTAGTCCAGAAGTCAAGAGAACTACGAAAGAAAAAGAGAAAGATATACTTACAGAGAACACATGCAGTGAATTTGTAAGAAAAAAAACAGAAGATACCACTGATAGGAAACACTGTGACTATGATGGTCCATCCCACAACACAAATTCTCTTCTTTCTAAAACATTCTGAGACCAATCAACTGCATCTTGCTTTTGCACATTCAGTGGTTTGTGTGTGTGTGTGTGTGTGTGTGTGTGTGTGTGTGTGTGTGTGTGTGTGTGTGTGTGTGTTTTATATCTTCCTTTTTCACATCATGTTCCCAACCAAAGGGCATACACATCTGCTTGTATGAATATTTCCATCCCCTGATCATACCATATCAAAATCACAGCTTCACTCATCCCTTCACCAGGTGGGCCCCTCTCATCCTCCTCCACAGCTATACCATACAAATGTTAATATTAATATTGTCTTAAGCAAGTATGTGAAACAGTTACGGTTACACAATGAAATAAAGTCAAATGAAAAAGATTTAAAAGAAATAAAATATGTAATTTGCAACTGAGGACTGTGTCGGAAATGATTACAATACACACAAGAATAATGTGTCATCTCTGCAAATGAGTGACACCAAGCACCTGCCTGCTCTCTGAATCTCTTACATTGAATCTAATTACCATGTACTTTAAAATTCTGCTTATCTAGCAAAGGATATAATGTAATACACAGTGGCACATTAATAAAACAGCAGTTGATATTACAGTTTTGATTCCTTACCCCTGTGCTTGCCCTTATAAACAAGGCCATCAGCCTGCTCCCACAGATCAAAGCAGGATGTCAGATACGTGAAGAACTGATTCTGGCGCTGCATGGCACTGTGCACCGACAGAGGAACTGCAACACAAGGAGGGGGAGCAGAATGCTGCTGTGGAATCACAGGCTGTGTGGGTCCTACTCCTCGGGCATCACTGCTGTAACCGGATGACCCCAAGGAACCCACGGAGCTGACTGAACCCACAGAGCCAGCTGGTGATGGTGTTGGTGACAAGGGAGATGGAGTTCCCTGACCACCTACAACTTGCTCCTGTTGAAGAGTTGGTGCCTGCAACATCATAACAGCAGTAATTATAAGTATGTCAAATACACATGCTACAACACAATGATGGGCTGCTGAAAAAGAAGGCAACAAAAGATTTGGACAGTACAACACTTTGTTGCAATCTTCTAAAATTATTTCATCTTAAGTTTTATGTAGACTGCTAGTTGTACAAAACTAAGCAAACTGGCAGATGCCTGATTAAGAGAAAGTTAACCTGCCTCATTTTTACGCATCATAGTTGCCAAGTTTAGTGAAAAGATAAACCACTTATCAGAAAGAGGAATATTAGTTCTGTGTGCAGTACAAGAGATGTCTTAAACTTTCCAACATACCATTCTCTCTCACGTGACTAGTACTAGTTAGGAAATTTCTCCCAATCTGTGGCACAGTTAAATTCCTATTGAGGAAAATGAAATCTAAAATTGTAAAATTTTAATGAAAGGAAATATGTTAGTATAGATAAAGAAACATGTTAGTATATACCCTAGCTTTTGACTGTTTGCCAAAATGTTTGAAGACAGTCCTGCATATTAAATATTTAGCCGAGGGAGAAATTTTGGCCAGTTTCACCTATTACAATATATAGTTGTAATTTGCTTACAAAAAGGAAGCTTTGAATGTTTCAGAAAATGCGCAATTCAAAGGCACAGTCTCAAAAAAGAACTAAACTATAATGTGCCTTATTCAGATTCTTAGAGTTCATGCCTGTACAGGAAATATGCAAAAATGCGGAAACATGGGGGGGGGGGGGGGGGGGGAACATTACCATGCCTAAAATAGTGTAGGAAAACTATTGGCATTCAAAATAGATTCCAGTCATCTCAAAAATACAACAGGTCTTGTTTGGTTTTCAAGGGAATCTTATACCACTCTTCCTGCAAAATAATGGCAAGTTCAGGTAACTATGATGGAGACAGATAGTGATCACACACACTTCTCTCCAAAGTAAACAATAAATACTCAATAATACTGAGATCTGGTGGCCGTTGTGGGCAGAGATGCATAAATTAATCCTCTTGCTCACAAAATAAGCCCTGGATGATGCAAGCTGCGTGAACACACGTCCTGTTGCTTTGAATGCAGCGTGTGTGCGTGTGTGCGTGTGTGTGTGTGTGTGTGTGTGTGTGTGTGTGTGTGTGTTTTGGGGGGGGGGGGGGCAGGACATACAGGAGGGTCAATGAAAGACAGAGGCTTTCTTTAAGTTAAATGCAATGCAGTGATACTTCTTTACATTACTCCATTACAAACAAACTAGAAGTTACTCATTATTCTTAAACGTTCATTTTAGAAGTTTCTGTGAAGACACTGCATCTACAGACTAGAAGGAGCTGCTAAGCAAAAAGTTGCTTAATTCACTCTTTAACTCTACTACATTACCTTCACGACATTTAATACGCTCTGATAGGTTGCTGAATACATGTGTAACCACATACCTTAACTCCTTTCCACACTCATGTTAACCCCTGTAAGTACATGTAGACATTTTTGCCACTAGTGTAATATTCACACTTTTCACCATTTTTGTGAAAAGAGAAACATTGGCAGTGCCAGAAGATGTTAATGAATATACACTGCACAAAAGAACTGATCACTTTTTTGAAACCATGGTGTTTTCTCCCATTGAAACAAAGAAAAGTGAAGTTCGACTTTCTCTAGCACCTGCTTGTGGGCACACAGAATCTGAGGGGTATTGCAGGTGGCTATAAATCTGTCAAGGTTTCTCTCTGTATCGGTGCCTTTTAAAAGTGTTCAACAAATGTGCGCGGGTATTTCCGAGCTGGAGAGTCTTACAGGAACCCTTTGCAGTTTTGTACATGCATGTGGGTATGTCACACCAAACCATTCTCTCTCCACAGGAGGCTGCAAAACAGGACAGGAATTGAACACCATTTGCTGCTTTGGATCACGTTCGAATTTTCTTGAATAATTTGGAATGGTCCCTAGTGGTTTTACCTGTATAACAGGAGCAAAAACTGCAGTGCACTGCAATCCAAGGGCACCAGATCAAGTTCAATAGGGTTGCAGCACTACCATGTCTATAGACAAGGGCTGAATAAAGGGTGGAAATGGGGGAGGGCGGGGGGGGGGGGTCAGCAGTGCCAAAGGCTTTCTGCAATATAATACTATAAAGTGTCGTTTTGGAAAGTGAAACGAGTGTAAATTAATTCCCCAAAGGAAGAGGTGGTTCACTGTTTCATTGGTACCCTTTATGCCAACTCCTGAGGTCTTTTTATGTCAATTCTGAGCAGTGCTGTGTCCAAAATGTTTACCTCAGCCACCCATACGTCAGCTCTGCAATTCCAAGATTGGGTGTCACAGTTTTGACCTCCATCGCAGAGGCATCAAGGTAAGGGTTGACATGTGTAAGAGATGTGCGACGACCTTCCTACCATGTGACACATCTACAGTAACACTGGGCATAATTGCAGTGAAATTTGATGTTAATGTTACACCATTAACTAATCTTACATCTCCATGCACTTCTGAGCTCTAGCTTTTTTATCACAAGTGCCAACACTTTCCTGTTCTAAGCATCTCCGAGACCGCGGGCAACACCACAGAGTGCCACACTTCTGCACCATGACAAAGAAAGGTAGACAAATTTCAGTCTTCTGTGTAACAATGGGGGTGGGGGTGGGGGGGAGGGCGAAGGGTAAGACTTCATTATTCTGTGCACTATATTTATTGTAAAGTATTTGTCAATACACCCAGCCTTTTTTTTAAAGAGATCTTTTGAGGGTGTTCTAGAATAGCACCATATATAATACTTTTAGCAAACTTCTGTATTCTAAAAATACTATCCAAGTAACTTTGATGTCCCCAGAGAATAATGCCATGATTCATGAACGGTTATACACTCGATAAGCAAGTTTCTTCAGATTTAAACCACCTCCTGCATCATAATTATAAAACATGTAATGCTAACGATGGAACAGTGTTCACAGCTATCAACAAGTTGAGCAATGACCATCACTAGTTCTGAAAAAAGTCAGCATTTAAATGTTGGGTAATTTAGTGGTATTCCTGACCATCACTGAAACATTCACTGCTCTACAGATTTGAAGTTTGTGAAGACTGGTTGTGAAGAATCAGAAAAAGTGACACTTGACTTCTTACAAGAGTACTGAAAACTACACATTAAACAGCAAAGCATTAAAAGAGAAAGTTGAGGAGAATGAATATAAAAGGACGGGAGCAAAAGGCAGCTGGAAGGAGAATTAAAGCAATGTCTGTATGTAATCATATAATACAGGTCTTAAAAGTACAAGAACTGTAATTTAAGAGATAACTCATTAACATAAATAATTTCTCAAGAAATCTGAGAATGCCTTACCCTCTGCTGATACTCGGCGATCACTTTCTGAAACTCCTTCACTTCATACTTCTTTATTTGGAAGAGTTTGAAATATAGCAGCGACTGGCACCTCAAACTGAATTCAAGAGAAACATGATTTTCAGTATGGAAAACAAAATCACTAAGCAGACCAAATTAAGTACAAAAGTTAACAATTTGATTGCACTACCTCAATATAGCAAGTTTGCTGTGTATGCTGCCTTGGGGTGTACAGCTTTGAGTTCCACGGAACTTTGATGAAATGTATCTGAAATAAATAACAAAACAAAATTTAACACTTGCTCTATCATGAAAAACAATACCAAGTGTTACTATGTACAAATAACTGTAGTGGAAATAAACTGTTGCTATGGCAATCAACAATCACAACGACCAAAAAATTAATGATCTGGAGAGCCAATGTCTAATTTACACACTCAAAATATCTAGTTCCAACAGTATGAATTTGCAGATGAGCATATACAAAAAAAGATTTACTGGGATAAGCAACTTCTGATTGAAAAAACAAATAAGGTCACTTCTAAGGAGCCAACCAATGTGTGATCAAATTATTCACAAATATGGAAGTCTTTACTTACTTGATAAGGCTGAGTGTATCCTTGTACATAGTGAAAGCAGCTTTCTCAGTACAGCTATCATGCTCCATGGCATTACCAGTCAGCAGGAAAAACAACACAGCTTCAAGGTATTGCATTCCTTGTGCAGTATGGTCAGTTTCACGGTCTGCTCCATGCTTCAGTCGTTTAGCCTCAGTCAGGAACCGGTTCTGGTCACTTAATTTGAAAAGCAAAATCTACTTCAGTCATACAAAACCAACAAAAATATACTTGTACACTTTAAGAAGAGAAATAATTATCTATCTAAACAGTGCAATAACTTGTGTAACAATACAATATTAACATAACATAAAAGCAAGATGGGCTTACCGGCCCTCGTCACCCGAGCCTTCATCGTCACGCTCGAAGTACGAGTAGTACACCCTTTGGGCGGGTGTGGCAGGGGGAGGCCACCCAAGGTGAGAGTCTGAGCTAGGACCTGGAGAATGCCTCCCCAGGATTCCTGCTACTTCCCTCTCGTGGTTCGTTGGCTGGATGTCTGACAATGCCATGTCGACCTACAACAGAAAAATTATGAATTAATTTCTCCAGGAAATTGGCAATCTTTTCTCGCATTTATCTGCTACCCCATTCCTTATGAAGCAAGAACAAAACACTGATTTCATGTATGATACATTATATTCCTCTCCTGCAAATTACACAGTTAATTCAAGTCACAAAGAGAGATGAGAGAAGGTAATTACAGTGCGCAGTGGCAATTTCTGCTATGGATTCTGTAATAAACTCTTGCAGTTACCTTCATGCACACCCGCCAATATTTAATAATAATATTTAATAAACACTACAGAAGACCAAAGTTGAGAATCTGAGACAATATATTATCTGGTTCTTGAACCTTATGCACATACCAGGGTTACTCAGAAAGTAAACTCAATTAGGCTACCTTGTAAGTACTAAAATAGTTAAAGCAAATTCACTGGAAAAATCTTAAAACTATACCTTTATGTTACTTCCCCACATAATCACTAATCTTATTTAAGCATTTAAGACAGCTTTTGAAGAGCTCAAGTTTTGTCACTTGAAATTGCACATTACCGCAATATCTCTATCAATTCTCAGAGTAAAGAAATTGGGCTTTTTCACCTGCATGAAGAGGTAGAAATCACTTGGAACCAAATCAGAGCAGAATGGAAATGTTCAGGAACTTCCCATTTGAACTGAGATAACAATACATGTCTTTTCCAGTCAAAGTGTGGCCAGGCATTGTGTTAAGGAATGACGCTGGTAGTCAGCACCAATCAGTGCAGCTTGGTTCAAATTAGTTTTCTTAGTTTCCTAATATCCATCTACCCACATTTCATGTGATGACAGAACACTTTTTCTGATTACCCATAAACATCTGGAGGATTTACAAGATATCTACCTTTATAAGAATGGTCACAAGTTGTGCTCCAATTTTCACGATCTCTTTTACATGCTGGTGTAATAGCTTTCAAATGAACATTTCTTACAGTAGCTCACATCACAAACATACATGTCAGCTGTAATATTCTGCAGATGCACGTTGCCCTTTTCTGGATTTTGGCAGTGGCCAGACCAATTTGTTATAATAAACTTCTCACATACAACCATTTCTATAAACAGCTGTGCACTTCAGAATGAAATCTCCCTATCACCACCGCTTGATCATTAACATCCAATTTCATGTGGTACCCGAGACGGTCTGGCATCTCATTTTCATCTGCCTTTCCCACCTCCCATTAATATATTAAGTCTTATCCTTCAATACAGACAAGCACATGCAAAATTACATTGCGCGGCTGCCTCCTTCTACACACATTCTCCTCATGAAATACATAATAACAGAGAGTTTCAGCTCTCTTACACACACTTCTGCTCACACACGAACAACAGATACACATTAAATCAGTAGTTCCTAACCAGCTTGAAGTCCTCCAATTTCTGCCAGTTCAGAAGTAAGCTGTCCAGCTATCGACTGATTTACGAACAATAAGTATAGTGCACATATTGTAATTTTAATGTAAATGGACAGATAAAAAATCAACTCACCAAGCAGCAAGCTTGCCAGCATTCAGAGCCATTGGCTCCTCCTCTTGGCAGACAGATTGAAGGGGAAGGAAGGAGGAGGAGGACTGGTGAGGTTTACAAAATGGCCATCTCAAAACTCTTAGATTTTCAAATCTCATCAGGTGCAGTCCACAATAGTCAGTCTTCCTCACATCCTGGACAGTACGTCTCCCCTGACCCAAGGTTCTGGGTGACTATTCCAAACTCTCTCCATTTCCTATACTTCACACATCTTTATTCATCCCTCTTCCTTCCCCTTCAACTCTTCTGCCAGAAAAAAGAGCCACTGGCTTAGAAAGCTTGCAAATTTTCTTAACCTTTAGATGTGTTCTCCTGCTGTCACTTTGTGGTTCAAAATGGCTCTGAGCACTATGGGACTCAACTGCTGAGGTCATTAGTCCCCTAGAACTTAGAACTAGTTAAACCTAACTAACCTAAGGACATCACAAACATCCATGCCCGAGGCAGGATTCGAACCTGTGAACCGTAGCGGTCTTGCGGTTCCAGACTGCAGCGCCTTTAACCGCACAGCTACTGCGGCCGCCTGTCACTTTGTGATCAGAGGTTTTTTTTTATTTAGTCAATTACATGCTATTTTCAAAAATTCATTATTTTCATTGACAGATTGTAATTTGGCTGAGTCTGAACAAGGGTGCAGCATGTGGGTGAAGCGAGTGCTGCTAAAGAGAGGATCAGTGCAGAGGAAGCATGTTTTATAACACCTTCAATGCCTTCAGTGTAGATAATAGCACTCTTTTATGAGAAGGACTTTTAAGATAGCACTCACAATACTCTGAGAACTGCTTCATCATTCTATAAAAAAGGTTGTTAGAAATAAGCAGTATCAATTGTCTCATTGACTAATTAGTTAATGGTTTAATAAAACACCTAAGAAACAAAGAATTATTTATCTTTTGTCATTTTAAAAACAAAGGTGTTCAAAGAAAATTCTTTTTGATTCTGAAGTTTAATTAGACACTAATGTTTGTAGGCAAGGGGGGTTGTGTACTAGCTAATATCTCATTGTACTCAGGGGGTAATGATTTCAGAAAGGTTGGGAACCACTGCACTGAAGTATTGCTACAAATACAAGAAGTTAGAATTTTCAGAAATTTACCTGACTAGAGGGCCGGTGTGGCTCATCTTCGCTGTCGCTGTCAGAGGGGAGACGGCACACATTCGTCGTTCCTGTCACACCACTCGATGTGGAAGCTATGGGCTGTGCTGGAGAAGGCTGATGCTGTTCGGGTGCTTGCTCCAGCTGGGGAATGGAAGAAGGGGGAGGAGCTTCTGGCACATTCTGAGACGAAGCAGAGCTGCTCGCACTGACCCGTCGCTCGCGCCTGTGATGACCGTATGTGCGACTGTGCCGATGGGACTTCCCATCACTACCACGCTCACGGTCTTTATCTCGTTGCTTCGACTTTGATCGGTGATGTCCTTTCACCTCAGTCTCCTGTTTCTCTCTGTAACAAGAGTTCATCTTTGCAAACAGGAAACAAATATACAACACTTTCAATTTTTCCTGAACAATCAGGAATCGACACAGATTAAGACTGCATTTAACATGTGCATTATGCAGAGATAAGAATATTCCTTAGAAGTGTCAGTAAGCTGGAAAATAAGTATCATTAGAAGACTATGAGGTTACCAATACAAAGAATCTGTGTCTGATCCCTGGTCGGTCCTAGGATTTCTCAATTCTTTTAAGTTACTAATCTATGGAAATACTTTGTGAGTATGAGAAAATGTCAAATTGTACGACATTCCATATTAAATGGGTCAGACAGACAATCCTCAGGTTAGCAAGAACTCAACACATCTAATTGGGTAATTCCAGTAGCACATTATAGTGGAAAACCATTAGCAGTCCCGATAGGTGAAAATGCAGCATAATAAACTGAAATTATTGCACCAAGATTACTTTTTGTGTATCCTAAGCAACAGATTATGCAGCTAAAATCAGGGAAGTTTATTTTAACTTGACTGTGACGTTCAGCACTCTTCATTGCACATCTCAGGTTTTCCCTGCATGAATAATTAATAGTGAGCTTCTGGGTGTTCACCTGATTTGTTATTTCTATTTTCTGCACAATATTTTGATGATCAACCCAGTCATCATCTCCAGAGCTGCGAGTTTCGCTGTTAAGTGTACAGGCTGCCTGGACTCCAACCACTTGAGTACACATAATAGCAAAACACGCAATCCTGTAACACAACGGCAGGGCCTATTTCTCATTTTCTTTTGCCCTATTTTTTTCTGCCAAGTTTTAAGCTGAACTTACACTTTTGTATGTAAACAACTACATTTCTCACACTTGATGAAACAGGAATCATGCAATGAATCTCAAACCCACGCAACTGTTACTAATGCCAATCTTACATGTATGTTCATCAAACGAGCAAAAGCTGCACACGGACAAAGTAAACGACAATTCATGGTTCAGTTGTTTGACGCTTTCCTAATCAGCTGTTTTCAATATGATGCCCATATACCATAAGGGTGCACACGTCCTGCACCCATACAGATAAGAGCATAACTAGTACTGAAGGACGGTTAGCATGTCACTGAAGCTGTTTTGTTTCTGAATCTGGAAGCAGCTACTTTTTCTGTTGCCAGTGGGCTGACCTTACCACATATCTCAATCCATTGGCAATTCAGAGAGTTGCGAAGACCGAGTCCTTCATAATTCATTTGAAAGTGTATAGGAAGGTATGGTCACTAGCGTGCTAACTAAGTCCAAAATCTTAGATTTTTATCCACAGATTCGGAACTGGAGATAGAAGATAAGGCGAGACTTTCCAGTTTCCAGATGAAAATACAAGAGATGACTCCCGTATGTGTTTGAATTAAGTTGTCTGAAGTGAGTAGATTATTCTGTTGTCTTGAAAAGTACATACTAAAATAGACTCCTTTTTCTTTAATGTGCTTTCTTCCCCCTTTTAAATGGATACATAACCATGTTCCTATCAGATTTAAATGCAATGAAGAATTACACCAGTTCACACCAAAGAACTGACTAAAAAGACGGCAGTATTCGAAGTATTGATGAATCTGGTAATTCACATGGTCATGTCTCTTGACAAATAATACAAAATTAGTCTTACTGGACACAAGAAGAATAAGGTCAGCTATTTTTACTTACCCTACACTTACAGCACCTCGGCCATTTGAGTGCTTGTGGCTGCTATCCCTACTTTGGCTTCGATGCTTCTTGGGCTTTTTCTGTGGTTTTTCTGATACTTCAACATCACGGCTGCTCACTGAACTTGTGGTAGCACTTGTGGCACCTTTATTAGCGTCCACACTTTCACACTTTGGCATAACTATCTCCCCCTCCTCAGGGGACTCGCAGCTCGGCGAACGAGTCCGTTTTTTACTACACGGTGGCTCGGAATTATTAGACACTGGGTCACCAAAGAGACGGGCACGAATCTGCTGTTTTGACTCCTCTTCTGCATCACAATGTTGCTCCTTAACAGGTGAAGATGCTGGGCTGTTCTGAGGCTCAGCCTTGACACCTGGTTTCGGCGGTATGTAAGTGAGCCGAGAGAGGCTGATGCTGCATAGTAGCCGTGGCACTCCCTGTGCTTCCACTGGCTCACTCTTTATTGGAGCAGCAGAAGCAGTTGCAGGAGACTTGCCTGCCTCCGGTGAGGTTTTGTTGCGCTTGCCTGAACCATTGTCCCTTGCTATTTTCTTGCGGGTTTTCTCTGGAGGAGCGTCCCTATCGGCAACATTCACCGGAGGATCCTCGTGTTTTATCCTACGCTTGCTATCTTGGGAAGATTGAGTTAGCATAGGAGACTTACGTTCTTCAGATGGAGTAGGCACTACCTGTGCTGGTGGAGGTGGAGGAAGAGGGGGTGGAGGTGGTGGACACGGTGACGGTGGCGCCGGACTCGGCATACGAGCTGTCGTCTCTGCCTCCTCATTGGCAGCACGTTCAGATGATGAAACACATTCTACTACAATGACTCCACCTTTACCTTTGCCACCTTTTCCTTTACCACCCCCTTTCCCTTTACCGCCATAGCCACCTTCCTGGTCCCTAGTTTTTGTCGAGAACAATTTTCGCAGAGTGTCATTTTTCTTCTTGTCTTGTACTGCTTTGTCCTCAGAGTCCAACTCAGGTGGACTCTCGTCAGCAGCTGGTCGTGGAGGTGACCTGTCAATGTCGCTGCCAGATGTCCGCCGTCGACCCGACACTCCAGCCCTTCCTGCACGAATTTTGGCACCGGAGGAGGAAGCAGTTGACAATGCTGGCACGGAAGGAAGTGCTGCAGCAGCTGGTGTAGGTGCACTGAGGGGATGCGGTGCTGCAGTCGGGCGACAGTTGTCTTCGGCCTCTGAATCAGTCGTAGTGGGGCACTCCTCCGGGGTGATAATCTTGAGGCGTGAGGCGGCACCTCGACCGGGGCGCACACCTTCTTCTCTACGTGCCCGCCTCTGTGACGGTTTTGCACGTTCCTTGCGAGTTGCGGTATCTTTAGTCCGATCACGCTGTTTCACCTTTCCCGCTGGTGGCACTGACGCAATAGCTGCAGCAGTTTTTCTTTTAGAAGGTACAGGCACATCACTGTCAGAATCACTAGACGAGACATCACGTGCTACAGGTCTACTCGGAACAGGAACTGAGGGTTCTGAGGTATTTGGGGCTGCTGGGGAAGAACGTGCTACAGGTGGTATTGCCGCAACTGCACCACTCGGTCCACGTGGGGTTTCATCATCAGACGACGACGATGATGTGGAAGATGAGGACTGGATACGTGGTGGTTTCTTGTGCAGAGTAGAAGGCAAAGTGGCAGGCAGGATGGGAGCTGGGATTGTGTTAGTAGCTGGAGGAGGCGCAGGTGCCTCATCGGACGAGGTGCTGCTGCACGTGCTGTTGCTGCTGACAGATTGTCGTATTCGTGCAACATGGGGTCGTGGCCTGGGTGGTGGTGGTTGTGGTGCCGTGTCCGAATCACTATTGTCACCAGGTGGTGTAGCACTGACAATTTGTTTGCGCAATGTACGAGGTCTGTGGCGGCGTTCTGCAGCACCTGTTGGGCGGCGCACCACAGGAGCCACAACTGGCTGCTGTGGCGGTGGAGCAGGTTCTTCGTCTGATGACATGCTCGATACGGGCTGTACGGGATGTACAACTACCTCACGTGTCATCTTGGTCATACAATCACCCTCTTCATCCTCTTCTTCCTCATCCTCTTGCCGACGCTGCTGTTGCTGCTCCTCTTCTTCCTCTTCTTCATCTTCGTCATCATCGTCGTCATTATCCTCTTCATTGTCATCGTCATCAGAGTCAGGTACATGAGGGGGAGCCCTTGGTACAGCGGGAGCAGACGGTAGTTCCAACCTCGAACCTGGACTGCAGCGACTCATGCACTCCTTCAAACACAGAAAATAGAACCTATATTAAGTATTTGAAGGATTTTAAGAACAGCTATTTGTAACACAGAAACTTAATCTGAAAACACCTATGGAGTCCACTGTCTCCAAAGGAGACAAAAGCAAACCAGCTCCTACCTGCAGTGATCTATCTTGCTGAGCATGAAGGAAATTTGCCAGACCCCAGCTGCGGTTGTTATTGGTCTCCTCATTAGGTGCCACAGCTGTGACAGCGTCAGAGAGAGCAGCAGTAGTAGCTGCTGGGGCTGAAGCACTGGAGGGTGGCCGGCCCGGGCTTTGCTCTGGTTGTGGCACCAGCATGTCATCTGTGAACAGAGCGAGGTTTGTAATTATGGGAACAAATTTAACCATTAAAACAACCTTTATCTCCTCCAGCACAACAAAATATAAATTTAGTAGAGAGAACTAGCAATGTCTCCACAACAATTCAGTAAATATTTCAATTTCATGAACTGCATGAAATTTTTTGCTATTTCTGCACACAGTCTACCAACATCACACAGTGCAGAAACTTAACAGTACGCAGAAATGTGTCAACAATGATTTGGATTCCCACTTTTAGGAATCTTCTTAGCAGCACAACATGTGTTAAACATGATCTTATTAATACTGAAATAAACTATCCAGCAGAAAGTTCTGCATCTGGAACACTGCTGAACACAATTTCTGGAGGTGGGTTATCTGGTAAGTTGCACGGTAGTGTTTGCAATTGAATTATCCCCGATACTGCACACAGTTACTTGTCTTTGCAGGCCTGGAGTATGCAATCACTGGCTCTTTTAATTTGTAAATATGTAACTAAACTATCACACTCATTTCTCTTTTTTACTTCTGTTAAGACTGTCAAGAAATTAAGGTGGATTATATTTAGTCACGGTCTGCTTTTAAATTGCAATGGTCATGGCCATAGTGAGAATGTTAGACTAATTCCCTGTATAGTAATTACGTTGAAGTATTTCATTTTAAATTGCGAAAAAGTATTCTCCATTAAATTTAAGTGCTGTTGAGTAATCTCTGTCATTGATCCCTAGCTGAAATTAGCAATGCTTATATTCAAAAATGCATACATTTCCAATCCTACCATTTCCAAAAACTGAAATAAATTGATTGAGGCAGATAATTTGTCAAATTTACAGTATAATCCAGTTCACACAAACAATATTACCTCAAAATCTGAAGAATAGTATGTGGAGGAGAAAAAGAACTTGTACCACAGATTAAGAGAAATCTCACTGTGATGCACCATCTTACTGCGCAATTGAAAGCTTCATTGTAATCACCATTTTCTGCAAATCTCAATAATCACTTTCTTCAAAAACACTACACTAATAATCTTTATCCCGTCATTACAAAACTGTTTATGTCAATGAATCCAACCATGTATTGATGTTACTATTTAACAACAGATGTAATCTTACCCAAAGCAGACGGCTGCTCATCATCATCATCGTCGTCATCTTCACCACTACTAGAACTGCTCGAGCTTGCAGATGAATGTGTATCAGGGTCACTAGACGATGGAGAGACAACACTATGGCCACCATTGGTTGCGATGGTGGGCGGAGGCAGAGGTGGTGGTGGTGAAGTCAGTGGCAGCACAGGGGCAGTGCTCATCTCTGTCTCAACATCCACTACTGGCGACATAGGTGGCACTGGTGCAGGTACAGGCGTCGCCTGGGGTGGTTGCAAATGCAGCAGTGGTGTCGTCTGTGGGCTCAGCATTGACAGAGGCACACCACACCTGTCACAACACGGTATGATACACTTTAATACATTATACCCCTAAATTCTAGACGTCAGTTATACTAGGAGTCAAAAAGAAATTCAAATAATAATATGCTACCTTTATTTCATGTAACATTAATGATTTTATTTCTGAAGACCAAAAGAAAGCTTACAATGGGGACACACAGAGTTAGTGTGTGACAAAACAAAAATACCTGTGTAAGTAGGACTGCATGTTTGCTAATTATGTCAAATCACAAAGTAATTTAAAAAAATCCAATACCAAGAATATGTTTAGCATTATCACACAAGTACCACAGTGATCATACGGAGTGCATCGTGTCCCCAAGTAATAATTTGGAGAAAAACACATGTTTAAGCTGAAAACTGTAATTCACATATAGTCAGGGTGAAAATAGTGTATCGAGCAACTAAAGACAATTATTATTATTATTTCTTTCCTTTCTCAGACGTTATGTCTCATTAAAAATGGAAAGTGACGTGGACCATGATCAAGCGTGGCTTCCTACTAACTGTACGGTATATGTTATATTGCATTTAGGAACTTTTGGGTATTTGAACATGTATCAATAACTACAGATTTCTGTAGTTTATATATATATATATATATATATATATATATATATATATATATATATATATATATATATATATATATATATATATATTTTTTTTTTTTTTTTTCGATGTAGCTGTATTGCGTTATGTACCAGTGGATATTGTGTGGTATGACTCCTGCAGTTGATAGTATAATTGGTATAATGTCAACTTTATCCTGATGCCACATGTCCTTGACTTCCTAAGCCAGTTGGATGTATTTTTCAATTTTTTTCTCCTGTTATCTTCTGTATATTATTATTATCATCATTATTATCATTACTATTATCATCATTATTATTTCATGTTCAATTTAACATGTTAAAACATGTTTCAACAACTTTTTTCCCATAATCAGGTGTTTATGTTTACAGATGTTTGTTACTTTGAAATACATTTTAATTAAATGTTAATATAGAATACTTATTTGCTGACTGTTCTACTAACAAAGTGGCTATTGGGGTATCTGGGGGGAGGGATGAAGGATGCCCAAAATTTGTGCCCTGTGGTTTCTTTTCCTGGTGTGGAGCTGTGCCTCATCTGACACGGCCTTTGTGGGATGCAGATGGTTTTGCATTAGTTATGTGCAATAATCCAATAATCCTGTGATACACTTTCAATGTGTCAAGTGTCCATATAAAATTTTAGAGTTGCAAAGCTTCATTTGTATCACTGGTACATTGGCAAAGCTGTTGACTGACATTACACTTTCGCACCACTTAGTCTGAAACTGACTTGGACATATTTCTCTGCACAAAAATTTCCTACATAACTGTTAACATTACACATTTCAATAATGTGGCCTTGCAGTGTGCAGATGCATATGACTATCATTTCTTTACAGTGACATCCTCAATACTGACTGACTGGTCGTCATTCATTTCACACTGAAGTGTCTTAAGTCTGTTGCATCAGAACTGACTTAAGTTACTGAAGAATTGAGTTTTTGAATTCAATTATCTCATTAAGAATATTGCCTGTATCTTTTTGTGCTGCGAATAAGTATTTCCATTTTTTCCATAACAGCTATTCTTTACGTCATTTGCTTTTGCGCAAAATTTTGAGGCTGTCCACAATTTTCGAAGGGTGGCCTTTGACTACAATGAGTGTTGCTACATCTGATTTGTTGTATTTCTCCAGTTTGAAGCAGTCTGAATGTTCTTTAAATCAAATTGTGAAATTTCTGCTAGTCTGGCCTAAATAATATTCGTTGCATTGGCTACAGTTAATTTCATAAATGCCTCACAGTTTTATCTTCTGATTTAAGTTTCCTAACTAGGTTGTTGGTGCTCCTTAAGCTAATTTTTCCCTCTATGTTTTCAAATAAACTAGCTAATTTATCAGACATTATGGCAAGATATGGTATTTTTCTGTATGTAACTGCTAGGGAACTGTCAGCTATGAGTGTAGTTTGCTGTTGTTTGTTCAGTGTATTTTTTATCTGTTGTGACACAGTATTTGTGAGTGAAGGATCAAATCCATTTTTTATTGTGCTAAATTTTATTGTCTCTGTTTCTTGTTGGAGTTCTGTATGCTGAAGTGGAAATCTGGAGAATTTGTATGCCACTGATCCTCATAGTTTTTTTGTGGGAGGTGGAGGCATGTAGAAGAGTCTGGTACAGCGATGTCTTAACCAGCAGATTTACTGCGAACACTAAAAGATACCTGTTGGTCCTGTTTCATAATTTCATGTCAAGAAAAGGTATGGTCGTATTCTCCTCATACTCAAGGGTGAATTAGATATCTTTATGCATGCTACTGAATTTATTAAAAGGGTTTGTTACTTCATCATTTGTGACATAAAACAATATGTGGTGTCATCCAGACATCTCTTACAGAATTTAACTGTGCTTGTGATGCTCTCTTTTAGTTTGAAGACTCTTATTCATTACACGCTTGAGAAATATTTCAGTTGTTAGGCCACGAAGAGGAAATCCCATTGCAAGGCCTAGGTCATGCTTCCAAATTTTGTTGTTGAAAGAGAAGAATATTTACCATTTCTTGTCTGTTCATTGCCTTGTTTTTCGTTAGTGAACAAGGCCCAAGAAAAAATGTAATATTACACAAAAGCTTTGCCAGTGTACCAACAATGTGATTAAAGCTTCGGGACACCAAAATTGAAAGTGACAAATAGTACACAATAAGTTTATCACATGATTATTGCACCACAAAAAGAGATGCAGAACTTCAAGTGTCTACATATCATACAGTGTGTGCTGTCAATAATGATCAACGAGGCACAGCTCCATGCCTACAAAAGGCACAGCTCACAATCAGTGTCTGAGCAACTGCTCAGGTACACAAGTTCAGCAGTTTAACAATAGTTGAATGCACTGACTGGACACTGTTATGGATTGATTTGGTGAAATATAAACAGTGGGAGATAAGGCACTGTACCAATGCTTTTCCCAATTCAGACAGCAATATCTCAGTTATGTAACTGACTACACATTATATGATCAAAAGTATCTGCAGGCCTCTATGTACTGTAGAACTGAATACTACACATAACAAGAGGCAGACCCGTCACTATAAAAGGAGGCTGGAAGTATTGTGTTATGAGTAGAGGAACAGTACTAGCAAACTGATCAGTTAGGAGAGCTCAGTAACTTCAAATGTGTAGGTGGGTTGGTATGTCACTAGAGTAAAAAATCCATCAGGGACATTTCACCCTTCTAAAGCTGTCCAAGTCAACTGTTGGCAATGCGATTGTGAAAAGGAAATGCGAAGGAACAACCAGGGCTAAACCAAGACCAGACAGATTTCATGTACTGATGGACAGGGACTGTCTAGTATTGCAGATAGTGGTTGTAAAAAATAACAAAATCTGTGGAAGGAATCACTCGTTCATTCAGAAGTGTTGCCAGCAGTCCAGTCAGCCCGGTGATCATGTTTAGGGAGTTCAAAACAATGGGGTACAAGGGTCAAGCAGCTTCTCAATAACCCACAAATTTCTGTTGAAGACATTGGACAACTGGAGCGAGTAATTTCGAGAGATGAATCACACTGTACCCTGTGGCAATCTAATGGAAGGGTCTGGGTATGGTAAATATCTGGAGAATGTTATCTGCCATCATGTGCAATGCAAACAGTGAAGTAAGAAGTTGGTGGTGTTAAGAGTATGGGGATGTATTTCACAGTTAAGGTGTTATCCCCCTCTAGTGCTCCAGAAAATGCGAAATGTGGAAGGATATGAACACATTTTACAGCATTGTGTACAGTAGAGATTGGTGTCATCATGACAATGCATCCTATCATAAAGCAACGGTTTGTGGGCAATAAAATCCTGGAATGGACTGCCCTGCCAAGAGCTCAGGCTTGAACCAAACTTAACATTTCTGTGATGAGTTACAATGTCAACTTTGCTGGATACCTCTGCATCCAACGTCAGTATCTTTTCTGATTTTGGCTTTTGAAGAAGAATGGCTGACCATTCCTCCAGAGACAATCAGAGGCCTCACTGAAAGTGTACCCGTAGAACTGAAGCCTTCATAAAGGCGAAGGATGACACCCCATAAAAACGGCCACCGAAAACATGTCATAAGGAATCTTAACTGTGTATGCTACTTACATGGACAGAGAAATTGGGCCACATCTAGCTCCCCTTTGTACTGGCCTGTCACTGCCCTGTCCATTCATGGTCGTGTGTGAATAAACTTTTAGTCAGCAAGAGAGCATAACAGAGAGAAGCACTAACTATATATCAGTGTCTATACACCCCTACATCAGAGCATATATGCTGCAGCAAAGCCCTTAAACGGAAATTTTTTGATCGCCCCCCTTACAGCTGGAGTTTAGTTTTTTTTAATATACGAAATTTTCGATCTGGAAAACTTTCGTACATAACTGTCGGCACAACGTTATGAGAAGCGGAAGTGGACTTCAATGGGAGCCTACAAATGGTTCAAATGGCTCTGAGCACTAAGGGACTTAACACACACCCATGCCCGAAGCAGGATTCGAACCTGCGAACCTAGCGGTCGCGTGGTTCCAGACTGTAGCGCCTAGAACCGCTCGGCCACAACGGCCGGCGTGGGAGCCTACAGTGCTATACTCTGGTGTACTGCTAGTGGCAGCAGCCCAGCTTGTTAGTTGTCAAATATGAAATAATTTATATCAGTCTATAGTGAACCTGACGCATTAAGTAAAACTCGTTCTACTCGAGCTACTTTCTGGTCAAATTCAACTACTCGTTGTTGTTGTACGTCACGTGTACGCTCAACTCAACCTTCAACTACGTCGCGAGTGGGGCAGTGATTCAGTTCATCAACTGACTAATGAGTTATAGAATCCATAGTAGGCTGTAAACTACACGTGCGCAGAAACAGTGAACAGCGGCGTCATCGTCTGCTAACATTGAATACCAATCTATTCTAGCCGTTCTCAGTCGCGTTACAGTAATGGATCTGTATGCTTGTGATTGTGTTCATAACTTTTATTTTGTTTTCGTGACGCACTGCGAAGGACAGTGACGCATTACAAAGGACACAGAGGCATTCAATAAGTAATGCAACAAAAATTCTCTCTCTGCCTATTTTTGGTCGAAAAATGCAGAATTTGTTACGGAGCATCGTGTGATATTCCCGCTTCAGCCCCGATATTTTCATAGAATTTCGACAGGTGTCGGCGCTCTACGTAGCCTCCGAAACGGCGTCTGTAACGGAGGTGCGTTCGAAGTTGAGAGCTGTCACCGATTTTTTTTTTTGTGGAAATCCAGAGCATCGCAGATATTCACAAGCGGTTGTAGAATGCCTACCGAGACACGGCAGTGAACAAAAGCACGATAAGTCGTTGGGCGGGGTCGTCTGTCACCGCAACTAGTCTGCACGAGCCTGTCAGATTCCACGTGCGCCGACCGGTCGCACACAGCTGAGAGTTCTGCAATGTTGAAACTTGCCGACACTCTCATTCAAGGTACTTCACAGTGTGTTCATCGCCACAAAAATGCATTTGAGACTCTCCTTCTCCATGACAACAAAAGAGCTCACAAAATTTCATTGGAATTTTTCCACCCTCCAACCTGGATCATGCTCCTTCCAATTCCCATTTGTTTGGCCCAATGAAGGACGCAGTATGTAGATAATGGGGAGGTTAGTTATACAGTAAGACAGTGGCTCTGACGTCGGCCAGAAGTGTGGTACCATACGGACATACGGGCTCTCCCAGTAAGGTGAGGTAAGGCTGTCGCATTGAACGGAGATCATCTTGAAAAATAGATTTTTGTAGCCGAAAGAGTGGGGAATAATAACATGTATTGGAATCTTAAACAAAACCGAAGTGCTTTCAGAAAACAAATGTGTTGCATTACTTATTGAGCGGCCCCTCATTTTCCCCACTTCGAACCCCACAAGACAGACCAACTATCCTAAAGCAACGAGGTATTTCAATTTTACAAATCCTGGACAAAGAAAATCTACATTGTGGATAAATAAGAAAGTGATTAGATCAATTTTACTTCACGAAAAATGTCTGAACAACGAATAAGTCGTTTCCACTGAACGCAAAAAATAATTTTCGATGGTATCTGGCAGTTACAGAGAAAACAAGATATAAAAAAGTAAAAAAATGGGCGTTTATTGTCTTGTAAATATTGTTTACACGTTTTATCTAGCTAATAAATGATATTTTGGAATGTCTTAACGACATTTTCCCTGGCCTTTCAGTTCTTACCACCATATAGAATTTAACACACCTTTGTCGAGAACATCGGCTATGAATTTCACTTTGATCATCACTAAACTCTGTTGTTATTGATGCTTCCTCAATTCTGTTACTCTGTTTCGAAAGTGCCAAACAGAGCATCAGAAGGTTTCTCAACAGACGCAATTTTAGCGCCAACGTGTGACCGGAAACAACCACTGGTGAGAGGGGGTTACTTAGGAATTACTCGGACGCGCCAAGGCCGCTATAGTAGTGCCATTTCCCCAGAGACGAGGAAGTCGCTCGCGTAATAGGCGTCTAGGGCCAACAAAAATGGGGATAATCAGTGCACTGGCGGAGCAGTGTCTTTTTACGAAGGCGATTATGGCCGCACGACGAGAGTTAACAGACTTTGAACGCGGAATGGTAGTTGGGGCTAAGCGCATGGGACATACCATGTCGAAAATCGTTGCGGAATGCAATATTCCAAGAGCCACAGTGTCAAGAGTGGGGCGAGGATACCACATTTCAGGCATTACCTCTCATCATGGACAACGCAGTGGCCGACGGTCTTCGCTTAACGACCGAGAAGAACGACGTTTGCGTAGAGTTAGCAGTGTTGACAGAAAGCAACACTGTCGATGTCCGCCTCGATAGGTGGGTGGCAGACTACCATGCCAAGGGGCCCGGGTTCGATTCCCCGCTGGATCGGACACTTAATCCTCTCATGGAATGGGTGTTGTGTTGTCTTCATCATCATCATCATCATCATCATCATCATCATCATCATCATCTACACTCAAGTCGCCGAAGAGGCGTCGACTAAAAAGACTTGCACCAGGAGACCGGTCAACCCGACGGGAGGCCATCGCCACACAACATTTCATTTCAACGGGGGACGAACGACGAACGTATCCGTTAGGATGGCGCTGCAAAATTTGGCGTGAATGAGTTATGGCAGCGGACAGCCGACGCGAGTGTCTTTACTAACAGCACCACATCGCCTGCAGTGCCTCTCCTGACTTCGTGACCATATCGATTGGACTCTAGACGACTGGAAAATCATAGCCTAGTCAGAAGAGTCCCGATTTCAGTACGTAAGAGCTGATGGTAGGGTTCGAGTGTGGCACAGACCACACGAAGCCATGGATTCAAGTTGTCAACAAAGCACGGTGCTAGCTGGTGGTGGCTCTATAATGTTATGGGCTGCGTTTATATGGAATGGACCGGGTCCTCTGGCCCAATTGGACCGATCATTGACTGGAAATAGTTATCTTCGGCTACTTGGAGACCATTTGCAGCCATTCATGGTCTTTATGTTCCCAAACAACGACGGAATTTTTATGGATGATGATACACCAGGCGACAGTTGTTCGCGGCTGGTTTGAAGAACATTCTGGACACATTGAAGGAATGATTTGGCTATCCAGCTCGTCCGATATGAACGCCATCGATCGTTTTTGGGACACGATCGAGACGTCAGTTCGTGCACAAAATCCTGCACCGGCAACACTTCCGCAATTGTGGACCCCTATAGAGGTAGCACGGCTCAATATTTCTGCAGGGAACTTCCAACGATTAGTTGAGTCCATGCCACGTTCAATGGCTGCCCTAAGCCGTGCAGGAGGAGGGCCGACACGATGTTAGAAGGCATCCCATGACTTTTGTCACATCAGTGTTTATCTTAACGATCTGAAGGCTTTTTAACGACGAAGTCATTAACTGATACCTAATTATAACAAATAGTAAATTTTTCTTATATATTCAATGCGCCGTTGTCTTGAAAGATGAAGTTACTTCTCCCGACGTAACAGCAGAAACGGACACCTAGGACTTCGTCTCCACGGCTCGCGTGTTGCAATACGAAGCGGCTCTACAGGGCAGTGGCAACGGAGCTGGCACAGGTAGTAGTGGCTGGCAGCTGCGTCTTCCGCTCTTCCGGCCCGCGCGCTGCGGGGAACGGGTTTCCAACGGAAGCGGCGAGGGGGGCCTTTGTGGCGGCTCCGCGACAGCTGCCGCCCGTAATTCGAACGCGCCAGCGGCGGCGGCGGGGTCGCGTCTCGTTTACTGGGCAGTCACCAGCAGCTTGACAAGTGGCGCTGCTCCACGGAGAACCCACAACACAAATTTGCTCCGAATCGCTCTTCCGTCTCGTCTTTGGGGATGCTGTGGCGTTGCGCGAAGTCTCACTCGCAGCCTGTGCAAGAACACACGCGCTCTTTGGATTTCCGGAACTCTAGGCAAATGACGCAACGTTTATCGACGGACAACGATCGATTTGCTGCACCGGCGCACTGAACAAAGTTGTGAAGTCTCATTAAAGTCGCCAGCCACGTTATGATCCGCGAGACAGGGCTACAATTGCCAGGGCTCCAAAAGCAACAAGAAATGTCTCTGGCGAACTAACACTATTCACGACGAATGTGACTTGCCTGGAGAACATAAACCATCAACAGTCAATACACCACCTCAGAATGATTCAAGAAGGTTATGATGGACCATCCCTTTTATGAAAAATTCTAAATACAGTAACAGAATTTAAGAAGAACTGATAAGAGAGTTTATTAATGACAGAGAAAATTCATCGTGCATTTTCTTGAGAAATGTCGTCTACGGTAAATTCTCCACACATAACAAAACATCTACACTCATTTGCGTGAGGAAATATACACGATCACATCACACAGTATTTAGAAAGCAGCGGATAGTGCGTCTCTATTTTATCCTTCGTATTTTGTTTTATTTCTAAGAGCTAAATAACATCGAAAGTTACTTTTCTAGTTAAATAGATCTTTCTGTTGGAAGGTTTTCCATTAATAAAGGTTTGTCTGTTTACGTTCTAATTCATACACAGTAACTTTCTTCTTTGTCCAGGTACTGTAAATCATAATTTTTGTCTCTTATGTTTCGTCCCTCTTGGGGTAGAACACTAAAAGGAAAAATACCAGGCTCTCTTACAACCTTTAAAATCTGTCACGAAAACAAAGCAAACAACAGAAGGATTAACACGACAAATAAACACAAAATACATCACAGTAATAAGAAAGAGGTGATTAGGAATAGGGTAGTTTCCGATGTTAGTGCACCACATTCAATTGATTTCAATTTATCACTGACGTCATTTCCACTCGAGACGTGATTCGTGGTTAAATTTTTGCGGAAAGACTCACGAGTAGTCCATTTTGACCAGAAAGTAGTTTCGGTAGAACGACTGAGCTATCCAGACATGACTACCAATCCGTCCTCACAGCTTTACTTCTGCCAGTATCTCACTCCAAACGGAAGTTTTACGTTCATTGGCTTCAACTGAACCTAGCCAGGTTTGTGTCCTTCCTCAAAACATCACCTCCAGCTAACTAATGGTTTCACTATCTGATACGAAATCCAGCCTCTGCCATAACCTAGTGTGCTGTTATTGTGTTTTGAGTAAATACAAGGTTGTTTAGTTGACGTGCTTGCCGATCTATCCTGCAACCTTGTAATCATGCAGTTATTTAGTCATGTGGCTTTCTGCCTACTTATGAATCCGAAAATGTTTTATTGGCGCCAACCTACGTAGGAGGCAACGATCATCATATTGAAATCAGAGAAATCAGCGCTCGTACAGAAGGATTCAAGTGTTGGTTTCTCCCCACGGACTTTTCGTGAGTGGAAGGATAGAGAATTATTGTGAAGGTGTGCGACGACCCCTGTGCCAGGCACCACGAACTGTCAAGCCCTGCACCACGAATCTTCCTTCATTTCTTCTAGTGCTGCGGCTTCTCCACATAACAGCGCAATCCGTGATGGCAATTAAATGCGGAGCTATGCTACTGATATCAGCGCACTAAATGTGCGGCCCTTTTTTCGTCTCTTCATAATATCTTTAATTAAAGGGATGAGGAGTGACAAGATTATACATTAGCTATTTAAAAATTTTATTTGATACATTCAGTGTATGTGAAACTCTCATTACAAGCAACTCTATCACGAAAATTGTGAGAAGAGTGAGGTGATCGTTGGTGGAACACTGTTGCACTGCAATATTTCGTTGGCTTGGAGTGGCTAGAAAACTTCAAAATGAGTACGGGTGCATTTCTATTCTAAGCATAGAATTAGTGGAAATGCAGAAGAATGGGATACAACCCCTTGGCTTTCAAAAACGACGTCACAAGTTACCACAGATGATGCAAAAAAAAAAAAAAAAAAAAAAAAAAAAAAAAAAAAAAAAAAAACACCCACACACACGGAACATTGGCATGAAATACCTCAGTAGACATATATAGTTTATATTCTATACTTATGTCAGTTTTTTCGCCTTCACTAGTACTAGTATTAATTGAATAATAGGATACTATTGCTGGCGAAGGCGAAACAAGCGACGTTAAATTTGTATCCTGCACTTTAGTTGCCCGATATAGGTCAACTGAAGAATATGATGCGACCTTTGTACTTCAACTGAGGTACAAACTGCCAGTGTTACGTATGACGCTTCCGCTAGTACTAGTATCCTATTATTCAGTTGATCTACGTAATAAAGGATACGAATGAACTATATATAGAGTTAATAGCAGTTGGAACGCGTCACTATCAGACGAAGGTGTAATTCAAAATGTGTACATAGCTGATTCAACATACCACAAGCGACAAGAAGCGTACACAATATCTCTCTCTCTCTTAATAACACATTCATTTATTTCTTTTACGATTATGACGCTTTACCACAGAAGATAACCGGGTATATTATCTACGCCTCAAAAAATAAATAAATGAATAAACGAGTATGTATGACTAAAATATGACGCCATTCGTCGAAGGCGACGAGTTGTATCACAATCCTCAGTTGATCAGAATTAGCGTACGTTTTGTCACCAGCCACCGACTTCTGCCGCTAGAAAGAAAGTGTGGTATAATTTGAGTTCACATATTAGACATCTACGCAGGACATAGGGTTGTTGGTAGGCATTGCTAGAATGTGCTTCTTTCTGTTAAATAAAGGAAATGAATAGCGTCCTGGACATATCAATATTACTGTAAGGGGCTGTCAAATGAAAACGAGATAGATAGAAAAAGTGAGTAACCTTTATCATTTCAACAGTAATCACCATAGCTCAACAGTGAGAGAAGACGGTCAATTCCTCCATGAAAAAATGTTTGCCGTCGCCTCAGGAACCATGATTGCACCCAGGCGTGCAGCTCTTCGTCCGAAGCAAATCGACGTGCACACATGCCTATCTTAAGGGACCCAAGCATACAGAAATCGCGTAGGGACAGGTCGTGACTGTATGGCGGATGTGTAAGGGCTTCCCAGCGAAAGTTCTGCAGCGTAGACGGAATAACCTTGGCAACATGTGGACGGGCATTATCCTGCAACAGAATAATGCCGTCCGTCAACATTCACGGGCGTTTGGACTTAGCAGGTCGCTTCAATTTCTGCGAAGAGTTAACCTACGGCTGTGCGTTAACTGTGACACCGTGTTCCACAAAGACATTGAACAGCGTGCTCTTGCAGTCAAAGAAAAAGGTCATCATGACTTTCCTCGAGATAGCTTGCACGCCTTTGGAATTTTTCGGTGAAGGTGAATCCATGTGCTTCCATCGTTGGCCCTAACCCTTGCTCTCCGGCTCAAAACGATGCCACCATGTTTCATCTTCCGCAGTGATACGGGGCGGTAAAAAACCTTCATCGCGATACCGTTCCAGGTGCTGCAGTGATTTATTCTGTTCAACTCTTTCTCCTCCGTCAGGCTGTGGGGAATCCACTGGACACACATTTTCCTGAACTTCTTATGCTCTGTCGTCATGGCTTGCGAAGAGTGACTGATGCCCAACCTATCTGTCATTTCTGACAGCAGTATCCACCGCAGCAACGACAGACGGGGTAATGCAATGAATTTCTCGTGGCCGCCTGTTGCCCTCAATGACACCTGACTTCTCGAAATCTTTTATTCTATGCAAACACACGCGCAGGTGACACACTGTGTTCTCCACACACAGCAGAAGTTGGAGCATGAATTTCACTGCCTGACGTTCCTTCCGCAGTCAAAAACGGCACTGTATCACGCTGCTCCTCCATAGCGAAGTCGGACGCACACACGACTCGCTGACCTATTGACGAACACGTCAGACAGACAAATGGCACAGAGGTGAGCGTTCGCGCTGTTTCTTCCTGATTTCGAATAGAGGGTACCTATATACACACCTACCTGCGTTTCCAAAGTCCACGCTACGATCGTTAATATCCCGTCTAGTTTTCATTTGACTGCCCGTTATACTTTTACTGTACGCAAAATCACCTTGTCCACGTCAAGAAACATTTTACAATGTACCAGTAAACACTCCACCTGGAGTTCTTTAAAGAATCTAACTCACGTGAATAAAACATTCTGAAACGACTGATTAATTTACAAATGAGTTAATTTGTTAAATGTTTGACATTAATCACATGTGAAGTTTGTCGGAAGTCACTAAGTACTTTGATTATCAACCACTACATGAAAACAGTCTTGGTAATTTGTGCACTGTGATTTACGCTCCCTCAAGGTACATACATAGTTTTAATTTTAACTCTAGCAAAAGTAGGAGGAGGGGGCCGGGGGGGGGGGGGGGGAGAACAATATTTTTGGCCCAAATTTTGAAGACATTATCTGGTCAGTTACACCCTATTTTAAAATTTTGAAAAAATATGCTTTTAATGAATTATACTGGACTGCGTAAGTGTTCTAAATTTTCCAGTTAAACTCAAACCAAAAATTTAAGTCTTAGTAGTGGATGTCACTTTCCACAATGAATGTCGTATTCAATATTTTCAGGTTCAGGACCTCCCTTACACATTAGCATTTCTTTAGAACGTATGTTGATAGAAGAAGTTAACAATATTTAACGAAATGTATATCTTTTAATTTTTTGTGGTGGTTATAAATTACTCCCATCTAGATAGTAGGTATTATCGAAAATGCGTTGATACTGTTATGAGTGTGTTAAAAGATACTAGCAAGTTCTGGACCCCAATTACACGCCAGTGCCTCTTAAAACTTATTTTATTAATATAAGTCAACAACAATTAATTTTTTTATGATCGGCGTGAGGTACACCCCTCCGCCGTTGATATCACTACGTTTAATATTAGACTTTACTTGCGTTGAACCTTTAACGTAAGATTACACAACTTAATGGGTAGAATATGACATTAATTTGAAGTTTTAAATTCTGACAGTAATCATATAAAATACTGAAAATCAAACTTTTGTTGCCCCTGGAAGCCGTTAGATATGCAACCTGCAACCGTGTACCGTCAACCGGGTTGGCCGTTTAAGTAAGAGAGAGATGGCACTGACAGCCCAGTCACGACCAAACAAGTATTTCCAGAATCGACATTTGAGGTTTTACATCACCAACCACATGCAGTATTGACGAACTGTTGTGCAAAAAATTGGTTTTGGTAGCCCGTATAAACACCC
Organism: Schistocerca americana; assembly: GCF_021461395.2. NCBI lineage: Eukaryota > Metazoa > Arthropoda > Insecta > Orthoptera > Acrididae > Schistocerca > Schistocerca americana. The sequence continues at coordinate 471,768,654 of NC_060125.1, forward strand.
TATACTAAGCGTAACAAAGTAGCCTACAATCATTTGTTTTAATCTAAGCGACATTTGAAGTAGGTTAAGCGAGTCTCCGGACGATTGTCGTTACAGTTGATTGCAACAATTACATAAGATGTAATTCGCGTTGCAGTCAGATTTTTTATCTACGAAAACACCACGAAGCGTATGGCATAGGTATTTCCCGCTGTACCACGCACGAAGGTTCCGTTCCGTGTATGGAGTGCGACAAGAGTGGTTACCGAATGTAACTTCCTCTGTGCGCACTGCAAATAGTTTTATGTTGTCTGAAAGGGCTGAACTGCATTTCTAGATTCTTCTATTGGAGCTTTGTAAGAAGGCTTTCGCATGACAGTCTGCGTTTATCACGTTAGTTTTTTCAGCATCTCCGTAGCGCTCTTCCGTTGCTCCAACAAACCAATGACCAATCGTGCAGCCCTTTTTGTGTATGTTCAATTAAACCCCTTAGTCCTATTTGGACTAATGCCCAACACTTAAACAATATTATACGACGAGGCGCACAAGTGTACTGTAAGCGGACCCCTTTCTGCACTGTTTTAATTTTCCCAATAGCCCACTAATGAAACGAAATCTGACACCTGATTTACCTACGACTGCGCGTATGTGATCATTCCATTTCATATCCCTAGAAACTGTTATACTGTATCCAGGTATTTGTATGAGTTGACTGATTCCAACTGTGACTGACTGATATTTTACCCAAAGGATAAGACTTTATTCTGAAGTGTACAACTTCACATTTCTGAAAATTTCAAGGAAATGTCCAATACTTGCTCCACTTTGAAAGCTTATCAAGACCTGATTTGAAATTATTGCAGCTTTTTTCCACATACTGCTACTTTCCATATTTATGCATCAAGCTCCCAATACACTTCCGTGGGGAAAGTTTGAAATTACGACACTAACTAACCTGCTGCGCTCTAACAGCAAATGCCCAACTTGCCACAAATTTCGTTTCATATCGCGTACGATCGTACATTCGTCAATAAGCGTTGATGTAATGTTGCGTCAAATGCTTTCCGGAAGTCAACAAACACTGCATTCACATGACTGCCCTGACCCAAGGCTTTCAGCAAGTCATGGGAGAAACGCGCGTGCTGGGTTTCACTTAAGGCATGTTTGCGGATTCCATAGTGGATGGCACGGAGGATGTCATTCCGTTCGAGATACCCCATTGTGTTCCAGTTCAGAATATGTTGTTAGTAGGTCCCGGATATTAATGTCAACTACTTTCTTCCTTAACTTCAGAAGGAATTTTGTAACAATTTATGTATGTATCGGGGTATTGTAGTGTAGAGAAATGTATTTTTATTGTGCATATGAAGCCACATTTACACTTTTTTAGTAACGGGTCACATTTCGGCAACCTTTGCCAAAAATACATATATCTACAGTATCTTTTAACGATACAAGAACAAAAACAAAGATGTTGCTCACATCAAAGTTTTTGATGATATTGTCGTAAATGACCACAGCGATTATTCCAACCAGCACTATAGTAGAAAAGTAGCGTAACACACTAGTCGGTCCGCTGACCTCAGACGCTGTTGTGCGGGGTCGACCAAACGCTCTCAAACCCAAAGGCGGCAGCTTCCGGCGTAATAAACATCGCAAAATTTTCACACTTCAGTTAGTAAACAAACTCAGTATGGTTCAACAGGCCGAACGTAAAGTGCTTTAACAGCATGAATTTCCGCGGTTTTGTTCGTCATTTTCGAGATAATTTCTTCAGCCCTAACGAGGAAATATTATTTTGTAAACCATGTGAAGTTAGTGCGGAAAAGTGGTTTAATGTGAAACACCACAATATCGCCAAACGTAACAGCTGTGGGAAGAGAAATGCTGGAAATGGCAGCAAACAAACTCTGTTATTTGATTGAGCACACAGGTCCCTCTTCAACCGTGTAATAATTCTTCAAGAACTTGAGCGAGGTGACAGTGTCTTGCAACATTCCATTGGAGAAGGTGAAGAATCCATGCTTATGACGGTTCTTTGAGAAGTACACGACACCTGAAGTTCCAGATGGATCTACACTGAAGAGTAACTATTTATCCGAGTGGTACGAGGTGGTGCTCAACAAAATACGAAGTAGTGTCGCTGACCAAAAGGTCTGCAGTCCACAGATGAAACACCCGATGCGGATGGGCGTTAGGTTGCAATGTTGTTGGTGGTGGTCTATAAGTTGACTGACATGGAGAAATGGGCCTCCTAACGTATGAAGCACTCGAGAGAGTAAACAACTCGGCAACTGGCATTTTGTCTATGAAGCTACTGCGGCCGGATGGTGTTAACGACAACTTTTTGTTGCTACTAATAGATGGTGCTTCACACATGGCTAAAGCAGCCATGAGGCTTCAGATTCTCTATCCCAGTGTGGTGTCAGTCACTTGCCTTGCAAACGAGTTACACAGAGCTGCAGAAGCGGTTGTGAACAAATTATCCTGGCGTGGACAATTTAATTTCCTGCGGCAAAAAAATCCATGTTAAAGCTCCGCTACGGATGCAGAAAATCAAGGAACACGCAGCTTCAGGGCACCTTCGCTTAATGGTGTTGAGGATTACTACATCGACTACACCAAAGTAGAGAAAGTCTTTTGTGACCTTGATAGTGATGAATCAAGTGCCATCAAAATTGTGAAAGCAGTCTTTACAGATAATTTGTCACTGCACAGTGTTCTCCCGCGGACTCTTGGATATTCTACAATGTGCAAAATTAGTGACGGCATTTCTGGGAGTGCCACAATATTTGAAGGAAATGAACCACAATCGGCCTGCCGTGACCTGCCGCTTTCACATAAGCTCCTGGTGACGTCCTGCGATTTACAGAGGAGTTTTTCCGGGTACAAAACTATGCTCAGGGGCACCCCTGGATCTTTGAAAATGGAAAACCTGAAAATGCCCCTTGTGATCCAGTGCAGCTCTACAGAAACTGAAGATTGACAGGAGGTGGTAACTAATCCGCAATATTTTAAACAAGGGAACAGAGTAGTAAAAATGTGGTTTTATAGTTTAGACAGGTGTTATTGTGTTCATTCATTGTACTTCGTGGGTTTCTTTCATTTTCGAACACATGCACGAGTTTCAAAAATACATAATAGTTTCAAACACTGCAAAAAGTAAATACTAGACTCACAGTTTGTTCAGAAGTGAATTTTGTATAATATGGTATGTAAAAAAAGATCTACAGGAGTGCTTTGAAAGGTATACAATCGTTTTATTTTTAAAGGTATATTCGTGTAAGTTTAAGGTCATAAACGACTGCATATTTCGTTGTTTTTAAGGTCATTGAAATCCGGCGCTAGTTATTGAGAGTCTACAAGGACTGAAGTCAATAGTATTGACGTACACTTTGCTATCCTTTGTATAGACGGGTGTAGACGGATGTGACCTGCGCTTTCTACCATACCACAAGACACCGTTTGATTCTGACGGGTTCAATGATAAATGCTAGAGCGCCGGTATTCGCGCAATGATTGGGAAGCTCCAGCTTGTCGCGGTGGGGCATCTGCCGAAGTATCGGACTGCGTGGGCGTACAGTCAGCACGTGAGCTGCCCACGGACCGGAGCCGACACGGCGACGTGTGAGAATCGGCGGAGCGGCCGCTTCCGGGGACACACGGCCGACCTCCCTTATCGACCGCTGTTCACCTCCCCTGCCCCGCCACGTCCCCGAACGGCATGCTTCCGCTCGGCCGAAGACACAGTGGACGGACCAGCAGCAGTCTGGCCGTCAGCCTCAACGCGTCGCGCGCTTCTAGGGATGAGCCCTCCTGGACGCTAGGGTCGCCTTTCTTGGATGAGGGGACAGACTACTGTTGTGATTTATCTGCCACTCGGTAGGAGTGATTCTGGGAAACACAACTAAGCTGTATCATGATGGCCAGTGGCGTAGCTAGACTGACAGCCAGGGAAGGTCAACTGGGTACTATTTCCGTGGGAACACAGTTTTGTAACGGGATACAAAAACATCAAAGGAAATCTGAAAGAGGAGGAGGAGGAGGAGGAGGACGAGAAAGACGCGAATGAATCTGAGGACACTAAAATTGGAAGGAAGCGATACGTATGAATTAAAATGATGAGATTCGGATTGGACTCTGTTGAACAACAGTTCCGTAAGACCTAACCCTCCCTGCTACAGAGGCGCTTGGAAATTTGTGCTAAGCTCCTATGGGACCAAACTGCTGACGTGATCGGTCCCTAGGCTTACACACTATTTAATCTAATTAAACTAACTTGCGCTAAGGACAACACACACCCCAATGCCCGAGGGAAGACTCGAAACTCCGACGGAGGAGCCGCGCGAACCATGGCAAGGCGCCTGAGACCACGCGGCTACGCCGCGAAAGACGCTTGTTTTCGTCTTTGGCTACTAGTTGGAGCTACTCTCGTTATGCCGAGTGGGACAACAAACCAGGGCATAGATAGTACATTTCGCGTTTGTTGGTTTCTTTGTTACGACTTTCCACTGCTCTCCTATGAATTATGAGTCGCTATATGGACGCAAATAATCGGACCTTCGATAGTGCGCTCCGTGCTTCGCATGTACCACACGAAACATGATTTTTGAAATGTCTACCATTTACTTCACTGTCGTCAGGTCGTGTTGATCTCAAACAAATACGATGGCTAAGAGGCGGTGACGATTAAACAAAAAAACGGTGAGATATCAAATTAGGGCCGCATATTCGAAGTTTGCCCTGGGTGCCAGTTACCCTAGTTACCCTAACGATGATGGACGACTCTCGGAAGTGATAATGATGGATTTGCTGCATATAAGTAACATTCACATCTCTTGTTTTCAAAATCTGTTCTCACAAGCGAAACTGATGCGTCGATTCCCAAGGTACGCAAGAGCAGATTTCTTCATAATGTCTCGCTATGTCGACGCAAATATGTGGTTCGCGTGTGTTAAAAGCCACCAATCGTTCGGAAGAATGTCCTTGTTAGACTCTGCCTGTAATGGTTAACTACTTTACCATAAACAGGATCTAACCATTCACTCAGATTGTTAACAACCTCGCCCCAACACTTTCTGTAGGATGCCTGACAGTTCATAAATTTTTACCCTTTTGACTGCCAATTTTATTTCAAAAACATTATTGTACGGTTATTGTAATTAATATCTTAGAAATAACAACATGAAAAGAGTATTTTCTCACGTTGTGGGGGGGGGGGGGGGGAGAGAGAGAGAGAGAGAGAGAGAGAGAGAGAGAGAGAGAGAGAGAGAGAGAGAGAGAGAGGAGGGGAGGGAGAGAGAGGAGGGGAGGGAGAGAGAGAGAGGGGAGAGAAAGAGAGAGAGAGAGAGAGAGAGAGAGAGAGAGAGAGGGGGGGGGGGGGAGGGAGAGAGGGGAGAGGGGAGAGAAAGAAAGAGAGAGAGAGAGAGAGAGAGAGAGAGAGAGAGAGAGAGAGAGAGAGTGAGATATGCAGGCCATACACGATTATTCGTAAGTACTAAGAGGATTTCAGAATACGATCGCGCAAAGACCACACATATTGAAAACAGACGCACATCAGTGGGCAGAGTATCTCTCCAAGTTTGCAACTCTCACTACAGGTGCTCAATGTGAGCTTCGTTTGTGATGTGGCACGCATTAATTCCTGAGAGCAAGTCGTTAACACGACATGTACGGAAAGGCGCGAAGGCAACCCGCTCTCCCCGTCTGGTAACTGGGTTGCTTAACTGCAGGTGCGCACTAATTCGATGTGCCAATACGGAGACGAGGGTTGATAATGAAACTTGTGGACAGCACAACCTGTAGGTGCAATCTGTAATTGTAAGGATTCTGCTAACCATTAGTAGACTTCCTTTAGGCAGTGGGACAATGTTACATAGCAATAACATGCACCAAATTCCAACTGGTTCTCTGATAACCTATCGTGGGAGACTCACCTACCCATGGTAGACAGAGGTTTAAAATGCTTATTACACTGTTGCCGTTATCACCACCAGACACGTCTGGCGTGCTTTACGGAAGATGCACCTAAGATCACTGTCTTCCCCAACTGCTTTGACTCCTGAATGTCAGCTATTAAATATACTGTACCGTAAACTAGAGGAAAAATGCATTACCGCCGACGATTTTCCAACAGTGGAAGACGAGGCTTTTTGCAAACCAGCATGTCATGTCGCATTAGGATTCTTTCACGAACAGTGACGCTACGGGCAAAGCTGATATGGACTTTATTACAGGCGTCACGACGTTTTAGTGACGTATCCAGGAGACAGAAAGCGGCGCATCCACGTCAGCTAGTGCGACATCTGCCGGAAGTGGTGAACGGTGACGACAGTCTACGAATATACAGCTAGTTGTGGTACAAGCGTCTGTGCCACCAACAAGATTAAATTGCCTGAGAGGAGTTCTGCTGCCTAACGCTTTCTTGGCTGCTTCACTGAACGAACTGTAAGGATCAGACACTTAATGGGTAATGCGGCCAAATTTAAAAGGTCTGACCTCTTAAACCACACTTTCAGGAGTTGTTCTTTTAATAAGCAGAAGAAGAAAAAAGGAAACAACGTAAGGAAGATTAGGGTCTAATTACACGTCGCCCGTTTTCAATTCCAAGGAACCATCCTAACATTCGCCTTGGCCATTGGAAGAACCATATCCGTCAGATGCCTGCGCGAAAACAGTTAAACAATACAACACAGTTATCTCACATGCTCCAAACTACTATACGTTACATTTGCTTTTATGTACGTGAAGACAATCGTCCAATTGTTGTCCTCTTCGCATAAACTGCTTAGACACTGAGAATTTCAAGGACGTGGTTAAAAATTAAGAACATTTCTCCCACGAGAGGGAAGACCGTATTTCTACTTCTCATCTCCTTTTATGCGCCTTTTTGAGACGCGCACCGAAAGTATTAACAAGTTTTCTGTCTTGCAAGTGCTGCATCAAGTTGTCAGTTTGCACAGAATAACGGCAATCGGCGTAAATAAACTAATACTTTCAGTGTGTCATTACGTCTACTGTGGATACTGCTGCTCATGCGATATATATGGTGAGTCTGATTGTGTATAATGAAAGGAGTACTACGAGGTACGTGAAGTTGCAGGCCATGTGGAGGCACGCATTGAAGCTCTCAGTGTTTCAGTTGCCTTCCGGGAAGGTGGGCGTGGTCGCCTGTCAACTGTGATGCGCACCGGGCATTATGAACAGCGACGCCACCAAACGACAAAGCCTAGAAAGCCTTATTAGCAAGTAATTTTCCTCTCGACCATTGTAAGTTTCTGCGATAGTGCATAGTCTACATATGTAAAAACCTGAGTTCCACATAAAGCAACCCGATAAAAGACCTCGATACGAAACCTCTTCTGTAAGTTGATTCTTTTGCCGCTTGTTTTCTGAAATTTTGATTGTGGTCAGGGAAGCACACAGGAACGGGGCAAGAATCCAAATACCAAGAATTTCTTATGGGTATTCAGCAATCTGAATCGAGCTCCAGGGCGATTTTCTTAACACTTTTTACGTAAATTAGTTATTTTTCACCATCTTTCCTGCATTAATCGTCTCACAAAAACGATAATACTTGAGAATATGAGATAAAATCTACAAACACATACTGCAGTATTAAGTTGGATTACTGGAAGACCTGGTTGGAAGGGTTCTAGGGAAGTGCAGCGCTTCTGTGCAGGACACCGCACAAAAAACACTAGTGTACTCAATACTAGGGTACTACTCCGGTGCCTTGTGTAATTGCCAAGCAGCTGATGCTGGCACGACGTAATTTTCAACAAGTATCTACAAGAGCTGCGAGCAACACCCACTGAAATATTTGCAGACAACTAATCTTTCAATAAAACCTTAGTGTCACGCTTGATCGACACGTGTTTCCCGTGGTCACAGCTCGTATTTACGGCGCGGCCTGTAAGTCGTGGAGAGTAACCGGAGCAGCAAAAAGCGTCACGAAGCGGCGAGCTGGAACGGCAGCCGCGAGGGATCGAAATGGCCAGAGCGGCATCGAGAGAGATCCCAGCGGCTTCTGCTATGAAAGCCGTGCGGAGGTTAGTCGGCTACCGTCCTCCGTGTACATTCAGACGTAAATTGCTTTCAAGTGCTTTTTTACATCTGAATTTGTAGCCAATGGGAATCGAACCAAAGGATACAGCGCAGCAACTGAGGCGGCAACAAAATACATTTCGCTGCTATACGTAAACATCCGGAAAACTAAGGGTATTTTCTCCCTTCCGATACACACCATACGTGCGACAAAACAAGACTGGTGCTGTGTTCACCATTAACACACAGCAGGTTAGATGATGACTATTTCTATTTCTGCGATCCGGGTACATGCTGAAAGTTATTTTTCGAAGTCGTACAAAATACATGAACTTACTTACGTTTTATTATTGTACACCTTCCACCCTCCACCCACCCCACCCCCGCGTACTATGCTACATTTAGCAGTACTTTTATGAAATATTCTTTTAATTTAAGATCTATCTTTTGGACAATATTTTAAGTCAATGCCTGAGTAAATATTGACCACGCTTAACTGGACGATAATTGGTATATTGTTTTTGTTGTAAAGGACTGTGTGTTATATCACTGATCACACATCCCAGCCATGCAGTCAAATGTGATTCTTTTCCTGCGTCCTGTGAGACGCACAATGCTAGTAGCAGTCATGAACTGCCTACCCAAACAGCAAACCTGTATTGAGTGGTTGGTTGGTTCGGGGAAGGGGACCTAACAGTGAGGTCATCGCTCCCATCGGATTAGGGAAGGATGGGGAAGGAAGTCTGCCGTGCCCTTCATTTGCCTGACGCGCTTTAGGGAAATCACGGAAAACCTAAATCATGACGGCCGGACGAGGGTTTGAACCGTATGCATCCCGAATGCGAGTCCAGTGTGTTAACCACTGCGCCACTTCGTACGGTTAAAACCTGTATTACTAGCGTGAAGGGCACCTGTAAAATTTATCATCATCTTATTAATGTTCAACTAAATATGTTTTGAAAATATTTTGACTCTACTAATCATGTCCGTTCTGCATTCCACTCCAGTAATTAGTATCACAGTTAATTTATCAAAATAGGGAGCAATTGCACCTATCTACAATGCTACCCGTAACAACAGAACACCACAGGCACGCGAGTAATGAGTAACGGTAATGGATAACGTCAGGAGCGCCCCAGGAAAGGGTGACTGGACCGCTATTGTTCTCTATATACGTAAATACTCTGACAGACAAGGTGAGCAGCAATCTGCGACGGTTTCTTGATGATGCTGTAGTGTATGGAAACCTGTTACTGCTGAGTGGCTGTAGGCGGATAGTGGATGACAGACGAGGTTTCTAGGTGTAATGGATGGCAGCTTGCTCTAAATGTAGAAAAACTTAAGTTAATGGGGATGAGCAGAAAAAACATTCCTCTAATGTTCGAATGCACTATTAGCGGTGTGCTGCTTGACGCCAGGGATGGGAAAATCCGGCCAGTTAATACCGATGCCGTTATTTTAGTTCTGAATAACCGGTATTATTCGGCATTTGCTTGGTCTCGGTTATAACAGGTTTTTTTCATATTTTTAGTAATAGTCCAGCAAAAAACGTACCAATTTGCCATAGCGCTAAATTTTTAAGTTTTTAAATAAAACATTTTTTAAAGAAACGAGTACTATTTATTTGTAAAACTTCCACTGCTTTGAAATATTAGATTATTACAGAAATTGGAAAAAGCGATCATCACTACTTTAATAACAGCGCCTAAAGCTAGAAAATAGCAACAAACACTTGAAGTAAGGATCGGTACAGCATTGCAGAGACAATAACGAACCTGTTGCCCTGTGGCATGGCCTACTTAGACGGTACGGGTGCACCTGGTTTATGCGCTAGATTCTCGCTGTGTCCTCCGACATCAGTTGTATTGCAGAATGGTACCATCACCAGTTTGGAAGTATTTCACGGAGTGCAGTAGCGATGTAGTACAGTGCTCCATTTGCTTTACAAGATTAAAAACGGGAGGAGGCACAACAAATGTACGACATCATGCAAGGAGAAAAATATCCACAACCCTCCTTGGAAGTTTGTGTAAATATGATTGCTATTACTGTAATTAGACTGACATCCTATAAACTCGGGATAATAACTGAACCAGTAATTTTGTAATTGCTAACAAATGATACCATGGAGTATTGACGATGCAGGGAAGTCATCAATTTGCGGCTTTTCGCCCTCGCTGTCGCCGCATCTGTCTCCTCCACCTTCGCTTCCGCTGGAAGCAGTGACAACGATTTCTGCCGCAGCCCAAACCACACATAGATCGTTATCTCCTATTCCTTCACCTTCATTAGAATTTTTCAATATATGTTCGAAGTTTACATTTATTACTGGAAGTAATAGCAATAAAAAACTGGAAGCTGGTTATTTCAAACACCGCTTATTTTGAGCGGTTTCAACATACAGGTTAAACTGTAGACGAAACAGAACCGGTGTAACCGAATAAACCGGCTATTTCAGCGATAACCGTCCTCTGTACTTGACACAGTAGCGTCGATTAAATATCTGGGCGTAACGGTGCAAAGCGATGTGCAAAGGCATCGAGCACGTAACGTCGGTTGTAGGGAAGGTGAATCGTCTACTTCCGTTTATTGAGAGGATTCCAAGAAAGTATCTCGTCTATAGAGAAAACTGTGTATAGGAAACTGGTATGAACCATTCTTGAGTGCTGATGGAGTGTTTCTGTTCACCGCCAGGACGGATTAAAGTAAAACATTGAAACAATTCAGAGGCATGCAACTAGATTTGATAGCTGCAGGTTCGATTAACGCGAGAGTATTACGGAGATGCTTCGTGAACTCAAATGGGAATCCTTGGAGAGAAATGACGTGCTTGAGTACAACAGGAAAGGGAATGTAGTATCACCACACACAAGGCATCTGAAGAGTTAGAAATAAAATACTGTGACACACTTTTTATTTATCCATACTATTACAATAAAATGTACATTCATCCAAAGGAAAGACAAGAAGAGAATAGACGGTTCAGTGACAGTAAAAAGGTAAAGTATCGATGTAGGAAAAACAAAAAACAACTTTCGGCTGTTGTAAGTTTGTCGAATGCGGCAGCTCCTTCCCGTTAACCACTCTCGTTTGTCCATCCTAACAAAGCATACGCAGATGTAACTGGCAAATCTTGTACTTTATATTATTCTGAATAACAACTTGGCAAGTTCATCAAAAGTGTCTATCAATGTTGCCCTCACAGACGTTATGTTGTGTATTTTCTGTTTTAGAAGCGGTTTGTCAGGATGAACAACGTACATTGTTCAAAAACAGTCAGACCGATTGCAGAACGCGTCTTGCTGTTGGATCATTGTATTCAGAATATAACCATCTTTAAACACGAAGTCCGATTCAATTTTGCTACCACTGCTTCCTGTAGGAATTAAAATAAAACTTTCCGCGGTCAATCTGCTTATCGAACAATACTACTTTAATCAGCACCCACGGCCTGATACACTCACCAGTCAGTAGGCGATAGCGATTTCATTGTTTCTTACAGGACTTCTCATCGATACTAACGCGATAGCCGCGCGGGGTAGCCGTGCGGTGTGAGGCGCCTTGGCACGGTCCGCGCGGCTCCTCCCGTCGGAGGTTCGAGTGTGTGTGTGTGTGTGTGTGTGTGTGTGTGTGTGTGTGTGTGTGTGAGAGAGAGAGATTAAGTAGTGTGTATGCCTAGGGACCGATGACCTCAGCATTTTTGTCCTATAGTCCTTACCACAAATTTCCAATTTTTCCTAACGCGATAATTAATATGTTTGGATGTAAATCCAGTACGTCGTGCTATCACTTTTGTGATGCGTCCTTCCGACGGAAAACCTTTAATTAACGCTCTGCATACTTTCGCGCAGATTCATTTAACTTTATCGTTTTCACATTTGCTCACTGTTACCCGATGAAGGAGACATAACACACGGTATGATGGTTTGTGGCCTATGTATGTAGATGATAAGATCAAGTACTTAGCGGTTACAAACTGAGCAATGCAGCGGACAAGTAACGCATTTATGAAACCATCCACCATGTTGAATGCTGTGAATCAGCTGAAATGAATTTAAGTGATGTCCTACGCTACACTAAGCACACTACTGCTAAAACATTTAACGTCTAGAAATCAAGCGGAATGCTATGGCTAAATGGTATTTCACTTCAAGATCACTCACCTCTGTGCAGTTTCGCCTTTACGTTACGGCCGTTATACGACCATTGCGCATAGTGAGACAACGCCGTTTCGTTCCTTTGCGGGCACGTGACACAGTAACGAAAGCACATAAGCGCAACAGAGACGAATGAGCAATTGATTTAGCGATTATACAGGCCACAAATGGAGAAATCCATTGACATAAGCTACTTGAACGAAGGACTGGCTGTTATCCGACACCTGGGAACACGCATCACGGAAACGGCGAAGCTAGTCGGCTGTTTGCGTGCTACTGTCGTCAGCATCACTGTACAGAAGTTGAAGGACGGGGAACTGACGAGTAGGCGACAATATCCAGAACGAAAATTTCACTCTGCAGCGGAGTGTGCTCTGATCGCACTTCCTGTTAGATTAAAACTGTGTGTCGGTCCGAGACTCAAATTCGCGACCTTTGCCTTTCGGGGCAAGTGCTCTAACGACTGAGCTTCCCAAGCGCGATTCACGACCCGTCCTCAGGGCTTCAATTCTGCTCTCCTACCTTCCTAACTTCACATAAGCTCTCCTGCGAATCTTATGTGAAGTTAGGAGACGAGGTACTGGCAGAACTGAAGCTGTGAGGACGGGTCGTGAATCGCGCTTGGGTAACTCAGTCGCTAGAGCACTTGCCCCGAAAGGCAAAGGTCTCGAGTTTGAGTCTCGGAACAGCACAAAGATTTAATTTGCCAGGAAGTTTCAGGCGACAAGATGTCGGACGTCCACGCCTCATCATCGAACGCCAATGTCTGACGCTTGCCCGTTGTATAAAGCAGGATAGGCGGCTCTCTGTGGCAGGTATGATTGAGTACAATCAATGCTGGTGCAGCAAAAGTGTTTCAGAGCACATCGTTAATATGGGACTCCGCAGTAAACGACGCGGACGTATTCCCCATGTTCACACATACATCATCATTCACTATGACTGCAGCGAGTACTTACCATCGAGATTAAACGGTACATCAATTGAAACGTGTCGCCTGATCGACGCACCACGTTGCTTGTTACACATGGGCGATGGTGGTGTCTGGATATGCTGTCATAAACGAGAACAGCTGGTCAAAACTTGGAACGCGAACGGATGCAGGCTGATGTGGGCAGCATTATGCTACGGTGAACATTCACCTGGGCTTCCATGCGACCTCGGGCGTTAATTGAAGGCGGCAGGAAAACTGTGGACTGCGTGAACATTACTGTGGTCCACGTGCAATCCTAAATGTTTGATGACTTCCCTCCGGGAGATGGCATTTTTAGCACGACAAACGGCAGTGTTAAAAGATCAGAATCGTGCTACTGTGGTTTCAGGAGCTTGATACTCGACTCTTACCAAAATCGGCTGATCGAACGCGATGGAACACACATACGACGCTATCGAAGGGCCAGATATGCGCCCACAAAACATCGGGTCGTAATTCACGGAATTGCATGACTTGTACGGAGACATTTGGCGCAGTCAAGTTGTCCTGTACTATTGTTATCATACTTAAAAGTTGCGAAACAGTGCCCACTGTATGACAAATCACCTCTGTTACCAATTTCAGTTGTGGGTTGCGTTTCTAACGACTTCCAGGGGCAACAAAAATTTGACTAAGCATTTTGCGTAATTATTGACTGAAATTAAATGTTTCTCATAACTTGTTCATTAAGAGGCATAATATCATGTTAAAACTCTAACACAATACGACAAGTATTGCAGTCAGAACTTACGGGTGAGTGACGCCTGGAAGGCCCGGAATGTCCCTGGCCAGCAGCAGATCTGCACCGGGCGGCTGAAGCTGCAAAAACAAACCAGGCGCGTGAAGGCACACCATCTGCTGAAAATCTGCAGCTACACAAAAGAATGCGTCCTGCGTCCACTAAGCCACGAAGGCGCAACTGTTGCGTTTCAGTATCTCAAAACATTTTTAAAAATGTGCGGGGAGGAAGTCTTTAAGAAACAATGTTTAGATTCTAGTAAGTCCGAATTGCAAGGGTGAATCAATTTAGTTCTCCGTTGCACAGTTGCGAAGAATCATAATAATATCGTTACTTCATAGCCGCTTTATGCACCATGTTCAAATTCACGGTTCACGGGCTATATTCTGCTAAGCCCCGCAGCGCCCAGATTCCGATGCAAGGGAATACCGCGACGCTACTGGACCACAGGATGCATGCTGTGTGAACTTCACCTCGATGTCAAGTATTTACTCACCGGATCCGCCGCATCGCTGTCGTCGGACAGCGTCAGATCCTTTTCCAGTAGATCCCTGCAACAGACGAAAGACATGTGCTTTTAGAAAGACGCATTCGTTTATATCCCAAAACTTGCCAAGGAGAACTACTGCGTCACAGAGTTCTCGGGCATAGGCTAATTAAGGGAAGGTGACCGCATCGCTATGCTGCGGTCAGCAAGTAACGCACAATTTTATGCAGATCACAGATATGGCTATAATCAATCCATTTAAGAGACCATCACCAGTGGTACATCTTAATCTTTTAAATGGTTAATATGTTAGTCACAAAGCTAATCAAACGTTTCATAGTAATGAAGAACGTTAGGTAATAAATTTAACGTACTACTACTTCTACCGCACTTTCCCACGAGAACTGAATCGTTACTTCTCTTATCCACACCTGCTCGTACAATACCAGCATCTCACCTGGAACGATCAGTGACGCAATGGGTTGGGTATCACTTGATAGCACCTTAATGGTTGTCCTGTGCGTGTCAAATTTAAGAGAACTCTTTCTTATGTACGTCCGCACGTAATTTGTCCTCAAGGAAACGGCTCTACAGCAATCTGCTATAACGCCTAAAATGTTTACAATGGAAACGTGACATAAAATACTTTTTCTATTAAGCTAAATCCTGGAGCGGTACATCCTGAACAAATGTCTTCCTTGGTAAGGGAAAAACATAATAAAAAAATAGGAACGGAAGAGGGAACTACTCTCAGCACAAAAATCTGAGACAATTTTTCCTCATTCTGCAACCTTGACAGTCCTTCGGGATTACCTGTAGGAAGATTTGTGCAAAACGAAGGTGATATTCGAGCCCGACAACATTCGCTGGAAGCACACTGTTCAGAACTATTACACTAGTGCATTTGGTGCTAACTAGGTCAACACTCCGCTATCAATGACAAACCTGAACAGAAGGTTATGTTAGCGGAAGCTCTGTCAACCATTCCCATTATGGGTCTATGAACCTGGGTGAATAACCTCATCTCTCGTATGAGTTTAACGGCAAAAAGCACACCTGAGCTGTCACGTCTTTTCGCTGAATTCGCTTAATAGCATACATGTGACCAGCGTAATTCGAGGTCTCCTACGAGACTCTCAAGTCTCTCCCCAGAAGCTTCCGTACTTTTTTCACTTAAACTCCTGCTACTGCTTTATTTGACAAAATGTTCCGTGTTCCGCCAGCACGTCCTTCTTTTTCTCAGTGCTGCTGCGGTGACTGAAGCCAGTTCGCGTTAAGTAATAAAGCAACGCCTATTAAAACAAAGGCATAAAGGCTTGTCTACGTAAGCCGTATGCAAAATTTACCTAAATATTGCTAAGAAGATCGTGAGTCACCTCACAGATGGGAAATTAGTAAGCTTTTGTGTGGTACGCCCTGGAAACCTTACACACGAAATTCGCCCACTGCTCTTTTACACGGTTGCTTAAATGTTGGCGTTCGATCATTTTTCCTCCTCTTCGTCACGCTTTACACCCTATATTCTGGGAGATCTCCGACTGCACGGTGAGTCACGAACTTCTGTTTCGATTCTATGCGACGAGGTTGTCTGCTTATCACTAATTAAGAAAGAGCATCAAGAATTTGGGCTACGCAACGTTCAAATTTCAACTGCAAAAGCATTACTTACGCATTTTACCGTTTCTTGGCAATTTCCATAAGAGAAAAATGCTTTGCTTGAAGCTGGACAGGAAATGCGAACTTACATATCCTTGCAATATGCTGACAAGCGGAATCCCGGTATTGCGTAGAGTCTTCTTAACGATAACTTACAGATGCAGAACTTCATTTCTGCCTCAGGACTATCGTTGCTAGTCGGCTGCCATTCTTCTGTCAACAATCGATCGCTGTCAAGGGAAGCAAAGGAAACTAGTCAGAGATATTTTAGTGATTCAAGTCGCCAGTGGTACGACGTTCACAACAGATATTCGAGGAAAGCAACGGCTACGAAAGTAATTCCACGACGAACAGACACTACTAAAAAAAATTGTACATGAAATAAAAACATGTATTTACGATTATTTCGAAACATTTACAACTAACTATATTCAGGGCCCTTGGGAAAGCAGGGAATTGTAGCTTTACAGTATCACAGAAAACAACGCAATAATGTTTTGATTATAGTAATTATTTTTTGGGTTCGACGCATAAACAAGATAAACGCGACATTTTCCCTTAAATTTGTGCGCTCGCGTTTGAAACTATACAATCTTTTGTATACAGAACAGCATCTTCCCTCTTCGGTATAACGACAAGATTATTGTTCTATGACTAACGCCGACACACTGCTAAATCTGGTAGGTCCTGAGGGGGCGTTTCGCATATTGCAAGCAAAATTCAAATTACAACGAATGTTATGGTGAACGAATTTCTACTAAACAAATTATCCACGCTGTAACGCTTCGACTTAACGGTGTCTTATTTAATTCTAGCCTTTGATTCAGGTAATTACATGATCCTCCATACTACAGTGCCTTAGGCCCAATTAAAATATTTGCGAACCGCCGGATCCTCTACAGATCGCTGAACGTCGAATTTCAGGTTTGGGGGAAACATCCTTACAGCCCCCTGCAAACTTTCAAATTCGATGTTTGCTGTCCAGGGATTTGACAAACAAGTGTCCATTTGTCCAATTTAACCACACTTCTAAAATAGTTGTTAAGCTCTGCGTATCATGTCGCGATGAATGGTGCAATGCGGGATTACAAGCTTTAAATCTTGGAAATTTGTTCCAGACGCCAGATCTCATATTTTAGATAATGGCCAGGCAAACAATTAGCTATTGCTTGACAAACTCAAGTTTAAACGGTCAACCTTGTTTAGCAAATAGGCCGTAAATCAAAATTTCAATCAAATGTCACATTAAGTCTATGTTGGACAAACGTGACAGCACTCATAGTTGGCAAACTGTTTACTTGTATAATGTGATATTAAGATAGTGTATGAGTCGTGTATGAAAAGTATGCTTTCCTTGAACGAAAGTGGATTTTTGGTACTTAAACTGATAATTTAATTGCTACGTTAATAACCCGCTCGGGTAGCGGAGCACGTTGAAGCGCGTTTCCGGGATTCGGGAATACGAGTCTGCCTCGCATAGAATCCGTCTCGCGGATTAACGACTACATTTGGTAAGCCGGACGTCAAAGACCCCGGGCTAGGACCCATGTCCCACCTGACTTACACGATACACAAACACACTCAGAACACGTTCTCACACTCTTACATGCGAATACTCTAGACGCACACAGATGACATACGCAAATTCCGTCTCAGGTAGAAGAAGAATTGCTACGCTACTAATAAATCGGAATTATCTACCTAAGGTAAGACTGTTCGATTGAACTATTGAACAAATATCTCGACTCTTAAACTTTATCGCGACCCTTAATCAATGTAAACTTGCCATCTTCTGTAACAAATGAATGAAATGACAGTTTATGTCCAATCTGTCAATTCAGTATCATGACATGTTATATGTAACGTCTGCCCATCCCACACATAGTCATTCTATGGAAAGTCATCCTTTAATTTTAATGATATTCCTTTCCTTCGACGGCGACAAAATTAACATTACGGAAGCACATTCGGAATTTAACATCCGGTATATCTATATTCGCTGTTTTATCGTAAATTATCGAGTAGCTGACTAAGGGAGCCACAAAGCAGTTATCTACATGAGTGCGGAAACACATTTGCTCCCGACTGCAAATCGGTTTTCTGTGTTCCCTCGAGAACAATATATGAAAACTAACACACACGTCGTTTGCCGCCTTACTTGTACCTGTTGAAAGACTGAAATTTCAATACAGTGGCAGAACAATAGAAGACAAGTAGACAAACGAAAAATTACCCATCACTCCGTAGCATGAATATTGCACATTTCAGAATTCCAGAAAACGATAAAGCAAAGTAACATGCACTTAAAAGCAGTTTCGAACTACTTAGACGCTTTTATTTGGGTGGAGCTCGATTTACCAGTTCTTCTGAAAGGTAGGGCGCTGTTCAAATGGCTCTGAGCACTATGGGACTTAACTTCTGAGATCATCAGTCCCCTAGAACTTAGAACTACTTAAACCTAACTAACCTAAGGACATCACACACATCCAAGCCCGAGGCAGGATTCGAACCTGCGACCGTAACGGTCGCGCGGTTCCAGATTGTAGTGCCTAGAACCGCTCAGCCACCCCGGCCGGCTAGGGCACTGTTCGTTCTAGATGGTTTCAAGTATGGCAAGAAGTCCCATCGACGAAGTCATCAGAGATGGCACTCAACTTCGGATTGAGGAACGATGGCGAAGGAAATTGATCGTGTTCGTTTCAAGTGAATCATCCCTGCATTTGCCGCCGGCCGGAGTGGCCGAGCGGTTCTAGGCGCTTCAGTCTGGAACAGCTCGACCGCTACGGTCGCAGGTTCGAATCCTGCCTCGGGCATGGATGTGTGTGATGTCCTTAGGTTAGTTAGGTTTAAGTAGTTCTTAGTTCTAGGGGACTGATGACCTCAGATGTTAAGTCCCATAGTGCTCAGAGCCATTTTGAACCTGCATTTGCCTCAAACGATTTAGGAAAACAATATAGGTGCCCACACAGAAATTTGCACCACCGTCGTCCCTCGCTTGCTAACAATACCACGAGTTTTTGTGGTGGAGTACTCATTTAGGTTGCGCGATCAGACTATCAGGCATCAGAAAAGTTTGCTTGGACTGATGGGTCACGGTAAACGTGGAACAGACCGAAGAATTGAACACAGACCGCATGAGACAATGCATCCCGTTTACCGAGAAGACACTGTTTGGTGAAATGGCAGATATATTACCATGTCCGCAATGTTTACACGTGATGAAATGGTGCCTCTGACGGGTGTGCTACTGGCTCTCACCAATAAACTGGAACGTACGGTAGTATCATGTGCGTACAGGTGTAGTTACCTACAGTAATCAAAGCGACTTAACCTATGACTCCTGTGTCATTCTATCGCTCCCTGCTTGTATCTGAATGGTTTGGAGAACTCTTTAGGACCACGGCGGTGCTATTTGTGTGGACCCGCAGGTCACGGGATCTCGGTTCTACTGAGTGCCTCTGGCATGCCATCGAGTGAGCTGTGAGTATTGTATCCACCATGACTAATATCAGTTATGTGTGGCTATAGACGGATCATGGGTGAGGATGGCTTTCCCACGTTTTCGGTCTCTCGTGGACTCGTTGCGCAACGCCAGGTGGAGAGGGAGGCAGACAGTCGGGGAGGGGGATATGGTCATGTCCGCAAAGATTTTTCATCGCTAACCAGGAATGATACGAAGAACGTCATAGTTGACAGCGTATTTCACAGGACTTTGTGGCTGCTAGTCCTTAGTGACGTCTTTTCACGGTGAGATAGTTGCAGTGAATACGTTATCTCAGAAAGACAACCGGTCGTCGACAAATTACTGGTCCGACAAATCCTTCCGCGCACACCATACATCAGGGGGCGTGTTTTCTGCCCGTCTGCCCACGATATGGCATTTGCTATCAATTAAGTCATGAAGTTCCGTGCAACTTTGCAGACATTCTGGGAGAAAGCTAAATTATAAGTAAGAACAAGCACTACTACTCAGCTATAACGCAGAACCTCACCAGGCAGAGAGAGATGAATGTGGGTACTTCAAGCTTTGCGTGAGTATATCTCACTGGTTACCAAGAGGAAGCCATTACATATACATAAACTGCACTGACAGTTATTGGTATTATATTGGAAGCAGCAGTACATTACTGGATTAAGGTCAACTACTGATCGATCTCCTTCTCGAGCATTCTAAATAGGTACATTGCGTGTGTGCAACCAGAAACCCGCGGCGACTATATTCCTCGTCTCCTCTAGTTTCTACCCGGCCACATTTTTTGCAGACACATTATGGAAATACTTTTTCAAGTTAAATGCCCCAGTGTCTCCTCGTCAACGGAAAGCAACTTCTGTGAGAAGCACGTTCAGTCTGCTGCGGGAAATATAATTGTGCTTATTTTGGCACAACCATTTTCTGTTCACTGTTGAAATTGTTCTGTTTAAAATAAACATACTATTAGTTCCATAACGTTCAATTTTTCTTTTCGTGGATGAAACGCTAGAAGGGTTAACAGGGATTACAAACGTCAAAAGCAAGCAATATGGTACATTATGTAAATGTGTGGGCTTCCACAACCAATGTCACCCTGAATAAAATCCTTTCCGATAACACGTTGCGTCATTTCTAAATATGGAGTTTGTTATGGCTCTTTCAAAGTGGCGTGTCCTATTATCTTGCAGTATTTTATTCAAATACACGATATAATTTGATACTGCACATTTCATTACAAGCGATAACAAAAAAAACTCTGAACGAAGCCAAAAATATGAGGAAATTACTACGGTAAAAAAGTTCGTCAATTTAAAACATCCTTATCACACCAGTGTCAATACTTTGAACGTATATTTTTAGTAAACACGCGATAGTATATAAAAAAGTGTCAGTTCCTGTGTGTCATGTGATTATTTAATTATTGCATTCATATCTCTCACAGAGTAACAGCTGTCTAAGCCAGTCAAAAGACAATACTACACAAAACCAATAATGATTATGACAAGAGGTACATTACTTAAACATCCAGTAGGTAGACGATCAGTATAGTCTGACCCATAGTCAACAAAGAGATGGGTATGGGCAATTGTAAAGCAATATAGCCGGAAAAATTGTTTACGAGAGCATGATCTATAAAGGCAAAATTAAAATTAAGTGTATATGCAACAGCTTAATGGGGAACGTGTACTCAAACTAGCTGATAGTGTGGTCATCGCGGTGCGTTAACTTCCGAATAGATGAGGTCGCTGCGCTGGGGCTGGGGCGAATGAAGAGAAAATGTACAGCGCCAACCTGCGCCGTGTCACAGAAAGAGACGAGGTGGTTCGAGTTTTTTTCCTCGAAAAGAGTTCCGCAAACCGACCCTGCGCTTCCGGGTGGCAAGAAAGGGGACTACGTGGAGGATCCCAGGAGAAACGATTAGATCGTGCTGTAACTCGGCTCCGTGCTGCCTATCATGTACTAGTCATTCGTCGTCCCAGTGCAGCGTTTAACGCAATAGGTATCAATAGGACGTCAATGTGGAAGATTAGCACGGAGTAACTGCATTACTAACGAATAAATAAATGAACGTTTGGGCCCAGCCCTTTGCGAGGCTTTCGATCTGACAAGTTATTTACTCAAGATGCTTCTGTTTTGGACTCACGAGGATTACTGGTCATCGTCCGATAAGACTCATTCAGTCGCCGGTCATCGTACGTAGGATACCCACGTCAAAATCAATTAATCACTACCTCAAGGTGACACAGTTTCAAGGAAGTGCTGCAGGGAGTTGGTCGGTTGTTTGACCAAACAGCTAGGTTATTGGTCCCATCAGATTAGCGAAGGAAGTCGACAGCGCCCGTTCAAAGTACCATTTGCATGGAGTGATTTAGGGAAATCACGGGAAACCCAAAGCAGGATGGTCGGACGCGGGTTTGAACCGTAGTCCTCCCGAATGCGAGTCCAATGTGCTAACCAGCGCGTCACTTCGCGCGGTGCTGCGCCGAGATTTGTTTCCGAACACAGCAGTTATGAGAAAAAGCTGGCTGGCTTGCGGCGACTTTCGAACTTAAAGAGTTCTCGCACGCGACCGGAAGTATGTTTCATTTCAACTTTGTTCGTTGTGCCCTGCTCTCCCTCAGTCACGATACGCCTTGCCCTACGTCAACGTGTTTAATTTCCAGCTCACTATCTAAAGCCCTGCAGACGCAGCACGGCAGTAATACAAAGTGTTATCTTCACCGCACGATTTATGGTTGCAGTGCGGGGTAAGTTCTGCGTTTACACTTCAATACCTTCTGGTCGTGTCTGTCACTGCGCAGTTACAGTACGTGTCAAAATTGAAAGACGTGCTGACTTTTCCACGGGAGAGGGGGGGGCGAAAGGTACGAAAGTAATGCTCCGTCCACATCGTTAGTTCATTCATGGAGCTTCTTAAATCCTGCCGAAAATGTGAACCTTCAGGTACGAAAAGAGAGTGAAAACATGAACTCTAAGAACCTCAATAGTACGCTGTATTAGCAATAAACTGTTACTGTACAACGCTAGCAAACTTTAACATAGAAAATGAGAAGGAAACCCAGGACTCTGAAAGAAATTACGACTTTCTTCGTTGTATGAAATAGCTGTTGCCTGATAATTTATGAGTGAAACAGAACAGCGACACTTTAGTTGAAGGAGTCTTTCATCATTCTTCTGAAGCTCTTCATGAAAATCGTGATCGTCGGGCGAGGTGTTAGAATGACTGTGCTGTCTTCCTTCTCACTGTACCAAACGTAAATATGTAAAGTCGGAGAGAGGTACTGGCAGAGCTAAGCTGCGAGGCCGGTCAACAGTTAGCCTGCCTCAGTCGGTTAAGTGCACTGCCCGAGAATGGCTAAATTTCGGATTCGGGTCCCATTCCGGAACTCAGTTTTTAATCAGCTAAAAAGTACAAACCTCACTGAAGAATTAGGAATCACTCTTAAATTTTGAATCTCTCTGATGTATGCTGTCATGGATTGGTCCAGTAACTTTTTGACACTTAAAAATGGGAGCCAGGTGGTATTCATGACGTTCCTCAGAATGCTGACCGTCTTTATATAACCTATGTTCACCTTTACATGAGCGTGTGTTGTACGCTTTAGCAGCTTTACAGTGTTAATAGTATCCGAAACACCTAGTTTTATGCACCAGCCCCCCTACTCCAGATTGTTAAACCTCCAACTGCTCCTCGATAAGGCGTTACATTAGACAGTCTAAAACAATAGTCTACTTCCACTGCAACAGAGAGAAAAATGTGGAACTCAAAACGGGCCTTCATGTTATGCCTTTTTTAACACTGACGTGTTTTTAGACCTTGGTATACAATAAGGTCCAGGAATAAACGCATAGCTGACAGTCCCCACAACAATATCTGTGCTCTGGCAACGATAATTTTCATTAGTAATATTAACCCAGTATTCTTCGAACCTGTGAAATATCTGGGCCAAAATACAACAGACACGTTATATAAACTTCTACAGAAACGGAACTGCAGTTCTAATAGTCGAAGGACATGAGCGAGAGAGAGAGACAGTTGAGAAAGGAGTGGGAGTGTTCTAGGCTAATTTCACCCCCCCCCCCCCTCGCTACTCTATGTGTACGTGTAGCAAGCACTACAGCAAGCTAAATTGGAAAAAAGGAATTTGAAGCCTAATGTGTACAGATTTAAGTGTCAGGAAGTCGTTTCTGAATTATTTGTATGGAGTGTAGCCATGTATGGAAGTGAAACACGGACGATAACTAATTTGGACAAGAAGCGAATAGAAGCTTACGAAATGTGGTGCTACAGAAGAATGCTGAAGATTAGATGGGTAGATCACATAACTAATGAGGAGGTATTGAATAGAATTGGGGAGAAGAGGAGTTTGTGGCACAACTTGACAAAAAGAAGGGACCGGTTGGTAGGACATGTTCTGAGGCATCAAGGGATCACCATTTTAGTACTGGAGGGCAGCGTGGAGGGTAAAAATCGTAGAGGGAGACCAAGAGATGAATACACTAAGCAGATTCAGTAGGATGTAGGCTGCAGTAGGTGCTGGGAGATGAAGAAGCTTGCAGAGGATAGAGTAGCATGGAGAGCTGCATCAAACCAGTCTCAGTACTGAAGACCACTACAACAACAACATACTGTCTTGTAAAGAGGTTATCAGACGAATACTGGCCAAAGTATAACATGGATAATGGAATACAGTAGAATAGTATCAGACGACACAGAGGGAATTTGGGCAGCAAGTAACTGACAACGGAGGAAACAAGGAGGATATAAAAGGCAGCCTGGCAATAGAAAGAAAGAAAGCGTTTCTGGAGAAAAATAAATATGTTTACACCCAATATACATGTAAGTGCCAGGAATCTAGTCTGACGGCATTTGTCTGAAGCGTCACCTTGGACAGACGTGAACGCGGACGGTAAACACTTCAGACAAAACTCCGAGAGGAAGCTTTTGAAATGCGTGCTACAGAAAAATGCAGAAGATTAGATGGGGGAATCGGATAATTACGTGGTATTAAAATAAAATAGGAATGGTGACGGAAGAAGTTATGACACAACATGAGTAAAAGAATGGATCGGTTGATAGGACATATCAAGGAATTGGCAATTTGGTAATGGAGCGAAGTGTGGGGGATAAAAATTGCAAACGGGAGATCTAGGCATGACTACAGCAAGCAGGTGCGGGTCAGTGTTGTGCAAAGAGGTTTTTCAAACCTGTCTTCGGACTGACTGAAGATCAGGAGCAACAACAACGACGATGACGACAACGGAGAGGGCCTTAACCCATTAGCGCTGTGCGTTGCCATATGGCAACGTTTGTAACACTTTTTTAAAATTGTTGGTTCCACGACATCAACGAAGTAATATTGTTGGCAGCACTGTATTCCGTTCCGTAAGACTGTAAAGATCACTACAATGCATCAGTTTTAACGATACATTTAAATTCTGCGGCGTAAGCTGTGTTGGAAGTCGTCGTTTGCTGAATGACGAAGAAAAATGGAGTGTAAGTTCGAGTAAGTATGTTTTACACGATATATAATTTGGTTTTTTAGCATGGTTGTGCTTTAAATACTCAAATATATATTCTTTGGAGATTACTGCTTGCTGTGAAATAAATTACTTTCATTTAGGCCGTTTGAGGTCGGTGTTGCCATATGGCAACACTAGGCGCTTGTACTCAGTAAAAGGGCGAATTTTCTCTTTTTTTTTGTTTTAGAAGAGGTTCCTCGCTTGCTGAGGCGCTGGAGATTCTTTATAATGACGATATTGAAGGTGATGTGTTTGTTGAGCCCCCAGATCCAAATAGAGAAGAATCATGGATTATTGTATGTGTGGTGGCTGGACAACTCAGTTGTCACAATGATCTCTTCCTCATGTGGTGCACAAGAAGTTGGCCAAGTCAAGAGATTCTCGCAACTAAAAAAGCGAATATAACGATTCCCAGACCAAAACTGGTAGCCAAATTAATACAAATATGGGAGGTACTGATCATATAGATCAGAATCTAGCATGCTATCGCATTGCAATAAGAAGTAAGAAATGGTACTGGTGTCTCTTTACATGGCTGTTAGATGTCGCCATACTAAACACTTGGCTTTTGTATAATAAAGCAAGAAACCAAACTATTTCTAAGCTTGATTTGAAGAGAAAAGTAGCAACAGTGTACTTTCAAAGACACCAAGCTTTACCAAAAGGAGCCGGGAGACCATCTGCATCAAGGGCATGTTCCGACAGCCACTTATCAGATTCAATTAGGTTTGATAAGACTGACCACCTCGTCCAGCGCACAGAAGGAAAGAAGAAGAAAAGGTGTGCACAATGTGTTCAAAGTGTAATGTGGGATTGTGTATTGACTGTTTTATTCCATTTCATGCAAAATAATGCTTTGTTCAAGGTCTGATTTTTTATTATTAATTGTACTGTGTTATAAAGTATCAGTTGTATGGTGAAGACAGAATAATAAATTTGCACAAAACTTGTATATGCAATAAGAAATTTCATAAACCTACTTATTTTAGTTGAAGTTGTAATCCATATAAATTTAGGCAGTGAAAGCGCCTAGCGTTGCCATATGGCAACATCAAATATCTCGCTAATGGCGGTAATGACTTTCGTTGAAACAACTCTGGTGTGTAATTTATGCCTTTTACAGACATGATAACGCAATTTTTTTTTTAAAATCACGAAAAAATTAATTCCGGCGCTAATGGGTTAAGAATCGACCTTGTGTGCAGACGATTCCCTGAGGTTGCCTAACATCTCTGTTGTCAGGATTGGGAGGGGTGGGGGAGCCGCACACCGCACTCCATATCACGTAGCACCCGTGTCTCGTCAGACTGGCAGCCAGAGACAGGTACGGAGCCACGCTGTCCAGTGTGCCGAGAGCGGCCCTTACGTAACGGTGACCTCGGCAGTTTGCGCTGCCGGCTTAGCCGCCGGCTTTACGTCCGCTCCCGAGCGGCCAGTCGGTCTACTCTCTCCCTCTCTTACTGGGACGAAGGGCTTCCGTAGCA
Organism: Schistocerca americana; assembly: GCF_021461395.2. NCBI lineage: Eukaryota > Metazoa > Arthropoda > Insecta > Orthoptera > Acrididae > Schistocerca > Schistocerca americana. Next base: position 471,795,170 of record NC_060125.1, read on the forward strand.
GGGACGTGCGAACCTATCGGTGCTCACGGACACTCCGCTGAGTCAGGCTTCCGCACCCAGCGGTTATTCTTTCAAATTGAGGCAATCCCGGTCGCTGACTTCCTACAGCGATAGCTAAGTGTAGGAGGGTAGCTGAACAGAGAATGGTCTCTTCCACGTGGCGGAATCCGTCGTTCTGTAACAAGTAAATAGTAAAGCTGCCATCAACTCGTCAACACAGTGCTTTGAAAGGGATGGCCATATTGGGGGACTTCCAATCTCTGAACTGACTTACAAAAGCACAGCGGGACCTACAGTTTAACGTAGACTCCGAACCCGGCTAGGACTCGGCATTTTTCACATTAAGACACATTCCCGGAGGTGGAAGTATTGATAATTGAGAGATACGAAAACCTTCGTCTGACACGGGGTCGAAACGAGATCTTTTGATCTCTAATCTGGCACTAACACTGAGCCACTGCTAACGACACTTTTTCTCTGCCTGTAGACTACTTCGATCTGTGTAACTTACCTAGCATAGCGCGTGATCCACTGGTTTTATACCGTAGAACCCTGCAGCGAGGTAGGTTCAAGATGCTCGCTACATGGTAAGAAAGTTTATGAGTAATGTCCCGTCGGCACAAAAACACGAGACACCTAACACTATTTTCCGTTGGACATCACTCTACGTAACAATCCTGTTATATAATTCAAGTTATCATCATCATTTAGCAGCTCCAGTTCCCAGATGTCGTGTACAGATGTCTTCCACTTCTTTTATCATGATAAATACTATTAATCATGACACCGTCCAGTGTTCCTCCTCTCGCTGCAAAGTCCATCTTTTTATGTCTATCCAGTACGTTCTTCGTCTTCTTATTCGCTGATTCTCTCTCTCTCTCTCTCTCTCTCTCTCTCTCTCTCTCTCTCTCTCTCTCTCTCTCTCTCTCTTCCCCCCCCCCCCTCAGATTTACTTGACGTGTCCTCGTTGTTGGTTCAGTCTCCGTGTGCCCAACCTCTTGGGTCTAAACATTGTCAACTGCTCTGGTAGTGCTTCCTAAATCCCAGCCATCTCTCGCATCTTAATTTGACCATTTTTGCATTCTGTATCGTGGACTTGAGGCATGCAGTCGTAGTGAGTCACACTTTGTGAGGGAGCGTATAATTCAATTGATAATCTCGAAAAATGGGTATCTGGCTAACCACATTTTAATCTGAACCACTGTTCCTACAGTACATTAGTCCATCAGCTCTTACTGCTGGTCTTGCAATGACATGGTACTCAACTACAATCATCTGTATATACGTTAATATTCTAGGTAGTGAGTGTATAACATACTGTGAACAGCGCACCACCAACACCCTCTCCCCCTTTGGCTCAACCCAAACAAACAAAAACAGGAGCGCAGAACATTAATTCCGGTTATATTAACGGTACCACTTGCTTACAGTGGACAGATAACGTTACAACAGAGGCGTGAGACGGGGGATATGACAAACGACGGATATCTGCCACAGATATCATCAGTTATCTGCTATATTAGCAGGTCCTTTGCCTCTCCATTTTCTGCGATCCATTGCTTCCTTCTTAAGGTTGCTGTATGTTGTACCGTCCATCATGTCATCCAGTATCTGGAATCTCTTCCTTCCTCGCTTTCTTTTCCCTTCTACATAACCTTCTAAAACTGTTTTTATCAGTCCGTCATTCTTTCTTAATATATGCCCAATCCAATTTCTTTTTCTTCTCTTTATTACATCTAGTAACTGTCTTTTCTCTCCCACTCTTCTCAGTACCTCTTCTTTTTTACTCTAGCCATCCAACTTATTCTTTCCATCTTCCGCCATGTCCAGATCTCAGAAGCCTCCAGCCTTTCTCTGTCTTTTCCTCATAGTCCACGTTTCAGCGCCATACAGAAGAACACTCCATACAAGACATTTTATGAGTCTCTTTCTGAGTTCTCTGTCCAGACCGCTGCAGAAGATTCTCCTTTTCTTGTAAATGCCTCTTTTGCTGTTGCTATCCTTGTTTTAATTCCTGTGGTGCACTTCCAGTATTGCGAGTAAGTATTTTAGGTGTCCCAGAATACGGCCGTTCCCTTCGTTTGTAGATGCAGGAATGATTCGGCTCGAATACTTGTGCAGCTTTTCCGCTCTTATTGACTCATAGAAGGAAGAATTGCCCATGCAATACCGGGTATCCAAATTTATTGTTCAGTTACTTCCCTGCGCTTCTGTTGTCCACTTACAAATATTGTATCGGTACGCATATAAACAAAGGAGAGCAATAATGGAGACTGTCAGGCAAGTATCGCAGATCATAAAGGCAAAATATAAACCATACAACGGATACAACCAGCAAGGTACAAGCAGTGATACAGCGGCACAAACTGATATTGACAAATTTTGTTAAGAACTTCAAGAAGTTATTTGTTGTAACATCCTTCGTTTAGTAAAACCAATTTTATTCCACTGCCAATATACCCACTAAAACGGGGGTGGTTCTTTTTTATTTCCTACTACATTTTATTTACCTTAATCTTTTAATTTCACGAACAATAACCTTGTTACGCATTACGGATAGTTTCCAGTAATTCAGCACAACACCTGTTCCGCCAGGTCATGACAGCTGATGTCCTCGTAATCTCTAATATCCTCAGGACAAAGCTAAGTTTCCTTCTCCACAAATGCAAATTACCCACGCGACATGAGCATAGTCAGTCCCGGGAGGTGCCAGAAACGCAGACAAACGTGGGCCAACCTCTGGGTCGTGTGGACGAGCACTGCGGGAACCGCGCCAGGGCTGCCAACGTCTGCGACTGGCGGGGAGATGTTTACCCCTCGGCGGAGTGATCGATACCGCCCTTGACGTCACGCCAGATTTACATCCCCGTGCGACTGGGATCACCACCCGTGTCACGGTCATCACTTGTCACGGGCGGACTGCTAGAAGTAGCAATAGTGCGAGCGGCGGTGGGTTCGACGAACACGGAAAGATACTACGCGAGAACGCGGGCTTATTTCTGGCGCAGCGAGGGCGCTGCTGAATAGCTCTCATTACGAGAACCCAGCGCCGAACACAGACGAGAGGAGAGAAGAGGAGGGGGTTGATACGGGGAATGGAATGTTTTTTATCCCCGTTGGTGCTGAATGTTTCACTTGTGGTGCCACAGTCACAGCATTTAATCCGCGGATTTGATCAGAACCTGCCTCACGGAATTTATAACAACGGCCATGTATTCATTTACAGTGGCCAAAAGTACGCTACAGATCTTCACCATTGTTTAGCGTAGCTATTTTCTTTCATCAGATGTCACTCTGCGGCTAGTGTATGATAAAATAAACCAAGCTCAAGGCTTCATCGGAAGGTAGACAGATTTAATTGGCACCAATGTCTCTCACCATGTGTCAAATTCTTTACAAGGCTATTGTAATACTTCTTAAGAATAAGCACATGATTCGATTACATGCTCTACTTGAGACAGCAGACCGACAGAAGACGATTAGATATCTAACTACATCTTAAACTGCTTTGTTATGGCTACAATACTCCACAAGAAATGAAACTGACTGTACCCTTCCACTTGGTGTCAACACACTCCAAGACCACGGCGTAGGGTTCAGGGACTACAACAGCAAGCAGTTTCAGTGGCCTCTCTAGTTAAGATGGCGCCACAAATACAGTTACGCCAAGTAGGGATCAACACTGCAAATCGCTTCTTGAAATCGTGGTGAGAGACGTTAGGATACAGAGCGTAGATATATAGGGGAAGCAATTTGTTTTAGTTGACTTGTTAACTGAGTAATAGGTAGATTCTGCGCTCGCTGTCGCAATGCGTTGTGTGGGGTTCCGAAATAGTCCATTTTAACAAGTTCAGACTACGTTACAAGTTACATGGACCTTTCGAAAATATGTACTGCACGTTTACTCTGGGTAAATATCGAGGAATCTAACGACAAAATAATTTATTTCAGTGCAATGAAGGTCAAGAGAGAAGATCTTGCGTAGCTTAATTTCATCGCAATGAAAGATATGAGAAGACTTGTGTTAGTAAATGAAGACCTCGGACACCTACATCGAAAAGCAAAGTTATGTGCTATATGGGTACGTATCTCGATTCTATTAATTTATTCTATTACGAAATTCAGAAGTATGCTGTCGATTTTTGCCATGCGTTTGTCAGTATTGGGATTAAATGCGCTAATATGTCAGACATGACACGTTTATTTGGCAGAAACTAGTCGACCTTCCGCCCTATGCGAGAATAAGCTAGTAGGTGAAGAGGAGTGCTCGGGACCTGGTAGCCGTCTGGGTCAAACACGCGACTGTCGGCGAGCCACGTGCGATCCCCCCCCCCTTCCCCTTCCCCTCCCTCCCACCCATCCTCTTGATGTTGGGGGGGGGGGGGGGAGGAGAGGCAGGAGCAGGCAACCACCCCTCCTGTCAGCTGCAATGTTATGCACGTACCCGATGTGCCACTCCGCTAGCCGCTTCAGGTGGTACACACTCCTCTATGCTTCTTTGACGAGTTCACAACCAGCAAACATTTGCACATTTTAGAAGCCGCTAATTGCAACAGTAAAAAACAACTAATACTGCCACTTCTACACGGTAAAAAAAAAAAAAAAAAAAAAAAAAGAGAGATGACGACGCTGCTTCTTTGACGTACATACATTTCGTCGACAAGGAAACTTCTGCAACAACGTCAACATTTTAGAGCCACTAAACCCTCGAGGCGTCGTAACTCACGCAACGACGTAGATATAAAGCAGTCAGCCAAATTATTCTTCCGAAAATCGGACTCCTTTCGTAATTTTTTCGATTTTTTTCGACGTTTCGTGACAGGCAATTACGTCTCTCACTTCCCGCGATTTTGCAGAACACTTAAAATTGCTTTCTCTTCGCAACGTGTTTCAGCGCTTACAGCAAATATTCTTACTCCGTCTCAGACGTAATCGCGTCGCTTATCGTCGTTCCCCGCAAAACCGAACTAATTAACTAACTAGTACCGTCAAACACATGAAGCACTAAGGAACTGGCATTTGAGAACAACCAACAGTAACTGAGAGCACAATTACTTTCCACGGAAGAGTGAAAAAATGAAGACATTAAAGAGGAAGGCAGAAAAATACTGACGTGTAAGCAAGCTGGTGTTGCCAATCCGAGAATCGCGGAGTTGTCGATGCAACATGTTGGCGAGAAATGCTGTTGAGTATTCCAACGCATCATTCGAGAACAAGATCTGTGTTTCACGTTACGTACCGGCTCATGTAAGCAGCACTTGATACCTGAGCGAGGGCAACTGCTGGTTGTCAAAATTCTCGGAAGCGTTATGGATTCTTTCCGGTTCTCGAGGCCATAGCTCTCTACTTTACCATGACGACAGCCAACGCTTACGGGAGAACATACGGTTTTCTCGAATAACCGACTACTATGAGAAGTCTAATGCGTTACTGCAGAATGAAATGACGCTTATCGTAGTCCCTAGCCCGCGGATAAAATTGTATTCAGGGTAAAGGATTTAACGTTTTCACTTCAAGTAACTGTCAACTCTTAAAATATCTATAAATGTCTCTTCATCTAATTGAATAGAGAGTGGGAGCTCATGAAACAATCACGAAGAGACAAGCGTTAATTGTACTGCATAACAGTGTATGGTGTTAGTAAAAGAATTGTCACCTTGAAACAATGAAGTTACGTAATTAATTTTTGTTGGTCTGGCACTATTTGGATCATAGCAAGCAACATACCCGCAATTTGCTATCTCTATGGGTTCGTATCATCAATGAGTGGCTTCGGCTGGATGTGGAATACCTGAAAACAACATCGTGACACTCTTCCTCGCTTAACTGATGCCGTTATCAAAGCTTCGGCGGTGTTACACGGTGTTAGTGTGACGTCCCTTAGAGGTCAATATTCTGACCGGTGTGCTTACAATCCGGAGAAATGGGCTACATGCTGCCTGCTGAGAACGAAACGGATAGAAGGAAACAGAACTATCCGTCACCGAAACTGCACTCTATACGACATTAGTTTAGCACATCCACAAGCCCTCCCTTTGCAGAAAGTCGGCACCGCGATATACCAACTGAGAGCATTACGGCAGTCGACTACCGTAGAGATAGGACTGGGATTTTCGCTGGCACTGACACCGTGACTGCGGCTCAGGTTATCATTGAGCTCTTCCACCCGACTTTTCCTGCAGTACGTCACCTCACAACAAACTTCCGGGCGACAGGTGGCGTTTCTCACATAATCTGCCCCGCTCCCAGGCACCTTTCCATGTTATTTCTGCGGCCCACGACAGATCACACAACACTTCGGATCAATCTCCGCATCAAGAATTCATTACGCAAACGTCGAAAGGAATTATATGGTTGAGTAAGCCACTCGCGCAGCGCAGCGCACGCAAACAAACTCCGACCTGGCTACCAGACAGACCGTCATTATTTCTCAGCTCTCTCCGCACTACGTCACGCAGATCAGGGCACGTGCTAATGTGACCGGTATCTGGCTCGTATCTTCGGCCATGTTATTGGCTGAGAGCATCCACATGACACATCTTGTAGGAACTTAACTGAAATAAAGAAGAGAAATGGAAAGCTTCTCAGTTCCATATCTGCTATTTGTCACGAGATTTTTGAAAAATATATCTTTCTGTACATAAAATCATTTGTCGACAAAAAATTGAGATGGTATTCTCAAGCCACAGAAATATGTAGCCCTCGTCACTGAAAAAAAGAGAGACAAATTAGAAAATAATTTATTAAAAACGTTTTAAGTCCCTTACCAGCAAACTCACACGACCTAAGTGCCAATATGCATGTTTTTGTTTCGTTTGCCCTTCATACATTAGCATTACGTTTTATTTGTGATAGTTCAAGTAAACAAATGCAGTAGTAATGGTTCAGTTAATGTAACTTTACTAAATAAAATCAATCTCATTTATTCCATTTTTTTTACACGAGTGTAACAAAATTATAATCCAGAAAAAATCTTGCGGTACTAGCCTATGTTCCTTACACAAGTTCATCCTTGGCAACAGCAGTTGCGAAGTTTACAGTAAAACCCTCTGTGCTGACATTTTTCCACATTTTCGTTTCAGATAAATAATGTTTTAATAGCCATTTGAGATGGATGAGTATGAGAAACGATCATGCTCCAATTGGAGAGCCTCTATCGTTCTCTCTCCCTGCCATGAAAATGTTTCAGCAGCATTTTTAAAATCAGTTGTAGGCGTTGGAATTACTTGGAATGGGTTCACAGGACTCAACAATCTTTGGTAAATCTTACTTATTTGTCTTCATTTCTCCTATAACTGCACGCAAGTCAAAAAACACTGCCCACTCACGATAAACTTTTGAGTTACCTCAAGCCATCTCTCAGGCTTAACGGAGGAGACCACAACGCGGAGCGCTTGGAACTCCACTGGATATCACTGGCTGACAGTCTACTAACGAATATTTGCAACATTTTCTCCTCAGTTTGACTCTTTTGTATCAAATGTGGAGACAAGTAACAGTCCTGACAACGTAATAGCACTGAAAACGCGTTTTGTGGGAAAAATGGCACTTACAACGTTTTCCATTTCCACTCTTCAAGTGTTGATTTCGAGCGTGTTTGACGCCAACATCAGCAAAGCAATATATACGGATCACCGATATTGACCAGACAGCAGGAACTGGTATAGCCATGAAACAATTCTGTGAGCACCGACTGAAACATACAGTGAGGTAATGAAAGTCATGCAATACCTCTTAATATCGTGCCGGACGGGCCTCCTATTGGCCGACGTAGTGCAGCCACTCGACGCGACATGGAGCAACAAGTTGTTGGAAGTCCCCTGCAGAAATGTGGAGGCATGCTGCCTCTAAAGTCGTCCATAATTGCAAAAGTGTTACCGGTGCAGAATGTGCACCAACTGACCTCTCGCTTATGTCCCACAAATGTTCGATTCATGTCTGGTGATCTGGGTGGCCAAATTATTCGCTGTAAGTGTCCAGAAGATTCTTCAAACTAATCGCGAACAATTGTGGCCCAGTGAAATGGCGCATTGTCATCCAAAAAAAATTCGATCGTAGTTTGGGAACAAAAAGTCCATAAATGCATATGGTCCTTAAGTAGCCGAAAATAACCATTTTCAGCCAGTTATAAGTTCACTTGGACCAAAGGACCCAGTTCATTCCATCTAAACACAGCCCATAACACTATGGAGTCACCATTAGCTTGCACAGTGTCTTGTTGACAACTTGGGTTCACGGCTTCGTGGGGACTGCGCCACACTCCAACCATACCATCAGCTCTTACCAACTAAAGTCGGGGCTCGTCTGATCTGGCCATGGTTTTACAGTCGTCTACGGTCCAATCGATATGGTCACGAGTCCAGGACATGCGCAGCAGGCCGTGTCGTACTGTTAGCGAAGGTACTCGCGTCTGTCGTCTGCTGCCATATCCCATTAACGCCAATTTTGACGCACTACCCTAACGCATACGTTCGTCGTACGTTCCACGCTGAATGCTGTAGTTATTTCGCGCAGTGTTGCTTGACTGTTAGAACTGACAACTCTACGCAAAATCGTTGCTCTCTGTAGTTAAGTGAAGACTATCTGCCACTGCGTTGTCCGTGGTTAAAGGTAATTCCTGAATTTGATATTCTCGCCACACTCTTGACACTGTGAATCTCTGAATGTTGCATTCCGCATAGATTTCCGAAGTGTCTCTAGCACCAACTACATTCCGCGTTCTCTGTTTGTTAATTCTCGTCGTGCAGCCATAATCACGTCGGAAACCTTTTCACATGAATCACCTGAATACAAACGACAGTTACGCCAATGCACAGCCCTTTTATACCTTGTGTACGCGATACTAGCGCCATCTTTGTATGTGCACATCGCTGTACCACAGCTTTCGTCACCTCAGCGTAGTTCTTGGTATATTCTAGGTACCTAATTAATTGTTTTAAGACTGGTACTTTTAAGCGTGTACTCTGCTGCTGTTAAGCGTAGACGGCTTCTTTCCCGTTTCTTTCGTTAACACTATCGTCAATTCAGTCGCACACCAATGATAAACAGCCAGGAATGTTACACAAAATTCCAACGACGATTCACAATAACACAAAGCTTCGTTCATGCATTAACGCTTCATCCACACAGCGAAAGCCCACATTACGGTCAGTGGAAGACACACACATCCTCTTTTCCTGTTGCAGTCGCGATTGGAACGACTGGTAACGAGACTGTGTTTGAGCTCGAATCTCTCTAATTTTAACTTTACAGTGTCTTTGCGCCATATGTACGTACGAGGGAGAAATGTGTGTGTTGACTGTTCTAGGGACGCACGCTCACGGAATTTTAATTGTAAACCACACCGTGATGCACAACGCCTCTGTTGTAGCTGTTCTCCTTTGGATTTTCTCTACTTACTCTACCAATCCTACATGCCAAGGGTCCCGGATTGACAAGCAGTTGTGTGTAGGCCTACCGAGCGCTTTGTAAGCTGCTTCCTTTGTGGGTGAAGTACACTTCTTGAGAATTCTGCTAACGAATTTCAGCTTGGCAACTGCCTTTCCCACTATAAGTTATAGGCAGCCCTTCCAATTTAAATAGGCTACTCCCATAGAAACCTACATTTCTCTGTTTGACAACGGGCCTTAGTGAACTGGGGATATCAAAATGCAATGTCGGCAAAATAAAACTTGCCAGGAAAATATTTATAAGACTGACGCAGAACTGACCCTCGCTAATGAACACGAGACACGTCCATCAAAGAAAATGCTGGAAATTTCGATGCACTAATCGGATGCTGTCGTATGTCTGCACATGCTCATCTTCCGCATGCTCGGTCAGGAGTATCTCACTGTGTCAGCGGGAGCATTATGCAAAGTACGACTCTGGAAAATTTGGAGAATTGTGTTCGCAAGAGTTCCAGACTGGAAGTGTTTCGTCAAAACCGCCAGCGAAGTCTGTAATACGAAACTTCGTGGTAAAAAATGGCGCGAAATGGGCTCTGTAGGAAATAATAACCGTTATCGTCCGAGACGAGTCTAGCACCAGAAAACATTGCTCGAGTGATGTGAAGCCTAATTCATAGAGTCCAAAGGACCTCTCGCGCGTTGAGTTGTGACGAAGGTTTCTGTGTGAAGTGGAATCAGGACTTCTCGAACCTCAGTTTTTCAACTGTTCGGATGAGTCATGGTTCGGCCTGTCAGAGTATGTAAACTGACAGAACATGGCCCATTGTGGACAAGAAAATCCCTGTCAGCGCAATAATGGTCGTTACATTATCTCAAGATTGGTGATTTGTGCGCAATATCTGGTGTTCGCATCGTAGCACGACTGTTTCACCGAACTGTTTATGTTACCGGGTATGTTCAGAAACTGTTTAATCTATATGAGGACCAACTCACAGAAGATGAATCACTGTACGGATATTTTCAGTAAGATGGAGCGACAGTACACGCCACCTTGACAACCCCGTCAGGAGTGCATGACGTGTTTGGTGAGAGGATGAATGCAATCTCTTGGCCACCTCCATCGCCCTAATCTCTGCCCCAATAGTTTTAATCTATGGTGCAAATTGAAGGATCAGGCATACTCAAATACTCCTCTGACACTAACAGCTCTAGCAGAGCAATGAAAAGGCTATTTAATAACTGTAGCTCTATTTCGCCCGCCACGAATTTACATGGTGTATCAAACGGATCATTCGATTTGGCACGTCTATATTTCTGAAACTAATAGGCATATACAATGAATTTTGTTTTATGATGAACGGGAAACTCATTTTTTTGTCATATCTCTTCATAGGTGTTCAATATGCACCCCTTGAGATGCACGGCATGTGTCAATGCGGTATCCACATTGTTCCCACACTGCAGCGAGCAATTCTTGAGTTACAGTTTCCACAGCTGCTGTTATGCGATGTCTCGGTTCATTCATTCTTGTCGGTAACAGAGGCACATAAACAGTGTCTTATAAATCCCCACAAGAAATAATTACATACAGTCGGGTCCGGTGACCTTGGAGGTCAGTACTATAAGGCTGAATCATTTGGTCTTTTGATTTAAAAATTCCCGCACTTCCAGATGCCCCACAACCTGTTGGTAAATGAAGTCGTTCCGATCAGTCTCCAACTGTTGGAAAAGATAGTTCTCAAGCATATGGAAATATGTGCCTCCTGTAACAGTGTTGTCGGCAAAGAAAAATGGACCATACACCTTTTCCCGTGAAACTGTACAGAACGTATTAAAATTTGGAGAAAGCCTATCATGTTATAAAACACGATGTCGTTGTTCCGTACCCCGTATTACCCCATATTTTCACATTATGACTGTTCACCTTTCCATTTAAATGAAATGTTGGTTCGCCACCAAAGACTAAGCGTGGAAAAAACTGTCATTCTCCATCTTGCCAAAAATGAAATTACCGAACTCCACACGTTGTCACCTTCACAAAGAGCTTGCAGGAGCTGAATTTTGTATGGTATCATGTGTAAACATCGACGCAACACATGCCAGACGGACATCGGGAGGCATGTCGGGCTGTCAAGTTGCATGGCGAACAGATTTCTGCAGACCCCTTGTGAAACGACGGCGGATGCGTTCGACATCCGTGTCGGACACTCCGGGACGGCCCGGCGTTTTGCCTTTACACGAACAACCTGTTTCTCCGAATTGTTCATGCCATCGTCTAATGCTCTGTGCAGCAGGAGAATCCACACTACACCTAGTGCGAAAGTAACTCTGAACAGTTATTACTGACCCGCCATGCGCTAACATAAAACGCAAAACGCTTTCTGTTGTCCTGACACCATTTTCACTAGAACTGAAGAGGGTGCACACTGCCGCTACATAGCGGGAACCATGTAAAACTCATGAGTTTGCTCTTTCCAACAGTACGTTGTTCATGAACATCTCGCAAATAACGTAATAGTTATGATTTTTTTAAATCGGATGATTATTTTTGATAAACCCTGTATTATGTCGCCAAATATAGGAGGATTAAACTCCTGAAAAATACCTTTGAAACTGCCTCAAGGAGCAAGCAGTCTGATGACGCAGGAGACGCACAACCCTTTGCGAAGACAATTTTGTTTAAGGCACTATACTGACTGGGGTAGCACTAACGGTTGTCTAATAATGACTGTATCACACTAAGCCTAAAAGAACTGTGTGAGGAACTTGCCTCCCGATTCGCAGCCAGCGGGCGCGAAATGTGAATTTCTCCTGTCCGCGCCAGAGCTGTTCTTCGGCAAGTGCGCTATATTGCGAGAGATCGTTACTCGGTCCTGTTACAGCCGCATAAAACTGCCACTTAACTAGCACTAGGCCCCGAGCTGAGGCGCTGCGCCGCAACTTACGTGGACTTTTCAGCAGCTTTTGTTTACGAGACACATCGTTCCCGATCGGTAGCGCGTAGGAATGCCTTCTTATTTAGTCACGACCGTCTGTGGGCATTTACACGCAGTGTTTCCCATAATAAGCAAGTACTAATAGAAACTTTGTGCAATACAGCTGTAACAGTTTTGAAAATTTAAGCAATAACCCTTGCGTAATTCATTTAAAATGCATACTCGTACAAAGGATCTTCGAAAAGTTTCGCAATACGACACGTGTTCAAGACGGAACAGAAACCCTGGAAATTCGCTTGTTGTGTTACTCCTATTCGTGCAATTTATTCGTTGTTGAATTAGTAAACATGTCCGGAAAGTATTCGTAAATCGTTTACCATATCACATATGTCGTCTCTTCTCAGGTGCCATGAAGGCTACTATCGGCTATTTATTTTGTATAAATATGGATCAGACAATTTGTATTCAAATTTCGTTATAAGAAGTAACTGAAGTGCCATAAAGTTTTAGAAATATTGTTCCTGGTTAGTGTGCTACAGTAAGACAAGGGTTTACGAATGGTGAAAGCATATCGAAGGGTGCCGGGAAGACAGATTTTTAAGATTGGGAGCGCCCCGGACGCCTCGGTCCATCACCAACCTATGAAATTGCGGAAAATGTCAAACAGAAAATTACGAAACATCGCCGAATCACTATTAGAGAAGTTGCTACGTTGGCATATCGCCAGGCTCATTACATGAAATCCTTCCGAATTTTTTGGGTATAGACAAAAAATTTATTGAACTAGTGTTATGACCTCTCCAATTGCTGAAAGGTTGTTCATTATACTCCATATGACCAGTTTCGACTTTTACTGAAGCCATTTTCTAGTGGCATCTAAAACTGACATTCTAAATACAATCGGAAGTGGTACATAAAAACATAACAAATTTTTAATACTTTACATAAAAGGGAAGTAGGAATTTCCACATGGGAAAATTATGTTTATGCAAATACAGTATAGTTACGAGAAGCAATTTACGAGGTGCTACGATGAAGCAATGTATAATTACGAAAGTAAAAGCGCTGTGGATTTAATAGTGATGTACCCAGTGATACGGAGAAACTAACAGCAACATCTGCTCCAAAACTACTGAACTGGAACAAAAACAGTGGCGAATACAAGTCGCTAAGAGGTCGCTAGGTGAAGTGGACGATATTGCAGAACTACTGAAACGTGGCTGAAAAGGTAATGAACATGGGTTTACGACGGATATACCATCAAAGTAAGATTCAAACAACTCAGTGTAAGTATTCCAGAGCATCAAGATAGAGAAACACTGTTGCCTTTGAGCTTAACGACACAGTACACAATCCTTCTTTGCCACAAGTTCGGAAAGAAGACGTCGCCCGGATGTGTGGAGAAATAATTCAAGCCGTTTTGCACCACGATGATGCATCTGCTTAAATATCGTTACTACTTCGTGAATTTTTGAACAAAAACAATGTCATAATGCTCCAGTTTCCACATTCGCTAGACACGGTCCCACGTGAGTATGTTCTCTAAAATAAAGGAAACTTCAAACTGTTGTCGTTTTACTAGCGTAGATAACATCAAAACGCATCGTTGAGACAGCTACGAGCAGTCCCAAAGACAAGTGTTACCAAGTGTTTCGAGGACTGGAAACGGAAATGGCATAAATATATAACATCTAAAGCAGACTATTTAGATGGGTGGTAACAATGTAGATTAATAAACAAATTCCTTTCATCATCATCTAAGACTGATTATGCCTTTCAGCGTTCAGTCTGGAGCATAGCCCCCTTATAAAATTCCTCCATGATCAGTGCTAACATTGGTGCCTCTTCTGATGTTAAACCTATTACTTCAAAATCATTCTTAACCGAATCCAGGTACCTTCTCCTTGGTCTGCCCCGACTCCTCCTACCCTCTACTGCTGAACCCATGAGTCTCTTGGGTAACCTTGCTTCTCCCATGCGTGTAACATGACCCCACCATCTAAGCCTGTTCGCCATGTCTGCTCATCTATAGAGTTCATTCCCAGTTTTTCTTTGATTTCCTCATTGTGGACACCCTCCTGCCATTGTTCCCATCTACTAGTACCTGCGATCATCCTCGCTATTTTCATATCCGTAACCTCTATCTTATTGATAAGGTAACCTGAATCCACCCAGCTTTCGCTCCCATACAGCAAAGTTGGTCGAAAGATTGAACGGTGCACAGATAACTTAGTCTTGGTACTGACTTCCTTCTTGCAGAAGAGAGTAGACCGTAGCTGAGCGCTCACTGCATTAGCTTTGCTACAAAAAAAAATGGTTCAAATGGCTCTGAGCACTATGGGACTTAACATCTATGGTCATCAGTCCCCTAGAACTTAGAACTACTTAAACCTAACTAACCTAAGGACAGCACACAACACCCAGTCATCACGAGGCAGAGAAAATCCCTGACCCCGGCGGGAATCGAACCCGGGATCCCGGGAGCTTTGCTACACCTCGCTTCCAGTTCTTTCACTATGTTGCCATCCTGTGAGAATATGCATCCTTGCCGGCCGGAGTGGGCGAGCGGTTCTAGGCGCTTCAGTCTGGAACCGAACGACCGCTACGGTCGCAGGTTCGAATCCTGCCTCGTGCATGGATGTGTGTGATGTCCTTAGGTTAGTTAGGTTTAAGTAGTTCTAAGTTCTAGGGGACTGATGACCTCCGATGTTAAGTCCCATAGTGCTCAGAGCCATTTGAATCATTTTTTTATGCATCCTAAGTACTTCAAACCGTCCACCTGTTCTGACTCTGTTCCTCCTATTTGGCACTCAATCCGTTTACATTTCTTTCCCACTGACATTACTTTTTCCAAAACAAAACATCCCGTTATTTAATGAGCAAGTCTCGCGATATTCACATTTTTCCAGAATGAGTGCACAATGCACATGGCCTATTTTCACGGTTCTAAGTAACTCCCCAAAACCACATGTTCAAATATCCTCTGGCAGCGCGCACATTCACCGCTCCGCCGTTTCAGAAGCTCTTAGTTATTAGGCAATTACCGTTCTTTCATCCTTTCCCTCTAACAAATTGTATGGCAGAAATGTTCATTAAGCTTGTTGCTTACGTTACTGCATCTCTTGCTGATTAATGATCAACAGCTACAGCTACAGTGATTTAAGTAGTTCGTGTGCTTGGTGTCGTTACAGTTCCGGATAGACCGTGGGGGACACGGAACCTGTCTGAATCTTTCCTGGTACCCTTGTAATACATACGAGACAACCTGATGACACACACACACACACACACACACACACACACACACACACACACACACAGTCTCAGTCTCTCTCTCTCTCTCTCTCTCTCTCTCTCTCTCTCTCTCTGCGCACTGAATATAACACACCAGCTGGTTGAAAACTCAGCCACCTATGAACACTAGAAGACTTCCGACGAAGATCCCAATACATTTATCGAAGCGTCGAATTTGTGTACCTAGAAGCATAGTACAGCTATGGGAGGTAACAGGATATACAGTTTTTGTTGCACAATGAGGTAGTTCCCACCTTTAGATGAAAAGTACGACTAAAATACAAGAGACAGGCAAGTTGTCTGGTTTTAAAGACAGCAAAAGAATGCTTGAAAAATATTTGTAGCCTCATAAAGGAAATGGTAGCCGACGTGTGAACGATTACGTACCTGTAGGCTGTATGTAAGGCCAGATCCGTATATACTAAGGAAAACGGCAGGCACAGAGAGCGGTTAACCGCAGATATGTTTGACCTTCCCCACTAAGACATCCCAGGGACGTATTGCAAACGCTGGTTGGTCGATCGCTATGAGCTTTCTACGACACGCTCATTTCATTTCCATATTTTTTAGTTCCTATGACATTTCATTCACAGCCCTGGCCGAATTACCTACCGAAATATTAACAATCACCTTTATGAACATATTCCTGTATCTCTCTCCCTCCCACTACTTCTCTAACGTTTGCACCTAATGCGGTTTCAGCACTAAAACTGGCCCAGAACGGACAGATCCTGTTTTAACTGACAACGCTTTTGAGCAGACAAAAGTACTACCTAAGAACAAAAATCGATATAGTGATTTTTGCTTTGTACCGAACTTCGACTGAACATTCTCATGAGTGTTCTGCAACTTCTTATCAAGTCAGAGCTCGGAAATTTCGCGTGGACCGACTTCACGCTTAAGCCATCGCCACTGTAGGTCACGTAAAAATATGAATTCAAAGATTGCTCTGTACATAGCAGTACTTTACCATGCGTGGTCCTATCAGGACTGACTCAGCCACAGGAGTAGCCACGATATAAATGTGGATTCCGAACCATGACGAAGGTCCGCATTTTTCACATTAACAAACAATGCCAGATGTGAAAAGTAAGAGATAAACCTCTTAGGACGCACAGGGGATCGAATTCGGGGTCCACAGATCCGTAGTATGGCATTTAATCACTTTACTTAGTTCTTCGTGTTTTTTTTATTTTTTTGTATTTGCTTTTTCTTGCAATCTAATAATATTAACACTTCGTGTAAACAAATGTAAAGGCATCTCGTCTTGGAAAACTAATGAATGTCGTCGTTTAGGGAAACAAAAATTACACTTCCGGTAGACAAAACCGAGCGAGGTGGCGCAGTGGTTAGCACACTGGACTCGCATTCGGAAGGACGACGGTTCAATCCCGTCTCCCGCCTTCCTGATTTAGGTTTTCCGTGATTTCCCTAAATCGTTTCAGGCAAATGCCGGGATGGTTCGTTTGAAAGGGCACGGCCGATTTCCTTCCCAATCCTTTCCTAACCCGAGCTTGCGCTCCGTCTCTAATGACCTCGTTGTCGACGGGACGTTAAACACTAACCACCACCACCACCGGTAGACAAAAAGAAAGACAGCTCTCCGTGAGAGAAAAAAGACACAAAGTCGTCTTTAAAATACATAAAGCGCAAAGACTCTCCATGAGAATCAGGAAATCTTTTTTCATAAAAAATAGGACTCCACACTAAGAACGGTAAGTTTACTTTACCGAGAGATTTCTAGCAAATTGCAGAAAAATTCTTTGTATTTCTTTTGCAACTCGGTTTTTAATAAAAAGTGTAGGCGAATTGTACAGTCTCCAATGACTATTTGGCAGCAGACCCCGTGGAGTCCCTCTTAAGGGCTAACGATACAAACACGAGAAGAGTGCACTGAGGATAGTTTACTGTGTACGAGGCACTACATCCAACGCTGTCAACTTGTCTGAAGGTGAGGCCGCAGGTATCAAGAAGCAAAGCGAGAAGCACGAAAGCTTCGTCAATTAGAGCCCGCCGTCCTCCAAACCTTCTGTGCGATTTATGTGGACGCTCGTTTTATGAAAGGATTGGTTTGCTCAGTGATTGGAAAATCATCCATAAATTGAGTTGAATTGCTGATTCCATGCAGGAAGACGTTATGCACACTCTGAATAGAGTCGCAGCCGACGACGACGGCACAGTGAGCCACGTATCACACACATCTATTAGGGTTTGCAGTCGCCGGATGGAAGTGCGAATTCTGTCTTAAAATTTTCTAGTGAAGTTGTTGAAGGGTCTCTTCGGGTGAGGTGAGTCAATCTTTAACGCAGCCACGGTCACGATTTGTTAGGTCAGCGCCCATCAAGCGGCTTTCTAGAGTGTCTTGGAGGGCACACTTTACGCAATACTGGACCAGCACCATTTATATTCGAAATAGTTTGTCTCGCTTCACCAGTATGTCGTTGACAACGCTACACCACTGCGACGTTGGTAACCCACTGTGCCAGAGCAACACACACTGTAGATAGATTCGCAATATACGTGAATCAGTCAACGATTCCGTTCTGGAAATTCGATTACGATATTATCTCAACTTTAACACAGTCCACCAACCACAAATTTGTGTCCGAGTGGCGCTCAGCATGCATTACGCCCCAGCCCAAAGCGCCGCCGTTCTGCCGAGAAGAGGCAGGAAGAAGTGGCCTGAGAGGGCGGGGTCCAGACGCGGGCCATACACTACATTCATCTGCGCGTCCCAGTGATGGCGAGTGACGCGCGGCGCGACACCACATCGCGGCAGCTGGCAGCTTGGGCGAAGCTATCTTCTTTAAGCGCGAGCCGCCGTCTGCCAGCAAGCGGGTCGGAGTGGAGTGCCATGTCTTGGCGAGCGTCCGTCGTCGCCAAGACTGCCCCCCCCCCCCCACTTCCCAATCCTTTCCCACCCACACGCACGCACGCGCTCTCCAGATAAGGCTTGTAACACGTGTTCGGCCAGAGTAAACGCCACGTCGAGCAGCGGCCAACAGACCCACGGAGAAGACTGTCCCGATTCACACCGAACAATAGAAAGCCATTCAACTGGTTGTACTTCACTCATGTGTCCGTCCCCTGAACTATGTTATGATTCAGTTACAGCGTGAATCATCATTGCGTCTCAAATTAAGAGAAACTTCTGTAGACACGCAATTTTAAATGACCACTTTATTTCATAATACGAGTATCTTATTTCGCTTTTTTTGTTTTACATATTTTACACTAAAACTGTAGTTCACATTCGTTTAGAGCAGTGGTTCCCAACCCTTCTTAGGCCATTACCTCTGACTGCGATCAGATAGTATCTAGTACCCTCACTTTCCCCTCCCCCATCATCGTCAGTGCGTAAACAAATATCTGAACACTTTCATTTTTAAAATGCTGAAAAATTAAATATTTAGTTTTTGTAGATGTTCCACTAAAACACCAATTAGTACTGCTGATTTCTAACAACCTATTTGTATAGAATGATGAAGCGATTCTCAGCCACGTCGCGAATGCTATCTATAGCTCCTTCTCAGGAAAGAAAGCTAACTACCCACACTGGAGGGTAGAAATCTGTTACGAAACATGATTCCTCTGCGCCACTCCTCTCCCTAGCGACCTTCTTCATCTTCACCCTGCACCTCCATTTAAAATCAACCTAATTAAAACGCGAATGCTGTAATTAGGTTACTGCGAAGTAAATAATGAAGAGTTTGCGGGAACGACTTATAGCTACGAGAAGACATTCCCACACATTATATAAGCACATACGATGTATCACATACACATGGCACAATGAAGAGATGATGATGATGATAGAATCGTTTCACAGCACTTGGCATCGGGCGTTAATATCAGTATTTGAAAAAATGTAATTATAATTTATGCAATCTATATTACGATCTTATTAAATAGTGACAGCAGTAATGATGTCTGTCAAATAATTTAGTTTCGCGAGCGGAATGGGGGGGGGAGGGGGGAGGGAGAGGGGGAGGGAGGGAGGGAGGGAGGGAGGGAGGGAGAGAGAGAGAGAGAGAGCTCTTTGGCAAGCAACAGTCACTGCGAAAGGGTTCCCCTCCTTCCCCGCGCAATCCTTGTTAAACTGCTGGCATGTACAAGGGGGTAGTCAAATGAAAACAAGAGAGATGAAAAAAAGTAGGTAAACTTATTACTACTTCAAAAGTAATCGCCGTAACTTAACACATTTTCTCCACTGTGAGACAGGATGGCCAACAACTTCTGCATGGAAAAATGTTTACTGTTGCCAATGGAATAGGCATCCCCCATACAGTCCCCATTTCCCCGTACCCGGTTTCCATAGTTATCGAGCCCTGAAGAAAGACATTCGTGATTGTCGATTCGCTTCAGACGAAGAGATGCGACCAGTATCTTCGCTTTGTTTACGTAAAACATCAGGGTGTGATGGTGTACAAATAATAATAATAATAATAATAATAATAATAATAATAATATCGATTATTATGCTACTGATGTGCTGTCAATTAGAAACAACATTCGGTACTATGCATACAGTATAATTACATACTTGTGTGGTGTAACGGCTCGCTTAATTTCATTTCTATTTTGGAGGATGATTTTGGTGTTTTAGAAACTTTGTTGCTTTAGTCACGATCCTTTCAATATTTATTAGGTACGAAGCATTTGGGTAACATGCTGCAATCACCACAAGCCCATATGTTAATAACACACTATGTGATCAAAAGTATTCGGACACCTGGCTGAAAATGACTTACAAGTTCGTGGTTCCCTCCATCGATAATTCTGGAAGTCAATATGGTGTTGGCCCAACTTTAGCCTTCATGACAGCTTCCACTCTAGCAGGCATACATTCAATCAGGTGCTGGAAGGTTTCTTGGGGAATAGCAGCGCATTCTTCACGGAGTGCTGCACAGAGGAGAGGTATCGATGTCGGTCGGTCAGGTCTGGCACAAAGTCGGCTTTCCAAAACATCCCAAAGGACTCAGGTCAGGACTCTGTGCAGGTCAGTCCACTACAGGGATGTTACTGTCGTGTAACCACCCCGCCACAGGCCGAGCATTATGAACAAGTGCTCGATCGTGTTGCAAGATGCAATCGTCAGCCCCAAATTGGTCTTCAACAGTTGGAAGCAAGAAGGTGTGTAACATCAATGTAGACCTGTGCTGTGGTAGTGCCACGCAAAACAACAAGGGGTCCACGAAAAACACGACCACACTGTAACACCACCGCCTCCGAATTTTACAATTGGCACTACACACGCTGGCAGTTGACGTTCACTGGGCATTCGCCATACCCACACCCTGCCGTTGGATCGCCATATTGTGTACCGTGATTCGTCACTCCACGAAATATTTTTCTACTGTTCAATCGTTCAGTGTTTACGCTCCTTACACCAAGCGAGGCGTCCTTTGACATTTACCGGCGTGATGGGTGGTTTATGAGCAGCCGCTCGACCATGAAATCAAAGTTTTCTCACCTCCCGCCTAACTGTCATAGTACTTGTCGGGGATCCTGATGCGGTTTGGAATTCCTGTGTGATGGTCTGGATAGATGTCTGCCTATTACACATTATGACCCTCTTCAATTGCCGGCAGTTTGCCAGACAACAGACGAGGGCGGCCTGTACGCTAATGTGCTGTACATGTCCCTTCACGTTTACAGTTAACTATCACATCGGGAACAGCGGACCTAGGAATGTTTAGGAGTGTGAAAATCTCGCATACATACGTATGACAGATGTGACTCCCAATCACCTGACCTCGCTCGAAGTCCGTGAGTTCCGCGGAGCGCCCCATTCTGCTCTCTCACGACGTCTAATGACTACTGATGTCGGTGATACGGAGTACCTGGCAGTAGGTGGCAGCACAATGCACCTAAAATGAAAAACGTGTGTTTCTGGAGACGTGCGGATACTTTTGATCACATAATGTACCTCGGTTTGCACGACAGCACCTGCCACATGTGTGATGTTTTTGTTGTGTGCGCTTGTGTATTTCAGTATAAATATGTCTTTTGAGGTAAGTTCACGTGACGGAACTGGTTTTCCCTAATGCTCTATTTCTTAGAGACTGGGATACACATATGATGCAAGTCTTGTCACGTAACCGCATGGCTGTAAACGACGACGGCCCTGTTGCGCATGTAATCACAGGTGATGTGTTCTTCCGAAACCCATCGTGCCGAAATAAACGTCGTTATTAAACTTCATTCGAGCAGTGAAGTTTGTTTATAAAATCCGTAAGGCAGCCGCAGCTCTCGTCCAGATACCTACAACCTGGATAATTTTAAGCATAAATAATAAAGTACATTCAGTTCGTTAGACGACGATGTGACCAGCAGCTACGTAACAAACGAGATTTTTTTTATTTTTGATTATTTATTTGTAACATATTCCATTACAATATTGTAACACTACATGTATGTATTGTATATGTGGAGTATAGTGTAATGTTTGTGCTGTATGATGATGGTTATTATTATTATTATTATTATTTATTTGCGAATGAGCCCATTATTACTACGCGAAGTACTTAGTGGCGTGTACTTGCCTTTCTTTGTGCCCATAGTTCTTTCATTCTTTTGCTGTGGGCTTCTTTTCTTTCTTGAGATCACGTTGTTCCAGTCTTCTTTGGTTTCTTCTCTTGGGTATCCTCTGGTGTAATTTCTGCTGGTTTCAGATCTGTTTTGATTTCGCCAATCGTTTCCACTGGGTCTGTTTTAGATTTACTCCTGTTTTCATAGAATTCAACTATTTGCTTTGCCAAGTCTGTCCGGATTTATTCTTTAGATGTGTCCATAGAATTTTAATCTGCGTTTTCTAATGTCACTGTGAATATTAGAGTACTGTTTGATTTCCTGTTTGCCTCTGAGCCGATATTGTTCATCTACAAATTTTGAGCCTAAAACTTTTCTTATGATCTTCCGTTCCTTTTTCTGGATGTTTCCTATGTCTGTTTTCCTGTTTAAAATCAGTGTCTCTGATTCATATAGGCATTCTGGTTTTATGACGGTATTGTAATGTCGCAGTTTTATGTGCTTGGAGACTTTTTTATTGCAGATATTTTGAGTGAGTCGATAAGCAGTGTCCATCTTTTGGCTTTCGTTTCTATTCCAGTTTTCCTGAATCGTTTCACGGAGATATTTAAATTGTGGGACTCGTTTATTCTGCCATATTTTGTCTCCATAAATTTTGGTGCTTGTTTGTTGCAAGTCGTATATTCTGTCTTTTCAAAAGACACTTGCAGGCCGACTTTCTCCGCAGTTTCTTTCAGGGGTACAATCTGGTTTTTGGCTGTTGAAACATCGCGAGTTAAGATGGCTAGATCGTCTGCAAATGCTAAAATATCTACTGTTAATTTTCCTCTTCTGAGAGCAATTGGTTGGTCAATTTTGAGGACTGATTTCAATTTGCATCATTCTTGTATCACCTTTCCAATGACGCAGTTGAACAGTAGTGAAGAGAGTCCGTCTCCTTGTCTTGCTCCTGTTTTGATCAGAAAAGGTTCAGAGATTTACCCCCATAAATCTGACTTTAGATTTTGTGTCTATCAATGTCTGTTGTATGATTGTAAGTGTTTTCAGATCTAAATCCTGTTCTTTTAATATTTGGAATAATGATTGAAGATCAACCGAATCGTAGGTTTTTTAAAAAGTCAACAAATGCACAACCTACATCTTTGCCACTTATTGTGTTGAAATGAAATCTTATGGGACTTAACTGCTAACGTCATCAGTCCCTAAGCTTACACACTACTTAACCTAAATTATCGTAAGGACAAAAACACACACCCATGCCCGAGGGAGGACTCCAACCTCCGCCGGGACCAGCCGCACAGTCCACACAAATCGCACAGAAGGTTTGGAGGAGGGCGGGCTCTAATTGACGAAGCTTTCGTGCTTCTCGCTTTGCTTCTTGATACTTGAGGCTTCTCCTTCAGACAAGTTGACAGCGGTGGCTGTAGTGCCTTTTACACAGTAAACGATCCTCTAAGAGGGACCCCACGAGGTCTGCTGCCAATAGCCATTGGAGACTGTACAATTCAGCTACACTTTTTATTAAAAACCAAGTTGCAAAAGAAATACAAAGAGCTTTTCTGCAAGTTTCTAGAAATCTCTCGGTAAAGTATGAAAAAAGATCCTGATTCTCATGGAGAGTCTTTGTGCTTTATGTATTTTAAAGATTACTTGCTTTCTTCTTTTTTCTCTCAGGGAGAGTTGTCTTTCGTTTTGTCTACCGGAAGTGTAATTTGTGTTTCCCTACACGACGACATTCATTAGTTTTCCAAGACGAGATGCCTTTACATTTGTTTACACGAAGTGTTAATATTATTAGTTTACAAGAAAAAGCAAAAAAAAAATAAAAAATAAATAAAAAATACACGAAAACTAAAGTGAATAAATGCCACACTACGGATCTGCAGACCCCGAATTCGATCCCCTGTCCGTCGTAAGAGTTTAATTTGTTACTTTTTACATCTTGCAATGTTTGTTAATGTGAAAAATGCGGAGCTTCGTCATGGTTCGGGATCCAAATCGTGGCTACTCCTGTGGCTGAGTCAGTCCTAATAGGACCACGCATGGTAAAGTATTGCTATGTTCAGAGCAATCTTTGAATTCATATTTTTACGTGACCTACAGACTGTGGCGCCTTAGGCCGCTCGGCTAATCCCGCGCGGCTTTGCCACTTTTTCTCTGATGTCTTAAGATTAGTTTTAAGTTCAGAATTTTCTCTGGACATGAACGGCCTGATCTGAATTCTGCCTGATGTTCTCCAATTTTTGGTTCTAGTTGTTGTTGTGCTCTATCGAGAAGGCACTGGGATAGAATTTTGTAAGTTACTGATGTCAATGAGATTCCCCTATAGTTGTTTATTATTATAGAAGAGAGAGGGTGAAACCCGGTATCGGCGCGTAGCCTACTCCTCGCGAATAGCATCCAGGGGGCCGCCAAGCCTAACGTCCCCATCCGACGGAGGGATCACCATAAACAGTGTCACATGCCCTCACTTCATGAGACACTGCGGACAAGTTTGGTATTTAAACTGCGACATTAGTGCGAAGTCTGGTTATCAGAACTTCACCCCACCACCTCTCCTCGCCCTGCCGGCAGTGAGTCCCCCCCCCCCCCACCCCACCCTTCCAACCACCAGGATTCGAACCAGCTTATCGCTGGGTCGAGAGACACCGCACAAGCGTGCGTTAAAAGTGACGGAGGCGGGCGTTATAACTATTGTAATAAGAATGCATTAGACGTACCGAGCGGGAAATACAAGTATGTATGTTTACGATAGGCTGCGGCCAGCCGGTGCATATAGCTCGCTGACAGGTTAATGTGTCGCCTGGGAGAGGGGAGGAGAGGACTGCGAATCGCGCCGCTCCACGCGGCACGCACCGCCGGCCTTGGATTCCTCGCGGCCCGCATTTGCATAATTCGATTGTGCCGACCTCACTGGCGGGGGAGGGAGAGGGGTAGGGGGACGGGCGGCAGAGGGAGGATAGGGTAGGCACAGCCAGCACTGCCGGACACGCTGTAAGTGCTGCGTAAAACCTTTACGGCGGCAGCGTGGCGCAACCGCGCTGCGACGTGACGTGACGTGACGTGACGCGACGCGGCGCTATCTACTCCCTGCAGGTGCTACCTCACAGGCACGGGTGCGTGCAAGATACCGAATGACTGATACAAGTATTATTGTTGAGCAGGTAACAAGCGTTAACCTCAACTTGCCAGACTGAGCAATAACAGATGATTCGCCGTAGTGTGTGTGTGTGTGTGTGTGTGTGTGCGTGCGTGCGTGCGTGCGTGCGTGCGCTCTAGCTTGAGAGAGACGACGGTGGACCAGGCCCATGTCCACGCGGCGGGTTAAAGACTGTGGCTGGTGCCCCGGCCAGTCTGTGAGTGGTTTTCAGGCGGTTTCCCACGCTCCTTTAGCCAAATGCTACGCTTGTCCCCGAAAATACAATCAGCACACCGACCATGCATTCGAACGTTGAGCGTGTCTGAGTTTCTGACGTCATATTGTGGAAAAAGCACGTTGGAATCTTTCCGAAAGTGCAAGGCGATACCTACCCACGACAGATATTCTGAACGTGCGTTTGAACATTGGTCAATCAGATGGGAAAACGCGACACACGCACACACTCTCTCTCTCTCTCTCTCTCTCTCTCTCTCTCTCTCTAGTCTGGAGTAGCTACACGTCTTATTGGCTTTCATTTGAAGCTCATGTGTATCCCTGCCGTTTCTAAGCGTCAGCAAACTGATTCTCGAAAAGCCGTCGTTAACTGTGTGATTTGTTGTAATAAAATGACGCGAAAAGTCATACTAATGCTTACTTCACTTGCGTATTATCGAAGTGTGCCATTTCACGGCAATGGCAAATTGGGGATCTATAAGAAATGGATGTTCTGGATATAGCTTGTGATACTTAAATGTCAGTTAATAACTCATCCACGATTAAAGTTTTCAGGAGCGGTAAGACGCAATATTTGGTCGTATACCCCTCTGGGTCGGTATAGCGCAACGGATTGAATCGAAGAATTGTAAAGTACCGGGTGATGGGTTGCTGGTTCGCGTCTCATTGGATACAATTTGTTTTTTTTTAAGCCTTCGCGTTTTCTAATAGGTTCTGATACTTTCTCACTAATTTGGTAAAATCATGTTCCATAATATTTGATGTTATGCAAATGCAAGTGCGCCTTTCTCAGGAGTGAGTGATCAGTTGGCTTAATTTATAAGAGAGAGTGTACTACTTGCAATAAGATATTTTGCACTTTCTTGCTACAAGTTTTGTATTTCAAGTGTGTTAAAGATTCTGCTACTGTCTAGGAACTGTGATTAAGTAAGAATGACCTTCAGATTTACTAAAAAGGTGAGAATAATTTTTATTTTATGAGGAGGACTATCGTAAATCTCTATCGCACTATTTGTAAAGCTGATGTCCTTATCGACTGCACATGATACTTGCCATTCTCCCTTATTACGTGTCCACAAATACTGAGGATTTTAGTTTACAGATTGAACAATCTGACTAGCGCCTGGACAAGGCAGCCGAAGTTCGTTTCAACTGACCTAACGTAGAAATTTAACGCCCGTTCATTTCGTTAACACTGTGAGGTGCGAGCCAGACACAGCCGCTGCGATCGCGTTTACCACGTTGAGAACACGTGAAGTATGCCCAAGTCTCGTCGTTTCTGAGCGTTCAGCAGCGCGATGATCACGACACATTCACGTTGACGTTGGAAATCACAGTCCATCTGTCGATGGCTTTAGGCTAACTGACGGCTGCGGCGACAGGAAGGGTATCCAGCAGCGAAGTTTAAGTGTAGGCCGTGCTTAACAGTCTGCAGAAAGGTTAAAAATTGCAATATAAAATACACAGCTGAACCGCTCTTTTTACTGAAGACAATCTATTTCGGTTTAACATCAGACTGTCTTCGGGTCTCCTGCACCAAAAGGGGAGAACCACATGAAATGTGTGTATAGTTCTAATACATAAAATGGCCTACGTGTGATGTCTATACACCTAATGGTTATGTACTAGAACTGTGCACATGTTTTATCTGGTTTTCTCCTTTCGGTTCAAGATACCCCAAGATGGTCTAACGTTGGGCCGAAATCGGTTGTCTTCAATAAAAAGTGCAGCAGACCCACAGTGTATTTTATAATGCAATTTTTAACCTTGATGTAAATTTGCCCTATTTTGAGTAAAGAGGACCTCGTACTCGACGGGGTTATTGTGAAGATCTCACGCAGCCTGGTCCTCAACGGTGAAAGGGAGGTTATGACTGACCGCTCGTCAATATTAATCATCAAGGAACAAACAATGATAGTGCTGTTTATTAATTACGAACGCAAAATTCATATTGCAAACCTTCCACGCTACTAGGAAAACTTGTCTGTGTTGTTATTTATGTGGACTAAACGTGTTTCGCCTCCCCTAGCACAGTAAAAGGTAAATGTTTCCCTCTCTGATATTTCTTGAGAGAAAACACTTGTACCAAAAGTGTGACTTTCGGGGTCAGCCACGAAAATAAAGCGAGCAATAAAATGAAGCTTAAGAAGACACCGAAGCTCAAATTGTAACACGAGCGAGCGAGGTGAGAATTTTAACTTCTGATCATGCTAACAACGTCATCGTCCTCTGTCCGTATCAACAATCCGAACTACTTCCTGAGGATCCTTGACCTTTCTGTTCCGTTCCGTCCTACACCACTGACGGCCTGTGTGAATACTGTAATTTGAAATGCACTAGGGAATGTTTTGATGTTCCACTCAGCGTCGTTCGACCTGAAACATGCCCATAGTGCTCCAATAAAACTACTGTGCTTTGATGTGCACAGTGGCAAACCGTACCACTTCAGGTACACAAAGAAGTATGCGGTAAGTTTCCCAATGAACCGAATCACACGTATCGAAGACTAATTATTTCCGGGTTTATGCATGGTTTTGTTAGTCTCTATGTAAGGCCTAAATGACGACGATAATACACTCTATCACAATATAAGTTTCGTGCAATTATCTTACGTCTAATTTTACGGTCGTCAAGCCCTATATACCTGGATACAATCAAAGATACTGTGCGAGAAAGTAATGCTGGTGGGTGGGGGTTATGTTTGACTGGAGGGCGTGTACAATGAGGAGAATCTGGCATTCCGAGGGTAAACTCTTCCAAGACTAGTCCCAGCTTTCTGAAGGTGACCGCGATTTGTGGTCAACCACTGGAGTCCTTTCAGTATGTGTCTGGACCGAAAAGACAAATCCTTACGGAATCGTTCTGTTTATATATAACTTCTTTCCAGGTAGGGAAAGAAGAGGTGGTTTTTAATTACGATCAAAGTGAATACCCACATTTCTAGTCATCTCAGGGTTAACTTAGCAATAATGGAACTGATATTTCTGCGCTTAATTTTGCTTTTATTTTTAATTACTGCCACATCTTAATCCTAATCATTTGATGATCTCAATTTTTTTTCTGCAATGGCTTGGCTTACTGAAATCGAACGCTGCAGTGAACCCTCAGTTCCAAACCATTTCTCGTTCACCTCGTACGCGCGTGGCCCTCCTCCACGCATGCTGTCGCTGTCAGGATAAATGGCCCGCTCTTAAGCCCACTAGAGCGAAACGAAAGTTTAAGGTCCACATTACACGCCGACCGAGTGACAATGCCTCTTTAAGGTACAATATCTGGCATGCCACCTAGGAAATAGGCATTCCTGCTGTATTAACGGTATGTACGTCTACGGACTAATTCGCTCGCTTGCGATCGTTCGTCGCTGTTCATCGTCGTATAACGCGTGTCGCATGAACAGAGTAACGAGCGTGCCTGTCATGTTCTCGTAGTATTCTTTGCACACGTAAAACGAAAATCGGTCACGCGAACGTAGGTACCATATTAGTCCATCTACTAATTTTGAAGTGGCCCTCTAGATTTCGGTTGAAATTTGAAATCGACCTTCCTGCAGAAGGAAATCTCTCTTGGGACACATCGCAACTGTAAGTTTCATAATCATTTGATTCTCTGAGAAAGTACTGTTTAAACAGACGTGAAAGTCGAGTATGAACTGCTTCGAAGCCTCTGCCAACAAAATTGAAAACCTATCGCTGACGCAGTACCATTCACATGGCAAAAGCAGATAGAACTGCCAATGCCATGGTTCGGCAGCATATGCCAATTCGACACTTTCCAGTCGACTTGCGACACCGACTACTTGGATTAAGACGCTTTTTAACCAATGGCAGAGCATTTTAATACGCCTCTATTAAAGAACTCCCTCACGCCTATCCCCAGTTTTATACTGGGCAAAGCAGGAATTTACTCGTACGTCATGTTTTCTATCTCTCTGGAGACGAGGAGTGATAATCTAACTTGTAATCAATTTAATTACACACTGTAATAATATGGGAGCACTGAAAGTAGCCAACATACATGTATTTTGTTAAGTTGTTGAAATGTAAGATAGGCAGTTTCTGTGCCTGTATCTTTAACCAGACGATTAATACCGAAAAGATATTGCTAATGTGTATTATTTACGCACTTTTCGACATCGCCTTATATCAACCAGAGACTCCTTGTCATTAATCTTAAAGCAATTGCTAAGCGAGGGCGGTCACCGAGACTACAATCCTGTTAAAACTATTCACAATGTTCCACACTTAACGATACCGTTCGTTCTTTTGCCGGTGATGGATGATACGCGTGGAATTTTTTTCCCCCTTTGGTGTCTTATCATTCATTTCGAGTTCTCCTCCTCCACGCATGCTGTCGCTGTTAGGATAAATGGCCCGCTCTTAAGCCCACTAGAGCTGGGTGACAAGCAGTCTGTATTGCTATCGAGAGCATAACACTGCTTTTCGCCAACTTTAAAGTCTATTCCGTTGGCCTAAAATTTTTCAACACAAACCCTAAAATACTCTCCTACTGTGCAGACTAGGAGGGAGGCACATAAAAACAATGTTGTTTATTGCAGTGAGCAGTAATAGTTCTGTGGACTACCATAATTTTAAATCAGCATATTATGGACGGAAATCAGAAAATATTATTCATTCGGTCACAGAACTCTCGCGAGATTTGCAAGAACGACGGCAGGGGCGCGCAAGTTCGTATGTGCATAGCCAGTATAACCGACACGTGAAGGACGCTCCCAACTAAAGATCACTGTGTTTAACTACCGGACTTTTATCGTATATTGACCCCAACCAATGAAAACTTTACTTGTAGCTTTGGTTGAGAACTCCGCTAACGGCCGCGTTGTTACACCATGTTCGAATGTTTTCCTGCTAACACGCATAGCTTTCTCCGTTTTCCTGTACCAACAGTGAGGTTAATACCGAGTAATTAATACACCCCAACAAAAAATTAACCACTGTTCATTTCAGAAATTCCGCATACTCTACGAACCTTTGCGTCAATGCCAGCGGTCTATACCTGTTGCACCACATCGTCTAATCTCCTCAACTATAGCTGAGGCGCCAGGAACTGCCGAACTGCTGCAGATTTCTGTACCAGTGTTGAGCTGAATCATTTCCGGTTTCTACTTACTCAAAGACAACGGCGTAACTACATTCCTGAGTGTTCTACTGTTACGTTTCCTGAAGCGTTGGTGCTTCGGTAGTCTATAAAACAGTTCCACATCTTCACAACGCTTTCCAACAGTCCGTTTTATATTGTCGCAGAAGAAGCTGTGTAGCACCTTGGTGTAGTGGTTATGATACTAACCTGTTGCATGGAGGGTCGTGAGGTCAAAACGCACCTGGACTGTACAATTTTAATTTCTGTACTCGGTTCGAGTACATTCTGGAAGTATCCACAAATGTCAAGAATCTTTTGAACTGTAATGTTCTGTAGCTGTATATATATTGTATGTGTTCTGGCCGGATGCAGTTCGCTCCGCGCTGTTGTATGTGCAGGTGCTGAATAAACCTTCGTTAAGTGAAGGAGGATGATGATGACGATGGTTGTTGTTTTTACTTCAGTCCGATAACTGGTCTGACAAATCTCCATGCTTCTTTTCCTGTGAAATCCTCATCATCTCCCAATAACTGCTGCTATCTATATCCATGTGATTTTGCTTCCTGTATTCATCCTTTGGTCTCCTCCTACAATTTCTTATCGCCCACACTTACCTCCATTACCAAACCGACAGCTCCTTTATGCCTCGGGGTGTGTCGTATCAACCACTCTCTTCTTTTACTCAAACTGCGCAGTACATTTTTGTTTCTCATTATTTAGATTCAGTACCTCCTCACTCGTTACACGACCTACCCATATAATTTTCAACCCCTTTTATAGCGCACATTTCGAAAGCTTCCGGTTTTTTCTTGTCTGAAATGCTTATTAGTTCTATACGAGACTACACGCAGGACAAATATCTTCATAAAATTTTCTAACACACATTTGTATTGGAACAAATTATTCTTTTCCACAAATGCTTTTCGTGCTACAGTCAGTCTGCATTTTATATCTTCTTTATTAGGCCATTATCAGTTATTTGGTTGTCTAAACAGCGAAACTCATCTGCTACTTTTAGTGATCATTTCCTAATCTAATTTCTTCAGCATCAGCTGATTCAACTCTACTACATTCCACTACGCTTGTTTTACTTTTGTTTATGCTCAGTTTATAATCTTTTTTCAAGACACTATCCATTAATCCTACTGCTCCTGCATGTCCTTTGCCGTCTCCGACAATGTTATAGGGGGTCCGCGAAGTTTTTACTTCTTTTCTCTGAACTTCAATTCCTGCTACTGTTTTTTTCTCTTGTATCCTTTACCATTTTATGCACAGACTGAACAACACTGGCGGTAGGTTACAACCATATCTCATTTTCCTGTTAACCATTGCTCTCTTTTCGAGGCCTTCATCTACACTGGTCTGTTACCTGCATAAGTTGTAAATAACCTTTCCCTTCCTGCATTTTAACCATGTTATCTTTAGAATTTCAATGATTATTCCTTTCAACACACTCAAATGCTTTCTCTACATCCGTAATAAACAAAAAAAGGTAAATCGCTACCCTTGCTCCATTCTTTACCTTAAGGACAGAAACAACAGTGGCTCTCCACTCGCAGAGGAACACCATCGTCGAACTGAGACGCGACACTGGTTACAGTGACGTACGCGTCAGTTCATGGACACGGCGGTACCCACACCACGCATTTGCTAATTATCGCCGTTGAAGGACATCGACTCTGCGTCACGATGTGCGGAGAGCGTTTTCTGAAGTCTCACACGCGATACGGGAGTGCTCCGGACGTAAGAGTAGCACCAATTCCGAAGCAGAATATGTTGCCTAAGCTAGCTACCGCTAACGTAAAAAATTAATCGTGTTCTGTTTCTTTCCGACAATTCGAATTTAACATCAAAAGCTTGTAAACAAGAGGTCGTCGGACACGGAATATCCGTTTGTGAATTGCTCCTGTTCGTAATTCCCTAACACCGACAACAAGCAAAGTAATCATCCCTTGCAATTGTGTCGATATACAAAACGTTTACGGAAACCACATTCGCGTAACAGTGAAACCGGAGAGTTCTTTTCCCTTTTGCTTGTTGTAGTCCTCATCGGTTCATCAGACGTTAGCCAGCAACATGTCTGAGTCAGTAACCGCCAACCTCGTTTGCAAGCATGCAAGCATGCACGCGCACACACACACACACACACACACACACACACACACCTTAATTTCCCATGAGAACTAGTAATTTACGTTGAAGCAATATAAGCGTCAGTCGGTTTGTTTGGACTGATGAAGTTTGATCTCGTAAAACACTTCAGAGTATCTTCTTTATACTATCACTGTTGGTTTTAAAGCGTCACGCAAAAAGTCATTTTGTTCTGGGGAAGACACTGAGGAATGTGTGTATCTCGGCTCGAGAATCGCATGATCTAAACTACTGAGCTGGGACATTTACTTCGCCGAAGGCGACATAAATTAGATGTTAGCACACTGTCATCACGCTGGTCATCTGTAACAAAGCGCAGTGGAAGCAGGAAGAATCATCCAAGCTCGCGACGACGTGGCAGGTTACAGGAGATTAATACAAAAATTTCTGGGTACTGAGTATCTTGGAAGATTATATTTTTGACACCACTATGTCAGTACTCGAAGTCGAATATGTTAGTTCTGTATCAAATATCAGAACAGTGTTAACTGGAATTTTGTCTCAACGAAAACATCAAGAAAACCGTAAAAATCGATAAAAACGGTGCCATGTTAATTACTTTCCAATGAACAGCAAATGTCCACATACGCTGTTACCCACAAAAAAAAACTGACGCGAGTACTAGCGTAGTTGAACAATTTCCTAACTCAGCCTAAGTAGTTTCGGCAGTTCGTTATAAATTAGCGAATTATCATGAAACGGTTAAGTGGGACCCTCTCCAACTTACCAAATCTTCACATTTCTCTGGAAGTATGCCTATTATTCACATTTCGTTCTTCAAAACCGATTAACAGTGAAAGAGGAAACTTGGCGGGTTACACTAAAGCGACCTGACTGGTTACGTGGATTAAGTTTCAGTGCTCGGAAAACAGGGGCACATGCGCGTTTTATGATATCAATTGTATGAGCACACAATAAGACGAAATTAAGTTTTATGCTGAGAAGTCGTAACTTCTGACAGCACCACCATATAATTATTGCGAGCAACGACTGGATTGTGTTAAATAATAACCCGTCGCGCCAACTTGGCGACACCCAGCTGCGCACGCTGCGAGCAAATGACCCAATTCTACCGGGTGGAACTCTGCGCAATCCTGAGGAGCAACGCCTGGATTAAGCCTGACTCGAATAAGGTCAGCGCGAGCGCGGGGTGAGTGCAGAGCAGCTGGAGGGGACAGCAGTGCAGTTTTTCTGACGGCGGAAGCGGCCGCCAGGTGGTGCACAGCGCTTCCCACGGCCGCGCTGCGTGACGTCACGCACCGCTCGCCTTTGCTTCGCGAACGGTCCGAACAGTGGTCGACCAGCCCGCGGTACAACACGACAGCAACACTCGCCCACGAAGCGCTCTACTATCGTAACACCGCCAGTCCTTCTCTAACAATCTTAGTAACTGTGTTCGTGTTACATGACGCCACTGCATATAGAGAAGTCGCAAGCACCGCTAGGGAACTGTAGTGAAAAAACAGGAAGCCCGCTGAGGATCGACGCTTCGTACTGTTAGTC
Organism: Schistocerca americana; assembly: GCF_021461395.2. Taxonomy (NCBI): domain Eukaryota; kingdom Metazoa; phylum Arthropoda; class Insecta; order Orthoptera; family Acrididae; genus Schistocerca; species Schistocerca americana. The sequence continues at coordinate 471,829,444 of NC_060125.1, forward strand.
GATCCTCGACACTCAAGAGTGCAGCCTACCGCGCTAAATAGGTAGACATAGCCGTTACTGTTTGACAACACGACGGCCAATCACGAGCCGGGGATTGAAGAATTGAAGAATTTTACAGTATGAAAGACAGATGCCACGCAGAGATTCATTCGAATAATATTCAGTAATCTTAGTACACAGAAAGAGAGGGTGGAACATAATGGTAGAATTGGTTCAAGTGGCTCTGAGCACTATGGGACTTAACTTCTGAGGTCATCAGTCCCCTAGAACTTAGAACTACTTAAACCTAACTAACCTAAGGACATCACACACATCCATGCCAGACGCAGGATTCGAACCTGCGACCGTAGCGAACGCGCGGTTCCAGACTGTAGCGCCTAGAACCGCTCGGCCACTCCGACCCGCAATGGCAGAATTAGAGATACGAACTCATACGGGAGTATTTATGGAACAAACTAGTCTAGGAGAAGAGATCGGTTAAAAAAAATCGCGACACCAACAATGATTCGTGCGACGTGTACGAAAGTTGCTAGGCGTGTTTCTACGTCTGAACGATGATGTCTATTCAAATTTCGCGCCATTCGTCTGAGAGCAGCACCAGTAGCGCCACTATGAGGATGTTGATGTTGTCTTCAGTCCCGCGACTGGTTTGATGCGGCTCTCCATGCTATTCTATCCTGTGCACGCTTCTTCAGCTCCCAGTACCTAATGCAACCTACATCCTTCTGAATCTGTTTAGTGGATTCATCTCTTGGTCTCCCTCTACGATTTTTACCCCCCATGCTGCCCTCCAATACTAAATTGGTGATCCCTTGATACCTCAGAACATGTCCTACCAGCCGATCCCTTCTTCTAGTCAAGCTGTGCCACAAGCTCCTCTTCTCCCCAATCCTATTCAATACCTCTTCATTAGTTATATGATCTACCCATCTAATCTTCAGCACTCTTCTGTAGCACCACATTTCGAAAGCTTCTATTCGCTTGTTGTCCAAACTAGTTATCGTCCATGTTTCACTTCCATACATGGCTACACTCCATACAAATACTTTCAGAAACGACTTCCTGACACTTAACTCTATACTCGATGTTAACAAATTTCTCTTCTTCAGAAACGCTTTTCTTGCCATTGACAGTCTACATTTTACATCCTCTCTACTTCGACCATCATCAGTTATTTTGCTCCCCAAATAGCAAAACTCCTTTACTACTTTAAGTCTCTCATTTCCTAATCTAATTCCCTCAGCATCACCCGACTTAATTCGACGACATTCCATTATCCTCGTTTTGCTTTTGTTGATGTTCATCTTATATCCTCCTTTCAAGACACTGTTCATTCCGTTCAACTGCTCTTCCAAGTCCTTTGCTGTCTTTGACAGAATTACAATGTCATCGGCGAACCTCAAAGTTTTTATTTCTTCTCCATGGATTTTAATACATACTCCGAATTTTTCTTTTGTTTCCGTCACTACTTGCTCAATATACAGATTGAATAACATCGGGGAGAGGCTACAACCCTGCCTCACTCCCGTCCCAACCACTGCTTCCCTTTCATGTCCCTCGACCATCTGGTTTCTGTACAAATTGTAAATAGCCTTTCGCTCCCTGCATTTTACCCCTGCCATCTTCAGAATTTGAAAGAGTGTATTCCAGTCAACATTGTCAAAAGCTTTCTCTAAGTCTACAAATGCTAGAAACGTAGGTTTGCCTTTCCTTAATCTAGCTGCTACGATAAGTCGTAGGGTCAGTACTGCCTCACGTGTTCCAACATTTCTACGGAATCCAAACTGATGAGGATGTAAATCAGGTTAAATACACGCCGTAACGGTCGTTTAGTGTTCTTTACCTTTAACAATGAACGTGGAGAGTTGATGTTAGTCAAGAATGCCTTTAAGGCCAGAAGGACGCCATCATCAACACCTCACTGAGCTTGAACGATGCCGTGTAGTATGGCTATGAGAAACTGGATGTTCCTTCTGCGATACTGTAGAAAGACTACGCAGGAATGTAGCCACTGCACACGACTCTGGCAATATTGATCACGAGAATGTACGTTCGCAACAATACCGGGCGCGGTCAGTTGTGTTCTCTGGTGAAAGCTGGTCCTGCCTCGGTGCCAGTGACCGTTGTGTGTTCGTTAGGAGGAGACCGTTGACGGCCAGCAACCAACGTATCTGTGTGTTAGACACCTGGAACTATGGTCCGGAGTGCGATTTCGTATGGCAGCATCCCTTGGTTATCCTACGCACCCTGAGTGCAAATTTGTCAGTCAGTCTGGTGATTCGACCTGTTGAGCTGCCATTCATGAGCAGCATTCCTGGGAGTATATACCAACAGGGGAACGCTCGCCCACATACCGCTGTTATTAACCTAGCAGATATGTCTCCAATTGATCATCAGGTCTCCAATAGAGCAGATATGGGACACCCTCGGACGACAAATTTAGTATTATCCACAAAGAGCATGAACAAACAGTCCCTGTTTTGACTGACCAAGTGCAATAGGCATGGAACTTCATCCCACAAACTGACGTCCAGCACCTGTACAAAATGATGCACGCATAATTGTATGCTTGCATTCAACGTTCTGGCGGTTACACTGGTTATTAATTACCAGCATTTCACATTTGCAATGGCTTATCTCGCGCTTACATTAACCTGTGGTCTTGCAATGTTAATCACTTGAATACGTTGCCTACATAAATGTATACCTGAAATTTCAGTACTCCACATTAATTATTTTTTGGTGTTGCGGTTTTGTATTGCACTTCTGAGGCATCGAGAAATCGTCGAACTGGTAGAGGAGGGAGACGGGGGAGGGGGGGGGGGGGGGGGGGAAATTGTAGGCTTCTCGAGCACAGAAAGTAGGTTCAAATAGATTTAAGTTGCAGCAATTATGAAGAGATTAGGCGGCTGGCAGGGGACAGACTTATGTTGAGAGCTCAATCAAACCTGTCTTCAATCTGGACTCCCCAGAAACAAAGCGGAAGCTTAACAGTCGTACCACCGGTAAATGGAACAGGGAAGCGTGTAATCGACCGCTAAACGAAGCATTCCTAGCAACATACCGTACATAAAAATGTGTCCATGAACACAGTTTAATGCGAGCAGTCACGCGGGTTTTCCGCTAATGGAATGCAGACTGAATGAAATGGATTAATAAGCGTTTGGTGATTTAATTATATACCTGAAAAAAATTACAAGTAAGATGGCCCTTTACATCTTTTACATTAGCTCGTAAGATGCTGCTCGGTTCTCGTAGACCTCGAGAGAGTAAATTTTGTCTCGCAACGTAAGCACAGTAAATGGGGAGAGTGTATCATATAAACGTATCACCTTTGCCTTGCCTCACTGAGATTTTTTTTTTTTTTTAATGGGACTCTTGCTTTCGGTGGTGTGAGCAGAAAGGCGGTGGAGAGGCACGGAATCGCACGAGTCAACCCGGAGCGCAGCTGAGACAAGCAAGCGAGCAGCCGTGTACAGGCAGGGAGGGCGGTCTGTAGCGGCGGACCCCGGCACGCCAATCGATAAGCCCCAAAGCCTCGCACTGGCCGGCAAACCACGCCGCCAGGTTGTGTCACTAGCGTCCTCACCCGCCGGGAAACGTCGAGACACACGGGAGACGCCGCCACTTCTACTTCTACTTACACAATACTCACAGCAAAAACATACTAATAGACTTCCGAAATACCGTTTTCACAACCGACGCCGAAATAGCAAGAATATACGTATCTGCTAACATTGTGTGTGGACGCGCGCTAACCAGTAGAGCACAGTTATTGCATTTTTAAAACTTTTGTATGCAACGTCGTCAAACCTCTCCATAACACTCATTCTACGCTACTAACAACACTGCAACAGTGAGACTACAGTTCGGTCCGTCTTGTTTCCCAGGTCCGTTAGGTAGCTGAGACCGACACAGTCACCCGCCTTTAACGTACCTCTGATGCTCATAACGTTACCGACACCCAGTGATTTGAACGGAATCACGAGGGAAATCACAGGCGGTATTACTGAAGAAATTTTCTCGGTATTATTTTGAAAATACTGTATTGCGGGAAAATATCGATGGCCACCACTTCTTCAAAATACTGAGTAACCTCATTCGGCCGCCCAAGCTAATTAGAACGAGCCCGTAATCGAACACCAGGTAAGTGTTTTAGTCTCCCTCCGCCGCCCCCCCCCCCCCCTTGTGAGCGCGCGCGTTCGAGAGAGAGAGAGAGAGAGAGAGAGAGAGAGAGAGAGAGAGAGAGGGAGAGGGGGGGGGGGGGGGGCGAGCACGCGCGCGTTTCTCCGCGTACACAAATCGTTTGAGATGGCGCACCTGTTCTTGACGCCGGCTAGGGAAACAACACGCAGCCTAAACTCAACAACGAGCACATGTGAGCGCAAACCGTAAAGAGGTTGAAGGTAAGGAATACTGTGACCTGCTTCCGATTCTTACATAGATGACTATGTTTTCACGTGTTACATGACTTGCTACTGTGTGTGCCTAGCAGACGGCGTGCCAAAATTGATTCTGAGGTTGTTAGCATGTTGATTAGCATGACGTTCATCAGTCAATGAGGGCTCTTCGAAGTCTGATAAGAAACACATTGCTCCTACAAACGTCAATGAACGATCTGGAGCACACCGTAACTTCGTTGAACTCTGCAGTGCAGGCTCTGTGCAGTGACCTTAAAAAAATAAATAAAGAGAGGAGGAGGAGGAGGAGGAGGAGGAGGAGGAGGAGAGGTAGCTACCTAATCCTTCCGATGTGAAAGTATTGCGTCGAGCGTCACAGAAGAAAGAACGTCTCTGGTTAAAACATTGTGTACTCGGCAGCCTTTGCAGATTTTCACGTTTAATCTCACTGGAATTAACTACAGAAAACGTGCTGTGCAATATCATTTCACGCACATCACCAAGGACAATCTGCATTTTAAATTTCTGTAATGGAAACTGATTCCGTCGTTAGGACTTGAAAACAAGAAAATATATGAAGGCTATTTTTGTTTGACGTCGTCAGTACACAATCATAATCGTCCATAGCTTGAGTTTCGAAGTGTGTTGCGTCGCCGTATGTCCTTCGGAGCAACTTATTAAATCAAGCTCTATCTCCTCTGAATTACGTTCTTGCACCATACATTTGCAGCGCTTGTTTATAATCCCCTGCTAGCTAGAGTTCTTTCCATGACCCAAACAAATTATCCATAGCCCTTCCGTTAGTGTTACTTGCATAACATCCGCTTCTCGTCGACTGACCTTCAGATTCTGCGACTCATTTCTTATATTGCACATCATGTTAAGCACCGAACAGTATTCGTGTGGATGTATCGAGTGCACATGAAGCGAATGCCAGTTTATACTGACAGCGAAATACCCACACAACTATGCAATGGAGCACACATCGTAACGAGACGAGGATTTGTAGCTTTTTGTACTAACATGAACGACCGTGCACAGGCATAATCCTGCAGTACTGAACATACTGCGAACTATCAATAAGCTTGATTTGTGTTTTAGTCATCATTCGTGTTTTCTTGTGGAATAGCTTTACAGACTACTGCTTCATTGTGTGATTACTAACCACTATTTGGATTACATCACACTTCTGTCAGCGCTGAAAAATTTCAGGATTGGGATAATGCGGCTCTGTGTTATACGAAGAAGCATTGTCAGCCGTGTGCGGGGGTCGCCTGAAAGAGAGCGACACACGATGCGTTTCCAAAATGAAACTTCTGGTCCCCTCACATTTATCTCTGTCCCGGACGACTACGAGGACAGTAAGGAATAAAATGCGCTTGTAGCCTGATTGTCAGATGATACATTAAGGGGAACACCTTAGAAAATGTGGACCGGCAGGAAGCGACCATGCTAAAAGACAAGGGCTGTGTGAAAATTGCTGTTGATTACTAAAACGTAAAATCCTATCTGGAACATTCCATACTTTGTTTCCGGGTACAGCGAACGACACTAAACTTTTTCAGTAACTACAGAATGTCGTAGCATCTTCCATTAAAGGGCACGATGTGACAAAGACTTGCTTCGCAAGCAAACCCACTCTTCAGTTGGAAAAGCTATGTCTGCTGACTTACAAGATCTGATACTTTATTTACAGAGCCCGTCATGTCGTCGACGTTGTGCGACAGATCCTGCACTTCCTTATTAGGCTTCTCGCACCGGAGTAAACTCTGTCCACCCGTCAACAAACTATTTCGAAAGCCTGTCTGGATCTCATAAACAACAGAACGCGCGACTGAAGTATGCAGTATATGTAGGACGAATCCATCACAAAACACACTGACCGAATGTTTGTGTCTATCTACAGTTTCTGGCAAGTTGTTATAGGCTACATATACATAAATATTCCGGAAGCTTCTATTCACCGCACTGTACCGGTATTATCTACTGTACTCTCTCCCTTTCGCATGCACAGTGAGTGCAAATTGCCTCTGAATCCCAATCACGATCCATTCGGAGGGACAGACGGTTCGATCAGTATAATTTTTGTACAGTCTTCCTCCAAACATAAGCAATATAATTATGGGGAAACAAGGTCGCCTTTATCCCAAATATTGCTGTGTAAATTCCCTGATCACAAAGGTTACTTCCATAACAGCTGTACTGGCCTGATACGTTCATGCAAGCGTACGTCTAAATTCGTTTGCAATACGCTAGAAATGATCCCAGTATATGCGTCCCCTCGTGCATCTCCCTTTTTCAGACAATTCGACAAATATGAGACTTCTATTCAGCTTCCACAAACTGGTTTTTAAGTTTCGTTCTATTCAAGTTACTTTGCGGTATTACCCCTGGATATTTATAGGTTGTGACTGGCTCTAGGCGTTTGCTTCACGTCTTGTATTCCGATACAAATGGGTATTTTTCTCTTGTTTATGGAAAGAAAACGAAGTCGTTTGCGGTGTTTTTCTTTTTTTTTTCCTGGGAGCAAAGAAGCAGGTTCCCAACATCGTAACAAATTACAGCTTCATGCGCCCTGAGGCTGATGCTTTACATGGTTCAAATGGCTCTGAGCACTATGGGACTTAACATCTGAGGTCATCACTCCCCTAGAACTTCGAACTACTTAAACCTAACTAACCTAAGGACATCACACACATCCATGCCCGAGGCAGGATTCGAACCTGCGACCGTAGCGGTCACGCGGTTCCACACTGTAGCGCCTAGAACCGTGCTTTACATGTATCCCACGAAATTTGTAATCATTTTCGAGCACCGGTTGGGGTCTCCATGAACTGACTGTAGTTCTATATGTATGTATACATTCCCCAAGTTAAAATGCAGTGCATAGCAGAGGGCACACTGTACCAATAATCCATTTCCTTTCCTGTTCTATTCGCGTGCTGAGGTAGGGAAAAATGACTGACTGCCTATACGTTCATCTGAACCAACGGGCTTTCGCGAGACATAAGTCATCTTTCTACGACCCCATTTAATTTCCCCGAGCACTTTTGTTACATTTTCGTTACGATTTGTTACTATCCTAGCAGCATGTCCCTGATTTCTTTTGGCATGTGTCGCCTTGCCTGATTCGTTAGGACTCCAGCCGGCCGGTAGGACCGTGAGGTTCTAGGCGCTTCAGTCTGGAACCGAACGACCGCTGCGTCGCAGGTTCGAATCCTGCCTCGGGCATGGATGTGTGTGATGTCCTTAGGTTAGTTAGGTTTAAGTAGTTCTAAGTTCTAGGGGACTGATGACCACAGATGTTAAGTCCCATAGTGCTCAGAACCATTTGAGCCATAAGGACTCCAAATGCTAGGACAGTACTCTAGAAACAGGCGCACTACGTTTATTTGCAGATGCACTGCACGTCCTCAGAACTCTTCAAGTAAATTTTAATGATCCTTTCGCTTTCTGTAACAAGTGATTTTACGCGATCGCCCCATTTCATATCGCTTCTTAGTATTACCTTCTAAATATTTACGTGGCGTGCTCAAGATATTAACCACTATTCTTGTAATCAGATACTAAGGCGTTCTTGCTCTTTGTTGTAAACATTATCTTACAGTATTCCACATTTAAGGACGACTTATTTATTACACCACGTGGGAATTTTGTGAAAATTCTTCTGCAGTTCCTTACGACCGTCCAACGATGATTCCTTCCGGTACACAACTATATACAACAGCTCGGCCGAATACTTAGGAAGCATCATTGTTGGCACACGAACAGTGGTAGAAGTAAATTTGACATCCTAACTTCGCACGTGCGTACGCAGCTGCGGTGAATCAGTGACCCCTCGGCAATGTTCCCATGCCTAGCCGTGCCTTCTGCGCCGTATGAATACACGGCGCGGAGTGTCGGCGACCAGTGGGAACAGTGCAGCGAGCCTTTGTAAGGCGCAACTACACTCTTCCGACCGGAACAGGTACCGCCGCTTGCCACCTACTACCTACCATTCCACTACAGAGGGAAGAACGGGGTGATGTACTACGTTTAGATGTGACAACTTACGGAAGACAAAAATCGAATTTCGGAAACCCTTTTTTTCGCTGTTATATGTACACGTTAAGGTGCGAATCGATTTTGCTAACGTGGCCAAAATTGGTTTTCCCAGCAACGGAAGTTTTACAGGAACTCTGACTGTAAATAAACATTTCCGTTTTTGTCGTCACGGTGAAGCGAGGTAAACAGTAACTTTTCATTTCATAATTATAAAAGAAGCGTAAGATTTCCTAATGGACGATGCTGCAATCAAAGGAGCACAAAGTACGCTCAAGAAGCGATGTTTAATACCTTAACCGTCAATTAACGAAAGCCAAGCTTTTACATTAAGCCCATCTGAACAATTTTTACCCCAGCATTATAAAATATGAGGAGGAGATTAGTGTTTAACGTCACGTCGACAACTAGGTGATTAGAGACTGAACACATGCTCAGATTAGGGAAGGATGCAGAAAACTTCCCAATGCGTGAAGAGAGATTATTATTCCCCTGGGAATAAAATTAGCCGAAGTTTGATTACCAGCCACTGACTCTGCTCGAGCACTTTTGCCATTAAAAGCGAGAGAGGGTATACCAATTCAAAATTCATCCGGCTAACGAGGATACAGGTTTGTTGCTAGGCAGATCGATTTTGTTAATTCAGCAAATATATCAGTACGAGGTGCATTCAAGTTCTAAGGGCTCCGATTTTTTTTCTAATTAACTACTCACCCGAAATAGATGAAACTGGCGTTACTTCTCGACGTAATCGCCCTGCAGACGTACACTTTTTCACAACGCTGAAGCCATGATTCCATGGCAGCGGCGAAAGCTTCTTTAGGAGTCTGTTTTGACCTCTGGAAAATTGCTGAGGCAATACCAGCACGGCTGGTAAATGTGCGGCCAGGGAGAGTGTCTTTCATTGTTGGAAAAAGCCAAAAGTCACTAGGAGCCAGGTCAGGTGAGTAGGGAGCATGAGGAATCACTTCAAAGTTGTTATCACGAAGAAACTGTTGCGTGACGTTAGCTCGATGTGCGGGTGCGTTGTCTTGGCGAAACAGCACACGCGCAGCCCTTCCCGGACGTTTTTGTTGCAGTGCAGGAAGAATTTGTTCTTCAAAACATTTTCGTAGGATGCACCTGTTACCATAGTGCCCTTTGGAACGCAATGGGTAAGGATTACGCCCTCGCTGTCTCAGAACATGGACACCATTTTTTCAGCACTGGCGGTTACGCGAAATTTTTTTGGTGGCGGTGAATCTGTGTGCTTCCATTGAGCTGACTGGCGCTTTGTTTCTTGATTGAAAAATGGCATCCACGTCTCATCCACTGTCACAACCGACGAAAAGAAAGTCCCATTCATGCTGTCGTTGCTAGTCAACATTGCTTGGGAACATGCCACACGGGCAGCCATGTGGTCATCCATCAGCATTCGTGGCACCCACCTGAATGACACTTTTCGCATTTTCAGGTCGTCATGCAGGATTGTGTGCACAGAACCCACAGAAATGCCAACTCTGGAGGCGATCTGTTCAACAGTCATTCGGCGATCCCCCAAAACAATTCTCTCCACTTTCTCGATCATGTCGTCAGACCGGCTTGTGCGAGCCCGAGGTTGTTTTGGTTTGTTGCCACACGATGTTCTGCCTTCATTAAACTGTCGCACCCACGAACGCACTTTTGACACATCCATAACTCAATCACCACATGTCTCCTTCAACTGTCGATGAATTTCAATTGGTTCCACACCACGCAAATTCAGAAAACGAATGATTGCACGCTGTTCAGGTAAGGAAAACGTCGCCATTTTAAGTATTTAAAACAGTTCTCATTCTCGCCGCTGGCGGTAAAATCCCATCTGCCGTACGGTGCTGCCATCTCTGGGACGTATTGACAATGAACGCGGCCTCATTTTAAAACAATGCGCATGTTTCTATCTCTTTCCAGTCCGGAGAAAAAAAATCGGAGGCCTTAGAACTTGAATGCACCTCGTATTTACGTATGTAGCAACCTGATAACACTAACTCAAATGTGGTATAACACGTACATGGAACAAAAATCGATTACAGGAGCGAAACGCCCATTTCAGGATCCGTGACTGACTGTTTAAATGAGCAACAACAAGCCCTATTAGGAGATCGGTTTATGGAAAGCCGGTTTTGGGTGCCCATTTAAAGGTAGCAATACCGTTATTTAAAAAGTTTTAGGAGGACATGGTTGCAGTAATTATCGTACTACCAATGCGTGGCCAGCGAAATTTCTTCCCCCAAAGAGATGTATGTCTACAATCTCTACCCTCTTCTCGCCCACATAAAATTGCATATTAATGTAGATACCATATAAGAGCGGTTGGACAACGGGAGAAAAAACACGGGTGTGGTAGTGTTCGTCTCGCAATCCTGAATAACATACGTCACCCGTAAATATTAGAATGATAGCCATTATAATGATTGTGGGAAAAAGTCGGGAACTGACAAGTTTATGGATGGGCTTAAGTTATATGTAATGAAAGCAAAGAAAGTAAAGTAATTGGAGAAATAATTAACTGCAACAGTTCATTCACACAGTGCACAAAAAATTTCACACAAAAGGGATTTACACAGGGCGTGACTATTTCGAATTAAACAGAAGACCTTGAGATTTTCGTTTAGTGTTGTTACTCTTCCACGAACCATTGTCTCCAACAGATAATATCATATCAGCTGCATGCTACACAGTTAACTTTGTCAATGGACCCTCCTCAACCTTAGAACAACAACGATAAAATTTCAAACAAGCATACAGGAAAAACAAATCACTATCAGATACTATAGTGATTCACACGATACAAAATTTTTTAACCATCCAACATGAGATTAGGAGAAACACGTGACTGACACAGTATAAAACGCTGTAAAAGAGGTTACACGAACGGAAGTCAGTCACAAAAAAAAAAAAAAAAAATTAGATTGTCAAGATAAGATGTTAAATTGTACAGCACGGGACTGAACGAAATTATGAAAGAAACTCCTACGAAACACCAACGGCCTCTCAACTTTATATCCAAGGTGAATATTGTCTTTACCCTACCAAACGGCATTTCTTTCCTTACAAGCATAGAAGTGAGTACGCTTTTCTGCTGCATACTAAGATAATGGTTACCGTATATTCAAAAGTTACGATTTCTTATTATCAGAGGGCACTGTTTACGAAAGGCCAGCAAATAACCTGGTCTCTCACATTCTCCATGCCAGAGTCTGGATATTTGGCGCTGATAGTAAAATCACTCTGAACATCACAATGCAAAAATAGTAAGCTGTAACAAAAGAGATTATTTATCCACAAAACAAGAGTGTTGTCCCGTTTATTAATCTGAACGATAAACTAATACATTTGCAAAGTATCTTTTCATGACAAACGCATCCAAGGGCACAGTCGACTTCCTTCCCCATCCTTCCCGAATCCCATCGGACCGATGTGCTCGTTGTTTGGTCCCATCCCCCAAATCAACCAACCAACCAACCAACCAACCCACCCACACACACAAACACATGTTCCCAGAAATAGCAGCAGGACTGACTTCTCGCACACGTCAGAAACCATCCCGTAATTTAGCCAAAGGCCATTCAGTGACTGGATTCATTGTCAGCAGAAGCTACTGCGCAAACAACAAATCATTTTACATATGCAAAAAAAGTGGAAAACAATAAGCATTAACTCCTCTCAAAATACGCTGTGGTAACAGCATGCTGCAAGTATTCATAGCTGGATCCACAAACAACAAAAATAATGCCAGCCAGCAGCCTTCTCAGATCAGTGCGGAACTCCAATCACCCCGACGTAATTCAAAGACGTAAGTACTTTCAAGTCATCACAAGAGTTACAAGACAACTAGCGTGTAACCAGAGCCAAAAAGTACACACGCCGGAATTACCAAGTTTCCCCTGTGATTACGTCAAAAGTTCATAAAAAAAAAGTTATGTCCCTCGAGTTTCAAAAAAATTTATCGCATATGTTTCCGGTACTAGTGAACCCCGTAAGAATACCGAGGGTTGCATAAACTTTGCTACTTTTGTACAGTCATTTCCAATCGCGGTGCAGTGGAAGAGGACCATTGCATGGTTATGACTGTGCTGACAGACCTGGAATCTGAATGTCTTCTACGGAGACAGCTCGAATGTGGTAGCCGAGGCAACCTCCTTAGCAGCAACCACGACACGCTGACTTCTAACCAGCTACGAGGTGAGTTAAATGAAAACCTTAAATTTGTAATAGCAAATCTAAATTTCGAGCCGTTATCATTTAAGTTGGTAAGCGTGCTACAAACAGCGTGCAGAATGTCCTGTAGGTGGCAGCAAGTGCAGAAGCACACATACCGTCGCAGTATCAGTATAAAGTGGCCGCCCCACTTGCGACTTGCACCAGGGAAGAACAGTGTTCTGTTCTTGGGTTTTTGCGTAGTGGAGGTGTGAAACCTATTGAAATTCATCGACGAATGACGGTTCAGTACGGTGATGCATGTTTGTCACAGCAGCAAGTGTACGAATGGAGCAGGAAGTTCGCAAATAGTGTGACTTCAGTGGAAGATGCTCCTTGTCTAAGGTCAGGCACAACGAGTTGTGACTCCACACAACATTGCAGCAGTTGAAGCAATAGTGAAGGAAAACCGCCGAGTGACACTCAATGACACTGCAGCATGTTTACAGATTAGTCATGGGTCAGCACACCACACTGTGCGTGATGTTCTCCAGTTTCACAAAGTGTCTGCAAGAAGGGTGCCACAGCAGCTGACTCCGGAAATGAGAGAACGAAGTGTTGATGCTTGTGAAGAACTTCTTCGGCGCTTTGAACGAGAAGGTGATGGCTTCCTTGCAAGAATCGTTACTGGGGACGAAACCTGGGTTCGTTGCCACCAACCGGAAACAAAGAGAGTGAGCAAGGAATGGCGCCATTCCTCATCACCAAAACCAAAGAAGTTTCGAACAGAACCATCAGCAGGGAAGGTTATGCTGACTCTCTTTTGGGACGAAAAAGGCGTTATTTTGGAGCATTACATGCCTAGAGGGACCACTGTCATCAGTGCATCATACACAGATCTCCTAAAAAATCAGCTGCGGCCTGCAATCAAATCAGAACGACGTGGATTGCTGTCAGCAGGTGTCCTTTTGCAACATGACAATGCAAGGCCCCACACTGCCCGTGCAACAATCACAGACCTGCATTTTGAGTGTTTTCCTCATCCACCATACTCACCAGACCTTGCCCTAAGTGATTTCCATATGTTTGGACCACTCGGACGCAATGGGAGGAAAAAAGTTCCGTTCTGATGAAGAGGTACGCCACGCGGTGGATGAGTGGTTGCGCGGACTACCAAACGATTTTTTTCTGAAGGATTGGGAATATATGCACTTTGTAAGCGCTGGAGTACTTGCATTGAGCGCGGGGAGATTATGTTGAAAAGTGATACAGCTTTGTACCACTTCTGTACAATAAATAATATTTTAAAAAAATTTTTTTACAATAAATAATATTTTAAAAAATATTTAAGGTTTTCATTTGACTCACCTTCGTACTTAATCAGTAAAACAAGAATTTTTGTCTCCGGTGAGGTTTTATTTGTCAGGGTACAGCCACCCGATGTCACTATTACAACAACGCACGAGTGTGTAGTCCCCACCCTGTTTACTGCTTAAGAGGTGTAGCTTTCTGAAGAACGAAAAACTTGAGTTTTACGCACCTGATTCCACTATCTCTGCACTCCATTTAAAAAATAATTTTCCAATTCCGTAGAATGCTGGATCTGATGCAACCTGAGGTGTTTTCTACTGGACGCAGGCAATGTGCACGGCATTGCAACAGGGCAAGGTCCCCGACCCCTCTGTACAACAGGAGGGAACGCACCGCACAAGAGAGCAAGCGGACCGGCAACAAAAGCCCACGTGAAACGCGCGCCACACACACACACACACACAAGCAGCTGGCACGGCGCTGGAGGAGTCCCGAAACGCTGTCTCCCAAGTAGGTCAGACAGCCCGCTGCACAGCTGGCATAGTTGCCATCATACGGTCGCTGCTACTTCACTTATTACGTGAATTATTGCCAAGTTATTAAAGGTTCCCACGCAGTTTCACATGCTCCTGGCTTCAACAGACAAAATCAACAAATGACTGCTGAAACAACAATGGGGTCCATGACCAATCCCTCCCACATCCTTCACTAAGCCTATTTTGCTAAGAGCATGTTTATGTGTATGAATTTCGATGCTTCATGGATAAATTTAGATAGGGCACTTTTCACTTGTTCCCATGAGCGTCAGCCCTCATGGTACTGAGGACAGACGGGCTGCAGAGAATATTCCAGCCAAGTAAATGCGCAGACTCACAGGCTCCTCCTGCCATTCAAGACTGTGCTCGAGTCAACACGTATAATCGACAGATCACAGAAAATTGATCAATGCAAGACAGAAACGGAATTGCCGTCCACCACGGAAAAAAATAACAGAAACACTTCTTAAACATAAGCGGGAAGGACTGAAAGAAACAACATTCTTCTTATTTACACGTCCGTCCATTACGTTTGTGAACACAGGTCTGCAGAGTATGACTAACTTAACGTTAAATACTGACAGTCGTGAGTGCACATTTTCATTTTACATCGTGCAAATTATTATGCTTCCAAGTTATGCTACAGTAATGTACTTAGCTTCAATGTAAACAGATAATCATTATTAAAACGTGTATCATCATTACTATTATTACTATGTTTTTAAATCCTAGCAACTGTAGTAGTTAAAAGCTGGAATGATAGCAAATTGTATTTGAGAGAGAGGAGAGAAAGTAAGGAACTGTGATCTCCGTCCCCAGAACCCAGTCTTGGGGCGGTCCCTGACAACCGATTTTTATACCAGACAACATGAACAGAGGACATAAATATTGTCTCACAAGACACGTATGTCTGTTTTCAGAGCCCCATAACTGTGTTGGAATTTAATAATAAATTGGTGTAGGGAAGATGATACAGATAAGAAACATTAAACGATATACAAACTGATTCTACGATGCCGTGAACAGGATGCTATCAAGCCAAATGTCAAATGTTGAACAGCAGTTGTGGGGTAATTCGGGCAACTCTGCCCCCACTCAGTTCCCAAACACATACGACAAAACAAAATCTTTTTGGATGGCATCAACTTCTGTAATTCTGATGAAAATCACCAGTACGTAATATCAAAATCGTGCACAAAATGGAAACAACTCTGTAGAACGCCCTGAAGCGCCCTTTACCAGGATATTTTCCTTGCTTCTGGTAGTCGTAGCACACAAACCGCTGTTGAGTTATATGCCATTAACATTTCCACCAACGGCGTTACTGCCGGATGTGAGATGTACCATTAGTCAATTAAGAACGCAAAGTCACCGATTCGTTGACATTCTTGTCATCAATTATCTTTCTGGTGTCCGTCCGATATTTTTGGAATGAGGAAAAATGTATCTAACAGCTCTTGGCTGTGTAGATTACGCTTCCCTGCGATAACAACTGGAGCTATTTATGAGGACATTAAGCCGACCGGTACTTACGATGGCACGGACGGCGGTGGAGATGGCGCCGTAATATCTGCAACAGAAAGAAGACTGTAAGCACTGGTGCACAGTAGCACAAAGAAAATGCAAGAGCTGTTACACGCATAATCAATATTTTCTTTTTTAGAAAGCCTCGGGTGAAGTGTGAGAATCAGCGTGTCATTGTCCTACACACAAACGAAACAAAGTCCCACACTTGCTTACAAACATTAATAAGCACTCACTCTCTCTCTCTCTCTCTCTCTCTCTCTCTCTCTCTCACACACACACACACACACACACACACACACACACACACACACACACAAACCTGGAATTATCTTCATTCATTGCATACATTGTCCTCATACAAAACTAACCATTTACTGAAGTGGATTCACGGAATCAAGCACGGTTTTACAGCGTTGATATGGAATTTGCCGGCAGACAGCGAGACGAATGGGGTGGGGGGGGGGGGGGGAGGACGGGGGTGGGGGAGGTACGTTTAGTGACTAAATACGATAGGGAATCTATCAGGCGTTCACAAGGGACCGAAATACATATCACTACAACTTTGAAAAAAGCTGCACTACATTTAGAAACAAGTTTGGTTCTTAGTCGAAGGAACTAACTACAAGAAATAGAAACACGGTTGAGAGTCGCAACAACTTGTCGACTCCATAGGCAATATTTGTGAGTAAGATGTAAGGTCTGGAAATAAATAAAATTGAGGACGTGTACGAAATATAGTCTCCGCATCCGCTTGACGTTACATAGGTAATAAACATTTTGTATTTTAGCAAATACGTTTTTCTTTGTAGATCTACCTTGTTTTTAAGCATAGAAAGGGCATTAAACGAAGAACTAAGATAACATCCAGCTCCCTATGATTTTTTAAGTAACAAAAAAAAAATCAGTATTCACGATAAATTCCAATGGTCACACACCTCTGATCTGCACATTGCTGAAACTACCAGCTGCTGCTCTGCAAATTTTATTGAGCAGTGTTCGTCGCTGACCTAGTAATAGAGGAAATGAAGGCAGGCGGGTTAGCTAATTGCAACAGCAAGCACCCCCCCCCCCCCGCACTGATGCTGAGAGGGGAGGGAGGAAAAGGGAGAGTGGGAGGAGAGGAGAGGAGAGAGGAGAGAGGAGAGAGGAGAGAGAGAGAGAGAGCGCGCTAACAGTAATGTGGGCACAAGCGTGCGAAGCAAGATAACGAGAGTTAATTCCACCTCTTGTCACTAGGCCTGCGGGGCACCGTTTTAACTAGCAAACATATGCTGGTAATCGTGCTGGAAACTGGCTTTGTTGGACGTAATTATCTCGCACCTATGAACATCGTCGATTTGAAGCATTTCGCCTGACCGGGCGTATTCTAACTATAAAATACAGGTGTAAATAAAACTGGTAGGATTCACACATTGAGGATTAGATACAAACTCAACTGTGTGTGTAGACAGTTCATCCCTTCCGGATAAGCAGAGTATTGACGATTTTTGCCTATTATCGACATTGACACTGACGAGATGTCGAAACCAGTAATTCCTTGACTTTCGAGAACAATGACATTAACAATTTTCTGATTTTTTTCTCCTTTACTTGTGCGGTGGAAACTTGCTTCCTGGTAAATTTGATGATTTTTGGTCAACGGGAAGTCCACAACGGGTTCTGATGAGTGAATTTTCGAGAATCGAAATAGTATCATAAACGGCAATATCTTTTGACTGCACGCGTAAAATTTTAACATCGGCAAGGGAGCATAACAGTTTAATATGTGACATAAATCTGAACTTGATACGCCGATCTCTTCCAGAGAAAAGGGCTCTGAACAATTGGACAAACACAGGGGAGGACAACAAAGTGATCCTGTAAGGGTTCTGTTTTTATACACTGAGGCACAAAACCCTAAAAACGTAATTTATGACGGCAGAACTTTGTGACTAACAAGTCCCCGGCTCCGTCTCTACACGAAGGGTACTTTGTCGTATTGTATTTCACAGTATTACTACCTGATAATCCTTTCGTAACAACGTTATCTTAAGCTAAATAAGTGTAATTTCCCTAGATTACATTTCAGTATCAGAAATTTCTTTACCGAAACATTATGACAACAAGTTACGAACATACCTAAGTTATTATGGAATACGTTCCAAAATATTTCGCTGGCGCCAATATTCACTAAATGGCCTATCATGCAATCGTGTCCTTGTTTACACAAAATCTTGTGCTTTTCGTTGCGTAAACCAAGCCCACTAACGCAATCTCTCGAATGTTAATGGAGACTGCGAATATGCTTTGAGTTTTCAGTTTTCGTTCCAAAAATTAAGATTACTTCAGTTTGTAGAACCTCAATTTTGTGGAGAAAAACAATGGATTTGACAGTACCATGTGCAAGTAGGCTCTAACTTAACATGTCGGTAATGTTTTCATTCCGCGCATAATGAAGACCAACCGCAATCTAGCTAAAAGAAAAGCGCGCCGAGTTAGTATCATGAAGCTTCTCTCCTTTTGTTGTCAATAGGAGGATTATGAACCTCTGGAAGCACCTCTAATTAAAGTGTTACCAGCTCTGTTTTAGGAGCAACAACACATACCAACAACAGGGGTAAACCAGTGGCCCCACACTTGCGCAGCAAGGTGAAATGAACTCGACAGTCCGCTCGGTAAATAATTACCTGGTGGTCAAATCGAAGAGTGCAAGTTTTTCAATTGGACACCACTTCTGAGACTGGCCTGTCCTCATATACCCAGTCTATCCAACCGGGGAAAGGGGATCGCGTGTCGTTCCTAGTGACTCCTCACATAGTTGAGAGGTGAGACGGTTGGAGGAAACAGGGACTGAAAATTTCACTGGTCCTGGCGGATTCATCACGCGATCTCTCTGGCTCCATTTGCAAGCTTTATCACTTTACCACCACGCCCGACTGGCCTAGATAAAACATGCTTAATACACTTACGACTTCTGCAGGGCTACAAAAAAAAAGTTATCTCCACTCACTGGCAACTTCTTAAGTAATCCAAGAAGTAAATGACATCTTCCTAGTTGTTTTAACAGTTAACAAGTCTGGAGATTTAATTCAAGTCGAGTATGTTGGATTGCAACATAAACATCATTTCCATCCTTTTTATTGCTCATGAAAGTCACACACTGCATGTTGTACCACCATACAGCTGGCCTTCAGAGGCCGTAGTCCAGACTGCTGTACACACCGGTACCTCTAATACCCATTAGAACTACATCTTGCCTTGATGTACGCCTGTATTCGTCGTAGTATACTATCCGCAAGTTAATCAAGGCATTGTTGGTCCAGATTTTCCCACTCCTCAACGGCGATTCGGCGTAGATCCCTCAGAATGGTTGGTGGGTCACGTCCTCCATAAACAGCCCTTTTCAATATATCCCAGGAATGTTCAATAGTGTTCATGTTGGAGAACATGCTGGCCACTCTAGTCGGGCGATATTGTGGTCCTGAAGGAAGTCATTCACAAGATGTTCACGATGGGGGGCGCGAATTATCGTCCATAAAGACGAATACCTCGCCAATAGGTTGCCGATATGGTTGCACTATCGGTCGGAAGATGGCATTCACATATCACACAGCCGTTACGGCGCCTCCCATGACCACCAACGGCTTACGTCGGCCCCACATAATGCCACACCAAAACAGCAGGGAACCTCCACCTTGCTGCACTCGCTGGACAGCGTGTCTAAGGCGTTCAGCTTGACCGGGTTGCCTCCAAACAAGTCTCCGACGATTGTCTGGTTGAAGGCACATGCGACACTCATTGATGAAGAGAACGTGATGCCAGTCCTGAGCGGTCCATTCGGCATGTTGTTGGGTCCATCTGTACCGCGCTGCATGGTATCGTGGTTGCAAAGATGGACCTCGCCATGGACGTCAGGAGTGAAGTTGCGCATCATGCAGCCTAATCCGCACAGTTTGAGTCATAACGCGACGTCCTGTGGCTGCATGAATATATAGCGGTCATCCACTGCAGTAGTAGCCCCTGGGCGGCCTGAGCGAGGCATGTCATCGACAGTTCCTGTCTCTCTGTATCTCCTCCATATCACTCCGAGGCGCCTGGACACTTCCCTTGTTGAGACCCCTTCCTGGCACAAAGTAACAATGCGGACGCGACCGAACCGCGGTATTGACCGTCTAGGCATCGTCGAACTACAGACTACACGAGCCGTGTATCTCCTTCCTGGTGGAATGATCGGAACTGATCGGCTGTCGGAACTGATCGGCTATCCGGACCCCCCCCCCCCCCCCCCTCCGTGTAATAGGCGCTGGTCATGTGTGGTTGTTTACACCTTTGGGCGGGTTTAGTGACATCTCTCAACAGTCAAAGGGACTGTGTCTGTGATACAATATCCACAGTCAACTTTTATCTTCAGGAGTTCTTGGAACCGGGGTGACGCAAAATTTATTTAATGTGTGGAGTTGTATATGTTCTTTAATTTTAGTCATGAACGTAACTTATTTTAGAAGCCTCCATGAGAGCGAACCGAAAAATAAGTAGGGAAATTCGCGCGCGCGCCCCTGTGTGTGTGTGTGTGTGTGTGTGTGTGTGTGTGTGTGTGTGTGTGTGTGTGTGCGCGCGCGCGCGCAGGGGGAGGGTGTGAGGGACGGGGGAGGGAGTGAGAGTGTCTGTAGGCCCACTCTTTGACTGAGACGAGTACTAACGAGGGAGAAACCAATGACAGGCAAACGACGATAATGTGGAAAACTCAACAAGCGACAACGAAGAACACTTGGGAACAGTCGCATGTGTCCAATGTGACTTTACCACCTGTAGTATAATTACATGAAAAAATATACTGCCAGTGGTCCGCCTTCGCAAAGCACGATTTCCCGGTTTTTGGTCGTATGAGCAAAACACGAGGTTAAAAAGGGCTTTCCAAAAGCAGACGTTTATCAATACATTTTCACACAGCTAGTGTCGAAATTTTACTCATCATGATCATAAATTGGGAAAAACAACAAACGGTTGCGAATTAAAGGCAGTGAAACATCGATACTGTTTTGTTGTTAAGGCAGTTCGTTGTCCTACAGTTATGCCATATCGCAATTTTAGAAATAAAAGCTGGAATACTTGCCAATATGACGAATTATAAAACGTTACCCGTTATAATGTATATTCTCTGAATTAAGATGATGACGTGAGATGACGACGTGAGATTTGGTAATTTTTGCCGGACCCCCCCCCTCCCCCATTTTGAGCTCGTGTGATTAATGGACGTCCCCTTAGGGTAGTGGTGGCCTACTGTAAAAACGACCTTCCGAAGGAACTCTCCTCTACAAGGGAGAATATAGAGGTGAAAAAAAATGCAAACCTGAACGAACGTTTATCTAGACGCCGACAGTTCTCTGAAGATGACCTGTCGGTTCGAAACCGGCCACGGCGCTATCTGTATAAATAAATAGCATTATCAATGGTAATTGGTTGCAATTTTCTTCTTTGCAAGAATCAACCTGTATTTTGTAAACAGTTTGGTGTACAGTTAATTTTCGACAAAATAATATTACCCCTCTTTCCCTATATGCTTATCCACAGAGACAAAAACGAAAAAATTTGCTGGCGGGGTCGGGGGAAACGTCTGCAGACTATTTATTTAGTATGCCGCTGAATAGGCTGTTCCGATTTAAAAACGAAATCCGGCACTCTCCCGAGTGGGCTGTAAAAGCGCGGTGAAGTTGCGGGTAGCATAGCGGTGTCAACAAGGCGACGCAACAGTAGCAGTTGCGCGCGTCGGCCTTTGTTCCGCGCTGACCGCTGGCCGTGGACAGCCCTGGCGCGCCGCCTCCCTCCCCGCAACTTATGCAAATCGCGGGGCCGCGCCCGAGGGTAGCCCAAATGCACCATCAGGCGGCGCCAAAACAAAGGCTACACGCGTCCCCGTGTGACCGGTGGCGGTCGCCCTTGCAACAGGCCACTGTGCCGCTTCCAGCTACCGTCTGCCTGTCGTGTTGCTCTACTGGTTACTTTGTTTACTTTCATGACATTCACGATTTCTTTAGGTATAAATGTGTTACTAGTCGCTTTTATATTTCTGATTCTACTTTTGGCGCCTCTGCATGCTCATCATCAGATAGAAGTGCTACAGAAACTTTATACCGTGAAGGTGCTGGCTAAATCGACGGAAATTCAGTTATCGGTACTGAAACGTTAACGAAACGGAAAGCTTGTTATGTTTTTGGTATTACAGTTCCTGCATCGTGATATCCACAGCAAATCAGTTTCCTTAATAATTTATGACTGACAGGCTGCAACAGTTATACATCGTCTTATCAAGGTCGAGTAACACTAACCTACATAGAAAGCAACACGCCGGCCGGAGTGGCCGAGCGGTTAAAGGCGCTACAGTCTGGAACCGCACGACCGCTACGGTCGCAGGTTCGAATCCTGCCTCGGGCATGGATGTGTGTGATGTCCTTAGGTTGGTTAGGTTTAAGTAGTTCTAAGTTCTAGGGGACTGATGACCTCAGATGTTAAGTCCCATAGTGCTAAGAGCCACTTGAACCATTTTGAAAGCAACACTTTTATTGGCGTAAGAAAGCTTCCAAAATGGAGTTTTTACCATCGAAATCGCAGTTGATACATATTCTGATTACTAGTTTCGGCGAAGTTGTATTATCATCTTCAGATAATCGGATGAGTGGATTATAAAGCCACTACATTTGGGTCACTGCAATCTGGCCACTAAAAACCAATGATGCTACCGCTCGATTCCGCGACGCTCCATTGATGTGCGGTGTGAATTATCCGTAATAATAGAACCGATTATACCTCTAAAATCCTCGCACAAGTCATCTTAACAATCACTAAAAAATACTAACTGTTGGTATATTAACACTGCAGGTATGTGACTGAAGCGCGGTGCCCTTTCAAACCGCGGTTCTGAAAAGGAATGAAGGATAAGGATTAAGGGTTGTCCATAATCTATTCGTTGCCGTTATCTTTGAAGCGTTCCTTAAATTCGGCTGAATACTGCCACTACAGCTAGATAATTTGCTAACATTTTCTCTACGAGGCATTTGCTACATGGAACTCATAAAACCCTATACTATGAGATATGAATACCACCCACTTGCGTGCATCCCCTCGAACTACCAATTCCAACAGTAATCCGTTCCGTACAGGACCTATTTCCAGACTTAAGTCCCGAACTGGTGCCAATATAAAAGAACATAAACATCCATCCTGATTGTGTCAATTTTCGTCTACAGCGTTGACTTTCACCTGGGCACGCAGATTGCCCGAGACTGTTTTGGACATCTGCCTTATCTCCGCTCGTACCCCTCGTCTTCACAACTGACCTAACAGAATACATGTGTTGGAAACACAGCTGCTCTTTCCTGACTGCAATATACACCCCAACGTTGCATTATCAATTTTTGTATCATTATACTAACACTGTACAGATATAACAACTCCTAACTAATTTGCATAATCACATCTCTTGATGCATTCCCGAACATTCGCTTCGCTTGATCATTTGACTTCTCAGTGCATCTACATTTCACCCAAGGGAAGAGAAAAATCGATATTGTCTGTCCACGGGGCTGAAGTTAAGTCCTTTAACGTTCCAGTTGTTAACATTCGTAACTATCGCTTTTGAGACATAATCATCATTGCAACTAACACACTGGGGATGAAGACTATCGAAATAACTCTTTCTGCATTTCCTGCAGTATGTTTAATTTCCTGAAGCCGACGACGTGAGGTTTTGAGGCGAGAAAGTGGGACAGGGTGGAGGTTATTGCATGTTAGCGAGGGTGGGAGCTGATGCTGGAAGTACGTTGCCTCAATCAGGAAAGTAACGGCAGCAAACAGTTGGCGGAGTTATCACTTGCTGCAGTTGTTAAGACCTATTATCGTTCGTCTCCTGCGTCACGCTACGACGTGTTTTTTTTTTTCTTTTTTTTCAGTTAATACGTCTAACCTACCCTCACACTGCCTTCATCCTCCACCTCTTATCTTTTTTCCCCCACTGCATCGGAGCAAGCGCAGTAGTGTTGACATCGTCGCATTGCTACGTCGCGCTGCCACCTGTGCCAACGTAGCCACGCCCACTACTTCCGTGATCTCCGCCTCAAAGGCACTATCGAGTTATTAGCCTCGCCACGGAAGAATAACATGACTGTATACAACGGCGAAAATACTGTCCAATTTTTTGATAAATTTCTGGTTTAAGCGATACTTAAAGAGGCCAATTTGTAATAAATGTGGTTATTACAAATTTCGCTGCATCCCGAAACAATATCACTTATTAGCGCGTTGCGTTCTTTGAGGACATACTTCCTGCGTGAATACTAGTAAACTAACAAGATTCGCTTATGTTGATTTGTTACTGTACTCTAGTAATTTTGGGAAAGGAAGGTACAGTTTAACGTCGAACACGCTAAAGGGTTTGCGGCGAGGTATGATTGCCTTCTATTACATGTAACAGACAGGACATGTAACTAGAGACCACGGAAGTAGTGGGCGTGGCTACGTTGGCACAGGTGGCAGCGCGACGTAGCAATGCGACGATGTCAACACTACTGCGCTTGCTCCGATGCAGTGGGGAAAAAAGATAAGAGGTGGAGGATGAAGGCAGTGTGAGGGTAGGTTAGAGGTATTAAGCTACTGACTTTGCAGATTGACGAGGCACTCGATGTGAACGTTTCAGTCTTGTCCGCTCTGTGACGCAAGAAGAGAGGCATTTTTTACCGCAATCGATAATTAAGTAAAACGTAGTCAACGGTACTTAGATCTCAACGATGCCATTAACAATGAGGGCTCAACAATAAGCGGTTCACACTATGCAATTGCGACATTGCCGTAGAGTCATGTTACGGTTGCAATGACCATTAATTTAAGCAAGTCCTCAGACTAGATGAATCATAGTTCCATCACTTTGAGAGATATTATCTTCAGATGTGATCAGTTGTCCAGGCCGCTCAACCAGAATCCTGCTACTGTGGTTCAGGGAAAATGACAGTAAGACAAATTTGGTCTCCTGAACTCTTCGCACCTTTAAGATGCCAACTCTATCTTACACACCCGTAATATCACGGACTGTCAGAATTTAGAATCCAATACATCCCACTATCTTTGCTATATACGGGCGTCTAGTACTGTGTCTCTTAATGTGTAAAAATTCCTGCTGTTTTGCGTGTCAGAGGTTACCAACATACAACTAGGTTAGCATCTGACTGATCACTGTATTTGCGATGAGTCATAACTGGTGACGCCTCTGATCACACAGCGATTTCGACAAATGTCAAACATTTTAGCAATACAGAAAGCAACAATCAAGGCTGCCAACTGAAAACGCCGTATCAATCGAAACACGGCCAGTTTCTCTAATGCGTAGTCTGGAGTCTGGATCATCACTGCGCGACTCACTAGTACACCAGTCGTTCCTCCTCCCAGAACTGCTACTCACTATTAAAGGAAGTTTCAACCGTGCAAAATAATTGCGTAATTTGCGGATTGCCTAGAGAGAACATTTATTGTAGTCCCAATAATAGATTTTGCTTGAAATATGTAACGCGTTCTTTTCATCGAGATACCAAACGTTTTCCTCAAAGCAAGGAATATGTGAACTACTTTGGACTGAACGAACTATACGGAAATGTTCTCGTAAACTACGATAATTTGCTCCGATGGAATACCAGACATGGAGCCTGTTTAATGTCCTCATCCACACAGAAGAGCCTCTATTCAAAGAAACTGCTCACGAAAATCAGTCATATAAAAGAATTACTTAAACCGATCACTTCTACTTTAAAATGTCTTTTACAGTTTTCCAAATTCTACTTTGATTCAGATAATAAGGTCAATTTCGATAGACTTGGCCGTGTGTGTTGTTCGGCGCTGCAGGATACCGCACTAGTTCCAAATCAAGTTCTGTACAACAGTGATAATACGTAACACGAATTGTTATAATTAAAAATTGAGTTATTTTCTGTAAAGGAAATAGCGTTACACATTCATAAACATCACTGAACTACGTGCGTCATCATCAGGGATGACATCTCCAAGCGAGCACAATATTATCGTTCTACTTGATTCCGGGCAGTCTATTAGCATGCGACGCCATTATTTCGATACGTACGATGGTGGGGAAGTTAGTG
This sequence comes from Schistocerca americana, assembly GCF_021461395.2. NCBI lineage: Eukaryota > Metazoa > Arthropoda > Insecta > Orthoptera > Acrididae > Schistocerca > Schistocerca americana. Next base: position 471,855,535 of record NC_060125.1, read on the forward strand.
GGGAGAGGGCGTGAGGCGCCACTGTATTGTTATCTTAGCCCGATAACACCAACGCGAGGAAACGATCCCTGTCAAAGATGAGCAATGAGATACGTCGGGATGGGGGAAGCGTCCTAACAATAGTACGCAACAGATGTCTGCGTAGCAGCAACAGGTAGCTCCCTTCAGCGACACACTATCAACAAAACACTATAAGAATTGTGCGCTGGCATCACAAGCACGGCAAGTTGTATAACTATATAAAACAGTTCTTTATCGCCTGTAAGATATTACACACTACCCGAACTGCTTGGGCGCTAACAATACAGTTTAGACTAATCTCACTGTGGAATGCGATGAACCCATTCTCCCGACATCATTTCCCGCAATACATAAATCCTATAAACGCGCAGGCGCGCTGACAAACGGCGCGAAAGAGAGAGAGAGAGAGAGAGAGAGAGAGAGAGAGAGATGGGGGGGGGGGAGGAGGGAGGTGGGGGCGGGCAGGGGATGGGGTGGAAGAGAGTGGGGAGCAGGCAACGACGCGTGACTGCAAGCGTCGATAAGCTAGAAGGAGCAGGCAGTGGATACCGAGGAGCAACAACGGACCGGAAGAAGACAGTCGGGTTGCGTGAAGCGCTTCTGCAGCGCGGGTCGCTTGTGGTGCACTTACACGCACAGCGTTCGTTGTCCACACGACGCCTCCTGGGTCGGCAGCGCAGGTAAAGGTCACGCATTAACACCAAAATGCCCGCCTAGCAGGCATTACGTGGAGAGGACACTAGTACCCTTGCACCAGAGGGCCTGCACGCGCGCGTACGCACACGCACACACACACGAACTCGGCGCCAGCACTGCCTCACACGTACACGCATACACACACTCGAGCCGCTCGCGGTCGCGTGTCGGCTGCGGGCGGCACCGCACTCGCTGCGATCGCGCCGGCGTACGTGCTACTCCGTCGGGCCGCGGCTGCGCACTGAGCCGTCGCGCAAGCCCCCCCACCCGCTCGCCTAGGGCCACCACGGTTGCCATGGCGACTGGCGGGCCAGCGGAGGGGGAGCAGGGCGCTCGGCACGCGACGCTTCGCAGCTGCCCACAGCCGAGACGCGCCACGCCACGCCACACCGTTGACTATCGATAACCGGTCGCTTCCGGAGGCGCTACTGTCAAACGCATTACTGCCACACACAAAGCACTGCGAGGCCGCCGTCGCGCGACCTCTTGTTGCTTTACTTTACGCCATCTGTCACCCCATTATCCATCTGGCAAATGTGAGTTAGTGATGTCAACGCGTAACAAAAACCTTTTCAGTAAAACAGCACTAAATTACATGAGATACGGTAGACTCTTGCTAATTCTAATCTTCATAAATCGACTTTCTCCGTAAATCAAACTTGTCGTCAAGTCCCTTGAAAAATCTCGATAAGTCGGTACGAATGCCGGAGACATGGAGATATGCGGACACACAAGGAGATGCGGACAGCTGAGTTTGCCGAAGATTTGCCAACACCAACTGTGGCAAGTAATTTGGGCACCCATGCCTGCCTCGAGCTGGTATCCGATCTTTCCCGCTACTGCCACTGTGAAAGGGGCCACCCCACGTTCTATATTTATTAACAATACTATGTAATCAGTCCTTCAATATACTGACGCCACCATCACACCGATAGTTACGTCAGTATTGTCATTCGGAAACGCGATTTGAAAAAGTCAAGGTGTCTAGGAGTGATTAACCGTTTCTACTACTTTATTAACTATACCTGAAAAAAAAAAAAAAACTAAAGAGAACATAGATGTGTGAACAGTTGATACAGATGAACGACAGCACTCAATATGAATTCGTTCACTGAAATCCGATGTCTCTTGCGGATTATGGAAAATTATTAATATTGTCACGGGGCTGTTTCAAGAAAGAAAACATCGTTATTAGAGAGGACAATGCAGTTGAAAAAAGGTTATAAGTAACTGCAATTTCTGGCGACAGGAAAGTCATTCAAATAATGTTTAGCGTTCTATTATGTATCACTAAACGCTAGCATAACTGCCACGAAAAGCTGCACGGCAATTATATCTCTCGTGCAATAAGGTTTTTCGTTAATTAAAGAAAAGTAAAAAAAAATCTTCGCGTTTTGTGACACTTTTTTTATACTGCATGAAGATAAACGCTACTGCAGAGTAATATTCAAATATAAACAAATAGGGATGGAAGCCTTAAATAAACACAAATTCAGATTTTGATTACCATGTAACTTAGTACTGCTGCAGCTAGATGTCCAGATTCGTTGATCATTTGTGATAATTTCATAAAATGACGCGTAATTCACAGTCTAACAGTCTACAAATTCTAAAAGTGGGAGCAGTTTTCCATTGCTGAAATGTGGAATACTGCTGAGATTTAATTCGACAAGGTGAAAATTGTGTCGATGTTTTAAAATCAGAGCAATGTCATAGATAGTAATTTATAAATCGCATTCCGAAATATTTCATACAATTATTATTGCATAAACTTACGCTATCCAAGAATTTTTGTCAAAAAATTCGTTTCGTTTTAAATGTGTAGTACTCAGACATGCATGTATGCATTTACTGCTATTACTGATGTCAAACAATGATTTCTGTCTGTTTATGGACTAAAAAAACTTCAGCTATTATTTTAACAATTTGTCTTTCACTTGTTGAACACCACAATGTCATGCCCTTGCTTCGGAAGTAAATTAAGTAGTAAAGTAAGCATAACGATTTGTGTTTCGACCAGCGCGACGTTCACGTACGAGGGTTACTCCGAAAGAAATGCACACTATTTTTTTTTTAAATCCGTCTTTTATTCTACATGTTTGAAAGTTTTACAGGTGTAGATACATCCTTTAGGAACAATATTTTCATTTCTCCACATAATTTCCACCCCTCTCAACTGCCTTACGCCAAATATTGGAACCAGCGCCTGTATACCTGCACGGTAAAATTCTGGACCAACCTGTTGGAGCCACTGTTTGGCAGCGTGCACAAGGGAGTCATCATCTTCAAACCCTGTTTCACGAAGAGTGTCTTTCAGTTTCCCAAAGAGATGATAGTCACATGGAGCCAGGTCAGGACTGTAAGGCGGGTGTTTCAGTGTTGTCCATCCGAGTTTTGTGATCGCTTCCAAGGTTGTTTGACTGACATGTGGCCGTGCATTGTCGTGCAACAGCAGAACATCCTGCTTTTGCCGAAGCGGTCGAACACGACTCAGTCGAGCTTGAAGTTTCTTCAGTGTCGTCACATATGCGCCCGAATTTATGGTGGTTCCACTTGGAATCATGTCCACAAGCAAGAGTCCTTCGGAATCGAAAAACACCGTAGCCATAACTTTTCCAGCAGAAGATGTGGTTTAGAACTTTTTTTTCCCCCTTGGGTGAATTTGCATGATGCCACTCCATTGATTGCCTCTTCGTAACTGGTGAAAAATGATGGAGCCATGTTTCATCACCTGTCACAATTCTTCCAAGAAATTCATCTCCACCATTCTCGTACTGTTCCAAAAGTTCGCTACATACCGTTTTTCCTGTTTCTTTGTGAACCACTGTCAACATCCTGGGAACCCACGTGGCACAAACCTTTAACGCCAACACTTTCAGTATTCTGCAAACACTTCCTCCCCCTGTCCCAACGTAGCGTGACAATTCGTTCACTGTGATGCGTCTGTCAGCAGGCACCAATTCGTTAACACTCTGCACATTGTCTGGAGCGTGTGCAGTACGAGGCCTGCCACTGCGAGGACAATCCTCAATATTGCCGTGCCCGCTTTCATCGCGTAACCTACTTGCCCACCGACTAACTGCACTGCGATCGACAGCATCATCTCCATACACCTTTTTCAACCTCTTGTGGATGTTTCCTACTGTCTCGTTTTCACAGCACAGGAATTCTATGACAGCGCGTTGCTTCTGACGAACGTCAAGTTTAGCAGCCATCTTTAAGACATGCTGTGACGGCGCTACTCACGGGAACAGGTTGAACTAAGTTTGAAAACAAGCGGGAAGGATGTATCTACACACTGTAAAACTTTTACACATGCAGAATGAAAACTGTATTTTTACAAAAATAGTGTGCATTTCTTTTGGAGTGACCCTCGTATTTCATGCCGGGCGGGTGCCCGCAAATTTCCGTATCCGCATTTCTCCGGACACGGGTGATGGTTTCATCAACTGCTGAGGCAACTGTTTCGCCATTCAGCTCTTTAGAACACTACTTTACTTTCTCATTAATGCATAGCTGACTGCATTACATCAATCAGTTATAAAAATCAGTACAACAGAAAACCACACAAAGTTCCAAATTTCACGGTTTTTAATTTATTTTATTTTATTTACATGACGACCATTTTCGGGCCGGGATCTATTTTCAAATCATCCGGATAGTCTGTAAGTAACAGTTACAGCGCACACAGGTAACTAACAGTCTACTACTACTACGAAACTAATCAAGTAAAAAAATAAAATAGGTGAAATCTGCAACTATGGCTGCTTTTCCGTTGTAATGATTGACAGAAGTTGCTGACATGTAATCATTCCAGCTGGCTGGAAACTCTTAGATTATAAAAATTATTTCAAAAAGTACTTTCGCAGAAAAAGGTTTTAAGGGAATGTGGAGTGGGAAAACCACTAAAGCTTACGGAATTCAGTCAGCCACGTTGTCGCCAATGCTGAAGTATAAAGAGAAGACTGCTGAAAATGTAGCTTAAGGAGGGAAGAAGCGGGCCCGGCGAGATGAGTTCCCGCCTCTTGAAGAATGCCTACAGAAATTACTATCAAAATTGAGGGCATAACATACCTGTCGGATACATACAAGCGATTCCATGACATAACGAACTTTCAGGAATGATTGACAAGTGTAAATGTATCAATTTGAGATAAAGGAGCTGGTACGGAAACGATTGGATCCATCGAAACTTTGGACCCTGTCGTTTCCGGACCAGGGTCCCTCATCTCAAATTGATGTCTTTACTCTTCTCAACCATCCCTGAAATTTGTAATATCACCACAAAATCAGCCTGCATGCTTGAAGAAAAGGCTGTTATTCGCTGTCAGTGGGGTAGCTCAGTAACTTGAATTTGTTTGTGCCTTTCGATTTAAATGTTAAAATAAATTTAAAAGAGGTAAAAAAATTAAATTTCTTTGAATCTGAGTTCTAGTTGTAGCTTTCTGCTTTCCTTGGTAAAGAAAAAAGTATTTTATTGAAACTACAGAGCATTATTGACTTATACTCTTATTTCGCCTTTTCCCTGATTCCATCTGGAGAACGAATTCGATCTCATTCGAAAATTTTGTTAGGTTCCTTGAACTTTCAATTACTGGGAGTGACTGTACCCACTGAGAAGTCTATACTGCTATTGTGTGTCTCGAGTAATGTAGTGAGGCACGAAGTGTGCTATGACATTTGGATTGAACCTACCGATGTTACGAGAATAGCTATAATTGAGGTTATGATGCATATTTCATGCATAACGGGTTTCGTTGGGTGCTTTATGTCCACTATTATGATCACGTCAAGGGTCAAAACAAATGGATTCAAGTTCAGTATTTCTCTTTACTGCAGTTTTGCAATATCAACGGATAACGATCAAATTACACCTAGTTTGAGCAATTTCATTTAGTTCTTGTTATGAGGAAGACGCACTTAATTCAGATATGTAACAAAACCCAACAACCCTTTCCCCTCAGACATGTCATAAAGGAATAGAAGAAACTGAGCTGAGTGAATAACATCAGGTAGCCTTGTCGAGTTGAGTTCGGATGGTTTCAGTCATTGGATTTGACTCTCAAGGAGTGATTCAAATCTACTGTGAACATACCACTGTCTCTGTAGCTCGCAGGCGTTACGTCAGTGTGCCCTTTCCTTCTCTCATAGGTTAATAACTCTTAGTAGACGCCACTCATGTAGCTTTTCTTTGGTAACGGAACATGGTTCATAAATTTCGTTAACTTGAAAACAGTACTATATGCAAATGTTCTAATTACCCTTGTTAGTTATACCGCGTCATTTTCCCCGACCTTATTCTTTAATTATGGTTTCTTACGTAAGACTACAAATATACTTTCTACTTAGACACAGAACTGTGACCACTCAAAAAGATGGTGTGTTTAATTTGCCACTGTTGTCGCATCATTTTTTGCACTTTTACACATTCCACGCTTATTTCAGTTTATAAAAGGTGAAGTGTATATAACACAAACATTTTGCAAAGCAGCCCGTAACATGTAAATTATTTTAATATTACTAATTACCTGTGCAATAGAAATAAGTACCCACATTAATGCAACAGAAGTTACCTAGTGCCACAGGTTGCCCATACCCGTAGTATTAAAAAAAAATACAGCATGTTCTGTTCATTTGAAATAAATTTACCTGTTTCTTGATGTACAGTGCTCAAACGAGTACTGGAAAGAGCAGTTAAAGTGGATGGTAACATAAATTTGTGTATCTCAGTTGAATTCTCGACCGCCACAGTTATGCCTAACCTTAGATACTCTTCTTCCCAGCCCGACTCGTAAAATTTAAGTATCGCCCGATTGAAAGAAATTCAATTATTTATAAGACATCGCAATTCCTTTTTATATGGATGACAATGGAGGCTCGTGATACTGTTCTGACGACAGATTGCAGTACGTTGGGCAACGCGTCGCGCCTGATAACTGAATCATCGGAATGCCGTGACACAACATATGCTACTTTCATTATGTACTAAAGCCCTGGCATTTACCGGCTAGTTAAAGATGGCAAAAAATTAGGAGCATTCAGTAAAAACTGAATTAGAGTAATGGGGCTCCGTGTTCTATAAGAAGTAGTGGAAGTTTTACAAATGGGTGCGCTATATCCGCCACACCGTTGAGAAAGGAAGGGATTACGTGGTCTAACTCCCTTCAACAAGGAGATTTTAAGAGGCGAAGCGCTAGGTATCTGACGACGGCGAAATAAATCTCATGTTATGCTGGATGACGATATGCACTTTTCCACGTGCTGAAATGAGTAATGACGGCCGGACTGAACTTCAGCTGAGGCGGTGGATGTAAACAGAGAATGTTAAGTATTGCTGGTTTTCATTTTGTACTGCCAGTTATAAAGAATGGTCGGAAAGATAACGGACTGTCACACTATGCGAGTGGGTCATTATCGACGGTTAATCTTATCGGAATATCAATAATTCCACCACTATTAATTAAAGCGAAACAGTGTACCTCTCTGCCTCGTGATGGCTGGGTGTTGTGCGCTGTCCTTAGGTTAGTTAGGTTTAAGTAGTTCTAAGTTCTAGGGGACTGATGACCATACATGTTAAGTCCCATAGTGCTCAGAGCGATTTGAACATTTTGAAACAGTGTACCTTTGCAGCGAGCGTTTATTGCAAGATAATGTGCAGTAGAACAAAAACTCAGCATACTGTCAAATATTTTTACGTATTATACGCACTCGTTGGATTCTGAAACAACCGCCTTACATTTAAACTTTGAGATATCCGCGGCAAGGAGTCCATAGCAAACGTTGAGATGAATAGGTTGACACGTGCATCCATGCAAAGTAAGGCAAGTTGTTTCTTCACGTACGCCATGTTTCATGAACCATCCATTGAACTTAAGAGGATTCCCTCGTGAATATTACGATGAACACTTCTTCCGGCAACTTCTCCAATATTTTCGGCAAAGGATTCTGACAAAGAACCATCAAGTTATCGTATCTTACGGATTTTCCGGAAGATTTCTAAAGCATTAACAGAGAACTTTGTCAACTAGAGATTTTCGGTAGTGTTACTTGTTGAAGACAGAATCTTCCGCTGATCACATTGTGAAAACAATGGTGCAAGCATTATACGCACAAATTCTAAATGACGGTAATAATACATGCCACTGTAAACTATCGGCAACAGCAACGAAAGCCAGATGTAAAAAGCCTATTTGTACTGCAGCGACCGCAAATCAATCGCTGAATTGAAAACTCAATAACGATTTGTGGGGAGGCGAGAGACTACCGATTTACAGTCACTGTTGTTATTACGTCAATCAACGTGGAAGTAACGAGTTCGGTCGAATATTTCCCATTTAAAGCCATAATTTTAAACCGATCACACCTCGAAACTCAAACTGCGGCCACAGCAGTGGAGTGAGAAGCCATGGACTTTTGCTTTCACTTATTCGTACTTTATTCTGTCATCGTAATTTCACTTGCCATTTCTGATGTTACCGCAGGTATGGTGGCGAACAACGATGTTTGCGCTTCTGACATTCTGACAATCTCGCCTTGAAATTCGCCACACGGGTGATGAATAAATGGATGAAAGGAACTTTTAGAATTGAGCATGTCGTCAACGTCATTCCTACATTCCCGTCAGATGATCATACTATTTGAATGAGAAATGTTAGTTTGAAAGACTGGCCTTTTTAACGAACCATGTTAGCAATATCAAGTAAACCTTTCGCCAAAAGATTGAGGAAGAGCTTACTCTTCTATTGCGATGGAAGAGATAATCTTTCCTTGTAAACCTAAACTTGTTGCCTGAACAGCGTCCAATACTTCGTCCAGTAGTGAAGCGTAATCTCGCCAGATGATGTCAGTACTTCGGTGGAGGTGGTGTGTGACCGCCACATCAACAGGATTTCAGAAATCTGTAGCCATGAAATCCCGTAGTTTGAACTGTTTTCGTTTTCTTTGGTGTATTTTCACCTTTTCTCAATCGCTGCTTCGAATGTTCCTTCTCTGACGTCTAACGATGGGTCGCTGTTTTCTTATAGTTCATGAAACTCATTGAAGTCTCGTTTCAACAAGTGTTAACATTCTTGAACAACATTGAATTTTTGTCAGTCGCGTCGCTCGTACACGTTTGTGAATATCACGAACGTTCATCTTCAACACCTGCACGACTACGATTAAATCGAGCACCTCAGAGCATAAGAGGCTAAGACGAAGGGACGACATCTTTTACTGTATGATCTACCTAATTTTAGAGCCATCTGTTTAAGCTGGGGGGGGGGGGGGTTAGAACGTCCCTAGTAGATAGTAACTTTTGCGAGTAAATTATCTAGACTGCCGGCATGCGAAAGAGGAAAGTTTTGCGGTATTGTTGGCTGGAAGCCGCCGAGGGGTTGATCAGAGAGCTAATTGGAACGCTTCTCTTCTTTGTGCTCAATAAAACCTTCCATCGCAAATTGTTGCCTTGTAAGAACTTTCATAAAGTGTTTAGTTTAGCGTTATGTTTGTATTGTTAACGCACGGAGGAAAGCCGGAAATGAGAGAAGATGAAACATGCTGCCGCCCTTGGCCTGCCCCTCTCGGTTGGCACAAAGGGTTCACCGAACATGACGCCCACGTCCGATGGATCAAAAGACACTGCGTTCGTACCTGGGAACTTCGCTCATGAAGTTGGCGTGAAGTCTCTTAATCAGAAACTGTAGCCCGCCCCTGCACTCCTTTTCGGCTAAATACCGTCAAACATTTTTCTCTTTTCTTTCGCCAACTGGATTCGAACTGCTACATCCAAGTCTAGTGGCACAGGAGACAGGTTAGCGTGATCAGTGATCACACACGATGCCCTGGGCAGAAGCATGTGACCTCTCCCAGGAAATCGCTGAAGACAAGACGTAATAACAGTGCCCCGGCTATGAGGATTTACCTGTATATACTTCGGTGTACTATGAGGCGGAATTTACCGTCTACGCAGTTAACTTCTAACACACATTTACAAATCAAGATTTCGTCATTTGGCTCTGTACTTAAAAGAGTCTTGTGTGAAGACTGCTCCCTCGTCTCCACTTTATGAATGACTGTTGAGTACAATGTGCGAGGAACCGTGACAGCATGGTCCTACAAGCGCAAAAAATGAGGCGCACACCGTGAACCCGGCATAACAGCAGCACTCATGCCCACTTCCGGTGTAACGCAACAAGCCGTACGGAACGCTGTGCGTCGAAAGGCAAAGGGCCTCGCGTTTGTCAACTAAATTTTCGTATCGTTCTTGTTAAGAAATCCAATAGACTTCGTCTGGTGATGCTGAAGTAGGGTATTACGGAGAATAAAAATTGCGTGATGTGCCACCCTTCGCGTGATTGAGGGCAGACAACTGAAATATTAAAGAAGCGACAGCTCGTTTCGTCAATAAGACACTGTCGACCAAGTTCCAGTAGCGACAAATTCTAGGAGGATCACTACTCGTCAGGTAAAAGCATTTTTATCTCTCAAATCAATGTCCGGATCGCGATAGCTTCATTATGTCTACGTACTCATACGGAAACCTAGCACACACGTTTGGTGCATATATGAACATCGAAACAAATTACAGTACGAAGAAAAATTTCTACTTCCCAGGTACGTAGCATAAATAAATAAGCTCACCAGACGAAATGTTAATCACCCATACTGAAAGAGCACATTGGTTGTTTTGAGTGCTGTAGATGGAGAAGAACTGGTATCAAGCAGTCATTTGACCCTTCACGTCCGTCATGACAATGAAATTGTGTGATTGCCATTCGGCTACATAGGATCGGCGCAGAGAGACTGGTCCACGAGGAGACGCGAGAACGGCAGAAAATTGGTGTCTGGACGTGCCCAAGAGCACACCGAGAATGAAGTTACCCAACTTGTGGGCAAGGAATGGTGTACTACTCGAAGCTATTTAACACGGGACAAGAACTGTGGTCGGCAGCAGATCCTAACTGAAAGTGAGCCCAGTGGCACTACTGGAGAATGACATTCTGGTTCAAACCCGACAGGTCCATCTCAACCGGTTACCGAACTAACACTGAAGAGATTGGCATGGAAACTGAGGAATGGAATGTGCTATGTAAATTCACAGCTCCAGGGACACACAAATCTGAACTTCTCCAATGGGTAAAAGACAGAAAAATGGTTCAAATGGCTCTGAGCACTATGGGACTCAACTTCTGAGGTCATCAGTCCCCTAGAACTTAGAACTACTTAAACCTAACTAACCTAAGGACATTACACACATCCATGCCCGAGGCAGGATTCGAACCTGCTACCGTAGCGGTCGCGCGGTTCTAGATGTAGCGTCTAGAACCGCTCGGCCAACCCGGCCAGCTAAAAGACAGAACCCCGACAGTGCTTGACTGGAGGTGTGACTAGTTGCTATTTTGCCTCTTTTTAAACTGATACTCAAGAGTCCGCTACGACGACGGCCCAGAGAGGACTTTGACACCCAGTGTGTGGAGGGTTCAGTTCAGGCCGAAGGTGGTTCTTTCATGCTTCGGGAGTGTTTTTCGTACCATGACGTGGACCCACACATCCACGTTACAGGACCCAGCCTGTTTATTTTAACTCTCTTTTGACTAAATACTGATCTATCTTCGACGTGTTCTCGTGAGTATCCCGCGGCCACTACAATCTTTCAAGATGACGAGAGTGATGTACCACATGGCTGCACGCACACGTGCCTGGTTTGACACCCTCCCCCACACCCACACACGGAGGGGAGGGGGAGGGTGGGGAGAGGGGGAGAGGAGGTGTGTGTGTGTGTGTGTGTGTGAGAGAGAGAGAGAAAGAGAGAGAGAGAGAGAGAGAGAGAGAGAGAGAGAGAGAGAGGGGGGGGGGGGGGCACTGTCGGTGAGAGACGGTATTACACGGTATCAACTTAATGTCTTCCAGGGCGATAAAATTTCTCTCCTATGTGCTGAGCTGCCTGTACACTAGTACGAGGGCGTCTAATGGCTTCTTTACATCGATATCCATGGTGACTTTCTCATGCACTGTATTTGCTATACAAGATATTTAAGACGGCGGGCAAACGCTGTTAGTACAATGTGTACTTTTAAGTAATAAGTAAGACCGCGAAACTCTTGAGGTGGGGGGCAGTGAACCGCGCGCGTCCGCTATTTCCGGCGTGGTTGCGCATCGCATCGTACGCTTGTCCGCGAACACGGCTGCACAAAAGAGTACGGCGGGGAGTGCGGGCGGGATGGACGGCGTGGGTGGAGGTAGGAGAGGAAGGGGGGGAGGGGAGGCACAGTGGGCGGGCAGAAGCGCTGCTTTTGTCGTCCGCTGCGCACCGCATCTTCCTCGCGCCGTCTAATCTGCCCATTCCCGCAGTTCTCCACCAGCAGTCTCCTAGTTTCTCTGCCGTACCCGACACATTCCACACGGCGACCTGAGGCAAGGATAGCAGCAAAACAGTTTGAAAAGGAAACTTCGTGGAACGACGTGACACATTCTGTGTGTCGCAGACAATAACTCGTCTAGAAAGTAGCATCTACTTCGGAGCACGTTTCTGTGTGTATCTAGAACATCTTTATGTCTTAATGCGAATTACTGGAAACGTTAATTCGCAAGCTCAGAGCGTGTGCACGAAATGTTCAACTGGGTTGAAACGATTCAACAGCATCCATACGCTTAATGATCGTTATTACGGTGTGATCGTAGTGGTGTTTATAATGGAAAAAACATTTGTAAGAGAACAACGTCGATATTCACCTGGAGAGAGCAAGATGGTGAAATACAGTTCAAAGGATACTTCAATATGCCCAACTCTGTTGAGCAGTTTGCCGAGACGTGCTCCCAAGTGGACCTGTTTGAGGGTGTGTGGATAAGCGATATACAGTGCGCTAAAATGGTATGTCTGCACTTGTTTCTTTCCATTTACGTGCAGCCTTCATTCCGTAGTAAAATGTTTTTGTAGTGAGGTAGCCTCAGAACGAATCCCAATATTTACATGTCAGCCGCCGTGCGGAGTGGTCGCGCGATTAGAGGCGCCGTGTCACAGATTGTGCGGCCCCTCCCGCCAGAGGTTAGGTTCGAATCCTCCCTCGGGGCATGGTGTGTGTGTGTGTGTGTGTGTGTGTGTGTGTGTGTGTGTGTGTGTGTGTGTGTGTTTTGTTCTTGCCACAAGTTAGTTTAAGTAGTGGGTAAGTCTAGGGACTAGGGACCGATGACTTCAGCAGTTTGGTCCCATAGTAATTCACACACATTTGAACATGTCAGCCCGAATTGGCATCAGTGTATGAACACACAGTTACCACATCTCTGACCAACGAAGTCAGCATCTGACAACGTGCCGCGTCTGTATTAGCAGTTAGCATCCTCATCCGCAGAAACATAACACAAAATTTCGTCTATATATGATTTACAGTTTAACGTTTGTACAGAAAGAAGCATGGATCATTACGTCCCGACAACGACGAAGTCATTATAAACGGACTGGGGACAAATCTGCCATGCCCTTTCGTACGAAGCATCCTGAGCCGTGGTAAAAATTGCTGTTTTTGAAGAGCGCGCAGCAGCGCGTAGTGTGAAGCAGTCGCCCTCCGTTTCTGGCGGTGGCGCCGCTGTGGCAATCGCAGCTTTGGTGTCTCCCTCTGGTGGGAAAGGGGGAAAGGTTGCCTGTTCACGTGCATTTAAGGGGCGCTATGAGTTCGCCAGTCGGTCAGTCTGGGTCAGTCTCTCGTCCGCATTTGTTAGGCAGTTAGTATCTGTCGTTCGGATCAACCTTTAAAGCCGGCAAAATGAGAGTCTTTCCACTCCGCCAGTAAGAGAACTCAGCGAGTGGTCGCCCGGTCGGGGCTTAGTACTTGCATCCGAGTCTGCGCGTTACGCCACCAGCCTGATGGAGTTTGCTCAGGCAATGGTCATTGACGGTTGGATCAATCGGTTGGTCGGTCGCGCGCTGAGACACAAAATGACTGGTCCGTCTTGAGCGTCGGCGCATGTGAGGTCGCCACGTGAGTCCAGTGGGCCGCGGCGTATAGCGAGGGGTAGTGACTTCCGCGGTCGACACGAGAGCAACAGGAGTCAACCCAAGACAACAGTCTGGCCAGTGCGAACTGCGACGCCGTGAGACGGGAGATAGGCGCGCCTTCCTGCGCCCGTTGAAGCAGCTGGCAGCGGACGGTTCGGGAGAGCGATTTGGGGGTGCTGCGCCAGGTCTTCTCGAGAAATCGCAGTTTATTAGAAGTTAAGCGATTGGTGATAAGTTGTTTGATTTACTCTTGTTGAATTCTACTTGTTTTCTTGGTGAGGTCAACAGCCGTTTTGCTTTGGGGTCGTCCCACCATTCTTCTCCGTTTGCCCACCCGCGGGAAGGTGGTTGTTCATAAATTGGGTGGTCCGTTTTCCTCTTGTGGAGTAGGGGCGGGTTAGAGCAACCTGCGGTTCGGGTTGTTCGGTAATCTCCCTATCAATCTACCGTACGTTAGTAGCTGCCTCTGTCATGTTTGTCGGATTTCGTGTGTTAACGAATTTATTGCTTGCAGTGTAACAGCCTAATACCTGAAATGTGTTTTTGATCTTTGGAAACTTTGATATTATTGCCTATGATCTTGAGAGGCGGTATCTGTGTACTGTACAGCATCTTAACTATTGTTTGGCCAACCTTGTAGAATTTTATATACGATTGCATTTCATGGACTTTTATTTAAATGATCATTTTAGTATATAAAGTTGCCACCGTTTCACCGTAAGACTTTCCTCAGAAGTTAAAATCAAGTTGCACCTTCGGTGTCAAGGTTAAAATTTTAATTTTTACTGTTTGGTACCATTTCCAACCCTCCTGCGGGGGGTGCATAGTTTGTGTGCTTGTGTAAATTGTTAAAACGGTTAGTTTAAAGTCATCTGGTGTATTGCAGATTTGCACCAGTGTAGTCTTTCAGAGGCTGTTGTGAGTGGTCGTAACTACGGCCGTGTCAAGAAGGAGCGGCAAGGTTCTCTGCACGAAAGCTCATACAGTCAAAACTTGTTTCTTTCTGCCTCTGAATAAATTGTAACTTTGATATTTAGAGGGTGCTTTCTGATTATACTTTCAAAACAGTTTCTTTTAAAAATGCTTTTAGGCACTATTAAAGTGAATAAAATTCCAATTTATTAAAAGGTTCAAAATGGTTCAAATGGCTCTGAGCACTATGGGACTTAACATATGTGGTCATCAGTCCCCTAGAACTTAGAGCTACTTAAACCTAACTAACCGAAGGACATCACACACATCCATGCCTGAGGCAGGATTCGAACCTGCGACCGTAGCAGTCGCGCGGTTCCGGACAGAGCGCCTGAACCGCTAGACCACCGCGGGCGGCTTTTGTTAAAAGGAATTTGGTTATGATTTCATCAGTTACTTCCGGGCAACTACTTCCATGCTTACATAGTGTGATTAAATGTGTTAATGTTCTTGATGAATCGCTAGTAAATAAAATAAATTCTTAAGAATATTCTTTGAAAATAAATCACAGTTCACATCCCACTATTTCCCTTACATGATTTACAGAAATGACGGTGCGGCCTTCGTCACACTGTTGGCACTATGCACAGCTAACTTACGGGAATGCAGCCAGGTGACACAACAACCACCTAAGACACTGGTCGTCAAACTTTTTTCCTCGAGAACCAATACTAACATCGTGGAGCAGAACCTCGGGCCGTATTCGCACCGATCTTGTTAACTGGTAGTCTGCATAAATCTGAATGTTATGAGTCCCCAATTCACCAGGTATAGTGCGCGCAAAATGCCTTGACCGCTGGATGCGCAGTCGGCTGGGGAAGTGTGGGGAGAGCGGCAGTGGTGGGGGGTCGCTCAGAACTCTGTAGGGGAAATGGCAAGTGCTGGAGAGGGAGTACCGTCCTGAACTTAAGCCTACGTTCACACTATTTGTAAATATTACATGGGGGCCCTCCACACCCAAACTTGCATGGTGACCATTCAAAAAGATCTGCTGCCATCTCTGCTTTCGTTAGTATCTGAAAAGAATTCCATCGAAAATGCAGCGATTTATTTTGGACTGGCTTGTCATCACATATGTTGTTCCAAAACCCATAGGGTTTCTCGGTTTACTAGCTTTCGATGGCCCTGAAAACCTACATTCTTTCTCCGAAAAAGTCTGTTGTTACTGGAGTAAGACGGTCGATAATGAAGTTTTACGTAATAACGATATGGTAAAATACTCCCTTCTTTGCATGCTATCATTTACCAACATCTCATTTCGATTTCTAAAACCGTTTATGAAATATGAGGAATCTTGGGGATATTTCACTCTGGCTTAATCAATGGCGTGGTGCGATCGTAAATGTGTGCGCTACATCGGGTCACAATTTTCTCAGACTGGTGAGAGATAGATATGTCTACCCAAGTGTGTGTGTGTGTGTGTGTGTGTGTGTGTGTGTGTGTGTGTGTGTGTGTGTGTGTGTGTGTGTGTGTTACCTAAATTTCATAAGCAACAACATACTATGTCATATGAATCAAACGCAAAATCATAGCGACCTGTATTTTTCATTGCACACTTTTCCAAATTTCACGTAGTGTCTTACTTTCACGCCTATATCACAATAACCATGACCATTAACGAAATGATGGGCTCATCATCATGAACCTGACAGATAAAGCTATAAGTAAAGCCAAAAATAAAATAAAAAAAAATTATCGACAGTTTCTGTAAAATCGTTTGAGAAAGATTGCACGGTGCGCGCCTCTATTCCGTCATCGTTGGCTGGCTGAAAGGTGGAAACAGTTACCGGCCTCCCCTTCCAAACAAACCAATGCACTAGCCCAGCGCTATGTTCTCCACGCATCGGTTACCGTATCCTGTGCGAGCTATACAGTAGGTACGTTGTCCAAGACGCGACGCACACTAGCGATTGATACAAAACTGTTTTCTTGGTAATGTGACAATTAAGAAGTAGTATATGTGAATTTACAAGAAGTTTAATAAAAATGTGGATCGTGAACACAAAGTCAAAAATTATTTCTACCATACAACTGTTCTGATCTGGGATTGTTTGATCATTAAGAATTTCCTGAAACACGCATTTGTTAGGTCTTCAAATATTGCTAAAATACAGATCTGGACCTTCTAGCAGTCAAAGTGGAATCACCCTAGAATCAGCAAGATGAGCCATAACAACTTCGACGAAATCTACTCAAGGCAAGTGCCAAAATTAATGACTTTTTTACAGTGACTTCATTATTTCCATTCTGACGATACCATCCACAGTCAATAACTTCGTTGTTGCCCGATAAAGAGAACATATGCTGCGTGAGCAACATTATTAATCTGATTTCTAACCTACTTTGCAAGTGGTGGTATCGTTTGACTCCTCTGTGGACGGACGTTTCCAACGGATTCTTCGAATGCATCTGCAAACTGCCTTTCCTATCATTATTTTTATGCTGTCGGTTCACTGTATGTCGCCCAGTACACATGCTCTCCGATGTTTAACGGATGTTACTGTTTCCCGTGATTGTGCGCAATTAGTGTACTCCAGCAATAATGGGTCTTTTTGCCAATTTATGCATAATACGTAACACTTGTTTGCACTGAGAGTTAACTATCAATCCCTGAACAAAGAGTGCACTCTCTGCAGATCTTCCTGCATTTTGCAACAGATTTCCATCGTGAAGCCTGCAACATTATCGGTTGCAAAACATTACAGATGTGAAACTCGTGGGAGAAGTCATCAATGAGCTTGTCACGCAACTGAAGCAACGCAGCCAAGCTGTACAATACGCTGGACTATTCTCCACATACAAGCCTAAGATTCTTAGCTCAGAAAACCAAAGCGGAGCTCCTTGCCTACTGCTAACCATATTGCTAAACGGGTTCAAGGTCGGTGTGTCCGTCTCATGCATAATGCACGACAGCTAACTGCAGTAAACACGCCATGTAAATCTGTTCCTATAGCTATGCTCCACGAGCGCCGAGAATACGTTGGATCTTAGGAGAGAGAGAGGTTTTTTTTCTGCATTCACTGGGAAGATTTGGGCATTTTAACTCTACATCAAGAGAGAATTTTGTTGTGGCATTTATCAGTAAAGTACTTCCGAAGTGAGAAATCGATGGGTCTGCAAAGCAAAGGAGAACGTTGTAATGATTTTGTTTAATAATTGGCTTATGGGATTACGAAAATTAGATGGAAAGGTTGTTCACGAATATCCTGTGCATTGTATTGTGATCTAAAGCCTCACTTTGTCGTGCGAAGTATCTAGAGTGCGGTTCCATCTTACGTAAGTCGCTTTGACAATATTCAAAATGTCATGCTTCCAATTATTTAATCAACTGACATAATGAGACTTTGCTACCTTGTTAGTTACGCACATTAAAGAACAAAATACAAGGTAAGTGGGGTGTATCTGACTTCCTCGGTATTGAAATCTAGCAGTGAGTCAGAACGCAGTCCTTGTATAGAAACAGCGCAATCTTTCGAGGCGGGTGCCCGTTTCAATATGATACTTCTGCGTGCCTCCCACAGAGGCCGAAAAATACTTAGTTTACCTTTTAATCCTGCGTTTACAAATACATTCAAATGCGGCTGTTTTCTATGTTACATTGCCTATTGTATGTTCAAATGTGTGTGACTTAAACTAACTTACGACAACTTATGCTAGGAACACACACACACACACACACACACACACACACACACACACACACACACACACACACACACACACACAAAGGAGAACTCGAACCTCCGGCGGGAGGGGCCGCGCAATCCGTGAATGGTGCCTGAAACCTCACGATCACTCCGCGCGGCGCTATTGTATGGAATGTTGTGGTATCAATTTAAGCAATCGAAGACTACACAGTCAAAATCGTGGTAATATTTAAGGGAAGTTTCTTTCAACACAAAGATTTGAAAGTGGGGGGAAGGAGGGGGGGGGGGAGAGAGAGAGAGAGAGAGAGAGAGAGAGAGAGAGAGAGAGAGAGAGAGACTGTCAGAATCACCTCGTCAAATGACGAAGAACAAGCAGTAGACAGAATTCGCTGAACTTCCAGTGTGCATATAGGTAATTCGAAATAAAGTGTTCTCCATTTACAGTACGGGTCACTTCAAACGTTTATTACATGGTGTAGAATAACTGAAAAACCTGTTGTTTCCCGAATAATCGAACTGCAACTGTGCCTTACTTAAATGTTTTATAGAACATTTTAACTATTCTTTCATCGAAATGATGGGGAACGAGCCAGTTTACAGGATATATACACATGATCCACTTAGTTCTTTGAATAATAACTTTCTATAACTGTCCCGCTGCTTTCTCTATAATGGGATTCATTAGAACAATTGTATCGTCTGCAGAAAGTACTAATTCCGCTTGCTGAATGGTCATTCACATATATAAGGAATAGAAGTGAACCAAACACTTTACATCTGAGACTCCCTTTGTGATTTAACCCCCGTCATTAAGATTTTCTACCTTTCCGACATTGGCTGCATTATTCAGCAAAACCTTTTACATTCTGGTTGTGAAGTATGATTCAAAACCAGCTGTGTGTAATGCCATAAATTCCGTAAAATTTGAGTTTGTGTTGAAACTGCGTGAGATGGACAACGATGGACCTTTAGTTCATATGCTCCGTATCGAAACGAAACCAATTTCACGTCAGACACACTGCCCATCTCAATCTGAACCTACGGAGAGACGAACGCACTCTATACAGGATGGAAAGTCTGGTAAGGTCAGAGCAGTATAGGAGGCGTCGAATGGAGCAAAATTTTCCAGATAACCATACGTCGCAAATGCGCCGTTGCGAATCTACGGCCACAGAGCGACCGCCGAACAGCGACGAACTCGCCAAGATGAAAATTTTGCTGGACTCTAGGATGTCCCTTTCCCCGGTCTGACTTCACTACCAGAAAGTTTTTGACTACCGCGCCTAGGTGGGCCAGTCCTAGCGGGCACGTCGCGTGACGGTGGCGCATCGGAATCCAGCCGGGCGGAGGCGAGGTGTACCGAACCGAGGCTGAGCAGGGCTTGGCAAGCGGGCTGCAGGTGGCTGAGAGCGGGCGCGTGTCGGTGGCGCGTGCCGCGAATCCTCCACGGCCGCACCTGCGTCCGGCCCGCAGCGCACATCACCTGCCGGCACCCATCACCTTCCGATACTTTCCCCTACACAACTCTACCACACACACCTGGCACACCAGCCGAAGGTACGACGGTGGTTTGACAAGTATCGCAAATTACCAAGACAAAAAAATTGAACATACACTACTGGCCATTAAAATTGCTACACCACGAAGATCAAGTGCTACAGACGCGAAATTTAACCGACAGGAAAAGGATGCTGTGATATGCAAATGATTAGCTTTTCAGAGCATTCACGCAAGGTTGGCGCAGCTAGCGACACCTACAACGTGCTGACATGAGGAAAGTTTCCAACCGATTTCTCATACACAAGCAGCAGTTGACCGGCGTTGCCTGGTGAAACGTCGTTATGATGCCTCGTGTAAGGAGGAAAAATGCGTACCATCACGTTTCCGACTTTGATAAAGGTCGGATTGTAGCCTATCGCGATTGCGGTTTATCGTATCGCGACATTGCTGCTCGCGTTGGTCGAGATCCAATGACTGTTAGCAGAATATGGAATCGGTGGGTTCAGGAGGGTAATACAGAACGCCGTGCTGGATCCCAACGGCCTCGTATCACTAGCAGTCGAGATGACAGGCATTTTATCCGCATGGCTGTAACTGATCGTGCAGCCACGTCTCGATCCGTGTCAACAGATGGGGACTTTTGCAAGACAATAACCATCTGCACGAACAGTTCGACATTAGCAGCATCAGGGGCTATCAGCTCGAAGACCATGGCTGTGGTTACCCTTGACGCTGCATCACAGACAGGAGCGCCTGCTATGGTGTACTTAAAGACGAACCTGGGTGCACGAATGGCAAAACGTCATTTTTCGGATGAATCCAGGTTCTGTTTACAGCATAATAATGGTCACATCCGTGTTTGGCGACATCGCGGTGAACGCACATTGGAAGCGTGTATTCGTCATCGCCATACTGGCGTATCATCCGTCGTGATGGTATGGGGTGCCATTGGTTACACGTCTCGGTCACCTCTTGTTGGCATTGACGGCACTTCGAGCAGTGGACGTTACATTTCAGATGTGTTAAGACCCGTGGCTCTACCGTTCATTCGATCCCTGCGAAACCCTACATTGCACCAGCATAATGCACGAGCGCATGTTGCAGGTCCTGTACGGGCCTTTCTGGATACAGAAAATGTTCGAGTGCTGCCCTGGCCAAAACACTCTCCAGATCTCTCACCAATTGAAAACGTATGGTCAATGGTGGCCGAGCAACTGGCTCGTCACAATACGCCAGTCACTACTCTTGACGAACTGTGGTATCGTGTTGAAGCTGCACGGGCAGCTGTACCTGTACACGCCATCCAAGCTCTGTCTGACTCAACGCCCAGGCGTATAAAGACAGTTATTACGGCCAGAGGTGGTTGTTCTGGGTACTGATTTCTGAGGATCTATGCACCCAAATTGCGTGAAAATGTAATCACATGTTAGTTCTAGTATAATATATTTGTCCAATGAACTCCCATTTGTCATCTGCATTTCCTCTTGGTGTAGCAATTTTAATGGTCAGTAGTGTACTTCTTGCGCCTTCGCGGTTGGTAAGCTCGATTATTCCACGGGTCTTATAAAGAATGCCAAGAATGTACAGCGCATTCATCATTACTGACAGCAATCTGAGTGAGTCAGTAGTGCGTTAACTGTGACTGAACACAGATTAACCCCGACTTTCGTGTTGTTACTAAACAATTCCATCTGAACGGTTGACTGCCTCACAAATCAAAACCGAATTGGATGAAGTTCACGCAGGCTCGACGAATCGCACTCTGGCCATCCAACTGACGACAGCACACAGAGGATCATTGATAAAATGCACCATATGGCAATCCAAGACCGCAAATAAAAATTCGTAATGTTGCTGCGACAGTGCATAATACCCTGCACGCGGAATTGACTATGAATAAGCTGTGTACTTGGTAGATGGTTCACATGGCTCTGAGCACTACGTGACTTCACATCTGAGGTCATCTGTTCCCTAAAACTTAGAACTGCTTAAACCTTAGTAACCTAAGGATATTACACACATCCATGCCCGAGGCAGGGTTCGAACCTGCGACCGTAGCGTCGCGCGGTTCCAGACTGAAGCGCCTAGAACCGCTCGGCCACACCGGCAGGCTCTGGAAGTTGTTTCACCTGGGTTTCGCCACCTGTTTATGACTCTTACCACAGCACTACTCGAATATCCGACAAGTCGTGCAGTTTCCGAAATCCTTGTGCCGAGCTCCCGGCCATAACAATCCGCCCACGGTGAGACAGACAAATCGCGCGCCTTCCCCATTCTACACACGGACAGCACGCACACGATACTACTTGCACTGTGCGTGTGTCTGACAAGAAGTCATCCCTTGCCAGGTGACTCTGCTATCGCTAACGTCTGTAATTCCTTTGTATCTTGAGACGACTGACATTTGCTGTTATGACCTTCGCTACTCGTGTTGTGCATGTGTACAGGGCGCTTTCCTCTTTCTGTGGCCCTCCCCCTTTGACTGCAGACATTTGATGGCGCGACTATCACATTAGCAACGGACGTGTACCGTGTACTCTGAAGATAGTGGATAACGTAGTCAATCATACCTTTTCCGTGTCGCTTGTCCTCTGTAACACTGGGGGTTGGGCCACTTCACTTACGGCAGAAGGCACACTTGCCGCTGCGTTTAACAGCAGCGAAGTGCTACCATACACGTGCATTCTATATGAGGTGAGAGCCAGATTCGCGTGCAACGGTCGTATGCACTCGAATCGCACCAAAAATGTACGAACAGTTCGCAGATGTTGGTACAATAGTTCCGAAGTTTTCCGTCGAACGATAGGACAACGTTGAATCTTTGATCTGTTTATTCGTGGAAGGTGTGCGTAATTACACGCGAAATCTGTGGACAAATAAGTATCATTCTTAGTAGCACCATTTGACGGGGTATTTTATTGTTTCAACAATTATTATGGCTACCGTGAACTGTTATAGTTTGATAGTTTAATCTGGAAACGCAATACAACAATGGGAGATTTTAGAGTAAATGAAACTATACTGAAGCTACAAAGAAACTGGTACAGCCATGCGTATTCAAATACAGAGACATGTACACAGGTAGAATACGGCGCTGCGGTCGGTAACACCAGCGTCTGGCGCAGTTGTTAGATCGATTACTGCTGCTACAATGCCAGGTTATCGAGATTAAGATGGGTTTCAACGTGGTGTTATAGTCGGCGCACGGGTGACAGGACACAGCATCTCTGAGGTAGCGATGAAGTAGGGATTCTCCCGTACGACCATTTCGCTACTGTATCGTATCAGGAATCCGATAAAACATTGTATCTCCTCCGACATCGCTCCGGCCTTAAAAAGAGTCAGCAAGAAATGGACCAGCCGACGATATGGGCTTTCGGAACCGGAAAGTCTTGCACCCCTTGTGACTACACGACACAAAGCTTTACACCTCGCCTGGGCCCGTCAGTACTGACATTGGGCTGTTGATGATTGGAAACATGTTGCCTGGTCGGACGAGTCTTGTGTCACATTGTATCGAGCGGATGGACGTTTACGGCTACGGAGACAACCTCATGAATCCATGGACCCTGCATGTCAGCAGGGGACTGTTCAAGCTGCTGGAGGCTGTGCAGTGGTGTGGGGCGTATGCAGTTGGGAGTGATATCGGACCCCTGATACGTCTAGAGACGACTCTGACCGGTGACACGTACGTAAGCACCATGCCTGGTCACGTGCATCCATTTTTGTCCATTGTGCTTTCCGACGGACTTGGGAAATTCCAGCAGCGCAATGCGACACCCCAAACGTCCGGAATTGCTACTGAGTTGCTCCAGGAATACTCTTCTGAATTTAAACACTTCCGCTGGCCACCGAACTCCACAAACATGAACATTATTGACCATATCTGGGATGCATTACAACGTGCTGTTCAGAAGAGATCTCCACCTCCTCGTACTCTTATGGATTTATGGACAGCCCTGCAGGATTTATGGTGTCAGTACCCTCCAGCACTGCTTCAGGCATTAGTCTAGTCCAGGCCACGTCGTGCTGCGGCACTTCTGCCCCTACACGATATTAGGCAGGTGTACCAGTTTCTTTGGCTCTTCAGTGTAAAGTGAACTGCTAATAGGAGCTTGAGTCAGGTCACTGTTACTTACGAACTTGTGAACGAAATAAATTGTATGAACTGTTATCCTTTGGAAGCAACCTTTTTTCTATTAAAATTGAAGGAGTTTAATTTTAATGAAGAATGAAGAAAGAAGACGTGTTTTCATTCTAGGCAACATAGGTTTCGTACGATGTTTTCTCCCTCTGTTAAATGTCCGATCACCGACAAGAGAACTGTCAATTACGATTAACGAAAGACACCTGGAAGGAGGTTGAAAGTGTAATTCTATTGTGTCGAGTTCAGTCCATGGCAGCTGTATCAATAAAATTCTCTCCGTGTCTGCACATTCTGAAAATAACAGTGCAGAAGCCGGAAGAAGTGATACAAAACTGGCCGGTTCGGATTTCTCTCCGAGATGCCTCAGAGTCAATGCCGCTTCCCTCTCGATGCGTATTCGTTATTTTCAAACGGGGCGACGTAGCTGTGTTGCCGACTAGCGGACTGCGTTGTTTGTTCGAGACCGCTGTGGGCGGCTTATCTCTATGTTTCTTCAGAGGCGAGGTCTGCAACAGCAGTCATTCCGATAAAACAGCGACGGATGGCGCTCCTCGCGCACCGTTAACATCCGTTTGTTTTTGCATTTTTCCCCTCGCTTTTATGGCACCCCCTGACACGATTTACTGCTCTCCTAATGAGGAATACCAGAACTCATCTCATTAGGCAAAACAGTTTCGATGCTTTCTTAGACGTCATGTTAACAACTGAACGCTGGTAGCAAATTTCAAGACTTCGTGAACTACTGCGGGGTTGTCAAATATTCAGAAGGAATACGAACGAATAATCTGTAGACATATCTACGGGTAATAGACAATGTAATTTGTCTTCAAGATAGTCAAAGATCTCTTTGTATTGCATGATGTCAATTTCTGCTTCAGAGATGAATTCAATCTTTTTCTCCTAGCAATACACAAAACCTTATACTACCACTCTGTCATCTTAGTGTAAGCTTTTGAGATAGTCCTGGAATGCCTGATCACTGCGTTCCAGTGCCTCGGGCATGATGCCGTTACAGATGAGAATGGGGTCAGATGTATCTCTATCAGCCTGTCCTTGACTGTGTTCTCACCGACTTCTCCAAATCATTTATTTTGTTTCAGGGTCATCATCCTCATTCTGTTACATCAAATCCGGCAACGTACTTGCTACAGACAACGTATGGACAAGATAGGAGAGCTGTTTACCTTAGCTGTATCCCCAAACCAACCACAGTCCCCAAACTACAGTTGAACGAAGGTCGTCGTTTCATGAGATTTAGTCGCCTCGAATCCTGGTGGTGGAAGACATTTTCATCACTAGTTCAGTAGGTCCAGTATCTAGATGAACACCACCGTCACACTGCAGAGAAACAATGAGCAGACTGTGTGTGTGTGTGTGTGTGTGTGTGTGTGTGTGTGTGTGTGTGCGTGTGTGTGTGTGTGTGTGTGTGTGTGTGTGTGTGTGTGTGTGCGTGTGCGTGTGCGTGTGTGCGTGTGTGCGTGTGTGCGTGTGCGTGTGCGTGTGCGTGTGTGTGTGTGTGCGTGTGTGCGTGTGTGTGTGTGTGTGCGTGTGTGTGTGTGTGTGTGCGTGTGTGCGGGCGCGCGCGCGCGCGCGCATGTGTTCTGCACACCTACATAACAACATAACAAAAATTCTAGTTCATCAAACCTTTAGTAATCCAATTGTAAGCGACGGGGGAAAAAGTAACACAGGCACAACACACAGGCATTAATTAACCAAACTACGCAAATAATCTACTTTAAGTGAGCTGGCGGACATGGCTTACCGCTTTTTCGGCCGACCGGCAGCTGCGCTGGAAGCACGTCTGTTATCTGCAAGAACAGAAAGCAAGAGCATTAGGTGAGTGAGCTGCAAAACAGGAAAACAGACGTCGCGAAGCAGAGAGACAGGTACTCTGAAAGCGTGCGCAGCGAACTGACGCCGCGATCTGCAAGGAATAAATAAGGCTCACGTCTCGCAGCACCATGTTTCTCTGATAGGTGTAGAATCACTATTACGGCTACCTCTCGCGCAGACCGGCGTGCAGAATTAGTATGGGATTGAAGGGGACGCTCTGCACTCACTGTAGACATCACAATTTCTGTGAGGAATTTAAATATTTTACCCGCAAGTGAAGGTCATTTAACAGCGCTTTTACTATTGCAATATTCTAGTTTGGTTATTTGGCCAATTACTAAACAGCTTAAAATTACATTCAAAATAAAACTGCAATTACAAGTAATTCAAACCAATAACGTCAGTTGCTCCATGACCAAAACTGACTTTAAATTTCCTGTGCGTTATTTGTCCGTTGCAATTTTTTTTTTTGTTCTATTTTATTCACGTTCGTGTATAACCTGAAGTGTACGGCACTCTGGACTTTCCACTAATCACCATCTCATTTCTCTCAGAGAAGTTCTACCTAAGCGCTGCGCACTAATAATATGTCGACTGAATCTTGCATGATCTACATGGGATATGGTTACCAGTCACCTGCATCTCCTCATCTTGCATTAACGATCCAGACGTCCTACATCGCCACAGTACCATGAAGATGGGTTCAAGTTAAACAGAAGAAGGAATATCCTCCGCAATTTCAATCGTGAAATCCTAACAATGGCAGTAGCTGGTCAGTGCCTTGCTGTTTCTTGGCAAATTCTGCTGTTGTTACTCTCCTGACGCCTGGGGTGATATGCGCGTGAGGGGTAAAGACATTGGTGATGGGCGCTGCTCTCTGAAGAAATCCACCTCGTCTCGCTTTAACTTCTTATATCAAATTGACGAGCACTGGCAGAGCTCCATCTCACTAACACCTTCCTAAGTAGACGAAAAGCATACTCCAACGGTTAATTAGAGGAATAACGCCAAGTTATGCTCCCACGTACCGTGTGATTGTTTCCGGTTAACGTTATGCTCAGCGTTAACGATCTGTTCGATATTCTGGCCCTAATACTCTGATTAATTTTCATATAAGAATACGAATTCCTGGCAGTGGAGTAATGCTTGTTCTTTCCGAGGTAAGCGCTCTGTACTTCCCGCTCCTTGTCCCTCATATAAATGTGCAATTTGCTTTCTTATATGACTTTGCAATAGATAGTTACTTGGGAGCACGGGTAAGTTCACTGCATTGGCGACCCGTATATTTTGTGGTCAGAAACAGTCTGAACGCTTGTATGCGTGTTGGAGGGTAGGTTGTGCCGCGAAGTAATTTTTAAGAAAAAATCCATACGTTGCGTCGTTTCAGAGGTAAGTAGCATTCACGTTAACCAATCAGGTCACTGCGCGCGGAGATTCAAGCGGCCCTCCAGATATAATTAGTGACAGTTGGTCACATATCATACACGGTAACACGAAACTGCTCACTTTCCGTACTTTAGTGCTTCGGTCCCACGTCCAATTTTTATTTCGCTCTTTTGTTTAGTTTTAGGAAACCAAACGAAGAACACGTTTGCCGACACCGTCTATGGCTGGCCGCTTGAATTTGCGTGCGCAACCTTCAACGCTGACTAACTCGGAAACGGCGCAACGTATCGATTTTTTTCTTATCTCAGCAGAACCTACTATGCACACACTTACAAACTCTTTAGCCTGTTTGACCACCTCGTAGAGCGGCGGCCAAAAGTACGAGGTGACGGAACAGTAGGAGCTTACAATCTGTAGTTACCCCTGCTCTTTGAGCACAGGATAGAAGCAGAATCAGAATGAACATGCCTTCGCTTGTGGTTTTAGCGATGTCATCGTTCCAAGTAAGACCATCAGTTTCAAGGCATAAATACGTCACCGAATCCGTCAAGGTAAATCCCTGCCGTTGTGGAGAGTTGCCGGCTAGGGTATTTATACTTGGCCGTGAAACAGAGGGGGTTTGGCTTAAAAATATCGAAACACGACGAACACCATACAATACCACTTCTACGTCGGCGTAGGAAACTAGCTGGAATACAAAACAGCTTCAAGTCGTCTCGCAATGTACGAACACGGGTCCTGTACGGTGACGATGACACGAGGACGTCGATAACGAACACAACCCCTCCTCGTATCCACAGTAGATTACTCAGGCTGACAAATACTGACATCTGATGATTAGAGGCCAGGGGTTGATGCGACAGTTCATACTCCCACTTACAAAACCAGTCCTTAACTATGCGAACGGTGTGAATAGCGGCCCTGTCGCCTTGGAGCACAGCATCACCACTGGAGAACGAATGCTGTACCAGGGGATGGACCTGGTCAGCCAAAGTACTCTCGTAATCGTCGACAGTAATGCGACCTTGCAAGGTAGCGTTGGTGCCCATGGAATACTGAATCAGTTAACCCCGCCATGTTTCACTCTATGGACGCATACTCTGCCAGAGATCAGTAACTGTGTGATACATTTATAGGCCCAAAAGATTTTTTTCCACTGCTCCACAGTCCACGTTTTACGGCTTGGATGCCACGTTTTCCAGTTATGAGCATTTGCATTTCGAGAGTAGTTTTGAAATTCCCGTTCTTCCTGCAATTCCGTGCCCCTGGAGCTCCCTTCGTGCTAACACGATTCGCGAGTGCGACATTCAGTTTTGGAGTGACTTCTGAAGATGTTAACCTCTTATTTTTCGTCACAGCCCTCTTCAGTGACTGTTAATCACAACCATTCACCGAACACTTTGGTCCGCGTTGTGATTTAGCGTATGGTGTTTCTCCACTTTTCCTCCATGCGGTATAAATCTTAGATTCTGGCCTCTTGAAACATCAAACACTTCGGCTGCCTTAGTTACGGAAGCACCCACAACACGAATACAAAACGGTCTGCCAACGTTCGAAGTCACAACTACACAGAACACTGTACTGGCCACAACTAACACTTGTAACATATTGAGGACACTGCACATGTACCGTTCGTGGTCAAGCCCAACACCCCCATCTACAGACTTTACTAGCATCTGCATTTACGTTCACGGATGCATCACACGTCACACGGTGCTCCCATAGTTTCGTCCAACCACCGAATATGGCTTAATATCTGGCCTGGTTAATTTTTATTTTCCAATTCCAAATACTACACCACTGGATCATATTGTGCAAATACAATTGTCGTTTTCTACGGAGGAAAAGGGACAGTCGATGGATTATAGAAAGTAGCAAATCTCAGGTATGGACGCTACAGCGCTAAAACAGAGTTTCTCCACTGCGATCTGCTGGAGTGAACATATCAAGTTAGGACCAATAATGTTCAGAAATTTTTAAGGTTTCGCTGGTAGGAGAATCCTCGGTTCGGCTCCTTGCGTTGACTCTCCTGTACAGTAACCGATGGAAAACAACTGTCCGCAGTAATCAGAGGTCGCCCCCTTTGAAATATCTAGCTAGCAATTGAAATTGCAACACCGTGCAGGTGTCATTGAACAAACGTCGAATTGGCACGGAGTGTACTACACACTAGGTATACTTTACACAGCGTGCTTACAATTATAGTGCATCTACCCACAGAGATACAGTGTGGGCTGTTGTTATGATAAGGCAGCGAAACAAGGTAGAGTTCAATGCGTTAATGCGGAACCGAATAAAATCCAACTACGCACACCAGATGCAAATCTGGCCTGGTGAATGCAGGAAAGGCGTATAGAAATGTTCCTATTTGTAATGGATTAGGAACGGGGCGTGCGTAGAAAAGGTCAAACAAGTAAAGGCATAACGGTGATTTTCTTATCAACAATCGCTTACACAACTTTTTCAATATGGGCACCATAGATAGCGAAGATATTAACATCAGAGTCGCATCTGGTGCCCAAACTGAAACTAAGTTTTTCCAGAGTAAATGGGTTCCGCGCTAGCATTTCTACGAAGTTTCGCTGCCAAGCGATAATTACCGCCTACACTGGACCACCATGAGTAGCTGCGCTTCAGTTATAACTACCTGGATATAAGGCAATATAAGGCAGCGGGGCTCCGATTCAGAAATCGCATTTGAATGTTAGTTGCTTGTGAGAATATGGGGGAAGTGTCGTGTAAGGAGGAGAACTGTCTCACCAGCACATCTACAGCGGGAAGACTGACCAGTCGAGACTGCAATTTTTGGTTTTGCGATGCTGCTGCTGGCGTTGGTCGGGATGCAGGGACTGTTATACGGTTACGGAATAGAGGGCCACACTCAACGCCATTCAGGATCCAACGGACCCACACGACTAGCGCCCGAGAAGGCAGACATACTGTTCACTGGCTGCGTAGGAGTCAGGAAACAGGCGACAAGACAATCATGGGCACGGACAGTGGGACGACGTCACGGCTGTCAGCACGGCGACCACTGTTTCGGCTACCGTTGTCGGGGTGCGCCGACAGTAGAGTTGCTACGGTTCGGTAGTTTTAGTGCAGTACATCAATAACGTACTTAGTGGTAGTATTACCGGCGGTGTTGATAGCATTGGTAGGGAAAGAAAAATGAATATGTATGAGAGAAAGTGGGAACCGACTACTACTTTGTTTTTCACGTACGTAGCAGCATGTCGTTCATCGTTATCACACTGTGTATTTTATATCGTAACAAAATATTTGCATTCCACAATTTGATCTTACGTAATCAAAGCTTTTACTTTTGATGGAAGTACAGTTTACATGCAGAAACATAAGAAATCGGTATAATTATTATCGTTCTTTTGTACTCAATAGAACGTTCATCATCATATCATGATCAAGGGCAAGAGTTTCTTCTTATTATTGATAAGAGCGAAAGTTCTTTATGAATAACAGAAACATGTTTTTTACGTAAGGCCAACGAAGTATTGAAGCAGTATTTGATATGTTTTGGTCTTGCGTTTTTTTGTTTGTTTTTCACATTTTGCCTTTTTTTGAGGAAATTGCGTTTTGCACCACAATACGATAAATCTGTATTATTTTTGTATTTACTATAACGTTCCTCTCTTTCGGGTTAAAAATCGACAATTTTCGAATAAAACCTGACTTACATCTACCATTCGCCTTCCCTTCCACAGTCCCTACAGGCTCATTCAGTTTCATACTGCTTTGCAACGTTACACCTGACTGTGTTCAGCAGCACACTACAAACACTGTATTCGAGTATTATGGATTTGTTTTTCCTACTAATCTGCATTAACTCACATTTTTCTACATTTAGAGTTACCAACCAGAAATTTTGTCTATGTCATCTTGTATCACCCCAAAACCATTCAACGACGACACCTTCCCATGCACCGCAGCGTCATCGGCAAACAGACGCTGCCTACTGCTTACCCTGCCCGCAAACATTAACAATTTCAATTTTGCTATAAATAGTGTATATTTTTAAGTATCAGACAGGAGGACAACTAAGTACAACAAAAATTTTCCGTACACTACACAGCCCTTATACGCTCTCACTCCGTTTCTATATGGTCCACTTCTTTCCTTCGTGGTGAATCTAGTAAGACACTGATCGCACCCGTGAACAAATTGATCTAAATGTGGTAAGAAATACACCTAGTCTACTAAGTGAACTACTATAGCCTACACAACTGATCAAGGCTACAAGTAAACTACCATGGCCTACGCTTACTTGTGACAGTCTACGGTAGTTATACGCCTCTGGCCGACAGGGATGATGTCAGTGAACTGAAGATTGGCACAACGTCGCTTGTTCAGACTAGTTCCAGTTCTGTGCACAGAATCAAATACATATCGCGTGTGAAGATTACTAGGAGAACGAACCTTCCGAGATGACATTCATCACCCCCACACATTCCCAGCGTCTAGCATGATGGTTACACGACACTGACCTCTGGTTCGCAGAGCAAGTAATCTTGAAATAAAGCGTTCCGTTTCTGACATATTGAGTCCGGTGGCACTGTCGTATCTTCGAAGTCTCCGTGATGTTATCTTCAAAAGGGCAACGCAGGATCGCATGTTGTCCTTGCTATTCTGACCTACCCCCACAGGATGTTCGACTGTTGCCTGGCAAACAAGTTTTCCAGATCTCTCGACCAATGAAAAGATCTGGTCATATTTATTTTCAGCCATAATGGCTATGTTTGTCCACCGTGACTGTGTGGGATAACTATTTCAAGTTTCTGCTACCAGTCACTTATTTTATGCTTAATCTAACATAATGCAACGCGTTTCGAACGTGTTCTGTTGATCTTCAGGCGTTTATACATACATACATCGTTTTTTACTATAGCTGCTGGTGTGGTATTTGGGGGGAAGGAGGGGGGCAGTTGATGGCTAGAAATCGAAATCAGTGGTGTCGTCTGCTGGTTTTCTTCCTTGTGGTTGACTATGTATATCACAGCAATTTCATCATCTTGCTGCTTCACTTGCATCACTGGTGTAATGGCGGAGCTGCTGATTGACATTACACAATTGCACATTATATTTTGGCACTGATTGCCAACGTAATTCACTGCACAAATTGCTTCGATGTTATATAATGTCAATCAACAGCTCCGCCACCAGCAGACGACACCACTGATTTCGATTTCTAGCCATACACTGCCCCCCTCCTTCCCCCCAAATACCACACCAGCAGCTACAGTAAAAAACAATGGGGAAAGAGTTCTAGATTAATCTAGTTTAAGACTGTTTATTTTTAGGTAACATTTCTCTATATGTATGTATGTATGTATGTATGTATAAACGCCTGAAGATAAACAGAACATGTTCGAAACGCGTTGCATTATGTTAGATTAAGCGTAAAATAAAAAAGTGACTGGTAGCAGGAACTTGAAATAAATAATCTGTTCATACGCTGCCTAGACTGGCGCTTCACCTGCCAGCCACTGCGACTGATGAGCCGAAGCAGCGGTGTATGGCGTATTGGCTGTTGTACAAGTTTGGAAGATTCAGCCATAAACAGCAGCTTGACACTACGCTCTCGCCAGGAACAGACATGTCTGAACCTTTTTTCCGAAAGGTGACCGCCGACTTGTGTCCAACTACAAACGCTAATAAGGGTTTGCGATCGGGCTCGAGGCTGGTGATTACAGGAGAACCGCGCACGGTGGCCGCTGCAGGCTCTTTGTCTCCGCCGCTATTAGCGGCAAAGGAGCAAAGGCGGCGCCAGGTGGCTGCCGGCAGCTGCGGGTGCGACACCTGCGCCAGAAGGCCACATGGGCAGCTGCCGCCCGCCAAACTGGACGCCAGCATCTCTGCACTTCTCCCGTGCCGCAGTCACACCGCGAGACGTCAGCTGTCAGAGAGGCAACGTGCGCCGTAACATCCTTTTGTGCATGCACGTGAGTAGCGAAGTCTTAGTTCCGAGCAACAGCCATCTCATTGTTAGAGTTCAGGCCGGCTGACACGCCCACAAGCTGCTGCTGCTACTTTTCCTGTCGTGCGGGTAGTACAAGATACGGGGGTCGCGTCTTCCTTTAGCCCGTAAGTAACACTGGTAAATAGTCTACAGGGTGGTCCATTGATAGTGACCGGGCCAAGTATCTCACGAAATAAGCAGCAAAAGAAAACTACAAAGAACGAAACTCGTCTAGCTTGAAGGGGAAAACCAGATGGCGCTATGGTTGGCCCGCTAGATGGCGCTGGCATAGGTCAAATGGATATCAATTGCTTTTTTTTTTTTTTAAATAGGAACCCCCATTTTTATTACACATTCGTGCAGTACATAAAGAAATATGAATGTTTTAGTTGGAGCACTTTTTTCGCTTTCTGATAGATGGCGCTGTAATAGCCACAAACGTATATAAGTACGTGGTATCACGTAACATTCCGCCAGCGCGGACGGTATTTGCTTCGTGATACATTACCCATGTTAAAATGGACCGTTTACCAATTGCGGAAAAGGTCGATATCGTGTTGATGTATGGCTATTGTGATCAAAATGCCCAACGGGCGTGCGCTATGTGTGCTGCTCGGTATCCTGGACGACATCATCCAAGTGTCCGGGCTGTTCGCCGGATAGTTCCGTTATTTAAGGAAACAGGAAATGTTCAGCCACATGTGAAACGTCAACCACGACTTGCAGAAAATGATGCTGCCCAAGTAGCTGTTTTAGCTGATGTCGCTGCTAATCCGCACACCGGTAGTAGACAAATTGCGCGAGAATCGGGAATCTCAAAAACGCCGGTGTCGAGAATGCTACATCAACATCGATGCACCCGTACCATATTTGTATGCACCAGGAATTCCATGGCGACGACTTTGAATGTCGTGTACAGTTCTGCCACTGGGCACAAGAGAAATTACGGGACGATGACAGATTTTTTGCACGCGTTCTATTTAGCGACGAAGCGTCATTCACCATCAGTAGTAACGTAAACCAGCATAATATGCACTTTTGGACAATGGAAAATCCACAATGGCTGCGACAAGTGGAACATTAGCGACCTTGGCGGGTTAGCGCATGGTGCGGCATTATGGGACGAAGGATAATTGGCCCCCATTTTATCGATGGCAATCTAAATGGTGCAATGTATGCTCATTTCTACGTAATGTTCTACCGATGTTACTACAAGATGTTTCAATGCATGACAGAATGGCGATGTACTTCCAACATGATGGATGTCCGGCAGATAGCTCGCGTGCGGTTGAAGCGGTATTGAATATCACGCTGTAATAGCATGCATTCTCAGAAATGATAAGTTTACAAAGGTATATGTATCACATTGGAACAACCGAAATAAAATGTTCAAACGTACCTACGTTCTGTATTTCAATTTAAAAAACCTACCTGTTACCAACCTTTAGTCTAAAATTGTGAGCCATATGTTTGTGACTATTACAGCGCCATCTATCACAAAGCGAAAAAAGTGGTCCAACTAAAACATTTATATTTCTTTGCGTACAAAACGAATATGTAATAAAAAATGGGGGTTCCTATTTAAAAAGCGCAGTTGATATGCGTTTGACCTATGGCGGCGCCATCTAGTTTCCCCCTTCAAGCTAGACAAGTTTCGTTCTTTGTAGTTTTTTTCGTTTGACGCTTATTTCGTGAGATACTTGGCCCGGTCACGATCAATGGACCACCCTGTATATTACTAGACTACCACCTAAAATTTCATGCTCCTGATTCATTGATACGAATATTCTCACCATTCCATACCGCACATTGAAATTAGGAATAAATAATAAATTGAGAAGTTTTTATTGATTATTATTATTCCTATTTAGTACATACTGAGGTGACAAGTCACGGGATAGATATACGCACACATGGTAATATCCTGCACACAACGTATAAGAAGGCAGTGCACTGGTGGGCTGACATTTGTACTCAGGTGGTTCATGTGAAAACGTTTCCAATGTGATAATGGCCACACTTATCTTTGGAAACCCTTTCATGAACAGGTAACTGCTCAGAAAGCAATGAAAAGATTCATGTTAGGAATTACTGGGCTGCAGAAAAGCAAACCAATGGTCCATCAAACATACACAAGGGGAGAACATTTTTCTGTAACAGTGCTGCAGAGCTTCCACGTATACAAAGAACGCCCAATTAAGACGTAGTTTGGTGAGGCATACAGCCAAGCAAACTGATGACAGATTGGACCGAGGAAGATCTTTGCTGCATTGCAAAGACAAAGAAGAAATCGACACGACACCCGACGGAAGGTGAGTAGATGACATTAGAAAACAAGCAGAAATGACACGGACGCGTACAGCTCAAAATCGTAACGCGTGGGAAAGTC
This sequence comes from Schistocerca americana, assembly GCF_021461395.2. Lineage (NCBI taxonomy): Eukaryota > Metazoa > Arthropoda > Insecta > Orthoptera > Acrididae > Schistocerca > Schistocerca americana. The sequence continues at coordinate 471,891,073 of NC_060125.1, forward strand.
TAGGACGACTACTTTAACCACCATTGCGTGTTAAATGGCTGATTGTGTATCATGAAAGCCATTTCAATTGAAGGTTCATACTCAATATGGTTTACGTGATTTGAAAAAATACTGTCGACGGCTTTCATGGTTAGGGTGCGGACTGAACAGTATGAACAGTTTCAACCAAACTTAGGACGCATGTTACCCGTGTTGCTCTGCTGGTCGGTGATTGTCCGGATGACATTTCAGCTCTATGGGCCGGGGTGTATAAGGGGAGGATTACGTAAATATGATCGAAAAACGTCAATAGTAATGTCCAAGTAACATCTTCAGTGTAACTGGCTCACTGGTAACAGTTCTGATGATATTTAAATGCAGTTCTGATACAATACGGTAACAGTTCTATTTACTGTTCTTTAAAAACAATTACCCACGTCCTTATGTTAAGAGAAATCATTTATTTCCTAAAATGAATAGCTTATATACGTACGTACATATGCACGTATTTCTTCCGTTGGGTATGCAAGTATCTAGAGAAGGCCGGAGTTATGATCAAAGGATAGTATCAACAGATCTATTGAAACGGCTATGAACGGGTTAGCAGTAAGTACTGTTCTGCGGGCTTGACCTCTAAGCAGGAGTTAACTTGCTCCTGCACCACCATTTCGCTGTTTCCCCGCGCATCGGTGTAGTCGCTCTTTCCTGATGTGATGCTTCCCGATACCGCCCCACCAGCCACTGTTATTACTTACCTCGTCAGCTACTACCCGCCTGCTACGAGGAGGAAATCTGGACAGCTACCATGATACTCAAGAAGCAGATCACGTTACTCATCGGGCCACTACGGCGTAAAAAGCAACTAGTCGCTGCATTTATTCAATATGCGCCTTCAGCGTCATCGTAGTGTATAACTACGCTATGGTTCACTTTTCTAGGACGGGGCTAATTTTCGTACCACGACGCTACATCAAAACGTTTAATAGGTGAGAATCGAATGTGCCTACTGTTTCAGTTTGTTTTATCAACAAGTAGATAAACTTATGAAACATATCATGCGTTATAACAACTTTTACAAAATGAGAAAGAAAAAAGAACAGTACACTTTTCTACATTATTTCCTGTAGTACAAAGTTTTGATCACGCGGGACTGAGTCGGAACAGAGCTGCCATCTCTTGCACAGAACGCTGAACAGTGACGCACGCTGGCAATAGTTCGACAAGGCACCCAGAGATGTCGCCACTGCACCGCCCCAGCGGCTCGCAAGTGAAGAAAACAAGAGAACGGGATGTGCGCAACAGGTTCGTCTTAGCTACACACCAGCTGATTCACCTTCGGACTCAGAATGGGCAGCGACGCCCACATTGCCTCGGTATCGCTGCACCTAAAGATTCTCCCATTCCCAGTTGGTCTCACGAATTTACATCGTTACCTCGGACGCGCCGCTGTGATTTACTGCGTTCAATTTCCGTAGGCAGTCGGCAACCGACGTCGCTCATTTCCGGACGCGCGCTCGTTTGGGACGGGAAAGGGGGAGCACCTGTTGTTAGGACTCTGTTAGCCAGTGCTACATTTTTTCAACACTGTTAGGATAACAACGTAGCCGATGTGCACTGATGTCAAGAATAACACTATTACAATAATGTTTGTAATTACTAACATGTGCATCATCATTTGCCCTATTTTACGCATAAGTAACGCTGGTAAGACGCACTGCTACAGAACGACTTTGTCAAAAGCTACAAACTACATGCTTCACTGACACCTTCCATAATTAGGCATAGTACATGGTAACTAGGATTAATAACGAATACCTTTAATGATCTCCAGAAAAAAGAACTGAACAAATTGCGTCAAAATAGGAACTTCTAACAAAACTTTATCATTAAAGGGTCACCAATATCTCAGTTTTGAGAATTTCCGTTTTTATGTTTTGCTGACAACAATCAATACTTCACAAAAAAAACAACATTACTTAATACGCACTTTCGTCACATTCGCATATGTGAATCACCTGTTGTTGGCACTGTATCATTTTCCTTATTTGATCTGTGGCCAATGCACACACCTGAATGAAAGAAGGAATGAAGTCCTCTTCAGCTATTATTTTCAAATCTAGCATAAGAAGTATGACCTCCCATTAAAATTTTATCTCTGTTTATCATAAAGTATTTTTTACTGTTTTGGATCAAGTTCCTGCTACAAGAGATGTGCTAAATAAATAATTTATAATAAAGAAATATGGTGGATAAATGGGAAACTAATATATTTCCTGATGACTGTCTTTAGTGTCTTCACGAATGGAGCTAATCATTAGCATTTTAAATTTCTTCTGTCAAAATACCCACACTAAGGTGAACGCACTAGTGTGTATTTTGATTACTTTGTGTTGTTTATCCAGGATTTCTTACAGTTCATTGTTTGTTACTACAGACTGGGCACCAAAGTTTTGTACATATCGATCACCAATGCGAAGTTCTGAATGGGATTACATGATTTTGAAAAATGGCTCTGGAAAACTGGTGTATGTGTTACTTACGAATGGAGTTGGATGTTCACATTACTGTCATTGTTTTGATACTCTATCTTACATCTTTTCAGTTAATAAGAGAGACAACCAGTATTTTGTCCTGACTCATTGCACAATAAATATAGTGTCTGTGTAGACAACAAAGTAATTTCAACTAATTATGAACCACTCTATAACACTAAACACACACGCAAAAAATTGATTAGTGTCCCACACACAATTTATTTAAATAACTTATATAGAGAGCCTAAGGGAACAGAGAAACCAGAGTGACAGAATACTAAAATGACTAGTGGATTTGAAGTGAGGGCAGCATTATTCTTCCCACAGCAAAAAGCAAATGATTAAGCACATGGGACTGTGAGACGCTTGTAACCAATGAACGAAGTACAATATAGTATGGAAAACAACACTAAAACACACACACACACACACACACACACACACACACACACACACTGAGAGAGAGAGAGAGAGAGAGAGAGAGAGAGAGAGAGAGAGAGACTGTGGGGGGTGGGGGTGGCACCTGAAATGTTTATGATTATTTTGTACTTTCAACATTTTACAAATCTGTTCTAATAACAAAATTTTTCAGGAAATGAGGTATGCATAAAATTAACAATTCTGCATAGGTTTATGTTGCAAGGAAACACATTACATTAAAATATATGTAAACAGCTGCTGCACAGACATGAACAAGAACCATACAGTACAACAAAGTGTATAAACATTACTTGGATCACAGAAGAGGAGTCATAATAGTCATTTAAGACAAATACTCAGATGAGAGAGAACTCAGAAAGACTAATTGCAGTGGTAAGAGAGCAAATATATCACAAAACTTCCTGGCAGATTAAAACTGTGTGCCTGACCGAGACTCGAACTCGGGACCTTCGCCTTTCGCGGGCAATTGCTCTACCATCTGAGCTACCGAAGCATGACTCACGCCCGGTCCTCACAGCTTCACTTCTGCCAGTATCTCGTCTCCTACCTTCCAAACTTTACAGAAGCTCTTCTGCGAACCTTGCAGAACTAACACTCCTGAAAAAAAGGATACTGCGGAGACATGGCTTAGCCACAGCCTAGGGGATGTTTCCAGAATGAGATTTTCACTCTGCAGCGGAGTGTGCGCTGATATGAAGTTGTGAGGACCGGGCGTGAGTCGTGCTTCGGTAGCTCAGATGGTAGAGCACTTGCCCGCGAAAGGCAAAGGTCCCGAGTTCGAGTCTCGGTTGGGCACACAGTTTTAATCTGCCAGGAAGTTTCATATCAGCACACACTCCGCTGCAGAGTGAAAATCTCATTCTGGAAATATATCATACATTAATGTTAAACCAGGAAACAATGGGGCTTATACATGAAATGAATTTTAAAAGAATTTTTTGTATGATTACACAAGTTTAGTGTCCACAAAAGGTGAAAGCAGTTGTCTGGTATACATGCTTAGTTTTACTTTCTCAAATTTCAATACTTCTGTCCAAACTGAATGAAAATTTACACTTGGAAGATCCAATTATAATTTTCAGATGAGGGGAGAAAATCGCTGACTAACTCTTATCTGCATCAGAATCTACATGGCCCACTGAGTATGCATTTTAGACGTTAACTTCCAGTAACAAATACTATCCTGCATCTTCCTATGAAGCCAACATATGAAGAATTCTGATGAAAGACTAAACAAAAGTACATAAAACACTTAAGAAATTTTTAAAAGTCATCAATTAGCTGTTCTCATGTTTCAGGCGGGAGGGAGAGTGTTTGAAAGTTTACATTTTTTTTATTTGATGATATTTACCATTCCCTCCTTGTGGCACAATCATTCTAGTATTCGAACATAATCTTTCACACTAACCAGCCTATTCAAATCCACCACTAGATGAAATTTCTTAAGCAGAAGGGAAGGATGGGATACCTTCCTATTCCAAGCAGCACACACAAAAATGTCATATCAAATACCCAGACTCAAACCACTAATATTCTCTCTAAACAAGCAAAATGGACCTTCCTGTGGTCATATAAGTTCAACATTTAAAATAAATTTTGGGAACAGAACAACATTTGAAACTTCCTGGCAGATTAGAAGTGTGTCCCGGAGTGGGACACGCAACATGGGACCTTTGCCTTTAACAGGCAAGTGCTCTGCCAACTGTGCAGTACACACCCCATTGCAGAATGAATACTGATTTAAAGCAGCTGGCAGCTGGACAAGGAATTAAATGCCCAATAACTTTGATTACAGTTGGAAAAGAAAGGAAGATGGAGAGAGATGACAGAGGAATTTCGTGGATTCTTCCTTCTCCTCTTCCTCCTCCTCCACCACCCGCCCCCGTCCCCCCTTCTCCTATGGCTAGAAAGGCACGAGAAACACTCATGCTCACATTAAGAGAACAAATCTCTCCATTCCATAACTATGACATGAACATTTCTTAGCAAGATACAATGGGATTCTAGGGTGTCCATATCCCAGTTATAAATTTTACAAGTATCAACTGTAAGCATTGCAGAGTCCTGGTTCAAGGTCACAAAAGATTAACTCAACCTGTTTTACATCATCACATGCACAAGTGCTGCTTTGTTGTTTTCCGCTTGCGGTGCCACACACGTAAAACTGCAACACCTGTGCATAATGCATTTTGTGTTCTGCAGTTTGCTAAGAGTGAATCTTTAATTTCAGTTCAACATGCATTTTGTTTGAAGTTTAATTGAGATCTGCCAATGGTATAGACAGTTCCAAAATGACTGGATGTGTGTGTAAAGGAAAAATCATAGGCAATCAAAAGTATATGAAGATGATGATGATTATTTCAGAGCATCTAACCTTTGTAGTCCTACAATAGGGTGTATATGTGGACAAGAAAAACAAATTCCCGGATTTTCTGGCTAAAAACACACTTTTCTCAGGTGAACATACACTTTTTTCTGGTTGCAAATGTACTATATCCCACCACGTGAAAGTACAATTTTTCAATAATAAGTGACCATATACTTTCCCTTGCAACTGTAAAACTTATCAATCCTTTGCATGGTGAAGGGTTTTTTAACACTGACACAGAACTTCCCAACACTATAAACAAAAAAAGGAAAGATTTTTGATGCACGGTGACACACACTCTGCACATTTACATATTATGAAAGAACAAGCACACATTCCACCGAATACAGCACAGTAGTTCCCGAAGGGCTGAAACTGAGACTACAATGTGATTTTGTTGGCCAAGCATAGCTCAGTCACCTGATCTCATCAGCCAATACAACAAATGTTTAGAGCACAGGATACATGATGAAGTCAGTCAATAGGAACATCACTGTTAAATAGTGTGAACACACAGATGTAATTAATATACATACGGCAGAGCTGCAAGGAAAGTTAAGCTTTCACATACAATATTGCTTGCCAAAACAATTTTTTGTTCCAAGGCTGCGGTTGGACAGGATCCTAAAAGCTCAGTAGTTGAATGTTTATGACAAGCACAATATTAAATTTCACTGCTGTGCTCTGAACATTTCATGTCTTAGCTGGCTGAATACATTTTATGTCAACTTCTACGACTTTTCCATAGCATAACAAACTGTACGTGAAATTGCTAAAGAACTCATTTTGCATTTTTAAGGATAATTATACTTTTTACATTTGTTATTGCATAATTTGTCATTGTGAAAGAACTAAAATAAATATGGAAAACTAACCTTGATGCCTAGTCTTTTTTAGTGTATATTACCCGTTGTTGTTGTAGTGGTCTTCAGTCCTGAGACTTGGTTGACGCAACTCTCAATGCTGCTCTATCCTGCGCAAGCTGCTTCATCTCCCAGTACTTACTGCAACCTACATCCTTCTGAACCTGCTTAGTGTATTCACCTCTTGGTCTCCCTCTACGATTTTTACCCTCCACGCTGCCCTCCAATGCTAAATTGGTGATCCCTTGATGGCTCAGAACATGTCCTACCAACCGATCCCTTCCTCTCGTCAAGTTGTGCCACAAACTCCTCTACTCCCCCAATTCTATTCAATACCTCCTCATTAGTTATGTGATCTACCCATCTAATCTTCAGCATTCTTCTGTAGAACCACATTTCGAATGCTTCTATTCTCTTCTTGTCCAAACTATTTATCGTCCATGTTTCACTTCCATACATGGCTACACTCCATACAAATACTTTCAGAAACGACCTCCTGAAACTTAAATCTATACTCGATGTTAACAAATTTCTCTTCTTAAGATATATCAAAAACAAATGAGCCCGTAAAATTTGAAATAATGGCATAAATGGCTGGTATTCTAGGCCCAAAAATTTTGTAAGTGGCTGGTCTTCTGTGTTAAGTTTTGAATAATAGTCTAACACCCCATGATTTAAGAAATTCATTGCACATTCTCAAAAGTAATGTAATTAATCTTGCATAAAAGGAAATTTACTTCAGAAGTAATGATCCTCAAACCACCATTCACAATATTTTCCCACGACATGTTCATCGAAATGAGGCCTATGCTATTTCTCGTAGGTTCCGCATACAAAGTAGTTTGTTATTACAAAGTATGGCATAGACTTTGACACATTCTGCTGTCAGCAGACACTTCTGTGTGCACAAATTTTTGTTGTAAATGGCACATCATCTTTGCAACTAAAGTTTTATTTTGGCATTATTCTTTCATTTATGTTTTATTGCTGCGGTAATATTCTGCAGTAGCTGGCTAAAGAAAAATTCTTTATTGAAGTATTAGTTCTTACCAGTCAAAATTACAAAAATTTAAGGGTTTTTCCTAGATTTCCTAGGGCATATACACCAACCATGAAGTCTGTTTGCAAAGCAAGTCCTTAACTTCTGTTGGCAAAGATAACGATGTAGAAGGTTTTAGGAAACCTTTTACACTCGCATCCCATCTTAGTTACAGTTGGTAAATGCATTAATGCCAAATGCAAGTGAAATGTTCTAGCCGGAAGATGACTTTGTGTGGTGTTCCGTGATGTGGCACCTTTACATGTAAGCGGAAACGTAAATACACACAATGTTCATATCCAGGAGTTAGAATATCCTCATGAACGTCTGCAATATCAAAGAGATTCCCCAAAGTTAAACTTTTTCTGCCACTATATTCTGACATAAGTGTACAGATCATCAACATCTTTGCACTGAATCTATCGTAACAAGGGTGGCTTATCTGGGTATGTCGCAAGAATGGCTCTTTCCCCAACTAGAAGGTGAAGCTGAAAACTTGGTTTGGGAACAGGACTGGGCCCCATTCACATCTTTTTGTATGAGAGTGGTTGAATGCCAGAGTCTCTGACTGCTGGATTGGTCATTATGGTCAGTACAATAATTCTTTTCTACTGGCCTTGAAGTTCACCGGACGTCACGCCATGTGACTTTTCCTTTGGGTCTTTGTAAAAGATTATGTCTACAGTCTGCCACTACCTAATAATGAGTCAGAGCCGAGACACACATACGAAAACGCTATTGCTTCCATTAGTCTAGACCTGTTAACCAAAGTGAGGGGAGAACTAGATTTTGGGTTTGATGTGTGCTGTACAATTAAAGGTGCTTTAACTTTTGCAGGAAAATCTACAGAAGTTTCCCTTCATTCTCATGAATGATTTGTTGAAATAGTCTAAGTGAAACTGTTACTATATGTCACTGAAACTGGGACATACTTTTATGGACACCCTGTGTAAGTATATGTGGAAGTGTACTTGACACAATACCTACGTAGTGTTATTTCATCCCAGTAGTTCAGAAAAAAAAAACACCTTAAATTTTTGAACATTTCAAGCTTCTCTAAATGAAAAACTGAAGTCATAAAAGTTAGAACTAATTTGACGTTTTTATATATTATGATGAGCTTGAAAGAGAAAGAGGTAACAAAACTAATCCCTGGAACTTTTCATTCATGTAAGTAGCTTTTTAACAGGTAACTAAAACAGCTTAATATTGTTACAAAATATTTTTTTGGAAGAGCATCTGCAACTGCAGAACATGTTAAATAAAATAATTTGCAGTAATTTCTTATTTAGTGCACAACTCGTTTTGAAACCTAAATCTTCATTTTCAGGTGCCACCAACTGCAAATGGGAGGAGGAGATACTAGCATACAAGAACTACAAGTTTGACAAACTAAAATGAGTGTTAACATAAGAAAATGGTGTATTCACATAATTATGGAAACAGAAGTGTGTGTAGGTGAGGCCAGTCAGTCTTGAGGTGTTACACACAGGTTAAACAAATGCATGAAACTGGAACAAAGATGCTAACAGAGGGAGCGATCTGAACAAAAATAAAATCCGTAATAAACCAATACATAAATAATTGCACTCGTGCATAAGACCAGCAACCACAGCGGTGCAATTAACTGATGGAGAAGCCATTGTGGTGAGGAACCAAATTAGACAGCCGTAAAAGAGCTGGAAATGAGCTGACTGGTCTATCCACTTACGTGAATATGGTTCAAAAGACCAATAAAAAATAGAACTACAGATATCAGAATAAATATAGCAACATTTAAACATGAGTGTTCAGCAAAAATACCTGGAAGTGAATATAACTCAGTTGTTGTTTTAATCATACCATATCCAAATTATACTGTTCTCATCCACTATATGTAAGCTTAGTCTCTTTACTCACTTTCTTTAGTCGTAGTTTATAGACCCTTTTTATTTCTAACCTATTTCACTACATCTAGTGCTTTGTGGATATACCATGCTGTTTGACTTGTGTACACTGCTATTTCTGTTGTGTGTATCATTCTAATCCTGACTCAGCTTTTTATACTTAAGCCTTCATTTTGGCTCTTTCTTTAAGAAAATACATGATGCCTAAAAGTCAATGGGACAGAATAAGAAGTCATGAAGGGTCAAAACAAAGTGCAAGTGTACAAACTTTAGTCAAGATTAGAATGATATACACAACAGAAATAGCACCAGACATAAAACAAATAAGCAAGAAATAAGAAGGGGGCTATGAACTAGGACTACAGAAAGCAAGTAAAGAAAGCAAGCCCATATGTAGTGGATTAGAACACTGTAATTCGGGTACAGCAGGATTAATGCAGGGACTGATTCACAGTGACTTATATGCATTTCTTCCAAATAATGAGTCACTGTAACATTTTTGCATTTTTGCTGAACACTCATATTTATATGTTGTTATACTCTCAGCTTTGTAGTTCTATTTTGTATCAATCTTGTGAACCACACCTACATAAGAAGACAGATCCATTTCCCAACACCGTTACAGCTATGTATTTCAGTTCCCCATCGCATTCGCTCCTATGTCAGTCACTTCTGCTGCCTTGGTCAGCTGACTTCCTCACCATACTGCATTAGTCACTTCTCTTTTGTGCTCTGGTTGCCTGTCTTACGCACAAGTGCAGTTATTTATTTATTATCGAGTTCACCTCTGTTTCAGTTCCACACATTTGTTGCATGAGAGTGCAAAACCCCATGACATGACTGGCCCGAACTGCACACCTTTACGTTTCCATAATTACATGAGTACATCATTTCCACAGCTTTACCTTTCACTTTGGTATGTCACACCTTTGGTTCTTGTATGCTAGCAGCTCCTCCTCTTCTTTGCAGTTGGTAGTACCCGAAGATAAAGCTCTACGCTTTGAACCCAGTTGTATAATGAATGAGAAATTAATAGCAATTGAAGTAGATTTTTAGTTTTATTAATTAATACTATTAGTGACTATTTGCAGTCAGTTGCATATTGTCATTTACAAATCTTCTGTAGTCACAAAACAATTTGTTGCGGTAGGAACATGGTACTGCTTGATTATTAGGTGTTATAACTCAAATGAAATTTGTTGCCGAGTTTCCCCAGGCAATGTATTGTTCCTAAAGAAACTCAATCTTATGTTATTGGGTATTTTCAGAGAACTGAAGTAGAGACTTGAGGATATTACAGAGCAATCGGCTGGAGACAAGTAGAAGGGTGTAGACACTTCACTGTAACATTCTCTTGCTGTTTGTTGTAACTTAACTGCCTATCAAGCACAACATGTTAACCTTTTGTCATGTACGTGCATTTTCTTTGAGATCTGCTGGAATTCACAAACCAAATGCTCTTCTCACAGAAAGTGAAATTACAACTCAAATGTCAATGTAATAGGTGGTGTTTTGCATCACAAACACATCCAGTGTATAGATCACCACCAACATTACAAGTAACATCAACAGTGTCACATAGCTTCAGTCCATAATATACTGTGAAGATGTGTGGAGTTTAAACATGTACATTTTCTTCTATCACTATGAAGGAGCTACCTCCAAATCACACACTAATTTAGAAGCATTTGTTAATGGGGTAAAAAAAATGGTTCAAATGGCTCTGAGCACTATGGGACTTAACATCTGAGGTCACAGTCCCCTAGAACTTAGAACTACTTAAACCTAACTAACCTAAGGACATTACACACCCATGCCAGAGACAGGATTTGAACCTGCGACCGTAGCGGTCGCATGGTTCCAAACTGACGCACATAGAACTGCTCGGCCACCCCGGGTGGCAATGAGGTCACTATGGGTGGTTGATGTAAGAGTTGAAGTAACCACTGTTTTGGAAAGGGAACTTCTAATTTGTGAAAAAAACAAACAGTATAAATGTAACTTCTAATAATGGTGTAAATCAATACACAAGTACAAAGAAAAGAAATAGAGCAGTGTGATCTAAATTCTGTAGACCTCAAAGAAAAATATTACATACTTTCTGCACCAGAGTTTAAGAAGTTTTTTATGCAACAAGAATAATATCATCATGTTGGAATTTCATCATTTGACAAACCACAGTAAAAATTGCTGAAAAGATTTACTTAGGGTACAAAAATAGCAATTTACAAGCGTGTTGAAGCCTGCACACTTTGAACATGTCAATTATTAATCGTATCTTCCCCTTGAATAATAAATTTTATCCATTTTTGTGTGCAACAATATAATAAACTTTATTTTAAAAAATACAACCATCAGCCACTTGGTCATGTAAACGACTGGTTGTCTGCTGTATTTATTAAAGTAATATAATTTACAGCCACAGAGCTCAACAACCAGTAAAGTGGATAAATTAATATAACAAACAACAAATATGTCATCAATCACTTATGACCTCATCACAGCTGGTCCTGACGGCCTGCCAGTAAAGCATGTGCCCAGAAACCAAAGGGGCTCCACAATAAAATTCCTATCAGTCTACAGAAATTTTCAATCCATCTTTATCTAGCCTTCACCTCTCAATAATGTGGGGAGTCATCAGAAACAACACGCGGTTCGGATTCCGTATTAATCTGCAGCTCCCCTTTCCCCACCAGGGTAACGCATAGCATAGGGACACGGAAGTCGCCGAAGTGGCATCCAATACATGGGCCAGCCTGAATGCGGTTTTTAATTGGCTTACTATGCTCGTTTAGGGAAATATTGGGCTGATCCCCAAATACTGCCACACAGAATATCCACAGCTACCCTGACCCACAAAATGAAACCAGCCACCTTCAACTTATCTTTACTGTTGTTCTTTTTACACACAAACATAAGCTGTCTAATCTGCTACGGGCTTCTTTTCATCACCATTTATGTCATACTTCCTTTTAAGTGTAGTATTCCATATTAGTAGTAAGACCACTTATAAAATGCATGGCAAAATGTGAGCTTATGGGCCATTCCCTTTTGTCAGGTGCTTCCCTGTCCAACTACTCACACTGTGTCATTAGAGCCACACCAGGCAATGCAAGAGCACTGTCAGTCATTGTGGCTCGTATCTAACATCGTAAGATGAACTACTAAAACTAAATAGTTAACAATGTAAGAAAAGACAGACTGCTACTTACTGTAAAGCGACATGGGCCCCAAGGTGCTGGAGTTGGCAGTTGTGTGTTCATGATGTGTGCTTGCTTACGTGTGTGAATGCCGTGTGTGTCTCCCTCTTACTGATGTAGACTTTACGTTAAGTAGCAATCTCTCTTTCCTTACAGTGTTGATATTCAAAATCAGTTTTAAATACTAATACAAAGTTTATCCTTCAGCTAATTTTCAAATTATGTAGTCCACAATTTTACCTCATTATTCTAAACTTGAGGAGTTATTTTGTAAGTATGGAAAAAGTTAACTTTCCCTGAATTCAAGCAATAAATTCCAGATACAAGAAATATATGTCTCCATACTCTACATCAACTTCTTCAAAAATTGTTCAAACTGTGATTTATTTCCTTTGCGTATTATATTTTTAATTTATGTTAGATCTTTCATCACGGATAGCATTCTGAAAATTTTCCCTGACAGAGAGTATTTCCTGATGAGTAATGCAATGAAAAGTTAAACAATTTGTTACAGTTCGTCTTTCCCGACTAACAAAGCCATTTTCACTAGCGACCACAGTTAGTGCAACATCAGTACAAACTGCAGAGTATTGTTTTTAAACTGTCAGTTTTCTCAATACACTTAGCAATTTATTTAAAAATATCCAAACATGTTTCTCTCAGAAACTGAAGTAATGCCAGTAACTCTACGTGTACAGAAAAGTCATCCATTATTATGCAAATCTAAATCAGTTGTTGATTAAGATCTGTTGGAACAGTGCTCTCACTAACACACGAAGAATACAAACAGTTTGCCATTAATTTTTTTACTTTCTTTTTTATTTTATGTCCCATATCAAAAAGTCAACTTTTACAATGTTACTGACAAAGCAGTTTTCCAAAAGCATTCAGCAGCATTGTCATAACCAAATTCTTCTGCAGTTTCAACTGCAGATTCTTTCCTAAGAATGCAGTCGCTGAAACATTTGTAAGCTTTCACTATTTTTAAGCATATAGCATATTTATTTATTTATTTTTCAGCTAATTCAATCTACACAAGATGAGCCTTTTTAAGTTATTTAATACATTTTAAGAGGTGTTGCCATGTGTGTCTGTCCACTGCCGTCTTCTGTGAGTTGAAGCTCGCAACTTTCCTGAGTTCCTTAGCCCAGCGATCAGGTGGTCTTCCTGGTGGTCTTTGTTTTTCTCTGGGACTCCACTCTAAAACTGATTTTGTCCCTCTTCCATCCTTCGTTCGTGTAATATGACCTGCCCACTGCCATTTTAGAGTCTTAACCCATTCTATAATATCTTTTACTCCTGATATTGCTCATATGTCTTCACTTTTCTGTCGATTTTTCTTAGTGAGACCAAACATTGACCTTTCCACAGTCTCTGAGCAGTTCTAAGTTTCCTTTTGAAAAATTCATTTAAAGTCCAAGTTTCACACCTGTACATTAAAACCGGTAGGACGCACTGATCAAAAACTGTCTTTTTTAAGTAGACTGGCATGCTACATTTGAAAACTGTTGCATTCCTTCCATAAGCCCTACAACCCAGTTTAACTCAATGAAAAATTTCAGGTCTCAAATCTCCTTTTGTGTAAATTAAATGCCCCAGATAAACATAATCTGTAACACTGTTTAGGATGTTGCCGTTCAGTGTTACTTGTCATGCAGCTACCCACGTATGATGCATAGCCTTAGTTTTAGAGTGTTTCATTTTAAGTCCAACTTCCTGACATTGATAGGACTGCATTTCCAGCTTACTGTTAGCTAGCACCACTATATCATCGGCAAATCCCAGGTTGGTGAGCCTTTTACGATTTATCCTTATCCCTCTGTTGTTCCAAATAATTTTGGACATAGCCATCTCGAGAACTGCTATAAGTAACTTTGGGGATATAAGATCGCCCTGCTTTACCCCTTTTCCAATGGGAAATTTGCACATGTTTTTCCTATGTTGATACATGCTACAGACGTGTCATAAACGTTGCACAATATGTTTAAATATTTTGCTTCCACTCCTAGCTCAGCCAGTGCTTGTATGACTGCAGTGTGGCTGACAGAATCAAAGGCTTTTTCGAAATCAATGAAGGCTATGCATAGCGGCATTTCATACTCATTGGGTCGACTAATTACCTCACACAGTGCGTTTATATGGTCAATTGTACTGAAACCCCTGCGGAATTCAGTTTGTTCTATGTGCTGTGGAATCTCCACTACCATTTTAATGCGATTTATCAGGACTTTAGTGAGCACTTTATATATAAGAGAAAGTAAGCTAATGGTGCGGTAGTTCTTTAAATCGTGAATACTTCCCTTCTTATGTAGTAAGATTATGTTTGTTTTGTTTCAGCAGGTTGGACTTAGGCCAGTTGTTTCTCTGTTTCCTCCCCTGTAATGATGTGAGTGAACTCTCTTCTTGAAGACTTGCTGCTTCAGAAAAGTCTAATTTCTTTTTCGTTTATCCAATGAAGCGAATCATTCGTAATGAGAGTAGTACCCATGTGTTGCTACATTAAGTCAAGAGAAATGTGGAGCAATATCACTGCCTTTGTTTTGGCTTAAGTTCCTGACTTCCTACCACAGGATAGTTGACTCAATGAGGCACAATGTGGAGATCAATATGTTTTTGTTCCCCATGGACAGCAATGAGCTGTGTACACAAAAATTCTGTACTTTATACGTGGTAATACGTCATGCACTCAACAGCAAAATAGGTGTACCGTAATTCCTGCCAGCATCTGCAACTTGCAGAAGCTGAATTAACTGAAAGATCACCTTGCATCTATTAAACAAATGAGAGTTGAGAAAAAGAGGTTAATTTATGGGATCTACAGATGAGGAAGCTGGCGACAAACTCTCACAACATGCTGAAGTGTCACACCTGCAGAAAGATGGGAAGCAGAAAATGGTTTCACTATGTACAACAATCCAGTCCTGATGGACCATTTCTGGCAATGAGACCTATCCAATACTGGACTGCAAGGATGCGCAACCGAAGTGCAGAACACGTATCATGTTCTGCACAATCTTAAACCAGCAGTGGAGGAAATTCTGAACCAGCAACGCGAAGATGGTACTACAGAGGAGCACAATGCTTAGTAATCATACCTACAAAATGTGCACATGGAAGTGAAGTTACCAGCAATCTGGTCTCAATAGATTGCTGAACCAACACACTGCACTGAGGACACTAGAATGAACAGCATTTTGTGAGAGCAGTTTAATTTCTTCCAATGACTTATTAGCAGAGCAAAGGAGTTAACATCCCCCCCCCCCCCTCCCCAAATTAGATGGTCCAGGAGACTCACCCAGGATACAGGGTGTCACACTTGCCCAGAATTGAATCCATCTCACAGAATAAGAACGTGGGCCAGTGTGCTAGCCAGCTTGGATGCAGTGTTTAGGTGGTTTCCCGCATCTATTTAGGCAAATACCAACTTGGTTCCCACATCCCATCTCTGATACATAATGCACGAACACTTTGAAAAATAACGTTACTCTGACCCCACAATTACACTTGACTCGGAGAAAAGGGGTACGTGGATATTTCCCCCCCCCCCCCCCCCCCCCCAAGGGAAGGGACTGGGGGAGCTGACAGTAACTTTAAAATTATTTTTCCTGTACTGTAGGTACCCTATTATAAGAAGAGGGTTTTTTCCCAAATTTGTCATTCGAAAAGTATGAGGTCATCCCACATTCGCTGATTATGCAATTGCTGCTGATGTCAACGTTTCTACACTGTTTAATAGATTAATATAGGGGTCGTCTTAATGTGCAGATGAAGATTTTACTATTAATATTTCATACGAATTTGTTTTGAACAATCCTGAAGGGTAGCGCTTCATGTTCGAATAGTCTCAACATTACACAGGAAACTATGAACTAGCGAATACACCAATAGAATTTTCTCACTTTGAGAAAACTGAAGAGTGATTGTTTAATTGTTAAAAACCATTCATGTGATCTTGGCTATTGAATGGTTTTTAACAACTACAACAACCTACTGCTCTGCTTAAAAATTGTCAGTTTCGCGAAACACCAGAGGAAATGCCATTAATTCTATGAACTTACGAACTTCTGTTGTATTTTAACATTTTACACTATGAAATCAATCAAAAATATCCGGAAACTTCCAAAAATGTACGTTTTTCGTATTATGTGCATTGTGCTGCCACCTACTGCCAAGTACTCCATATCAGCGACATCAGGTGGTCATTAGATATCGTGAGAGAGCAGAATGGGGCCCTCCCCGGAAATCAGGGACTTTGAACGTGGTCAGGTGATTGGATGTCACTTGTGTCATACGTCTCTACATGAGATTTCCATACTTCTAAACATCCCTAGGTCCACTTTTTCCTAAGTGACAGTGAAATGGACACGTGAAGGGACACGTACAGCATGGAAGCATACAGGCCAACTTCGTCTGTTTACTAACAGAAACCGCTGACAGTTAAAGAGGGTCTTAATGTGTAATAGGCAGACATCTATCCGGACCACCACACAGGGTTTCCAAACTGCATCAGGATCCACTGGAAGTACTATGACAGTTAGGTGGGAGGTGAGAAAACTTGGATTTCAAGGTCAAGCGGCTGCTCATAAGCCACACATCATGCCAGTAAGTGCTAAACGACACCTCACTTGGTGTAAGAGTGTAAACATTGGACGACTGAACAGTGGGAAAACAGTTGTGTTGAGTAACAAATCACGGTACACAATGTGGTTATCCAATGGCAGGATGTGGGTATGGAGATTGCCCGGTGAACGACATCTGCCACCTAGTGTAGTGACAACAGAAAAATTTGAAGGCGGTGTTGTGGTGTGGTCGCGTTTTTCCATGGAGGGGACTTGCACCCCTGGTTTTGCATGGCACTATCACAGCACAGGCCTACATTGACACTTTAAGCACCTCCTTGCTTCCCAGTGTTGAAGAGCAATTTGGGGATGGCAACCATCTTTCAACATGATCCAGCACTTGTTCATAATGCATGGCCTGTGGCGGAGTGGTTGCATGACATTAGCATCCCTGCAAAGGACTGGTTTGCACATTGTCTTGACTTGAATCCTATAGAACACCTTTGGGATGTTTTGCAACGCCAAGTTCATGGCAGGCCTCACCGACCGACATCGATACCTCTCCTCAGTGCAACACTCTGTGAAGAATGGGCTGCCATTCGACTAGAAACCTTCCAGCACCTGATTGAATGTATGCCTGTGAGTGTGTAAGCTGTCATCAAGGTTAAGAGTGGGCCAACACCATACTGAATTCCAGTATTACCGATTGAGAGCGCCACGAACTTGTATGTCATTTTCAGCCAAGTGTCTGGATATTTTTGATCACACGGTGTAGCAATAAAATTTCTCATAAATGTACAGGTACTGTATACACAGCTTTTTAAAGTACAGATAACATCCAAAGGCAAAAATCTCCTTCATTCTGAACCCAAGTCAATATTTTATTTGTTTTTGAGAAACTGTGAAGATTTTCCAAATGGGTTGCAAATGAAAAATTCGGTCACTATCCACATATTAGAATATGGGGAAAAATGTTATTGGCTTTTAATCAGCTTTAGAACAAGATGATGACATTCAGGTGAAAGGAGAACGAAAATTAATCCAAGATTAAAGGCCTAAAAAAACGAAATAAACCACATTAAACTGAATGCAACTGTAATTGTAAGAAAAAATTACTGTGGAAAGACATGTTGAGATAGTACAACAAACATTGCGGTATGAGCAAAAATGAGAGAACTGGACTGAAGCACGGCTTCTCTTTTATTTCTGTATTAGGTTGTCGTGTTACATATGACCTGCACCCTGAAAAATATTGCTGTCCACATTGTATTGTTGCTCAAGCACAGTGCTACAACACAATTGGGGGGGGGGGGGGGGCGCTCAATAACACCAGCTATGGTGTGAAACTGGATGTGTGCAGAGAGTGGAGTAGCGAGCAGGCAGAAGTTACATCGTGTTGCCAGCCATGTGAGAGTGTACTGTGTACTTTGGCTTTTTATGAACACATACCACATTTAAATTGCAGTTTACCTAAATCCATTTGCACTCTGAATCTAAATGACAAATTGGACAAATAACCAACAATAGCATTCATTTATGCAGAATATGCTAGGAGTCTCGATTGGGACCAGTGGTGTACGTAAGTGTTTCATGCATCTAAATTGTTGACGCTCACCATGGTGTGAATGAAAGGGAGTGTGTCAGCTGCTGGCTCTACACAGCCCATGAGACAGGGGCAGAAAGACGATATGTTTGGAAGTCTCACACCAGTATAGAGGCAAAATCCATTCTAGTTTAAAAACAGTTGCATTCTCAGGTGCCACCAGAACCACAACAGCAACATATTCAGAAGAAACGGGCAAATATTTGTGACAATGGAAAAGGCTGTGGAGATAAAAATGTGAACAATCAATACTAACTGTTTAGATAAATATCTTACATCAATAAAAGAGTGTAATTTCGATTAGTCCGAATGTGCTAAAAAATAATTTTTTTCAAGGAGCCTAAAAAAAGTGATTATCTCGTACTTGCATAAATACATTGTATTAATATGATTGGAACTTCACAAGGTTGGAACAGTGCCATACCAGCCCCTTCCAATCAGTGGCTAAATCACGAACGAAAGACAGGAAAAGGATCCAAATATATTTTAAAAATATACACGAGTCTGGGGTACCTGTTTATTCAAAATAGGATACATCTGCTGGCCTCAGAGGTGGCCTACTGCACCATCTCAAACAAGGCTAATCTTGAATCTTTCATTCAAGAGGAGGCATGTTATTCAGCTATGAAATGGCTTTTTATTATGTCCAATGAGTCTGAGCATCATCATTCAGCAGCATCTAGTCCTAAAAGGCGAAGAATTTGTACACAATTGCTGGAGTGAACAATTCGAAACTTACACCAAATGGCTGTATTACCTGATCAGCCTGGATTCCCCAAGGTATTTACTAATTTTTTACATCTGGGTTGTATGTGTCGCATTACACGAATTCTCACTAAATTATTTGTATGAATGTCGGGTCGACCTCATTACCGTACTGAATCACAATAATCTGATTCAGCTTACGCTTGTTTTCTTTGGAAAGAAGCGTTTATCTGGGACATACTATTCTATTTAGTTATCTTGTATCAAAGTAGTGTTAGTGAATCAAAGGAACATTCTTACCGCATTCAGGTGAGGATTGAAGGTGAATTTGGTCTCTGGCTCCTTCCTTGGAGTAGCTATTGCTGTCACAGGAGTCACACTTCCTCCAATCATCTCCTACAAATACAAATAAATAGTAGTTAGACGTAATATAGAAACTGAAACAAATATGAAATGAAAATGTAAAAAAATTATGGCCAAACAAATCTAGAACAGAGCGAAGGAAGCAAGCTCTGTCCACTAACTCCCACCACCTACGCTGCACTTGCATCATCAAACAGTGCTGGCACAAAGTTGTGCTTACAAGTCAGTTTATGCTCCAAGCAGCATGACAGTCCCATCTATTGGTTGCTGTAGCAGCTGTCAACAGTTATGTATTTCATATCTACAAAAGTAAAAACTGAGACAGGGCCATAACAGAAGCTTATAGGATTTGTGAAATCAAAATTTTTACTTTCATGTTGAGTAACAGCGCTTGCTGGTACTAATCATGAATCAGTTCTCCAAGCCAATAAGAAGTTACAAAGAAAGAGTTAAGCTTACACTGTAGCAGTACCTTCCATTTTTATTGTGGCTTTAGTCACATCGTGAACCACAGGAAATTCATTGTTGTTTACCACTTGTAAATAATAGGCCACCTGGGTAAATGGCTGCAAGGTATGATAATAGATGGGACCTTACGCAACTGCAAATGTGGTTACAATGGGGAAGGCAGTTTCGAAACACTGTCAAAATGAATAATTTGAACTGAAATTTACCTGTTTCTGCCAGGAGTTATGGTGGTTTCCCAGGGTTATCTCTGAAAAAACTTCTCAATTTTTCTCACTGTCCTAGAGATTTTCTCCGTTTGTCTCACAGGCTGAGAGAGAGGATGGAGGCAACACACTATTTTTAGCTCTGTTGCTCACAACTTTAAGTGACACTAATATTAATTTTTCTTGCTCCACTTCATAAAGTGCTACCACTCGCCATACTCTGACAAGTGGAAAGTGTATCTGTGCTGCCAGTGATGCTACAGGAACCACTTCGTCACTCATCAACAGATGTAGTTACGTGCAACCGGCATAACAATTGTTTCGTTATGGCTACATTCGTTAAGCTCTGGATCAGATCTCCAAGGCTTGCAGGGTACAGACATAAAATATGAGCAGGCTGAAACCTACCAATTCAGAACAATGGGCATTTCTTGTTCTCTTTGCAAACAAACTATTTCTGCAGTGACAAAGCTTGTGAAATATTTGTGTGGAGTGTGAACTGATGGCACCACTGTGAGTAATGTCATCATTTGAACCGGAAAGTAAAGAGGTCCATACATCATTGTTATCAGAAGCAGTGCTACCATCAGTTTACCTTCCAAAAAAAATTAAGGCGACTCATGATGTTTCTATCCAGACTAACCGCAGTATTCCATTAATGTAAATGACTGACTTGCTGCACAGTAACTAAACTATACTGTTATAAAATGTAAACACATTTTCAAAAATGGAAAAAAATGGCTGTTCCACTTCCACCTGCATTCTGCAAATACAGATTCATTAGAACTGCATGTTTAGACGACATAGTGAGGGGCATGATACTGCTGCAGAGTGGTGGTGTTCAAATGCACACTTTTTACTGCTGTCAATGTTTCTTAACAAAAGTTTTTCTTCCTTCTCATAACCTCCCCTCGCCCCAAAAAGAAATATAGTAGACACCTGCTAGGCTAATAAGAATGCAATGATGTTAATGCTTCAGAAAGAGCAGACTTCAAACACAAAATGAACAGTTAAACTGGAAACAAATTTGTGCCGAGATACTTAACACAGTGTAAAAGGAGAAGAAGTTCTTGAGATTGTCCAAACTCACCTTCAACATCTTCTCCACTGAAGTCTGGTCCCGAGAAATTGACATCTGAAACAAGGAACACAACACTTTTGAGTTCCGAAAGTATTACATCAGAAAGGAAAAGTTATTTATGCTGGAAAAAGAGGTTAGTCACATTACATTAGACAGTGCAAGAAAAAATAATAGATTTTTAATTAACCAATGCCCATACAAAGAACAGCTACAAAAAGCTTTTTACAATCAACCACTTCATCATACATAAGACACTGTTGTCATGTACATTAATGATGACTGGTAGTTCTTAACACACAAGGTGTGTTCAGAAAATACAATAAGTGCACTAGACTTTTATATTTTTTGGAAAATATGTATCTGAAAAAGATGCAGGCTATTGCTGATACACTTGTTGGCTACTTTTCCACATAATCACCATCCCATTCCATTCCATTCCATTCAAGTAGCCTTCTCAAAGAATACTCTCACCAGCTCCTTCTCCCACTTCTGAACCTCTTTCTGCACCTACTCATTAGCTGAAAATGCAATTTAGCTCATGTCTACCTTCAGGGAGATGAAAAAGATAATCTGAAGGCATGAAGTCGGGGGATACAGGGGGTGGTTCATAGCATTCCAACAAGTGAGCCTAGGAGTGCCTTGGTGGTGCAGGCTGTGTGAGGACAGACATTGTGATCTAACAAGCACACTCCCCCGGCAGCCTCTCTCTCCTTTAGTTATGAATGCTCCTCCGCAGTTTTTTTTGGGGACTTACAATACTGATGTTCATTGGTGGTCTCCCTCAAGGCAGAAATTCAATAAAAATGCCTTTTCAGTCCAAAACATTGAGGTAATGATTTTTTTTGCCTGAAATGGTGGTTTTGAATTTTCTGACAGGTGGAAATTGGGTTTATGCCACTGGGACAATTGTTTTTTGTCTCAGGAGTGTAATGAGCCACCCACATTTCATCTCCAGTCACAACAGACTCAGAAAATCCTCACCTTCCAATTCAAGAAACTCAAGAAACTTGTGAAAGCTATTTATCCATTCTCTCTCTGTGTGTTCGAAATACATTTGCCGTAAACCGTTTTGGTTCGTGAAATAATTTCAGTATTTATTATTCCTTTTGCGAGTACATGGCGGATCAAAGCATGTGTTTGCACTTTGCTGGATTTCTTAGAGAAATCTTTGACACGACTGTACACTGCAACATGTATTTATATACTTCCCTGTTCCTGCAATGCTCATTCTCATCAGTGGATCAACCTGTATCATTCACTGCTACAGACCCTCAAAAACAACACACAGCCCATTATGGCCACAGTACACTTACTTTTTCAACATTCCTCCTAGTAGAATGAGCTTCTGAAAATACTAATGAACAGAAATTTTTATTAAGTTAGGAGAAGATTTACTAGGATGGCTGACTGGATAACAGATTTGTTACTGGGATAACATCTCTCAGGACTGGTACAAATAAATTATTTTATCTGTCAAGTTTTGCTTTCAGAAATGAAATATTAGTAAAGTGTAGACTAAGAGTTGGAAGAAACTTAAGTGCTAACAGAATCAAGATGGGGAGTGAAGAGTAAATAAATTATGCCAGGTGGATCAACCGAAGTATCAAGAATTACACTCTACGTATTTACTTTCAATTGGAAAAATAAATGATAAATTCGGAGATTTCTTTCTTTTTTTCCTCCACATTTAAAACAAAAGTGCAAATGTCTATAACTGCAGACAATTATTTCACCACACAATAACACCAAAAAATGCTAACATTTATTTTCCCACATTTTATTTGACGTCTAAGTGTTTTAAGAGAATGATATTGTTCAACCTTATATGAAAATTCTAGTTTTGTTACCAGTTACTGATCCCTGCTGCTTGCACAAATAAGCATTTTCAACAGACTTCTTAACAGAGTTTGGAATGTACATTTAACAACTGACGCCTAACCTTCAGACTGACACCAATAATCAGAATTTTCTTAAGATAACAACCATTCTGGATACAGCTTCTAGGGGTAGATATAGTGACTCGCAAAAAAATTAATTACGCTCCACTGCTACACTTCACTTCATATTTACTTTTCTCGGGTGCTGTAATGCCTGATCAAGCAGATCTGATATTTATTGAAAGTGTAATGATGAAACTGAATTGTTAAGGGCACACAATGAAGTCAAATTACTCTTCTTATGTGGTATTTACAAAGATTTTGAACCCGGTGAATTAAAGTCTTTGGCAGAACACTAAACTAAAGATTTAACGATTGTTTTTCTGTTGTCCCTCTGAAATTTTCCACAATGCATATCTTCAGAATTAAAGAGGAGAAAATGAAAGACATGAAAAACCCATGGACATTAGTAGCTTCTAAGCAATGGCTGCCACTTATCTCACTTAAAAATGAGTGAACTGTAACTTTCTGGTAGACTGAACTGTCCAAAACAGGAGCTTGCCTTCAATGGCTGATGTTTTTACTGTGCTTTGACACCTCACTTCGTAAGAACATTTCCCATGGAAATGCAAGACAGTGCATTTTAATGCCAGAACAGCTCACTGTTTTAAAGTATAGGAAGTGTTGTAAAATGAGACACTTCACTTCATAGCAGAGGTACGGATTAACAATCAAGCAAGGAACATGAGTACTCTCATTTTTATGACAAGATAAAAATGCTGACTTTTAATGTGTGAAATTCGGAAATAATTTACTCATTCATTGAGTGTGTTCTTTCGGACATATCTAAATGTCCAAATGGATGCACATCTAGCTCAAACTCTTATGGGAATCAGCGAAATGCTTTGAGTAATGAGAATAATGGACAAGGAGCACTACCTTTGTAGTGTGTGGATAAGTTCAGAATCTGGGTCTGACAGAAGGCATGCTAGGAAGGCATTCTAGAGTAGTCCACACAGTTGTTGACCACTGTGTGTGCATGGTGCAGAGGTCAACGCATCTGCCTAGTAAGCAGGAGGCCTGAGATTGAATCCTGGACTGGCAGAAGTTTTCAACTTTCGCTATTAATTTAGTCAATGCTCACCTGCAGCCAATGTCTGTTAACCTCTGTGTCTTTATTATTTGTCAAACTAGCAATTCTTAGCAAAACATTTTTTTGTTTCCCTGTAGCCAAAACAAGTTTAAAGATGTTAAAATCTGCTTAAGAAATACTCAGAAAAATCTTCAACACAATATGTCCACATGGACGGGCTCACAATATTTTCGAAAACAATCAGTTTTTATGGCACACAATGATCTCTTTTAGCATTACACATTCTATCCTTGAAGAGGTAATTGCACAAAAATAATTATGAAGTCACAGCAGCATTACGGGTAGTAGTACACATGATTGCGATCAATTATGTCACTCCTATCAGCAAGATATTTTAAGTTATTTCTTAGATTAGAATTACAGCATCACTGTGTTTTTGGAGGAGTGAAATTTATAATCTAAAGAGGCTACAGCGCAACAATACTTCCATAGTTTTCCCGTATCACAAGCTGGTAAAATGGATTGCTTTCACCAATGCCATCTAATTGAAGCTGTTACTCTCCTCTAATATGCCAGACAAGATATTACATTATATCAGTGGTTAGACCAAGCAGGTCATGAGCAATTTAGAATCAGATATGCTTACAAACAAAACTGTTACGATATTGAAAAAGTACGAGGGCTATCCAGAAAGCAACACACATTTTGGTCCTTTGCAGTGGTGGGCACAGTGAAAGACGCCATTTTGGTGCCCTAATGTTCCTACACTCAGTACGTGCCCAGTAGCGGTAGCATCTGATCTGTGTGCCTGCTCCTTTGCTTTCTGTGACATGTCAAAATGTGAGTTGCAATACAAAATCTCACCTCTCATGAGGCACATTATCTGATTAGGTTTCTGTTGACAAAAACTGCAAACCAACAGAAATTTATTGAGATTTTTGAGATGGGTACAGAAAAGGAATATCGAGTGTCAGCCAAGTGAGGCAATAGTGCACAATTTCAAAAACAGGTGTGTCAATGTTCACGGTGAGGAAGGCAGTGGTAGGTCTAGCCTTTCGAGTAACTGGTGATGAAAATTAACGACAAAATTCGTGAAAAGCCTGCACAGGGTGCCGAACGACCACCACCTCTCCCTAACATCAAAGACGTGGCTCACTACAAAATGCTTTGACACTGATGCCCAACTGCATGCCAGTATAAATCAGTGGTTACAATCGCAGGCGGCAGATTTCTACAGAGACTGTATTGAAAACTTGCGCCACGGTACAACAAGTGCCTCAATTTGAATGCCGATAATTTAGAAAAATAATGTAAGAGTGTACATTTAAAACGTATATAATGAAATTTGGATTTTCCATATTGTTATTTTTTTATTTCAAAATGTCGGTTACTTTCTGTATAGCCCTCATATTTCTATAATTAGAGTGTCTTGGTTGTCTTATGTTCACAAAAAATTGACGATAAAAACTCAATTAGCAGAGTTTGCTGTGGAGGGGGGCGAAAAGGTGAAGTGTGTGTATGGGGATGGGACGGAGATAAATGAGTGTAATCCAGAGAGGGGGGATAACTGGAGAGGGGTAACTGAAGAGAGGGGGGGATGGAGGAAGGGGAATTGGGAGAAATAGGAGGAAAGAGGGAGAGGAGCAATCGGAGTGGGTGGGGGAATACAAGGAGAGGAGGGGAGGGGAGAGCAGAGCAGGATAGGGAGAGGAGTGATGGGAAGGAAAAGTGTGGGGAGGGGGGGGGGGGGGGTGAGGACGGGGTTGGGAGATTCCTACATATCTCATTTGTATGCCTAAACTGTAGATACTTCTGTCTGCAATAAGAACGAAGTTCCCAGAAGTGTTGGTGCACAAGCCGTACTGTTCTGCAGCAGCAGCAACCTGAGGCAGCCTCCGACGGCACACGTATACGGCAGTTAGCTTCCGGGAAACAGAGGGCGCTTCCGAAGGACCGGCGGCCAGCGGGCGCCTGGAATTTTAATCGCGCCGAGCCGCCGTCTCGTCAATTATTGGAGTGCTAGCTCAGCCGGTGGCGCAGCCCCCTCCCTGCAATTAGTCGGCGGGATTCTCTACCTGCTGGAATGCCCTGGGCCCCCGGCAATCGTCCCTACGCACACGCGGGCGCTACGTCGACGCTCCGACACTGTTCTGCGTTCCTCCTCTTCTCCCGCCCACACTCGCAACGTGCAACGCCCCCAACCGTCACAGTAATCTTTTCGTTTAGATTCGCAAATAATTACATTGCCATGTTGCCATCTTTCTTCCTGCTCAGGATTGCTCTCTCTAATTGTGAGCACGTAAATCACCTCTGCACAAGTTTTCTTCACTTATTGTATTCGAGACGAAGCACGAAGAGTAGAAGGTGTCTTCACTTGTTTTCCGAGTTGATCGAGGTAAGGCATACTATGCAAATTGCTCTGACAAATTGCTACAACGCTATATCATTACCCACTGACGGAAAACGAATCGCAACACCAAAAAATAAAGTAGAGTAATGAAATTTCGGGAATACGTTAGTCTAGGTGAAATATTTAAATGATTAATACTGCAAGATCACGGATTAATATACGCACGATAAAAGCGATTGCAAATGTGAAATTCTGGTACATATAACAGGTGTAACCATCAGAATGTTGAATGCAAACATACAAACGTGTATGCATTGTGTCGTATAGGTGCAGGATGTCAATTTGTGGCATGGCGTCCCATGTCTGTCGCACCTGGTCGATCAATGTAGGTGTGGTTAATGCTGTATGTGGACGACGCTGGAGTTGTCCGATAACGCCCCCGTATCTGCTCCACTGGAGACAGATCTGGCGATCGAGCAGGCCAAAGCAACGTGTCGACATTGCGTTGATCATTTTGCATTACAACAGCGGTATGTTGACGTGCGTTATCCTGTTGGAAACGCCCCCTGGAATGCTGTTCATGAATGGCAGCACAACAGGTCGAATCACCAGACTGACCAACAGATTTGCAGTCACGTTGCGTGGGATAACCACGACAGTGCTGCTGGTCTCAAACAAGATTGCGCCCCAAAACCAGATGTCGCACGCGCACAGGTTGATTGCAGGCGCTCAACTGGCCTCTTCCTAACGAACAAATGGCCATCACTGGCACACAGGCAGCAACAGGTGTCATTAGAAAACCCAACAGACCTCCACCCTGCCGTCCAATGAGCTCTCGCTTGACACCACTGAAGTCGCAAACGGCGATAGTTTGGGCGTCTGGCTCTGACATGTCCTTGAAGTAACCGATATGTAACAGTTCGTTATGTGTCTCTGATACCAACTGCTGCTTAAATTGTTGCTGCGGCAAAGTCATGCGCCGAACACTATGGTGTTCCCTCTTGGTAGTGACGCGTCGCCATCTGTAGCCCGGTATTGTTGCAGCCGTACATTCTCGTGACAACCGTTGCCGGCAATCACGTACAGTGGCTACATACTTGCCGAGTCTTTCTGCAGTATCGCAGAAGAAACATACATCTTCTCGTAGCCCTGTTGCACGACCTTGTTCAGACTCAGTGAGGTGCTGATAACGGCGCCTTTGTCGCCCTAAAAGGCATTCGCTCACGACCGTTGCAGTGTGTACTTACAGCAAACCTCACTTGCATCCGCACAGTGGCACTACGAACGGCACTCTTAATGCGACTGGCGCGAAATTTGAATAGACTAAGCTTTCAAGTGCAGAAACACGCCTACCGACTTTACGTTGCACAACTCCCTGTTGTTGCGATTTATTGTCCATCAGTAAATGTGATGTCTAAAGTACAGAGTCTAGGGGGTATAAATTATCCTACACCGCATTCTGCGTCTGTTGTTTATATAATTAACCTCTAAATCGAAATGTTATAGAATTCCTTGGCCGTACCGCTATTTTCTAGAGAGTGTTAACATAATTAGATAACAAAAATGAGAAAAAAGATCTGTCTACAGGACAGCTACCACAGCAACCAACAATCAGCGAATGGATTTCTGTAGACAGGTCTCATATGTTCACCTCTCGGACACCTGGAACTATAGCTACGGCAGTGAGTATCAGACCACGCTCGTAGCCGGTAACGTAACCGTTTTAGTTCGTTTTAATTGCCTGCATTGTTTCTCAGCGGAGAGCGTTTATTTTACGCGACAGAATATCTGAAACTAGTTGCAAAACTGATAAGGCTATTGCTATCCCACTATGAGAACCCAATCCTGCACGTTAACGAGGAGCGTGTGAACGCACGCAGACTGGAAATGGACTGTGCAGCCGTTGTTGCCGCAGCCATACTGCGGGCGCGGCCGAAGGCGAAACGACAACGTCGGTCCCAGCTATGCTTAACCCTGCACTGCACGAATTTATTTTTACTTACTAAATCGTAGCAAAAAAAATAATATTTAAGTAATCTTGAATAGGCAAAATGAATTTAACTCGTAAGAAGATGTAAATTTTCATTTATTATTACATTCTGCGTACAAAACCAAAAATATGCAAACACGCTACATCGTTCAGTCTGACTGTAATATGACATTGCGCAAAATTGCTACATCATGGAGTGCGACATAAAATAGGTTAGACTGGCTCCATTTAAAAGTCTGTACAATTAATATTTTGTAGCTTACAACATGTAATTCGGTACAGTATAGAAACATAGTAGTACGCTTGGTAAACTATCACTCAGTCACCTTGAAATACATAGAAACAACATTACACTACAAAAAATTCGAATTATTCAGCGTGATAAATTTTGAAGCAGTAAATGCCGTTCTTCAGACACAGATCAAGTTCACGCTTTTCACACTGGACAACAGAATATGCCTTGCAGTTGGCACGCTTATGGCGTTGAGCTTTTTCATCATTATTGGCTACCTCTCCGTACATCTGTTGTTGGCCGAGCTGCAACTGGATACCTTCTCACTTGATTCTGAGGACTAGATGTTGGCCTACCTCGCTTTCCTTGTGTTCCTCCTACTTTGCAGAGGCTTCTACCAACGTCCATTCGAAATTCGGACAATTTCAAAGTTTTTACATCTGTTTTCTTTTTACTCTACAACACGTTCGTGGAGAATACAGAAATTGATGGTTTAGCATCTATTAGATGATAAAAGAGTCTGAAGTACAACTTTTTGCTCCTCATTACAATTTTTCTCGGTGCTCATGGCGCCAAGTGACCAGCGTCCTGTGTGATCGCCGTGTGTCTTTACGCCTTAAGTCACAAGTTTATAGGACTTCCATGTAGCAAAAATGCTACATCATATAGTGCAAGTAGTGTAGTGCATGCACGTTTGAACGTGGTCCATACAATATCTGTCATTTTAGATATTTTATCCGTGCCACTACCTCCAACCCTCACCCCAAAGGCTGTTAACCCTCACTCAGTCCCAACAATTTTCGAAGTAGAAGTGACTGCTACCAATTTCGTTCAAAT
The DNA here is from genome assembly GCF_021461395.2 of Schistocerca americana. Taxonomy (NCBI): domain Eukaryota; kingdom Metazoa; phylum Arthropoda; class Insecta; order Orthoptera; family Acrididae; genus Schistocerca; species Schistocerca americana. The sequence continues at coordinate 471,920,744 of NC_060125.1, forward strand.
TGCTCCACGCGTCCTACAGTCTCAAAATGGCTCTGAGCACTATGGGACTTAACAGATGTGGTCATCAGTCCCCTAGAACTTAGAACTACTTAAACCTAACCGACCTAAGGACATCACACACATCTATGCCCGAGGCAGGATTCGGACCTTCGACCGTAGCGGTCGCGCGGTTCCAGACTGAAGCGCCTAGAACCGTCGGCCACCAAGGCCACCTCTACAGTCTCGCTTAACACCCCTAATAACGTCGGTATCAAGCTACGTTTCTTCAGGCGTTCCTGGGCGATAGTGGATTACTGGTGGTTGGAAGTTTTTGTTTTACTGTTCCATTTACAATACATATCGTTAAAGTAGGAATCGCCATACACTAATCTGGACTGCTCTATCGAATGGGTCCGTCGAATTCCACCTTCAAGAAATATTTTGTTGTAACGATAAAATAACCGTTGTTTTCCGCTAACACCGAGCATCACAAGAAATTCGTGACTGGCAATATTTGCCTGTGCTGACTCATCTGCACACTGTGAATATAAGATCGCTAGTATCTGTTCAACCACCAGTGGGAATGGACACGACTCTTTGAGAAAAATCCGGTATACAGTGCTGTATCACCTGAGACAAGGCTGAAGATACTCTCATATCATTATGATGGAGCTCAGAATGTGTTGTAGACTTCTACAATAGGTGGATGTCAATTATACTGAACGGTCGTCTTTGTAAATCACTTGCCCTTTTTGTAGACGGGTGCGAGCTACCATTTCTTCTAACCACTGGGCGCAGGTTTTTGGTTCGAAAGACCTAAGAGTACATTATCGTAAAAGTGGGGGCCAAATGAGCTGCAAATTCTGTAAAGAATCTGACAGGATCTCCATCAGTCCCTGTACCCTTACTTAATTTTAGCGATGATAGCTGTTTCTCAAAGCCTCTGACCGTATCTTAACACTCAACTTTTCGGTGATACGAGGATTAAACTCGAGCAGTACTTCTGAATTTTCCTTTGTATAAAAAAAAAATTGAAAATGGTGTTCGCCGTTCCTACTTTTCGTCTGCTACCACCAATTTCAGTTCCTACGCCATCTACGTGCATCTGGATACGACATTTGATGTCACTGGCACCCTTCACACAAACCCGTAATTTTTTTAGGATTTACAAAATAAGTTTTGACAGGAAAATTCATTTCATTCAACATTTCTCGTTCTATAGTCATACGCTTTGTCTCACCCTCACGGCGCTGAAGTCACTGTTTATTTAGTGATCCATTCGTTCCTCCTGGCAGAACGCTACCCATTACGATATTGTACAAAAAAATTCTGACGAAGGATGGATAAGCTAATAGCACACATCCTAAGGCGTCAAGGGTTAATTTCGTAATGGAAGGGGAGAGAGGGACGGGGGGCAGAGAGAGAGGGGGGGGGCGAGTGGGGGACGGGGAGTTAATTTTAGGAAAGTCCTAAGCTTGACTGTGGTAAGCAGGTTCAAGTGAATACAGACTGCACAGTTATGTGGAGATGGGAGTGCTGAATCGAATTGTGGAAAAAAGAAATTTGTGGCACAACTTGACTAAATGAAGGGCTCGTCAGTCTGCTAATGCAGGGAAGTGTAGAGGTAAAAACTGTAGAGGGAGGTGAAGACTTTAGCAGAATAAGGAGCTTCAAATTAATGAAGGGTGTAAAATTATGCAGAGGTGGGGAGAATTACTCGTGGCAAACGAAGTTAATAGCTGCATCAAATCAAGTCTTCGGACGGAAGACGACGACAGCAAGTTAACCCACTAACGAGTAAGGGGACATATTAGCCCATTACCAGGTGAACTAGTAGCGCAACAGAATTTTTTGTTGTCCTCGTCCGTACACAGCCGTGGTGCTAGCTGTGACGTCACCAGTACTAGGTCCATCGTCGTACAGTAATGTTTCCACCACGCTTCTTCCGCGCCTGCTTTAACCTCGCTTTGGCGTTGTGCTCAACTGCCAACCATCATTCCGAACGACAGAAGTTTGCGGACTGGCACATCGTCGAGCATGGCCATCGGTAGGTCGCAGATAACGCGGCAAGCAAATGATGCCTTATACCACGATGGCCTGGGGACGGCCCCCGCAACTTGTGACGTCACAGTAGCTGCCCTGTCCGCCATACTTTGCGAACGCCCCGCTCCGTGCTGGGCCCACGGGAAAGCAATGTGTCACAAGTTACGCACTAAAGATCTTAACTCTGTCGTGGAGAGCTTGCGTGTATTTAAACGCGCAGTTAAAATACTCGTCTGAAACAGTCACCACTCACTGCCCGCCGGAGACGGCTGCTGGCAATCGTAAGACCTGCAGTGTCATGTGCTGTGACGTATGTGTCGCGGCCTGTCTTTCTCATGGGCCTCGCCCGAGCACCAGTGACGTCACAGCCAGTACCGTTCCAACGGAAGCACGAAATAATCACTACACGGCGGCGATGTTGACCACAGGTACGCCAAAAATGTCGAAGTTATCGGCTTCGCTCTGTGAATAAACAAACAATTGCACTTACCCACGCACTAGGCATTCATTCATATTTGTCCGTGGCATATTGTCCCAATATTAAAATAAAAATAGACCAGAACCCCCTTATTCTGACACATGATTTTGGTAGGGTGGACGTCAGTAGTACGACAAATGCCGAAACCGGAAGTCACCCTCGACCCAATTGGGACTCGTCTTGTCCCATTACCATCTCGCTTGATACTTAACTGGCTGACTCTAAAAACTGATAATTACACTGACAGTTCGCTCTACCTTGAGGAAGTGGGAGGGGCGGGAGAGGAAGTGTGGGGGGAGGGAGAGAGAGGAAGTGTGGGCGGGGAGGGAGAGAGAGGAAGTGTGGGCGGGGAGGGAAAGAGAGGAAGTGTGGGCGGGGAGGGAGAGAGAGGAAGTGTGGGCGGGGAGGGAGAGAGAGGAAGTGTGGGCGGGGAGGGAGAGAGAGGAAGTGTGGGCGGGGAGGGAGAGAGAGGAAGTGTGGGCGGGGAGGGAGAGAGAGGAAGTGTGGGCGGGGAGGGAGAGAGAGGAAGTGTGGGCGGGGAGGGAGAGAGAGGAAGTGTGGGCGGGGAGGGAGAGAGAGAGGAAGTGTGGGCGGGGAGGGAGAGAGAGGAAGTGTGGGCGGGGAGGGAGAGAGAGGAAGTGTGGGCGGGGAGGGAGAGAAAGTGTGGGCGGGGAGGGAGAGAAAGTGTGGGCGGGGAGGGAGAGAAAGTGTGGGGGGGAGAGAAAGTGTGGGGGGGAGAGAAAGTGGGGGGGGGTGAGGAAGTGGGGGGGGGGGGGGGGTGAGGAAGTGGGGGGGGGGGGGGGGGGGGGGGGAGTGAGGAGGTGGGGGGGGGGGGGGTGAGGAAGTGGGGGGGGGGAGTGAGGAAGTGGGGGGGGGGGGAGTGAGGAAGTGGGGGGGGAGTGAGGAAGTGGGGGGGAGTGAGGAAGTTGTGGGGGAGAGGAAGTTGGGGGGGAGAGGAAGTGGGGGGGAGAGGAAGTGGGGGGGAGAGGAAGTGGGGGGGGGGGAGAGGAAGTGGGGGGGGGGGGAGAGGAAGTGGGGGGGAGAGGAAGTGGGGGGGGAGAGGAAGTGGGTGGGGGGGAGAGGAAGTGGGGGGGGGGGGGAGAGGAAGTGGGGGGGGGGGAGAGGAAGTGGGGGGGGGAGAGGAAGTGGGGGGGGAGAGGAAGTGGGGGGGGAGAGGAAGTGGGGGGGGGGGGGGGAGAGGAAGTGGGGGGGGAGAGGAAGTGGGGGGGAGAGGAAGTGGGGGGGGGAGAGGAAGTGGGGGGGAGAGGAAGTGGGGGGGGAGAGGAAGTGGGGGGGGAGAGGAAGTGGGGGGGAGAGGAAGTGGGGCGATGAAGGGGGAGAGGGGACGGAGATGAAGGGGGAGAGGGGACGGAGATGAAGGGGGAGAGGGGACGGAGATGAAGGGGGAGAGGGGACGGAGATGAAGGGGGAGAGGGGACGGAGATGAAGGGGGAGAGGGGACGGAGATGAAGGGGGAGAGGGGACGGAGATGAAGGGGGAGAGGGGACGGAGATGAAGGGGGAGAGGGGACGGAGATGAAGGGGGAGAGGGGACGGAGATGAAGGGGGAGAGGGGACGGAGATGAAGGGGGAGAGGGGACGGAGATGAAGGGGGAGAGGGGACGGAGATGAAGGGGGAGAGGGGACGGAGATGAAGGGGGAGAGGGGACGGAGATGAAGGGGGAGAGGGGACGGAGATGAAGGGGGAGAGGGGACGGAGATGAAGGGGGAGAGGGGACGGAGATGAAGGGGGAGAGGGGACGGAGATGAAGGGGGTGAGGGGACGGAGATGAAGGGGGAGAGGGGACGGAGATGAAGGGGGAGAGGGGACGGAGATGAAGGGGGAGAGGGGACGGAGAGAGGTAGAGAGATAGAGAGAGAGAGAGAGAGAGAGAGAGAGAGAGAGAGAGAGAGAGAGAGAGAGAGAGAGAGTGTCCATCACCACTTGGCAATAACGTGACTGGAAACCCGAGACATTGTCCACAACGACAAGTTGATAGCATAGGAAGATACCCGTCGTGGGTGCAGGGAGTCCAGATACTGACCTGCGGGTCTTGCGAGTGCGGCGGCAGCCCGATGGCGGCGGGGTGCACGCGGGTGGCGTTGGTGTGCCTGGGCGGGCCCTTGCTTGGCGGCAGTGCGCCGTTGGCGCGCGGCTCGCCCGGCTTGAGCGGCCGGCCAGGGTAGCCGCCGCGGCCCCCGTACGCCGGCTTGCCGTCCGCGGGCTTCAGGAAGCTGCCCCGAACCTGCTGCTGCGGCGGGGGAGGCAGCGGCTGGGCCGGAGCCACCAGGGGCTGCAGCAGCGGCTGCGGCTGCAGTTGGGGCTGCGAGTGGTGCCGCGGTGGCTTCTTGAACTCGCTCCCCTGCAACACCGGCCACAGCTCCTGCTACACATGCCTCTTCTAGCCGTCAAGCATTCCACCATCGTCTTCACCACACCTGCAAATGTCTATTTCAAAACGTACACATACAACTCTTTGCGCGGACACTTTAGCGTGGCAGTTTTAGTAGGGGGATGTTCGAAACATCGCTGCCTGAAGTGGTGGATGTCGGGCCTCTGTGGAACACAATGTGCAACGTTGGAAAATCACTGAATGCAGGCTGCCTTGGCGAATTTCACTGATGAATTATTCTCCGTTATTAGCTGCGTCGTGATGTCTTGTCGCAAAGGTAGTTTCAAACTGAGCTCTGGACACCGAATGTGCCGTGACAAATGTTCTGATGTGAACGCGGTGGATGCAGCGGGCGGAACAGACAGCAGGTACCAGAACCAGACGAATCCCTCAAGCCAAAAGAGAAGCTGCTTCGAGTAACAAGCAGATGCACTGCCGATTGGCACTAAAGAGGTCTCAAATCTAAAGGCTCGCAACATGCTGGAAGCCAAATCAGATTTGTTAGCACTGTTAGAGCTCGTACCCAACAACCTACCTGCGGGGTTCTTAACACAAAGTACTCTATGAGGTTTTGCACTACCTTCATACACTATCTGATCCAAAGTATCCGCACACCTGTCAGTATGATAGCGATGTTGGATGTTGGGGTCTGGAGCGAAGTTGACGTTCCAACTCATCCGAAGCTCTTCCATTTGGTTCAGCTCATTTCAATAACTATACTGTCAACAAACTATTATCTCACACACGCTGCTTTATGAGAGGGCGAATTTTCAAATTCATAGAAACAGTTACCGTCTGCGAAATGTCTCTTTACTGTACGTCGCACACAATGCCAAAAAGCAGCTAGTAGGCTGCTGTTGGATCCAGGCCTGGACCAGTCTCACACTTCGTCGTCCGTTGCGAATCGATGTCCGCGAATAGCTTGTTTTAGAGGTCCAAAGACATGAAAATCACGAGGTGGACGGTCGGGACTGTACGGTGGATGTTCCAGCGTTTCCCACCGAAAATGCTGCAGTGTCGTCTTCACCGCATTGGCCATGTGTGGACGGGCATTATGCGGCAGGATAACGTCACTGGACAACATGCCTGCGCCTTTCGACTTGATGGCTCGTCTAAGGTTCTGTTAAAGTGGCTTCATAACACTGAGCATTGATGGTTGTACCCCGTTCCAGGAACTCGACAAAAAATGCGCCCTTGTGGTCAAAAAAGGACGTCATGGCCTTACGAGAACAGGTGTGCACGGCCTTTGATTTCTTTGGAGATGGCGAAGTCTCATGTTTCCACTGTTTGCTCCGATGCTCGCTTTCCGGTTCAAAATGGTGACACCATGTTTCGTCACCTGTGACAATACGCTATAGAAAGCCGTATTCCTACTCATGACAACGTTGCAGATGACTCAGACAGCGCCATTAGAGTATTGCGCTGTTCGGCGGTCAGTTGGTGGGGAACCCACTGCACACACATACTTTGGAAGTTCATGTGTTTATGCATTATGGTGTGGGCAGTGCCAACGCTAATACCCAGTAACGGATGGATCTCGTCCACGGTGATTCTGCGGTTGGCCAAGACTAAAGCATTCACTTCCGCAACCATTCCCCGTGTTATGACACGATGAGTCTGTGCAGGATGAGCATCGTCTTTCAGTGACTCGCACCCCTCAAAGAATCGTTTGCCTTATTCCACAACACTTGAACGACTGACTACTCACAGTACACAGTCTTCTACCTTCGATACATTTCACGGCTTCCAACTCCCTCCGCCGCCAAAAGTCGAATCTTTAGGCAGTACAACTGTCATTGTAGCATGGTTCTGCCCCGAAACAGAGGTTTGAGGAGCGAATTCACGATATTTCGGCGACCAAATCCGCCGTTACCACGTATGTGAATCAGCGGCCCGTTATACACAAGAGTTACATGACCTGTGTCTAGATATCTTATGCTACATAGCTCCAAAAACCTACCAAAAAGCTGTCGAATCCCTGATACGCTAAATCAGCTATGTATTTCGTTCCAAATACGTACAAACAAGTCATTAAGCAGATGGTCATAATGTTTTTGGTTCATCAGTGTATTGAATACTTACAAAATAATACAGTTCATGAGTATTAAACTCCCTGCGAACCCCTTAAAAACTGGCGGTGTAGGAAAAAATGTGCACACGACTGCTGGAAAGCGGGAGATGACAGGCCGGGAGGTGACAGAATACCCATCCCTCTGGATCATGTACAATGAAGAGGCAAAGAAACTGGTACACCTGCCTAATATCGTACAGGGTCCCCGCGAGCACGCAGAAGTGCCGCAACACGACGTACCATGGACTCCACTTACGTTTAAAGTAGTGCAGGAGGGAATTGAAACCATGAATCCTGCAGCGCTGTCCATAAACCCGTAAGGTTGCGAAGGGCGGAGATCTCTTCTGAACGGCACGTTGTAAGGCATCTCAGATAATCTCGGTAATGTTCATGTCTGGGGAGTTTGGTGGCCAGCCGAAGTGTTTAAACTCAGTAGAGTGTTCCTGGAGCCACTCTGTAGCGATTCTGGACGTGTGGTGTGTCGCATTGTTCTTCGGAATTGCTCTAGTCCGTCAGAATGCACAATGGACATGAATGGATGCAGGTGATGAGACAGGATGCTTACTTTCGTGTCACTTGTCACAATCTTATCTAGACATATCAGGGGTCCCATATCACTCCAACTGCACACGCCGCACACTATTACAGGGTCTCCACTAGCTTTAACAGTCGCATGCTGATACGCAGGGTCCATGGATTAATGACGTTGTCTCCATACCCATAGACGTCCATCCGCTCGACACCATTTGAAACGAGACTCGTCCGATCAGGCAACGTGTTTCCACTCATCAACAGTCCAATACCGTGTTGACAGGCCAAGGCGAGGAGTAAAGCTTTGCGTCGTGCAGTCATCAGAGGCCCACGAGCTGATCTTCGGCTTTGAAAGCCCGTATCGATGATGCTGTGTGAATGGTTTGCACGCTGACACTTGTTGATGGCCCAGTATTGACATCTGCAGCTATTTGTGGAAGGGTTGCACTTCTGTCAGGAACTATTCTCTTCAGTCGTCGTTGGTCTCTTTCTTGCAGCGATGTCGGAGATTTGATGTTTTACCGGATTCCTGATTATCACGGTACACTAGTGAAATGGTCGTACGAGAAAATCCCCACTTCATCGCTACCTCGGATATGCTATGTCCCACCGCTCGGGCCCCGACTATAACATCGCGTTCAATCTCATATACATCTTGATAGCCTACCATCATAGCAGCAGTAACCGATCTAACAACCACGCCAGACACTTGTCTTATACAGGGTGTTACAAAAAGGTACGGCAAAACTTCCAGAAAACATTCCTCACACACAAATAAAGAAAAGATGTTATGTGGACATGCGTCCGGAAACGCTTAATTTCCACGTTAAAGCTCTTTTTAGTTTCGTCAGTATGTACTGTACTTCCTCGATTCACCGCTAGTTGGCCCAATTGGAGAAAGGTAATGTTGACTTCGGTGCTTGTGTTGACATGCGACTTATTGCTCTACAGTACTAGCATCAAGCACATCAGTACGTAGCATTAACAGGTTAGTGTTCATCAAGAACGTGGTTTTGCAGTCAGTGCAATGTTTACAAATGCGGAGTTGGCAGATGCCCATTTGATGCATGGATTAGCACGGGGCAATAGCCGTGGGGCGGTACGTTTGTATCGAGACAGATTTCCAGAACGAAGGTGTCCCGACAGGAAGACGTTCGAAGCAATTGATCGGCGTCTTAGGGAGCACGGAACATTCCAGCCCATGACTCGCGACTGGGAAAGACCTAGAACGACGAGGACACCTGCAATGGACGAGGCAATTCTTCGTGCAGTTGACGATAACCCTAATGTCAGCGTCAGAGAAGTTGCTGCTGTACAAGGTAACGTTGACCACGTCACTGTATGGAGTGTGCTACGGGAGAACCAGTTGTTTCCGTACCATGTACGGCGTGTGCAGGCACTATCAGCAGCTGATTGGCCTCCACGGGTACACTTCTGCGAATGCGGATGAGGCTTCATTCCAACGTGATCAAATTGTAAATTTTTACAATCAACATGTGTGGGCTGACGAGAATCCGCACGTAATTGTGCAATCACGTCATCAACACAGATTTTCTGTGAACGCTTGGGCAGGCATCGTTGGTGATGTCTTGATTGGGCCCCATGTTCTTCCACCTACGCTAAATGGACCACGTTATCATGATTTCATACAGGATACTCTACCTGTGCTGCTAGAACATGTACCTTTACAAGTACGACACAACATGTGGTTCATGCACGATGGAGCTCCTGCACATTTCAGTCGAAGTGTTCGTACGCTTCTCAACAACAGATTCGGTGACCGATGGATTGGTAGAGGCGGACCAATTCCATGGCCTCCACGCTCTCCTCACCTCAACCCTCTTGACTTTAATTTATGGGGGCATTTGAAAGCTCTCGTCCACGCAACCCTGGTACCAAATGTAGAGACTCTTCGTGCTCGTATTGTGGACGGCTGTGATACAACACGCCATTCTCCAGGGCTGCATCAGCGCATCAAGTATTCCATGGGACGGAGGGTGGATGCATGTATCCTCGCTAACGGAGGACATTTTGAACATTTCCTATAACAAAGTTTTTGAAGTCACGCTGGTACGTTCTGTTGCTGTTTGTTTCCATTCCATGAGTAATGTGATTTGAAGAGAAGTAGTAAAAATGAGCTCTAACATGGGAAGTAAGCGTTTCCGGACACATGTCCACATAATATATTTTCTTTCTGTGTGTGAGGAATGTTTCCTGAAAGTTTGGCCGTACCTTTTTGTAACACCCTGTATAGGCGTTGCCGTATTCTGCCTGTTTACATGTATCTCTATTTCAATGTGCATGCCTATACCGGTTTCTTTGGCGCTTCAGTGTAAATTCTTCCGCAAATCTCTGGTGCCCTGAAGTCTCCGTATCGCTCATTTCCAGACACTTTCGAAATTCACTCTACTGACTATGTAACTAACCATTTCAGCTACGGCCTACTGCAATGTCGACAGGTGAGAGCCATCGACAGGCGAGTGACACAGTGTGTATCATGTTAAGGTTAGGTATTAGCGCAAATATTATCACAGCACGCGACTTTCAGTATGTGCTATTTAGGAGTACGACACCACTGGGTCCTACGGTAAGAAAGCACAATACCTGGTGGGGCGGGGCGAGCCGCGAAGCGGCGGGGGCGACGACGGCGGAGGGCGGCGCGGGGGACGCCGGAGGCAGGCCGTCGATGCCGATGAGCCGCTTGGGCTCGTCCACCAGCAGCCGCTGCATCATCTCGTAGTTGCCCAGCTTGCGCTGGATCTGCGAGGCAGTCGTGTCCGCCGGCGAAGGCGTCACCTGCAAAATAAACAATTTCCAACTGCTGACCGACATTTATGATCTAGAGAGTCGCTACCGCACCGTAAACCAACTGCAAGCCTTTTTTTTTTTTTTTTTTTTTTTTGCAAGTCACAATTTTACATTACCAAGGCAATTTTCTCGGTTGCCTACAGCTACAATGGAAACCTCTGTAAATAATCTGCGAAAAAACAATACCATTTAACTGATTTTTTTCTGATTTCGGTCGTCTGGCGTTAAGGCTGTTACCGTGCATTGATGTTCCCAATTCTTTACACTAAAAATTAAGTTGCAGCTGAAAGTAAACTGCTTAAGTCAAACAAGGTACAAAAAAAGGAAATTGTACATTACTACAAAAAGATTAAATACCACGTAAAGTGACGCGTCGGGCACAGCCGTGAAGCTGCTCGCGGATGAGGTTTTTTACGAGGGTAATCCCAAAAGTAAGGTGTCCTATTTTTTTAGGAGTACACAGACCTGTTTATTTCTACAATGGTTTACATCAGTTTACAGCTTGAGCATTTAGATATTTTTCGACACAATCACCATTTCTGCCGATGCATTTTTGTAGACGCTGTGGCAGTTTTTGTATGCCCATGTCATACCAGCTCGCCGCCATGCTGTTCAGAAAGTTATGAACCTCTTGGGCATACAAAAACTGCCACAGCGTCTACAAAAATGCATCCACAGAAATTGTGATTATGTCGAAATATAGCTAAATGTTCAAGCTGTAAACTGATGTAAACCACTGTAGAAATATGTACTTATAAAAAAATAGGAGACCTTACTTTTGGGATTACCTTCGTATTTGGAAATTCCGACGCCACATACTAGCGAAATGCAGGAATACCAGCAGAAGACCGACTATTGGTGTAGTGTCTGGTAGCTACCAATCGCTCCCACAAACAAATCTCTACTTCCATACGCTACTTTCAAGAGGGCAACTATTTCTTCCTCAGTGAAAAGATCCTCCAGTGAAACGCTCTCCACTTAAGCCCTGACTTAACCGCTTTTCGCTACGGAGACTTACGCAGCACACATTATCGCTTTTGCATTTACGTGCGAAATTGACAAAAATCAGTTACGCAGTGGTTTTTTTTCAACTAACAATAAAATTTTAAACGGTGGCGACTCCGTTTCCTGTTTTATGTGACAGTTCTACTGTACTTGCTTTCATAGTTTTTTTCAGTTGGCATGTTTTTGCGATTATTCCAAGCTCAGCTAGGATTGGAAACAAGGTATATAAAAAGACTAGTGTCTTTTTTCTAATGTTTAATGAACAATATTCAGTAGTAATATTTTGTATCGTTTACTGGAATTTCCATAGTTAACGTCATCCCGTCAGCAGTTCCATGCCATGGCTTGTCATTCATCGTGCAATGGCCTCTAGTAAATGAGAAACTTCGCAGAAACATACTTCGAACTGTTGTCACTCGCAATATTTTAACACTTTGATAACCATGCCTCATGTTTCAAATCGCACGTCCTTTCATATTGTGATCATCTGTGCATGGCACTGTGATAAAATACAGACATCCTTTACAATGAAGTTAGTAAAAATGAGCCGAAAGATAATTATATCATATGACCTACAAACCTGCTTTTTATTCGGAACCGCACGTTTTACAAAAGTTAAAACCCTTTTCTTTGTGTGATGACAAATTCTCAAGGGCAAGTTACTGTCAGATACACAAGTAACGAGAGAAGAATATGGAGCCCGAGAATCAACGCACAGTAATGAATATTCCTGAGGTCGGCGACCGCAACAGAGACAGCCGCGAATCCAGCGACAAACATTACAATATCTCAATACATTTCATTACCACAATCGATTGTTTCGGAAGCAGGACCTCAGAGTGATTCGTAACAACAAGGCATTTTCCACGTCTTTCCGTCAACAAACAGTTCACCTCCAAGCAGTGCGTTTCGGAATTACTGGGGTCATCCTGACTTCGCTGACTTTTCCAGTAAATTCAATTTCCCAATTTTCCAGGATTCCCAGACAAATCGACACCCTGCATTACAACCGTATGGTCTTGTGTCGTAGCTACGCAGGCAAAGTGTTTCTTCTTGGACACTGCACCATCAGAAAGAAGTAACGTCCTCTTGCGTTTTACATCTGTGTGCGCACTTCGTGACTGATCATGGAAAACTACGCTCGTTGTTAACATCTCAGGACTACAAGCTTTAACTACAGAGACTGTATATATATTGCATTCCGATCGGGAAATAGCAGTAAGAAACTACAAGTTATATGCATAGCCAACTTCTGATATCTGAGATGTCAGGAGAAGCTGCAAAAACCTGTGCCAACCGAATAACCGCTTCCAATCAAAGAAACTGACTCTTCATTCCCAGTATCTGTCTAGACTATCAGTAAGTTTACTTTCTTCGATTTGAAGTTTTTTCTTCCTTCCGTTTAGTAAATTCTAGGCCGCTCCAGTAAATGGAAACAGTCTGGAGTAAGGCACCCGTTTAGTGACAAGCGGCTGAAGCTCTGTTACAGGTTTCAGTGTTCTCGTAACACCCCAGTACACGGTCTTTATATGTGTCCTCTTGTTTTGTACGAAGCAACCTGACCAGTGACTGGACTGTTTTGTACACACTGGGTACGGATGTTCCGCGGTAAAACTTACATTCAATGATCAGTTCAGCATAATGAAATAAGATTTTTGGCGATTGACAGTACACGGTTTTCTCCAAGTTGCAGTCCGAAAATTGGGCGGTTAATTTTTCTTTCTGGGTAATAATCTTAAAATTCTCATCAACAAAGAAAGTAAAGCAACTAATTCTTTCTATTGAATTAAGCACCTTTTCTAACAGCGTTTTGGAGCCCTTTATGCAGGCATACGATGAAAATGCTTGTTAATGTTTCCAGTGCAAACTTTTAGGAAAGAATATACCTGAAATATTTTAAGTTATTCTGGAAGTTAACAACGTAACGCAGTTCCCATTCTTTTAAGCGACGTTTATTTGGCTATGGAGGCGGCACGGTTTAGTACCGGCAAGCCAATCCGTCTCCGTGATCGCACATTACCGCTTCAGTAACTGTCGTGGCACTAAACTCCTCATTTGAGGTACTATCGATTGTTATTGGAAAATTAAGCGATGTTGTTACTAGTTTATATTGCACTATTCACCGGTTAAGTCGCACATGGAGTGCATACAATGTGTGTATGCATCCTGGTGGAGGTAAAGTACGTGGTCCGAAGTAGCAGCTCTGTTGTTGACTTACAGGAGTAATACATTAACATTACTCCACTCTGGCCTAGAATACCCGCAACTGAACACAGTTTGGGCGGGTGGTGACACAGATTCGCGACAGAAGAAAATTTGAGCGACACAGTGCGGAAGGATTGGGTGAAGCTGCAGGGACTTAGTCGTTCTGTGCATGATAGCTCTCTGTTTACACGTAGGATACGTTCATTTATACACGACCTCTTTCTTGCCTCACTGCTTCTGTGACGACGTGAGGAAGCTGTCAGCCGTGTAACATGGCGTTCCAGGCCTAGTTACCATCAGTGCGTCTCTGTCTCAAGCAGTACGTCACTTCTTTCATACAGATTAATTCACGGACCACAGCAATTCTGACAAGAGTGAAATAAGAACACCTCAATGCCTTGTTCTCGTTAATTTTTCGTAGCACGGGATATGTAGTCTCTGTGTTGTACTGACTACTAAGATTAGAGATTTTTAATATAGTCAACATGAAGTACTCACCATAGTATTCTCTTAGAATGATTTAGGATGATGATAAAAATTGAGATTTTCGGAGGAAAGGAGACTAGAAGTTCTAAGATACATACATATCTTTCATGTCCCAATTTTATGCCAATTCACAGTGTAAACGGCCTACATATGTTGTATTTGGATCAGTTCTCTAAATTACATTGTTTTGTAGCTTTAATGTTTATTTCCGGTCTCAACAATGGGCCTAGTTCGGCTAGTGGCAGCGTGCAGCTAATGCTGTGATGGAGTATGCATGAGAGGGAGTCGCCGTGTAGACGCGTGTGTGCGTGGTTGTTCACGTTTTGTAGCAGGCCGCATTAGTCTGGAGCGTTTATTGCGTAAAATTTCAGTAAAGGATTGACAATATGGCTATTTTGTGGACATCGGACACAACCGTTAAAGTAAACGTAGTCTTCGCTCCGTACATCCAACAAGTAGATAGTAACAGGTGGCTCTTGCAAGATTTTAATGTCACAGGTTCGGATCGGGGAAGGAAGGAAATCGATCAAGGAACCATTCTGGCATTCGCGTTAATCGATTTGCGAGAACCACGGAAAATCTGAATCTGGATAATGAGACGTGCATGTGGATGTGGATGTGGATCTTTTCTTAGAGAATCTGAGTCCACAGCGCCACCGGATTTGGTCTGCAGGATTCCCGAGAGTAGACTCAAATTGGTTCTTTGTCAAGCACGAAAAAAATCATGAATGTTTCGCATTACGCAGCATGTAAATGTTTGTTAGAGTACATCTTCTAAACACAATGAGCCGCACTTGAAATGTTCAATAGCCAAACCAGTATTCCAGTCTAACGCCCATCGTCAGTGGCATCTGATACAGAGGACAGCGAACAATTGTATGTACATCGATATGTACAACATGACAATTATAAACCTAACAGCAGGAGCAACTCTACTTACATTATGTTTCTGTATCAATGAGATGCACGTCAGTTATAAATAATGTATCATGTCCAAGTTTATTTGCAGTTGGAAACCAAGCATCATGTGGATACATAGACCACTATTACAACCACGCCTATGCTATTATGTTACCATTTGAAATGGTTCCTGCTTCATAACACACATATTGACAAGTACGTTACTGCTGTCAATTCTTTCACGTATCTGTCATGTAATATAAATATGGAACGGACAAAAGTCAAGTCTATATTACAGGTCTTGTTACTTCTGATATTTTTTATTTATCTGTGACATGCAGTCTTGTAAGTAAAATATTTTTGGACACTTCGTTTGTAAGAGCGGAATATACAAAAATTATAAAATTTGAAAACATAAATTGGTACGAACTACATACTGAGCAAGCTGGCCTTATTGCAAAATCTGTTCTCTGTGTCGTATAATGAGGCTGTCCATTCGGACTTAAATCCAATGGTGATCCAAGATATCACATCGAACTATACAATTTTTCATGTAGGAGACAGAGAGGCTCCAAACCGAACTTATTCGGTCAAAACACTGTTGAAGTTGTGTATCTCTTACTCCACAACTGTTTGGTCATTAAGTTTGTTTTAGGTAGGCTTTACCGTGATTTATTGATACCGAATGAAACAGCAAGTTTACTGTTACCAGTCGTTGTTTGTTTATATCGGCAATGCTTTTCGAACGTTTAAACCTCAATTTACACGTGTTAGTACGACATGTGTGTGTGATGTTACGACTTTGGGGTGAACTTGAAATAACGTTGTTTCTCCACTAGACACTGCTACAGGTTACCGTAAATGCCTAACAACATACACGTGTGTCATACATCATATGTAAATCCATCTGATGAAGGTATAAACCTTCGAAACGCGTTGTGTGTATAAATAAACATTGAATGGTAACCGTAAAGTAGTTGTTTCATTCGATTAAGTATGTTGCGAGGGTGCTTCGTAGTATGTCTATATACCCCAATTTCTTCTAGAATGTTTAATGATATATCTTTTCCTTCTTTATGAAGAATGGTGGTGCTGTTATTAATTTCATTAGCGGAATGCTTGTACATACTTTAATGAACTCTGAATTCAAAGGGATTGGCTTAATTACATAATGGAAGTGTCTCCCTGTTTGTCGAACATAAAATTATCATATTCACTAATTGTACGGAAAATGACACTCTAAGCTCACATATTGTACACAACATAGATAAGGGCCACGCATGAAACATGTCCCGAGTATGTAAAATAACATGCAGTGAATGTGATCCCCATGAATGCATGGCATAGATTTACATAAATATCTCAGAAATAAGAGACATGTAATATCCCTTTGACCTCTGTCAGCTCCATGTATACATTGTATTAAACTTTTGTCATGTGTGACCAAGAAGTCTGACTGCGGTAAGAATTGACAGCAGCGACATACTCTACGACCTACGTACTGTGAAGGCTGAGTTTCATATCTTAACATATTAACACAGATGTGGTTGTAACTGGGTTCCAGGACTCCACATGGTTGTCTGCCTGCATAACTGACAGGCAAGTTATTTATTTATTTATTTAACCTGATCAGATTAGGGCCATCAGGCCCTCTCTTACATCGGACCAGTGTTCCACACATGCAGTATTTCACACAGCAGAGTTACCTCATGGCAATAGTTTAAATGAGAAAATTAGATTACTCTAGTGACAATATGAATGAAGAGTAGTGACTAAGACCTAATAAAGTAAATGCGGCAGTATTTTTACAACAGGTGCTATACATATGCTATACATACAGATTATGATAAAAGAAATAATAATAACAGTAAAAAAAAGTCAAATAATAATGATAAACATGACTAAGACCTAATAAAGTAAATGCTGGCAGTATTTTTACAACAGGTGCTATACATACAGATCATGATAAAAGCAATAATAATAACAGTAAAAAATCAAATAATAATGATAAACATGAGAAAAATTGGCGATAGTAATGAAGATTTGTGCAGATGTACATTAATATCTTGGTGCGTAAAGTAGATGTTTACTAGTGTAGCGAGTTTTGGGGAAGGGAGATTTAAGGAGGGGGAAAGAGGGAAGTAATGAGGTAAAGTGCATTCATGTACAGAGGAAGGCATTACTGTTGCTTAAGTAGATACGTCATTAACTGTTTTTTGAAGCCGGACATGTTTTTAAGTTCTCTAACATAACGAGGGACGTTATTCCATAGTCGGGTTCCTGCTACTGTAAAGGACTTGGAGAAGGTGACTGAGCGATGCAGTGGAACAGAGAGGATTTTATTATAATGGGAACGTGTGTTTCTGTCATGTTGTTCCGACATGAGCGTTAGGGACGAGGAGAGAGATGGACAGTGTACATTTATAAGGCAGTAGATGACACAGAGTGTATGGAAATCTCTGCGTTTGTCTGCACGCAGCCAGGACAAATTTAGATTAGAGGTACATAATGTTAATAGACCGTTTCTGCTATTATGTATGCAATTATGTTTGTACACGATGTCACGCAACTATTTGTTGTCCTCTGTACCCGGTATCTGTGACAGTGGGTTGTACACCGGAATATCGATTTCCCTATTAAACATTTGAAGTGTAGTTCAATGGTGTTCAGAAGACATCCTTTAACAAGTTATGTTTTCTTGTCACACTGAAATATCTGGTTATGTCGATTAAACTTATCAGGTGGTAAGAACCCAAACGACGACTTTGTCTTTTGAATACTATGTAGCTTGTAAACAGAGTTCATGGAACACTGTCAACCGGCCAATTCCCGAGTCATACACATAAAAAGGTTAATACAATTTCTGATCAATACACATTGCCACCATAGGTGAAAAAGCCTGTAGAGACCCAATGCAGTATCTAACGTTTTATTTCTATATCAAAAATCAATACATGAACTATAACCTGATGGGCATTCGTTCCTACGTCTTGGAAAATTTGCCTCAGAAAATGGGCGATGCAAATGATGTGAATCTAAGTTTGAATTCTACATGGTAGGCTCAGCCTGTAGCTAGCGTCCTCCATACAGACGGTCGAGTGAACACACAATTGCGTTTCCTATCTTGCTTGCGACAATTACAGTTTCAGCCATTTACGTCACCGGTATTTGCCTTCTTTAATCATTAAACGAATTGTTCTAGTCGCTATCACGCTAGCGACGACACGTCATTTTGCACTGTGATCAAAATCAGTAATATGCGGAAACGCATGCGCGCTGGCAGCCGTCACAGAAGCGTCCTCCATCGAAATCCGCGCCCTCTACAAATAGTGTTCCATCTTTGGCGCACAGGCGAGTGCATAGAGGTGAAACTACAAGGCCGCCCTCTGTTGGAATGCGCTCTTGCATCGCTAAAAACAAACGTCAGATGGCGCCAGACATGTCATTACGAATAAAATGTTTTCTCTTAGAAGAAATTAGAGAGATCACCTGGTCCCAAGCCTTGTCCAGCTGAAAGCCGCCGTCACGATTTATAAGATTTTGAGCTCGACATATTTCCGCAGATTCTTTAATTAGCGAGTCCCAAAAGTATCTCCCTGGGACCAAGGTCTTTGGGCAAAATAATCCAGAGTGTTCTGCGATAATACTACGGCCGACTTACTGGGCTGCGAATGGCAGGTGTGGTGCTCATGTTCTACGCACCTTTCATGTACTGTACGTATCGTCTGGCCTATGTACGAGAGCTTCGCCACACCGACAAGGAATTTTGTAAATCCCGGCCTTCCGCAGACCCAGATCGTACTTTACCGAATCGACAAGGGCAATAATTTTCGTCGGTGGCCGGAAGATTAATTTGGTAGTTCCTTAGGATTCTGACTACTTTAGACGAAAGGTTGACGATGAATAGAAGGAACGCCCTGACTTTAACAGCTCCTTCTTGATGTTTCTTCCTCCTTAGTGCTGTACTAATCTGATGTGGAGAGTAACCATAGTCTCCGAACAGCGACTGTTTATCTTCTAGCTCCTTTGTAAGGCTGTATCCATCAGAAACAACATGAGCCCGGTGTACTAACGTTCTACGGACGCCGGTAGTCTGAAGCGTGATTGTAGCTCGACGGTTGCCGATGAAGGTCCGTATGTGTGGGCTTACGGTGGACAGAATGCTGTAATGACCCGTCCACTCTCCTAGTAAACAAGACGTCCAAAAACGGTAATCAATTGTCCTCAACCTCCATCGTAAACTGCATGTTTTTGTGGTTTGAATTCAGATGTTGCAAGATACGTGACAGTTCTTCACCATGGGGCCACACTACAGAAGTGTCATCCACATGTAGCCAGAGGACTCTGTTTTAAGTTCTGCCGAACCAGGTACCTCTCCTCAAAGTCTTCTATAAAAAAGTTTGCGGCCAGGCGCGAGAGAGGGGTGACCATAGCAACAACGTCGGTCTGTTCAAAATATTCGTTGTTAAATAAGAATGGTGACTAATTTCCTCTGAGAAAATTTTTTTATTTGTAATGATACGTCCGGCGACATCTGACGATTGTTTTTAGCGACGCAAGCGCGCATGCCGACGGAGAGCGGACGTGTTTCCACCCGTATCTGCACGCGCGTCACAGATGCAACAGTATTTGTACAGGGCGCTGATTTCGATAGAGGACGTTCCTGTGACGGCCGCCAACGCGCATGTGTTTCCGCGCCAATTTTTGCCACAAAGCCGACACCGTGAAGTAAGAGTCTCCAGCGGCGGACACTCACGTGAAGATGACTGGACGGATGCCACCCCAAATATTGTGGCAAGAAGTCAACATGATCGGGCTGCAATCCCGGAACCTCATAGAATATTCAATACGCAATACATCAACAATCACATTTACGGACGTCCTTCATACAAAAGTAACTAAATCTGAATATTTAACGCACGATTATGCCCTATATGAAATATGGGGTGCCCACAATCACACATCCTATAGTTTACCTACCGTCATATCTTCAGTATGATCTTATTGCAAGCAGTATTATCATTATAGAGTACTTGACACTTAAAAGTACGCGACTGTGACAGTCTCTCCCCCCCCCCCCCCCTTCTTCTAGCGCGCACAATGTTTGCAAGCTCTTCGTCGACCAGAGCGCTTCCGCGTGCGATCTGACTAGGTTTACGTATTCTGGCTTCTCTTGTGAACAGTATCTCCTGAGGCACATGAAAGATTTCAATAATGGATCGTAAATACTGCGTTAACAAGTAATGGAAGTCTGTATAGTAGGACAGCGAAAGACCCAGTTATGAATTAAGGTCAGTCCCGCTTCCCCCACTCCACCTCCTGCTCTACTCGGCGTACAGGCTTCCCGCTTTTTCCGCTGCACCTAATGACGCAAAGCTGCAGTGTGGCAGACATCCCTGTGTTGGCTCAGTTTGGATACGCTTATGCGTACATTGCGAACTATAAAAAAAGGACGGTCAACATCAGTTGTATGAACAACAAAGGGGTCAGTGACGGTCGCTCAGTTACGTGCTAACTGCGCCGTGTGACGC
This sequence comes from Schistocerca americana, assembly GCF_021461395.2. Taxonomy (NCBI): domain Eukaryota; kingdom Metazoa; phylum Arthropoda; class Insecta; order Orthoptera; family Acrididae; genus Schistocerca; species Schistocerca americana. The sequence continues at coordinate 471,941,173 of NC_060125.1, forward strand.
ACGAGCGTCCGATACGCTACACAGCACCTCATGTCATACATTCGGATTCGCTTCGGCGGGAACATGATATACAGGTACATTGCCAAATGTCGGCAACGAACCGATTGTTGTTGTACCGAAGCTACTAGACAGATTAAGTACATTCTTCGCTGCGCACACACACACACACACACACACACACACACACACACACAGAGCCTGGCTCCAGTTTTACTTTATGAACAGAGAAAATTGACTAAGAGAAATTTTTTTCCTTTGTTCATTTTGTGGTGGCACCAATGGGAAAAGAGTCATACAAGTTTTAAACTGTGCTATTTGTTTCAAGTCGGTAAGTAGTCTAAGTCTCAAATACTGAATGAATCTAGTATGAGTATTTGCGCGCCGCCAGTTACGCTGCCTCAAGATAAAAAAATAGTTTCCAACTTTAATACTTTTTGCTGTGGTAAACTTTTAACGTAGTAGGACACCTCTCTTAATGAGTGCGTTATTACAGCATTTTAAATTTTTGAATTCCGTTAATCACTAAGTAACATATTGAAAATCATATTTTTATTGCCCTGGGATGCCATTAGATAGGCAGCATGCAAATGGGAGCTAGTACCATGAACCGGGTTAGCTGTTTAGTAACGCAGATTCTTCCCGCTCTACACACGGGATGGAAACAGAAGAAACCCCAACAAGTACTTGGTAACACTGAGAAGTACCCTCTGGCATGCACTTCACAGTGGGTTGCAGAATGTTGTATGTAGATGTCTCCGTGTAATGAAATATCGTCGATTTCTGTGAAGTATCAAACTTTAAACAAGAAACTTACACAATTCGAGTAGAACCTCGCAATGTTCTCCTTCTGGTATACTACCATCACAGAGCAAGAGAATGGGTGTCGGTCATGAAAAACTGAACTTCCACGTCACCGTCACTATCGGCAGATGATTTTGAGATGTGTAATAAACGAGAAAATACGAACAAGAGAGAGAGAGAGAGACTGCGTGGACAGCCTCTCTCTCTCTCTCTCTCTCTCTCTCTCTCTCTCTCTCTCTCTAAGACAAAGCAAGCGGAGGGGAAGAGGTAAAAGCCCTATAGCAGGGGCAGTGTCAAGCGACCCGTGAAACAGACTTAATTAGTCACTAAAAATCTGTTGTCGGCGGCAGGCGACGGTCGCTAACGAGTGACGAGCTCTGTAATTAGGGGCTTGCCACCTACATTGTCTCGGTCCGCTACTATGTAAACCTTAATTAAATATTCCCTCATTATCGGAACAAGTGTTAATTCAAACACTGAGGCCGGTGTCGAAATTAGAGCTCCTTTCGTAACCGTTCGACCTAGTCGCCTCTGACAGCATTGTAAGATCATAAAACAGCTTCGCGATAACACTGGTTCAACAGCTGGGATAATTTCACCGACTTTCTAATCCCCCTTCCCCCCTTCCTTTCCTCTTATCTGATGCACATGGTGCCATCCACAAGCTGCTCGATCATTACCAAGCGGGTAATTTAACTGCTTATTACGGTTTGTGTACGGATGTTCAATACTAGATTCGATACGATATTTGATATGTCAACACCTAAAACTGTATCGATATTATCGGAACAAAAGGTATCGAAATACTGTACGTATTTTAAGCTTCTCATTATCCCAATCGGAGGAAGGGAGATCAGGATTTAACGTTCCGTCGTTGAAACGGTCATTAGAGACGGAGCATCATATCGGTGCATGCAAACCAAAGTATCGTACTTACTGATGTCGGTAATATCGAAACGTCTGTAAGTGTGTGATTCCTGAACTATGTTACGTATGACAGTGTCTGTGTGCAAGTACTCCGTTGCACTTTACAGCACTTCATTTGCAACCACAGGGGTAAATAACGGAGACCTATAACACAAGGTGTTCCAAAATGATCTCTACAAATTTGATAATGTAAATTTCAGAAATATAGACAGCTTGATAGGTGCGATTTGCGGCATAATATTCACACACATCTGAAGTTGTAGTGGTCATTTAACAGAGGTCCATGTGTGCGCCATTCGTAGCACGCAGGATATCTAAGCGAGATTCCACAGCTCCTTCCAATTGCCGCTGTGATCGAAGCTCGACGGTTGTACAGGTTCCGCATCGGGGTCTGGTAGGCATCCTTCACAATGCCAAAAAACAACTTGATGGGGTTATTTCTGGAGATTTTGGGGACCAGGAAATGGACCCTCCTGTGCTAATCCAGCGACCTGGAAATGCGTCGTCTAACGTCCTCATGATTAAAGTCAATTGAGAAGGGGCACTATCCTGATTCAGCATGTCAGGTTGCAGTTCTTCGATCCATGGAAATTTAAGTTGTTCTCCATCATGTCCGGATAAAGAGTAGAGGTTATTGGCGCCCATGCAAAGGAAAACGGCCCCCACGCTCACGAAGTGTACCACACCATGCCTTTAGCTTTGGACTGTCGTGTGCACAGTTTCCTTGCTGAAGTGAAGGTTCTCAGAGCTCTACAGCATCTCACTGTGTCGATTTACTTTCCCGAACACACAAGAGAGCTTCATCCATTAACATCACGTTTTCGGAGAGTCTGGGTCATCGTCAATGCGACTCAGATCCCAATTGTAAATGCTTTACGCTTTGGCCTGTCATCGAGCTGAAGCGCATGAAGCAGCTTCATCTCGTAGGCATGGAACTCTGCCTCCTGTGTAGCACTTTGGCACCATGGTTGATGGTAGCTGTACCTGGCAAGACGCTTGATGGACTGATTATAAAGAGCAGTTTGTGCCTTCAGTAATGTAACTGCGGAGTGATCACACAGGTTCGAATCCTGCCTCGGGCGTGGATGTGTGTGATGTCCTTAGGTTAGTTAGGTTTAAGCAGTTCTAAGTTCTAGGGGACTGATGACCACAGTAGTTAAGTCCCATAGTACTCACAAGGGAACCTCCCCATCGCACCCCCCTCAGATTTAGTTATAAGTTGGCACAGTGGATAGGCCTTGAAAAACTGAATCCAGATCAATCGAGAAAACAGGAAGAAGTTGTGTGGAACTATGAAAAAATAAGCAAAATATACAAACTGAGTAGTCAATGTGCAACACAGGTAACATCAAGGACAATGTGAGTTCTAGAGCGCCGTGGTCCCGTGGTTAGCGTGAGCTGCTGCGGAACGGGAGGTCCTTGGTTCAAGTCTTCCCTCGAATGAAAAGTTTAATTTTTTATTTTCAGGCAATTATTATCCGTCCGTCCGATGCGAGGTAACAGCGCCGTAGTATGGGAACGCTACACCTAAACAAACATCGAAACACACGACGTCAGTCGACTACAGCGCACGGAAGAGAGTATTCCTGCTAACGAGGCTCCCTGGCTGGCAGTTGACTGTTCACTACTTTAGACGAGAGTGCATTAAATACGTGAGATGTATTCCGTGGGCAATATGAATCCAGCAAAAATAGCTCGCGACTTCAATAACAATCGCACGGTTTTGCGGTGCGGTCGCAAAACAGGCGGTAAACTTATTACAGTGAACAGAGACGTCAGTGAACGAACGGACAGATCATAACTTTGCTAAAATAAAGAAAGTAAAATTTTCACTCGATGGAAGACTTGAACCATGGATCTCTCGTTCCGCAGCCGCTCACGCTAACCACGGGACCACGGCGCTCCTACGCCCAGACTGCCCTTGATGTTGCCTATCTTGCACATGGACTATTCAGTTTGTATATTTTGTTTACTTTTTTCATAGTTCCACACAACTTCTTCTTGTTTTCTAGATTGATCTGTGTTCAGTTTTTCAAGGCCTATCCACCGTGCCAAATTATAACTAAATCTGAGGGGGGTGCGATGGGGAGGTTCCCTTGTCAGAGCCATTTGAACCATCACACAGGGTGACAATTACTGAACTATTTTTTTTTTATGAGTTTGGCCAGCTACGGACCGCATACAACTTAAGACTTGGGGTGTTTCTTTTTCTTCCTTTCTTCCCAGTACTACTACATTTTCTCTCCAACTGCTCGTCTCTGCTCATCTGTCCACACTCTCTTGGGTCATTGTTTTGGCTCATCTTCTTCATCGTTTGCGTTTTGTATCAGCAGCCTGAAGTGACTCCTGTCACGTATTATTTCTTCTGTAACACGTATTTTGTTGGCATCTTTCTTTACTGCTTCTATCCATCCTACAGTTTTTCAGTTTACTAACGTAATTAAAAAATTTCTTTGTAATCCGAGTTTCTTCCAGTCTTTTTAAATGTCCATAAAATTTTAGCCGTCTCTTTCTCACTGTATCTGTAATATTTTCTGTATTTTTGCATAAATCTTCATTTCTCCTTTTAATCCACCTGTTTTCATTGTTTTTCTCAGGACCTAGAATTTTTCTTAGCATTTTTCTCTTTTTTCTAGTTCTCTTAATTCGCCTTTCTTATTCAATGTTACACTCATCCATGTGTTACTTATGTCCTAATAACTGAATTATAATTTCTAATGTTTGCTTGTATGGATATTAATTTCTTATTGTAGTAGTTTTGTGTATTAATTTATATGCAAATTCTAACGTTTTTATTCTTTCTTTCTTTGTCGTGTTATCCAGTCCATCGGCTTGGATCCACTCCCCAAGGTACTTCATCAACTCTCTAAATTTTCCATACTTTGTTTTCATAAACTTTTCTGTGTTATGTTTGTGTTCTACATACTCTGCTTTTTCATAGGACATTTTTAGCTGTCTTTTTCAGCAATCTCGTGTAACAGATCACGCATCTGTTCGGTTTTCAGTTATCACTGCCGTATCATCCGCAAAGGGTGAACATTTCACTTCAAATTGGTTATTTCCTTGAAAAATGGTTATTTCCTTGAAAAATGGTTATACCCTTTGAGCCTCTGTTTTTTAATGTGCTTTCCCATGTTTTTACTATTTTATGTAAAACCAAGTTAAAGATCTACATCTACATCTACATTGATACTCCGCAAGCCACCCAACGGTGTGTGGCGGAGGGCACTTTACGTGCCACTGTCATTACCTCCCTTTCCTGTTCCAGTCGCGTATGGTTCGCGGGAAGAACGACTGCCGGAAAGCCTCCGTGCGCGCTCTAATCTCTCTAATTTTACATTCGTGATCTCCTCGGGAAGTATAAGTAGGGGGAAGCAATATATTCGATACCTCATCCAGAAACGCACCCTCTCGAAACCTGGCGAGCAAGCTACACCGCGATGCAGAGCGCCTCTCTTGCAGAGTCTGCCACTTGAGTTTGCTAAACATCTCCGTAACGCTATCACGGTTACCAAATAACCCAGTGACGAAACGCGCCGCTCTTCTTTGGATCTTCTCTATCTCCTCCGTCAACCCGACCTGGTACGGATCCCACACTGATGAGCAATACTCAAGTATAGGTCGAACGAGTGTTTTGTAAGCCACCTCCTTTGTTGATGGACTACATTTTCTAAGCACTCTCCCAATGAATCTCAACCTGGTACCCGCCTTACCAACAATTAATTTTATATGATCATTCCACTTCAAATCGTTCCGTACGCATACTCCCAGATATTTTACAGAAGTAACTGCTACCAGTGTTTGTTCCGCTATCATATAATCATACAATAAAGGATCCTTCTTTCTATGTATTCGCAATACATTACATTTGTCTATGTTAAGGGTCAGTTGCCACTCCCTGCACCAAGTGCCTATCCGCTGCAGATCTTCCTGTATTTCGCTACAATTTTTTAATGCAGCAACTTCTCTGTATACTACAGCATCATCCGCGAAAAGCCGCATGGAACTTCCGACACTATCTACTAAGTCATTTATATATATTGTGAAAAGCAATGGTCCCATAACACTCCCCTGTGGCACGCCAGAGGTTACTTTAACGTCTGTAGACGTCTCTCCATTGATAACAACGTGCTGTGTTCTGTTTGCTAAAAACTCTTCAATCCAGCCACACAGCTGGTCTGATATTCCGTAGGCTCTTACTTTGTTTATCAGGCGACAGTGCGGAACTGTATCGAACGCCTTCCGGAAGTCAAGAAAAATAGCATCTACCTGGGAGCCTGTATCTAATATTTTCTGGGTCTCATGAACAAATAAGGCGAGTTGGGTCTCACACGATCGCTGTTTCCGGAATCCATGTTGATTCCTACATAGTAGATTCTGGGTTTCCAGAAATGACATGATACGCGAGCAAAAAACATGTTCTAAAATTCTACAAGAGATCGACGTAAGAGATATAGGTCTATAGTTTTGCGCATCTGCTCGACGACCCTTCTTGAAGACTGGGACTATCTGTGCTCTTTTCCAATCATTTGGAACCCTCCGTTCCTCTAGAGACTTGCGGTACACGGCTGTTAGAAGGGGGGCAAGTTCTTTCGCGTACTCTGTGTAGAATCGAATTGGTATCCCGTCAGGTCCAGTGGACTTTCCTCTATTGAGTGATTCCAGTTGCTTTTCTATTCCTTGGACACTTATTTCGATGTCAGCCATTTTTTCGTTTGTGCGAGGATTTAGAGAAGGAACTGCAGTGCGGTCTTCCTCTGTGAAACAGCTTTGGAAAAAGGTGTTTAGTATTTCAGCTTTACGCGTGTCATCCTCTGTTTCAATGCCATCATCATCCCGTAGTGTCTGGATGTGCTGTTTCGAGCCACTTACTGATTTAACGTAAGACCAGAACTTCCTAGGATTTTCTGTCAAGTCGGTACATAGAATTTTACTTTCGAATTCAATGAACGCTTCACGCATAGCCCTCCTTACGCTAAATTTGACATCGTTTAGCTTCTGTTTGTCTGAGAGGTTTTGGCTGCGTTTAAACTTGGAGTGGAGCTCTCTTTGCTTTCGCAGTAGTTTCCTAACTTTGTTGTTGTACCACGGTGGGTTTTTCCCGTCCCTCACAGTTTTACTCGGCACGTACCTGTCTAAAACGCATTTTACGATTGCCTTGAACTTTTTCCATAAACACTCAACATTGTCAGTGTCGGAACAGAAATTTTCGTTTTGATCTGTTAGGTAGTCTGAAATCTGCCTTCTATTACTCTTGCTAAACAGATAAACCTTCCTCCCTTTTTTTATATTCCTATTAACTTCCATATTCAGGGATGCTGCAACGGCCTTATGATCACTGATTCCCTGTTCTGTACATACAGATTCGAAAAGTTCGGGTCTGTTTGTTATCAGTAGGTCCAATATGTTATCTCCACGAGTCGGTTCTCTGTTTAATTGCTCGAGGTAATTTTCGGATAGTGCACTCAGTATAATGTCACTCGATGCTCTGTCCCTACCACCCGTCCTAAACATCTGAGTGTCCCAGTCTATATCTGGTAAATTGAAATCTCCACCTAAGACTATAACATGCTGAGAAAATTTATGTGAAATGTATTCCAAATTTTCTCTCAGTTGTTCTGCCACTAATGCTGCTGAGTCGGGAGGTCGGTAAAAGGAGCCAATTATTAACCGAGTTCGGTTGTTTAGTGTAACCTCCACCCATAATAATTCACAGGAATTATCCACTTCTACTTCACTACAGGATAAACTACTACTAACAGCGATGAACACTCCACCACCGGTTGCATGCAATCTATCCTTTCTAAACACCGTATGTACCTTTGTAAAAATTTCGGCAGAATTTATCTCTGGCTTAAGCCAGCTTTCTGTACCTATAACGATTCCAGCTTCGGTGCTTTCTATCAGCGCTTGAAGTTCCGGTACTTTACCAACGCAGCTTCGACAGTTGACAATTACAATACCGATTGCTGCTTGGTCCCCGCATGTCCTGACTTTACCCCGCACCCGTTGAGGCTGTTGCCCTTTCTGTACTTGCCCAAGGCCATCTAACCTAAAAAACCGCCCAGCCCACGCCACACAACCCCTGCTACCCGTGTAGCCGCTTGTTGCGTATAGTGGACTCCTGACCTATCCAGCGGAACCCGAAACCCCACCACCCTATGGCGCAAGTCGAGGAATCTGCAGCCCACACGGTCGCAGAACCGTCTCAGCCTCTGATTCAGACCCTCCACTCGGCTCTGTACCAAAGGTCCGCAGTCAGTCCTGTCGACGATGCTGCAGATGGTGAGCTCTGCTTTCATCCCGCTAGCGAGACTGGCAGTCTTCACCAAATCAGATAGCCGCCGGAAGCCAGAGAGGATTTCCTCCGATCCATAGCGACACACATCATTGGTGCCGACATGAGCGACCACCTGCAGATGGGTGCACCCTGTACCCTTCATGGCATCCGGAAGGACCCTTTCCACATCTGGAATGACTCCCCCCGGTATGCACACGGAGTGCACATTGGTTTTCTTCCCCTCTCTTGCTGCCATTTCCCTAAGGGGCCCCATTACGCGCCTGACGTTGGAGCTCCCAACTACCAGTAAGCCCACCCTCTGCGACTGCCCGGATCTTGCAGACTGAGGGGCAACCTCTGGAACAGGACAAGCAGCCATGTCAGGCCGAAGATCAGCATCAGCCTGAGACAGAGCCTGAAACCGGTAAGATAATTGGGGACAGTCCATCTCCTTGTCAAACTCCTGTTTTGATTTTCAATGGTTTAGACATTTCGCCTTGAAACTTAATCCTTGATGTATCTGTGTTTGTTCCACAAGTCTTCTTGTGTTTTCGTCTATCCCTGATTCATTAAGTATCTGGAATAGTGCTTTATTTTTTATTTTGTGTAGCTCTCACCCTCAAAATTGAACTACATGAAATAAAATCGTCAACTCTTGAATGGTTTGTGTTAGGTCGTTAATAAACTGCACCGTTGGCTGCGGGGCAAGATCGGAATTAGCATGTGTATGGTTTAGCGACAAAGCCCACTTTTATTTGGAAGGGTTCGTCAATAAGCAAAATTGCACGTTTGAGCGACTGAGAATCCGCATTTCGCGATAAGGTTGTCTCTTCACCCTCAATGGGTGACTGTATGGTGTGCAGTGTATAGTCACGGAAAAATCGGTGTGATATTCCTTGATGGCAAGGTGCTTACCTAACGGTACGTGAAGGTTTTGGAAGATTATTTCATCCCCATTACCCAAAGTTACCCTGATTTCGACAAGATGTGGTTCACGCAAGACGGAGCTCGACCCCATCGAAGCAGGAGTGTGTTTATGTTCTGGAGGAGCACTTCGGGGATAGCACTCTAGCTCTGGGATATCCAGAAGCCACTGGCATGGGCCTCGATCGGCCGCCATATTCTCCAGATCTAAATACATGCGACTCCTTTTTGTGGGGCTATATTAGAGACCAGGTGATCAGCAATAACACCAAAACCATTGCCCAGCTGAAAACAGCCAATCAGGAGGTCATCGACAGCATCGACGTTCCGACACTTCGGCCGGTCATGCAGAATATCGCTACTCGTCTGCGCCACATCACCGCCAATGATGGCAGGCATATCGAACGTGCCAAACCTAAATCCGAATATCTGCACTGACGTTTATATGTTGAATGTAGTGTGTGCACGAAATACTTTGTAACTAATTTCCTATTTTTTCCATCCAGTTCAATACTTGTCACCCTGTATGTTCGCCGCCAACCAAGTTACAAAATCGTTTGAGACTACTTATGGTGCGTGATCACGTGCAGACTTTCACACCGACTCGGCCACGCACGCAGCGCGGTCCGGTGGCTTTGGCATTTTACACGCAGCATTCTGATAAGTCTTCCTGTTCCGGCTTTGCAATCTTATCTACCAAAGGCCAAATCGCGACACCACCTTCCGTCCTAGCGGACATATCACCGTAACGAGACAGTCACACAGTATTTTGGTATCTGAAGTTTTGAAGAGTGCTACGTTCAACGTTTTGAACGACCCACTATATTTCAGATTCCAAGAATAATCTCTCTCATTACTAACACCTATGCACAATGTATGATAAATCATCTGACAACGTCACGTCGAAGGGCAAGCTGAAAGAGCTACTGCGGTGATAAGCTTTCGATGTGTCTACCTCAAGTCTCCAACAACTGCGTTAATTCCAGGATCACCTCTTACAACACAACCATCACGTAAAAATGTAGGTAGTACACTGGTTGATTTTTAGTCGCGATTTTTTTATTTGATAAACATATTTTACAGGGGGCACATGTCCACAGAATCTTCTTATAAGCTTAGCGTCACCTTCATATATACAAGAGCTTATTAAACATAGGTGCCCATATCCACAACGATGATCCTCACCTGCCAATAACACATCATAATATTTAACACCACTTTCCACCACACAATGAAACGACTATTTTTTTTTATATCAACACGAAAGGCAACTGTTCTTTCGCTTATCTCTTTGTGCATGTGCATGCCAAAAGACGTCCAGGTACATGCAGCTGTCGGGCGACGGGACACATTTGTTTGTTCGCAGTCCAATCCAAAGATGTTGATAGTTTTCTTTTATTCCATTTTTCAGTCTAGCTAAAGGACTTTTCCGCCGAGCAATTTTTGCGTTGGGTGTATGCACGTTCCCGTCGTATGCCTTTACCATTTCAAGCACAGCTGAACAGTTGTTCGACTGAAAGTTGTCTACCGAGTTTCTTGGAGTTGTTATTTTCCGCAGCAAGTATGTAAACACTACCTGTCAGACCCGTCATTGCTCGGGTGTTCATTTTGTCAGTTTTCTACAGGAAACGAAAACAAAAAGTGAATTGTATTTGTAGAGAAATGTACACTGAGGAGGCAAAGAAACTGGTACACATGCGTAATTTCGTGTAGGGCCTCCGCGAGCACGCAGAAGTGCCACAACATGATGTAGCATGGACTCGACTAATGTTTGAAGTAGTGCTTGAGGGAACTGAATCCATGAATCCTGCAGGTCTGTCTGTAAACACGTAAGAGTGCGAGGGGTGGAGATCTCTTCTTAACAGCACGTTGAAAGGCATCACAGATATGTTCGGTAATGTTCATATCTGGGAGTCTGGTGGCCAGAGGAAGTGTTTAAACTCAGAAGATTGTTCCAGCAACCACTCTGTAGCAGTTCCGAACGTGTGGGGTGCCGCACTGTCCTGCTGGAAATGCCCAAGTCCGCCAGAATGCACAATGGAATCTGTAAGATTCCGTCCCGTATCACTCAAACTGCACACGCCCCACATCATTACAGAGCATGCACCAGCGTGAATAGTTCCTTGCTGACAAGCAGAGTCCACGGATTCATGAGGGTGTCTCCTTTCCCGTACACATCCATCCGCTCGATTTGAAACGAAACTCGTCCGACCAGGCGACGTTTTCCATTCATAAACAGTCCAATGTCGGGGTTGGCAGGCCCAGGCAAGGCGTAGAGCTTCGTGTCTCGCAGTCATCAAGGTTACACGAGTGGGCCGCCGGCTGCGGAAGCTCTTATAGATGTTTCGTTGAATGGTTCGCACGCTCATACTTGATGCCCCAGCACTGAAATCTGCAGCAATTTGCGGAAGGGTTGGATTTGTGTCACGTTGAACGATTCTCTTCAGTCGTCGTTGGTCCCTTTCTTTCAAGATCTCTTTCCGCTCGCAGCGACGTCTGAGATTTGATTTCTTTACTGGATTCCTGATATTCACGCGACACTAGTGAAATGGTCGTACGGGAAAATCCCCACTTCATCGCTATCTCGGAGATGCTGTGCCCCACCGCGCGTGCGCCGACTGTAGCACCACGTTCAAATTCACTTAAATCTTGATAACCTGCCATTGTTAACAGTAGTAACCGAGCTAACAAATGCGCCGGACACCTGCTGTGTTATATAGGCGTTGCCAACCGCAGCGCCGTATTCTGCCTGTTTACATATCTCTGTATTGGAATACCCATGCCTGTATCAGTTTCTTTCGTGCCTCGGTGCAGAAACAATCTCATTTCTGCGTATTCGTGAAAACATCTTCGAAATTACGAAACGGTTGTACAAAGAAATACGCATAATGCACAGATCTGTAAGTACAGTATCCTAGACAGTTTCTGTACGCTGGACGTAGCTGCTTCGCGTGATAACGTGAATTTGTAAACGTCTCTACGGCAACACGTCTTCGTAGTTCTATAGACGGCTTCATTTTTTCGCCTGCAGCCATCTGCACTTCGCAGTTGAGAGTTGCCAATAGAGCTGCCAGGTGTCAGGGACATCCTTCAGTTCACTCGACTGGTGATAGAGGATAAATGTATTACAACTTCACGTATGATTTGGAATTTTTCTATGTATTTATGACGGATCTCTCAAACTTTAAACGCATTTTTCTTGCTGAGATAAATATTTCCGTTTGGCATGTGTTTCGCTTTTTACGTTAACGCCTTCACAGGATCTTTTAGGAACTCGTCTGTCTTGCCAAAACAACCATTTCCGCTCATCTGCTTTGAGATCGGTGGGAGCATTTCCACTCCAATTACAAAAAACCGACACACAGTTGGGTCGTTGCTTTAGCTCTCATACTTCGTTTTTGGTTAGCTAAATGTAAAACATTTCGCTGGTGCTACGGCGAAAATTGTGTGTAGTGGAAATGCGCCCTCTAACTTGTGGCCAAATGAGAGGAAATACAGACTTTGGCAGAACAACCAGTAACTAAAAAAATTCCACTGGATATGCCTTCACTGTGAAAGACATAAAGCAATCACAGACATTAGCTGCGATGGGCACTGACGTGAATCAATTGGGAAAACTGAACATTTTTGCCGTACTGTGATTCGAACTATGGTCTCCTGCTTACAACGCAGACGCGCTCACCACTGCGCCATCCAGACACAGTGGTCATCGCTGCTGCATGGATTACCCTAGCACGCTTCTCGTCAGACCCAAATTCTGAAATTGCCTCATAGTGTTTTTGATGAAAACAGCGCGTGTTCTTTCTGACATGTCCGAAAGAACAGACACCACACACATTTAACATAAAAACAGAAACGCATCTGCAAATACATAAACATTACATTGTAGCAAGAAAAAGAATAGAAGCTGTATTTACACGCCTAGTTTCGGAGGCGTTCACGAATGGCCCAGTCTGAAGCCACCGCGTTACACGACCCCAAAGCGGTGTGTACCTCCAACTTCGGCTGGGCGGACACTCACTCGCGCGCCTTTATTAGTTAGCGGCCGCCAGACTTTGAGAGATCTACTCCGCCGCCGCCGACGCAACAATGGCTGTCGGTGGGCCGAGCGGGGGCGGGCGTGCGGGGGCGGCTGCTATTGATCGCGAAGGCCATCTGCGCGCCTCCTCTGTTGTGAGGAGGGAGGAAGCGCCGGCTCTGCTCTGCTCTGCTCTGCCCTGCCCTGCTGCTGCCGCTGGTGCTGGTTTTAACCGCCCGCATTATTTCTGTCGCGCGTTCCCACCGCGAGCAACCCGCCGCCAATCTGCCGCACTCCTCTGGCTTACAACGCCCAAGACGCTACACGCTACAAGCACTCTCTCCAACACTGACTGCCTTCAACTGTCACACGAATCGTCTTTGCTTCAGATGCGTTTCGTTTATGCACAATTCATCTGCTACAGTTCGAATATTTTTGTATTGTCTCCCCCCCCCCCTCCTCCTCCTCGAGCGTTTGAGACGATTATACATCCACCACCAGGTGGATTTAGGTCAATATGGTGCGGATGTATTGTACTTTTGGCCAACCTGGACCCTTTTTATCAATGGTGCTATGCTCCTTTTCTGACAGTGTTTACATCGTGTATAGTATACTGAATAAAATAGAGGGCATATACGAGGTCTATCCGGAAAGGAAGGTCCGATCGGTAGCGAAATGGAAACCACTGTGAATATCAGAACTGTTTTGTTTGCAACACCTTCTGGCTACTTCTTCACACAGTCGACGCTCCGAATTGACATTTCTCGTAGCGTTCTACCAACTTTCCAACACCGTTGTCACAGAAGGCAGACGCCCGTACTTCCTGCAGATTCTCTACGCTGGTCTATGGCTCGTTGTCTGTGCCAAAATGTCTTCAAAGCCAGCAGTTCATATGAGCAGAGATGAAAATAAGAGGGAGCCAATTAAGTGCTGTATTGCGGATGATCGAAACATTTCTCATCGAAAACGCTGCAGGAGCATCTTCACTGGCCCTGCAGCGTACGGCCGAGAATTTATAAGGAAACCCATCACAGTTCTGTTACGCGGGCTGCCTCATTATCAGGCGAAATCTCTCACCAAGCCCTCATACTTTGCAGGAAAACTATTGCCTAGGAATCTTCACGTGCTCACTGTGCGCTCAGAACTGAAAAGAGCGATGTGGCGCGAACACCAGGAATACCAGAGACACTGTCCAACGCATCTGTGCAAAGCTTCATCAGTTTCACTGTGGCTTCCATTTGGCGCCCGATTGGGCCTTACTTTTCGAACAGCACTTGTACACCCCAATTTTGTTTAGTTTGGTGTACAGTATGTAGTTAATTAAATACCACAAGAAAAACAGCCTACGACCACTAAAAGACATGGGCACGGGACATTCCAAGGTCGTACATACAATACATGCGAGCAATAATAATTGACAGACTATCTGATCAAAAGTAGCTGGACATCCATTAGTCGATATTAATATGGTGTATGTCCACTATTAGTATTTGTAATGACTTGAACTCTGCTACGGACACTTTCAGCGAATGTCAATGTATGTGGAGGAATAGCAGCCCATTCTCCCTCACGGCCCAAAACCAGAGAAGGTAAGGTAGTGATGTCGGAAACTGGGGTCTGGGGGGAAGTCCACGTCACAACTCATCCCAAAGGCGTTCCACTCGGTCCAGTTCGGGACTCGGGGTACAGCAGTATATTTGAGGAATGTTATGAAGTATGGCCCTGAGAGCGCGCATTGACGTTCTGATACAATCATCGCCTTCGAACTGTTCTTCTGCTGTACGCCATACACAATGCTGCAAAATGCGATCATATTATCCCCACATATACTCTTTCCTTAAGCACATTAAAGGGGCCACAACCTAACCACGAGAAACAACCCCATAGCTTAACACCACGTCAGCAACACTTCACTGCTGGCCACTACACACGATGGCAGGAAACGTTCTCCACGCTTTGCCAAAACCCGAACACTTTCATCGACTGCAACAGCGCATAGCGTGATTCGTCACAACATCCACTGCCCTGTGGCGTCGTTGATAACTCCACCTCTATTGTCGTTCAGAACTGACTACAGAAATGTGTGGTTCATGGGGAACTGTCAAGCCTATCTAGAATGTTCCCATTTAAATGGAAGTCCTCCAAGAAACGCTCTGAATAAATTAAACTTCTGCCACCACCGTTTCGCCCAACTGTGGGCCATGTTAATTCCACCATGTCCCCCTTTGGGCTTCAACTTTGTGAGCCCACAGTCTTTGTTCACTCTATGCCTTGCCAATTTTCAGCTGCTTTTCCTTGCAAATGCAGGTATCTTCCAAGTTTCTTCTCAGGAAGGCCATGGTCCTAGATGTCATTTATGATCTCCTCGTCTTGAGATCCCGCTAAGCTTTAATGAACAACGGAGCTTTTTTGTCCAACATATACATAAAAATCCGCTTGATCAGACTGTTCGGGGCCATCGCCCTTTGTGGGCACAGAAAGTAAGAAGTCTGTTTCTCATGATGTACGTCATCTTTTCCATGTGCGAGTACAGTAGGCAACTGAGAAGAATGCCTACGAGGGGTGAGGCGGGGAACAGTTCTTCCCCTCGATCCCTTTCGCCCTGTGGTTACCCATACTGGGTGTTTTTGATCGTCCGATGAAGACTGCCTTGCCAGTCCAATTCACTATCAGCCTTGCTGTGTTGCATTGTTCGCAGTATGGAGCAACAGCGAGATGAAAATTTTAATGAAACTTGCATTCAGGCGTCACATGCGCACCGTAAACATGAAACGTACTAGAGAATGCTACCATTGGCGATGTTTTCAATTAATAAAACGAAAAATGTATTGTGACGAACAAACGCGCTTCAATAGTTGTATAAGGGCTATTGGTGTTAATAAATTGACGATTCAGCAGTCACTAATTGTATGGGCACACAAATGGAAAGTTTGTCCGGCATTACTATGGAACTATCAGAGCACTGATGAAGTGAGACGATTTAATATGTCACTTTGACCTCTTAAGTAATCCACAGTTTGAATGATGATGTAATAGCATCCATGAAAATGTTTTTAGAGCGGCGCGTACTATTGTGCGCAGAGTGCGTCGCCACGCACTTCCGAATCGTTGACGCATTTCTGTCGCACGTATTCTCTGCTGCGGTCAGCATAGTTCGTTGGTTTCCTGTCTTCTTAACGCATTAGCCTCTCTTACTAACCTTAAGAACTCCCTTTCTCTAGCTGCTAACTTGCCGTTGAAAACTTTCCTATTCAGTGTCAAGCTTTCTGATTCTGCAACGTACAGTGCCTATCACTCAGTGACTGTACTATTTCGTCCGAGCTTGGCATTAAACGATTCGGATGGTTTGTTGTAAGCATCTGTCAGTCAGTTCACATACCACTGCCATTAGTCTACCGTATTAATGTAGATTTATTTCTCAGCGACGTCCACTTCTATCCGCTCTTACCGTTCAACTCTCCTCCTCCTCCCCCCCCCCCCTACCCAGTTACATCTAGCTACCCGGTCGCTGACTTTTTCAAGAGCTGCATACTCAGTTTTCTCGAAGTAGATGTGCAGCGCCGCCTTGGCAGCGTGGGTTAAGAGTTCGTTGATTTGTTTAGTGGCTATGCCTGAGCTTATCTGCGACCGCTAAGCAGTCGATTCTCACTTCCAAGTTCTTGTTTTCCACTGTGATATTCCTGGCTTCAGTATTACGTAGTTATTGCCTTCACTTGCTAATGTTTAGTATATAGTAAGTAAGTAAGTAAGTAAGTGGCTATGACATGCTTCGTGCATACATACCTCTCGTGTGATACATGATCAGTGTGTCATTAGATTAATGTTCGCCTTTAACAATGTTTCAGTTTAATTTTAAAGGTTTTTTTGCTTCCTTACCGGAACTGCGAAAGGAAAGACGAAGATTTGGGTTTAATGTTCCACTGAGGTAAATCATTATAGAGGGAGCACAATCAGAGCAGAAGGCTGTGTACGGAAGTCAGTCATGACATCTTATATCATAAGCTAATTACTAGCAAAAACAATGAATATACTGGACTGTGTGCCTGAAGACGGAGTGAGTGTGCTTATTAGTACAAATGTAGAACATATGAAGTTTGTTCAGACTGTTGTTGATTTCAAGAACGTCTAAGTGACTTCTGATCGAAACACTATTTTCCGTTATCTCCTGCACACCTACTACAAGAATACGATTATTGGAGGCTTACACACTGTCCGGTTTCTAACAAATCACTTTACTAGTTCTTTCAACACCATACGCATGAAGTATGTCAGGATTTAAGAAATAAGAAGGGTAGACGGTAATCTAAACATATTAAGCTTCCCACTGAATCGTCATTCTAACATGACTAATTGCGTGGGTCTCTCTTTTAAACAATAGAGGTTTGCATACCAAGCGCATGGAATGAAGACAAATTTGAAATATTCAATGCCAGTTACTCACTACAAACTATTGTACACGTGGCAATATATAAAGGGTGATTAGTATGTAACGTCCCGTCGACGACAACGTCATTAGAGAGGCAGCAGTAGCTACGGGGCGGAAAGAAATAAACTGTCCCATCTTCAAAGGAAACACTTCGATATTTACGTTAAGCGATTTAGGGAAACCACGAAAAACCTTAGATGACCAGTATTCCAGAACGGTGTCTCACCACCAAGAGGAATTCTAACCAGAGACGCTCAAGCACAGCGGGTATGTCACACTCTGGTGTGTAATAGGTGAATACTTGTAACAACCGTTCGCGATTTTAATAGTTGCCCTTACCGTCAGTCGCCGCAAAACGGGAAGCTAAGCACCTAAAGTTAGAGAAGGTCGCCTACAACGACCCCAGAACATTGTCGCCGTAAATACACAGAACTCTGTACTTCAAAAGCTACAGTGTCACCTAACTCTCAAATATCCGATCACATTCAGATACTAGTCACACTCCAATTATCTAGGTAATTTAACAAGGGGTGTTTTGGCAAAGGTACGGTGGCACTAAGGGTACATTAGCAGCACTAACCCTTCTAATACCCAAACGATTCGATCGAAAACAATTTATTTCTGTCAGAAATGCCTGTTTCAAGAGTTAAGAAAATTTTGCGAACGTAACTGCTGTCGAGTTCGCGACCTGCTGGCGGAAAGCGAAAACTTTTAGGCAAAGCTGTAACTAAGGATCGTGAATCGTGGCTGTATATGCTCTCTGGGAAAGAACATAGCCCGCAGAGTGCAAGGTTCCAGATTCGTGTTCCGAACCGGCGAACTGTTTTAACCTGTCAGGAAGTTCCGAAACAGCGCACACTCCGTTGCAGAGTGATCTTTTTCAGAGCTCCTCCACATAGTGTTTATCGGATGTGGAACTCAATAGCACCCCACTATTGCCTTGAACGGTTATGGAAAACTGTCTGGAACCGCACCAAAGAGCATCATCACTGCCTGCCTTGACAAGGGAACAAATTAGTTGACAACAGCTTAAAAAATCAGTAATATGTTTCAAAATGTTGGTATTTTTAAGTACCAACCGTTTTTCTGGGCATTCGCCTTTACTTGATATTATCCATCATTCCCAATTCGATACATGCGGCAAAAGCTACCTGCAAAGTCCTTTGGTTAACGAAACGCGTAAGCATTAATTTACATCGTCTGATTAATAGCCATTAAGGTGCTTTTCATTTCTCAAGCTCCTCACGCTAAGATCTCTCAAGGTTTTCTACTCGCTACAACAACTCCTGAACAACGAATCAGTAACGAGCTGAAATGAAAATCTCATTTATCTCACAAAACAGAATTTAAGTGACACACAAAAGAGTCGACGTACTACAATTTCACTTAGTAATATGGAAGTGGTGATTGTGTTCAGTATACTCCGTGCCTAGATGTATAATTTTTTTCACTATTGACAATCGTTCATCCCGGATTTTGCAAGTACTTCATTTTTAATTTGGTAGATGACTAGCTACCATCAGCTGTATATATTTAAAATTGTTCTTGGCGGGTTTCGTTTATTCCAACTATCAACACCGGAAGACTGAATAAACATATGTAGAAAAAACGCTTTCTTTAAATATTTTTGTGGCTGAATTCGATTTCTTTTCCCATCACCTGAATCCCTAAAATTGTAATGAAGGCCACCAGTCTGCAAATCATGTACCTTTAGTTAAGTGTGTCTCTAACCGACAGATGTGGTAGTTTTGGGGCGAAAATGGAGATTCCGCCGGCTTATGGCCACATATGTATGAAACTGAATACCACACTCAGTTTGTGTAATGCACGAAATCTGCGACCGTTACTCGGTCGGGCGATGTAAATATGTCTTAACCTCCAACTCTCTCACGCAAAAGCGCTACATGCTATGCAATACGACGTGATCTTAAGTGAGATCCTAAAACCCCACGCCACATATAAGGATAACAAAAACACTGGCAGGGATCCTTATCAAACAACCTGAAAATTTTATAAAATACTGATTAATGACTGTCTAAGAACCCTTGCGCGACTGCTGGCGATTTGACTAAGAAAACAAGCAAATTTCGCCCACCAAGGCCACGAACGTGCTTTATACTTTCCAGACTACGTTTGCTGTGAGTACAGTCCACGCTACGTACGACAGCAGCTCGCCATACACCCATAGCCTCGTTCCGTAACACCATAAACCCGTTCATATTATTTCGCAACATTTGGCCATGCAAAGCATTTAGAGTCCAAAGACAATCCGGCAGCACACGCGTGGCACGCTACAGCCTCCTAGCGAGCGCCGCACCGCGCCAGGGAGGTTTGGGCGGGATCAATGCCGCTAGGTCCGCGCGCCACCAATAGGTGGCAGCACGTGCACCCGAGACGTAAGGGAGCTCGCCTTACACTCATTGATACGCACTTCCTTAATGAAACGGTCTTCCAAAGGAACCCCCCCCCCCCCGTAACTTACCACCTTTCAAGTCGTCCTCTTACCGAACTCGTTAGCTGTGGCCACGATCCGCTCACACAGCGGTTCTCCTATGCGTAGTCGCGAGAATACATAAAGAGAACCTAACCTACGACAACGCAAGACTTCACACACTCAGTGTAGCATTTTACGTATTTATACGGTAGCAAGCGTTACGGTACGGTACGTCAGTCAATCGTCGACAGCTTTACAAGCAAATATCGCCGATATGGATCATTTCGTGCATCGTCAGACAACGTGAAGATAAATCTCATCATAAAAATGAGAGGTAAAGTGGAATCACCAAACTGGAAAAAATTTGCTACATATTGTAGACTCGAATGAATGTAAAATGCTGGATGACCCATTACAAATGCCTAAAAATATCAGTATTAAGGCTAGTGGTCACTCAAAAATAATTGTTCTTCAGATCACTAGGTAGAATTGAGTGGAACACTAAACAGGCCATTAACGCGAACTACATTTACTAACAGTGTATGAAGAGGTGTATTTTGTACTAGTTAAAACGTCGTTTTACATACAGGGATTAGGCATATGCAAATACTTTCTTCATAAAGCTGATGTCCAGCCATCGTTTTCTTGGTCTCCTTCCTTTCTGGTTGTATTGTAGGATTTTTTGGCCTGTCAATCATCGTTCACTTTACACACGTTTCTACCTCCATGTGTATTCACACTTCTTTACGTATTACAGGTATGGACATTCAAGTCACTAGAAAGTAACTAACGGGGTTTGTAAATCATCTTTCCTATGCCGATACTTCCAATACAAAACTCTACCTTAGTCCACGTAATTTTCTGACTTGGAATTTCCACACCATTTAATTAAATCAGGCTCTTCTACATTCCTGCACTACGTCGGCGATACCGAAAAACGAGCTGGGTAACTGATGTTGCTACTATGAGTACAGATTTCTAACAAAATACATGGGACGTAATCAAATTCAGTATGAACACGACGGGCTAGATATTCCAGTTTCACCGTCACACATCGTTACAGGATAAATTATCTCGCGAAAACGTTACAGAACTTTAAACTACGTCAAATTAGAAGTACACAAATGAAATCTGACGCGACAATAGTTCGATGATGTGTCATTACGATCAGACCTAACCCCTTTATGGGATGGTCTGATACCCACGTGCTTCATATAAAGTACCAAGTGGAGTCTGGTTATTCGCTGAAATCAAGGTTGACCTTGCAGAATTATGTCGTATTTCAGTTTTATGGGCAACTGTATAAGTTACCGCTGGTACGACATATTTGCACCAAAAAGTTAAAGAATTTTTACACCGCAGGAGGACAGGGTCAGGAAATGGTCTATATAAACGGGAGCAATGCCCTCCGCGGCCTTGGAATTTCCGGGTGCAGTGATCTCCCGCGAAACCAGTGGAGCCTTTAACAGAAGCAGTAGTTTACAAAGCTTCCGATCTACAAAGTACGTTCTCCCAGAACTGAGAGGCCTCCTTTACTTTACAGCGAGCATTATCAACACGATCTTTTTTATGTTAAGGCAGTACTGTTGAAAATGTGTCTACCAAAAGCTAGTAATCATCTTATAACGCAGCTACGCATCGTCCTCTCTTAAGTACAGTTATTCTTACTACATCTATGTTAACTTTGCACAGTAAGACATACTGTTGATACTCAGCTTGAAGACTAATATGAGGCAGAATACCATCTCTGTGCTGAAGAAACGAATATGTGGATATATATGTCCTACTACGTAAAGACAAGTTGCTGTCTAACGACGTTACCAAAAATATAGAAAGGTTTTTAACCGATTTACTTCAGATTTTCGCACGACCAACGTTCAGACACAGAGACAGAACAGACATTTTTATTTTCTATTAAAACCTACTGCGAGAAAGAAAATGCTCTCCAGTGCTATGAATATGTGCGGTTTCGTTTTCCTTCTCGCAGTCTTAACTGCAATAGCAGGCCACTTAAACCATTAGACAAATTCTTTCTCCGATATACTTTGTCTATACATCGGTTTGTCGGTTTATGATTACAATACTACTTCGGAATCTTAATCGTCTGAAACTGTGTAATCCTACCTGTACACAGATAAGAACTATGCGAAATACTGGTAACGAAGCTGCTGTCCTCACATATCCAACAGGTGGATAAGTCAGTTTCATACGCGCAATGCCCATGTTCGAAACCGATCTACCCATTTAACTATTAGCGACTTCAATTTCCAATCAACGTTTGGTTGACAATAACAATAAACAAGGCTCAAGATCAGGGAGATGGGGAAGAGGTGGGACAGAGGGTGTGTGGATAAGAGAGAGAGAGAGAGAGAGAGAGAGAGAGAGAGAGAGAGAGAGAGAGAGAGAGAGAGAGAGAGAGAAGAGAAGGAGGGGGTGGAGTGAGGAGATGGACAGTGCTAGGAGGAGGGGGGAGAGGAGGAGATTACTATGAAGTGGCGTTCAATGAATTCCCGATGTTCATGAGATTTCTAAGCAGACACTAAGGAGTACAGCAATTTAGAGTGTTTCTAGGAGAACCTGCATGGACTTGATAAATTCTGTGCAGTAGAGCGTTTAAATAAACTGAGGATACAAATTTTACTGATTTGCCTTCTGTGCCTCTGTGAAGGTGGGTGTCCTATGGGATTATTAGATGCTGCATCGCACACTTAATCAGCCGAATATCGGGAAGGATTTCTTTGGTAGGACTCACTGGACACACTTCCTCTGCGAATTGTTGCGCTCCACCATGACTACCGAGCGAGGTGGCGCAGTGGTTAGCACACTGGACTCGCATTCAGGAGGACGACGGTTCAATCCCGCGTCCGGCCATCCTGATTTAGGTTTTCCGTGATTTCCCTAAATCGCTCCAGGGAAATGCCGGGATGGTTCCTTTGAAAGGGCACGGCCGACTTCCTTCCCCGTCCTTCCCTAATCCGATGAGACCGATGACCTCGCTGTCTGGTCTCCTTCCCTACACAAGCAAAACCACCACGACTGATGAAAGTATGTGAAGCTTCAGCGTCGTGTTTGCGTCGTACAGTGACGATAAGAGGGGGTGACTGAAATCTGGCGCCAACACACAGCGTACTCATCTCGATTAGGGCAAAGCCGGATTCCTAAATTAGTAGTTCCCATCCAAATAACAACTCACCATCAAGTGTCACATACTGCCACTGCAAGAGACTACGGAGATTTTGGAAATCAATCCAGGAAAAAGGATCTGGCGATCAGAAACATTACATCGAATTCTCTATTGATAGAGTAAAACTGTCAGTGAAACCTTATTCTACCTTCAAAGTTTGAACTGGCCACGATGATTGACAGCCACCGCTTAATTGTGCGTTATCGACCTTGGCTACGGGCACGGGAGGGGAGGGAGCCCTATCCATCCTAACAGGACGTTTTAGTAGGCAGTGCTGTCCCAGAGATCGACAGAATGTCCAGCTAAGGGTCCTCAACTTCGGTCGCCTCATCGAGACGAGCTACGATTTAAGACAGGTCTCCGCTTCGCGCCAGGTGGCGTGCAGCGGTGATCGACCGGGCAGCGCTCGATTACAGCAGTTATCTCGAGGCGACGTGCCGCTCGTGCAAGCCAGTGTCAGCCCCCGGCCTCTCCATGGCCCCAGGAGGGGCGCCACTGGGCGGACAACTTCAATTCTGCCCGTTAACTTCTCGTTCTCCCGAAACTGACCTTCCATTTCCAACAAAGGTCCGCTCAAGTACCACGCTTTCCAAGTGGGGTAGGTCAAACACTGAAGGCACGTTCATATCGGGATTGTTACAGGTGTTTTCCACTGACTCCAAAAGGTTACTAGACGCATGACCGACTACAGGTGCAGTCGGCAAAATGTCCCGGACAGCTGGCGGCGCTGTTGGTAGCTTCACCTGCGAAGCGCAAAAGGCCGCAGGCGAAAAAAATAGCCGTCTCGAGGGCTGTGAAAACACGGAGGCGTAGCCATAGATACCTGCAGCCGAACCCAACCCACTGCAACTGCCACTTTCGCCGATCCTGTATTATCCATGATACTATGAATGAACTACAGACGAAACACGCTGTCATTACAAATGATCCAAGTTACAGGGTAAGTACGGAAGTTAGGGACCTGAACAAGGCGTTTGTGTAATCTAGCTCTATCTTATCGTATATTTGCGGTTGTTGTTGTTGTGGTCTTCACTCCAGAGACTGGTTTGATGTAGCTCTCCAGGCTACTCTATCTTGTGCAAGCTGCTTCATCTCCCAGTACCTACTGCAGCCTACATCCTTCTGAATCTGCTTAGTGTATTCATCTCTTGGTCTCCCTCTACGATTTTTACCCTCCACGCTGCCCTCCAGTACTAAATTGGTGATCCCTTGATGCCTCAGAATATGCCCTACCAACCGATCCCTTCTTCTAGTCAAGTTGTGTCACAAATGTCTCTTCTCCCCAATTCCATTCAATACCTCCTCATTAGTTATGCGATCTACCCATCTAATCTTCACCATTCTTCTGTAGCACCATATTTCGAAAGCTTCTATTCTCTTCTTGTCCAAACTATTTATCGTCCATGTTTCACTTCCATACATGGCTACACTCCATATAAATACTTTCACAAACTACTTCCTGACACTTAAATCAATATTCGATGTTAACAAATTTCTCTTCTTCAGAAATGCTTTCCTTACCATTGCCAATCTACATTTTATATCATCTCTATTTCGACAAACATCAGTCATTTTGCTCCCTAAATAGCAAAACTCTTTTCTACTTTAAGTGTCTCGTTTCCTAATATAATTCCCATAGCATCGCCCGACTCAATTCGACTACATTCCATTACCCTCGTTTTGCTTTTGTTGATGTTCATCTTCTAGCCTCCTTTCAAGACACTGTCCATTCCGTTATTTTACCGAAGAGGACGCCATCATCATTTAACCATACAGTAAAGCTGCATGCCCTCGGGAAAAATTATGGCTGTAGTTTCCCCTTGCTTTCAGCCGTTCGCAGTACCAGCACAGCAAGGCCGTGCAGCAAGGCCAGATCAGTAAATCATCCAGACTGTTGCCCCTGCCAACTACTGAAAAGGCTGCTGCCCCTCTTCAGGAACCACACGTTTGTCTGGCCTCTCAACAGATATCCAACAAGAGTTATTTAAATCACTGTGATTCGTTCACTTGATCAACATTAACCTTACGAATTACAGAGACACAAACTATGGTGGTCAACTGGAAAACTGAGCACTGCGCTACTCCTGATCATAGGATTAATCCGATGGCCACTATGCGCGATCCAGATGTGAGACAAGTAAATACGCTACTACAGAATGAAGATGATTTCCTCATTTTATTTGTATTTTGTTTTGGCGTATACTTTCAAGGACACGTCCTGATGACTGGGTGCTCCTGAAGTACAAATAAACCATTTGCACGGTACCTGTTCTATACTACATGTTTACAAAGTCTTATGATTGTAGATTTTGTCTGCTCCTGTCTACCACGTGAATGCTATTTTCACGCCAAAGTGCAAGTAAGACGTGAAACAAACTTTTTTCATATTTCTTTTTCCTTTTATTCAGCAAACATTTTCAAGTGCAGCAGTTTTTGTCACATGACAAAAAGTTTCACACGGTTACAGAAACAGCTACTATGTAAAGACGTTGTGGTGCCTGACAGTCACAAAATTCTGCAAGCCGCATAGAAAAAATTACATCCGATTCCTTCTGCATAGAATACTTCCTAAAATAAAACTGATATGGTATCTTACAGTGTAAAGAAATCCTGGACTTCTTTAACGCAGCGGGTCTTTGTATGTGAATGGTGACACTCCAAAGTCGTAATGTAACATTTTGTCCGTCAAGAGGTGGGGGCATTGAAACTATTGATGTTCAACTCAGGGAACACTAACTGGGATGTGAAAGAAAAGTAACGCCTGCCACGAAACATGCGTCCGATATATACATTTAACACGTGGTTCCTTCATTACGAGGCTCTGGTACTCTGGTGCAAAATCTATAGTCATTATTCAACTGGACTGGGCGACTAAGTTCTCGCCCCCCCCCCCCCCCCCCCCCAACACAAACACAAACACTCTTATTGACTCAGTATACGGCTATTAAAAGCATCACAGACACATATACCTGCTCAGCAACAGTAAATAAGTCCTTCGCGAGACCGCGGAGATCGATATCGTTTTAAGCGCGTATAAAAGCCAACAAGGTCACTTATTGGAATTTTAAACACTTTTCCGCATATTGTCACTTTGCTTTTACGAGCGCCGAAGTTCTCTGAAGCGTAACAAAATTAAACACGGCTGACACTGGCCTCAAGGAAATAACAGCGGGCGACAGACGAACGTTCGCTTGTAATACTTAACGTAGTTGCACGCACCATATGACTGCATGAATAACGGAGTCAGGGAAGAGCTGTCTCCATCAGACAATGAGCCACTCATCAGGGAAATCAGGCTACAACCCTGTCTCACTCCCTTCCCAACCACTGCTTCCCTTTCATATCCCTCGAATCTTATAACTGCCAACTGGTTTCTGTACAAATTGTATATAGCCTTTCGCTCCCTACATTTTACCCGTGCCACCTTCAGAATTTGAAAGAGTATTCCAGTCAACATTGTCATAAGCTTTCTCTAAGTCTACAAATGCTAGGTTTGCCTTTCCTTAATCTTTCTTCTAAGGTAAGTCGTAAGGTCAGTATTGCCTCACGTGTTCGAACATTTCTACAGATAACGGCGCGAAATTTCGATTTGTTATTACAAATTTAAGGTTTTCATTTGAACCACTCTCGTAGATCGGTTAAGTTCTTTTGCTGGTACTTTTAACTTTGCTCCCCTTTCCAAGTTCTATTAGGAATAGGCTCCGATGCAGCCACAAGGAGCTGAACTTTTTCACTTTACGCAATCACTGGTCACAACGACGTCAAATTACACATTAGGGAAGTCCTTTCTCCCGGCCTGCTTTGCTCCATTATTACGCGATACAGCAGAGAGGTCAGTAATACAGAAAGAAGAATTCTCATAAATTGTTTTACATAATTACACAAACGTTTCGTGAATAGGTCATACGGCTGCTGTACCATGTACGAGCCCCCGTTGTCTGGCCTGCCTATTCAGACGTGTCTGACGGTGGGCAGTGCGAAGGCGGCAGAAGCTGCGGGCGCTGCTGGTTTTGTGCTGGTGTCGCCGTGTGGAATGGAAGCCGTTGCGCCACGCCGCGCCACCACGGCCGCGTCCCGCTGACCTCGTTAAGTACTCCGGCGCTGCGCCCGGACGCTGCACGTGCGCCAAACACTTCACTTGAAAGTGTATACATCGACGTCTACATATATTCACTCCGCAAGCCGCTGTACACCACACGGTCGAGGGTACACCTTACCAATATTAGCCATTTTCTTTCCTCCGTACACACAACTTCCGGTAAATGAACGGACGACAGCTGTTGTGTTAGTTTGTTGCCCAAATTCGTACAGCCTTTGTTTTGCATGTTAGCATTACTGTTGCTATAGGTTTATTTACCGACTGTCATTTATTTGTAGCTCACTGTTGCTGTCTGAGTTTACTACTGTCATCTGGAGATAGTGAGTGACGCTGTGGACGCTGCAAGATGACGCTGTGGACGCTGCAAGATGCAGTGCCACATGGAGAAATCGGAGCATTTCCGACACATTCTTCCGTATAAGTTCATTGGAGGGATGACAGCAGTGGAGGCAGGCAGAAGCATTTCCGCAGTGTATGGGGCTAATGCCATGCGCCAAGAAAACGGTTTTCTCGTTTGAAGGAGGATCATTTTGACATTAGTGACTCTCCACGTTCAGGAATACCTTCGAAATTTGATGTAGGTCGTTTAAATGCATTAATCCACAATGATCCACGTCAGTGTACTCCAGAACTTGAAATGTGATGCACTGTGCTCACCCAAGCAGCGTACTTTTTAATGCAATTGGGAAAATCAAAAAATCGTGTGCATGGGTAACGCATGCTCGAAGTAAAAAATCAGTGGGTGGTCAATGTGCATCTCTGCTCGCTCGTCGTCAATTGGCTCTTGAACAACGCCGACCGTGCCTATCCTGTATTCTTATGGGTGAAGAGAAATGGTGTCCTTATGCTAACACAACGAAAGTGAATGAATGGATGAGCCCAAGCAAAGCAGCAATTTCCTGTACAAATACCCGAGCGCATTTACAAATGATTACGTTAGGCATTTAGCCGAACAGCGACGATGTGGTGTACTACGAATTGCTTCCGCGAGATATGACCATCACTGCTGACGTTTATAGTCAACAACTGAGACGTCTTGCGGACGCAATGTAAGAACACTGACATGGAAGACAGAGATGATACTACACCGTAACACCCGCCCATATACCGCTAGACTAACGAAAATACTATACAGGAGTTGGGCTGGGAAGCCATTCAGCAACCACGTTATTCACCTGAGCTTGCGCTCTCCTTTTCCGCTCTCTATCGAACAACTTTCAACGAACTCCCTTTCCGGATGAAAATGCGCTCCGAACACGGTTCCACGAGTTCTTAGCCTCAAAACCACGTGGTGTCTACAGTCGCGGAATCGACAAGTTGCCCAGCGTTGGCAGACTTTTGTACATAGTGAAGGAGAATTTATTACTGATGACCGAAGCCTCTGTTAAGATAATCTTTTGTTTTTATTAAACTTATGGAAAAACGCTACGAACTTGTGCACCCAACCGTTATCTCTCTATAGTAGGGATCTGTATTTATAGGGCTTCAGACCACCTTCAGACACCTCTTAGCCTGTAACACGTTCGGATCTTAGAAGCTGAAACCACTCACAGTAGGTGAATCCGTGAAACTACAATATTTCAAAGGAATAATATAGTTTCCCACAGGAATCGATGACGACGGAACTGCTTCATAAATGGCTGACCTTAATTAATGGTGAAAGGAGAGACGGAAAATTTTACAGTTTTGGGGACAACTGCACCGTACATAGCCACCCACCGCTTTTAGATCGCGTAAAATTTATTTTTTCCCACCCAACATTCCACGACTGCAACGACTGCGACGACTGCAACGACTGCACCAGAGGTAAAACATACAATTTTTAAACACTATGGCAGAGTAACTGTTTCACTAGTGCTGGACAGCATTACAAAGTGTGAGAAGGCGAACTAACAGTTTCGACCACTATAACCATGACTAATATGAGCTGGAAAAATATCAGCCCTACCAACGTATCTAATGTAAAGAGAGAACACGCGACAGCCATAGGAGAATTAACGAATTCACAGCCGCCAGACTCAGGACGGCACCTTCTAACCAGCTGTGGTGAGTTAACCTTGGAGGATTTCGTTAATGTTGACGACGACATTAGTGTCCACGGTGTTCAGATGCTAAACAGTTGGCCTGCCGGAAAGAGGATGAGGAAGATATCGCAGACCAACCGCCAGCTGCAGTCACATTGAGCGAAGAAAAGTCATCTGTTCATACCCTACTTTCCTACGCACTCAGAACGGAAGCGAGTGATCAATTCTTCTCAGCTCTTATCACCATCGGAAATTCGCTAGACAATGCTGGATGGATGTCGCTCACTCAAAAGAAAAATGAACTATTTTTCGAAATGACGCGTAACATTTGCATTGGTATGGTTTCCGTTATGTATGTATGTATGTATGTATGTACGTATATACCGTATGTATGTATAGATGTGTGTATTATTTTGTACGTTACTAAAATGGATGTACGGGTGTTCAAAAAGTCTCTCCGCAGTGCCGTATGACTGTTAGTCGCACATGCCCTGTGATTGTTCGCCTGCCTGGACTCTCCCGACATTCCACTGTTTCGCTTATCTCAGTAAAAATGGGTATCCAATAAATTAGAACTTTTATTTCACTGAGTTTGATTTCGGTATATTCACTGCGGCATACGGCAGGCGCGGCTAACAATCATACTGCGGAGAGACTTTTTGAACACCCCGCACATACTACATGTATGTACCACAATTTACTTTCCATCAAAGTTACGTTAGAGTTTTTTTCCTCTGTCCCTCTCGATTATTTGATTTAATATTTTGTACTCTCGGTAGTTGAATTCTTCTCCAGTAAGTCTCTAATTACCTAGAAGCGACTGTAGCTGGTGTTAGAAGAAAGTGAGGCGGAGGCGGGCAGGTGAGGCGTGCACAAGCGCGACGCTGGGAACACATCTCAGGCTGTTGTGAGGCCGGCAGCGCCGTTATCTAATCTGCGGTTATTCCGTCGCGCGACCGGCAATAAACAGCCACTACTGCCCGTGATCACAAGCACAACACCGCCTGGCCAGGTCAACCTCTGCTTCGCTTGTACAGGCTGTTGGCTTGTATTAATGCATTACTTTTAGTTACTAGTTTTTAAGACAGTGTCTCTACCGCTGGACTTCATCACCGATTCTACGACAAAACAAATTCTCAAACTGATAGACGGAAGACTGTTTTAGTATTCGACAATAACTAGCAAGCCTGCTCTCTGACAAGTACACTGATCAGCCACAACATTATGACCACCTACCTAATAGCCGGTATGTCCACTTTTGGCACCGACAGCAGCAACGAGGCGTCGTGGCTTGGAAGCAATGAGGCCTTGGTAGGTCGCTGGAGGAAGTTGGCACCACATCTGAATACACAAGTCACCTAACTCCCGTAAATTCCGGAGAGGAGAGCGATGTGCTCTGACGCCACCTAATCACAGATGTATTCTATCGGGTTCTGCTATGGCGAGTTGTGGGGCCAGTGCGTCAACTTAAACCCGCCGCTGTGTTCCTCGAACCACTCCATCACACTGCTGCCCTTATGACACAGCGTATTATCCTGTTGGAAAATGCTACTGTCGTCGGGAAACATTGTCAGAAAGGGGTGTACGTGTTATGCTACCAGCAAGTGCACGATACTGCTCTCCATCATGGTACGTTGCACGAGCTTCGCTGTACCCATGGATGCCCGTGTGAATGTTCACCAGAGCATAATGGAGCTGCCACCGGCTTGACTCTATCCCGCAGTACAGGTGTCAAGGAGCTAATCCCCTGGAAGACGACGGATTCGCGTCCTCCCATCGGCACGACAAAGAATCGGGTTCACCAGACCATGCTACGCTCTGCCACTGCGCCAACGTCCAGTGCCGATGGTCACGTGTCCATTTCAGTCGTAGTTGCCGATGTCGTTGTGTTAACATTGGCATATGCAGGGTCGTCGGCTGCAGAGACCCATTATTAGGAGCGTACGATGCACTGTGTGTTCATACACACTTGTACTCTGCACAGCATCAAAGTCTCGTGTCGAGCCTCCGGGCCACGAGGATCTCCCCCGATAAGACTGAGATAGATCGCGCACCTTCCCCATTCTACCCACGGACAGCACGTTCACTGATACGACATGCAGCGTCTTTGAATCTGACTAGCAGTCATTCCTCGCCAGGTGACGCTGCTATCAGCTGGACAGATTTATATCGATAGCGGGTCGGTGGTCATAATATTCTGGCTGATAGATACACAGCGTTGGTTCCTACGTTCTTGCGGCGAAAGGTATTAACGGCATTGTGAAACTTCCAGACACAGCCGTATGCCGGAACGAACCTCGAAACCACAACCTTGCCCTTTGAGGATTACGCTCTTACGATCAAGATACACAGACACCACTCACAACTAGCCTTCCGAGATTAAATTCTATCGATAACTTTCTCCTGCTCTCCCATGCGCAACCTAGCACGCCAGAGTAAGAATGCAAAGGAACAACCCTTCATATTTACGAATATCTAAACAGGATCCCGTAACTGTCAGCGCTAATTCTGGGTCAATACGGTACTGATCTTACTTTACAGAAAAAAAATATACAATTTTTTAATCTCCTCTCTTCTTCGCGTTTTTACTAATAGCTCAGTCACGAAGAACTTAACACGGACGCGAGATTAAAGGCAAATCCGAAAGTCATACCACCTCGTGATTGACGGCGTAAAAAACTAATTATAAAGCATCAACTAAGTCAGAAGGCATTTTACCCAATCCAATGTTTGCGGAATTAGTGTGATAACTCCATGACAATGGAGGCTTTAGCCTCAAATTGCTGGCACGTAAATCTGGCGTCAGTGAACAAAAAATAGGAGAACGAGGAAATACAACAAAAGATACCTATTTTTATGTTAAATCTGTATCACCTGACATCCACGCGGTCTTCCGAAGCCACAGAAGGTACAAGATGCTCGCAATTCATTTCCAACGAATATTTTAGGTATAGGTAGAAACTAACTTCACAGTTGTAACGGCAGTAAGGAAAATCAAATGTCCTGAAGCAATCGCAGCCTATTGTCGCATTTTCGTCTCCATTACAATTCACTTGTGTAAACAACAAATTATACACACAATGACAATAATGGATGTAAAGTTTATTCTTCAAGACGCGACCAAACAATCTAAAAGTAAAAAACAATAATAAAGATGAAATTATTATTCTTTTCAGGGAACTCGACAGTTCGATAATTAACTCCCGTACTATTTTTAGTAAGTAGTATGGTTAATATACACGAAATGGAAGGGTCAGTGTGTGTGTGTGTGTGTGTATGTGTGTGTGTGTGTGTGTGTGTGTGTGTGTGTGTGTGTGTGTGTGTGTGTGATCTCCTCCGAAACCACTACACCTATTTCAACGAAACTTGACACGCACATCCTTTGCTGTCAGGTAAAAAATCGCTGTGGGAGTAAGAACCACCTACTTGTCATACTTCAGGTGATAACAGAGTTACGAACACTGAGACTCGTGGGAAAACTGCCTCATCATGCATCAACATTTAATACGTTTATTCGTTACTACAAAGACGTTTCTACAGTCGAATCGACTTCAGGCAATCTCTTACACCTGGCAGCGCTTTTGACCGCTTTCAACTGTGAATCGCAAACGGCTGTAGACGAATAGAACAGCTGTCTATAAAGCTAAGAAGAGGCGTTGCCATCGAGACATTTACAAAATCGCGTTCTACACACGCGACGCATCTCCGCCCGGCGTACAGAAACTAACCGGAATCATCTAGCACCGAGTCTACTGCAGAATTTCGAAGGTGTTTTCACGAACACAAGGAAATGAATGTTTCTCCATATTACGCTACAAACAGTAATTTTTTATTTTGTTTCTACTAAAATAAACTGGCAAAATGATACCCGAGTAATGCTGTATTTGTCAGTTAATAAATACGCAAGTGTGTGGGTGCAGATTATGGCAGATTACATTTCATTAGTACGTGGTTTGCACCTCATAGTCGCTACTCACAGTGCAAGTAGACGAGAGCGGGACCTGCGGTACGAGTTGGTTCCGCAGCAGCTGCTTGCACGTTTGCACTGGCAGCGCGCAAGCACTCTCCGCTGCGCACTTGACCCGCTCGCGCCGCGCGCTTTGGCTGCAGGCGGCGCGCGGCCCTGAAACTGTTGATCCATCACGCCCAAGGGCAGCCTTCTGGAACGCCATGTCCCCCGCTGCTTTTTTTGAGTTGTGGCGCGCAGCTGTCTCCAAATCGGTATTTTGAAACATGTAGAGCACCCTGCATTCAACATCCGTACCAGCTACTATACATTCTGTTCAATGACCTCAACAGCATTCGCATGTTTTGTCGCGACGTTCTTTTTTTTTATATATAGCTCAGTATTATAGCACGAGTCCTGAAACCGTAAGTCATCGTGCGACGTACGATTTTCCGTTACACCTCGAGCAACATTTGTGCCTGAAAACCTTTGTAACTACATCCACATACATACTCCGTAAGCCGAAGTGCAGTGGATGGCTGAAGGTAGTTCCGTACCCATATCAATTTTGTTACACCACATTCGCGTACTGAGCGGAAAAAATAAAGTTGTCTCTAAGCGCCGTCCTTAGCTCTATCTTATTCTTATGATCCCTATAGGAGACATAAAATGGTGGCAATATGGTGACAGCGTACATATGCTCTAATACAAACGACGATTTCAACATAGCGTGTACAAAAAAGAATCATTAATGTCCGGACTGTAATAGCTCCGTTAAGTATAAAATTTCAATCGATAATGTACCATGTAAACAACAATTTAAGTGAAAATTGGTTTCTTGATCGTACTTTTCCAGTAAGAGTAATGGGACGAAGCTGTGGCATTACAAAGGAAAGCGACTGTGCGACACCTGTTGATCACCCTCCTCCAAAAATTTTACAAGTGATAGAAAAAGGGATTACAACCGCCGCAAAATTTTGATACATAATTAATAATGCTTAAAAGCTGTCAATAATTTTATCAGTTAAGACTGAAATTTCGACGGTAAGTCATTTTCATGAACGCACGTCGAAAGCTGCGGCACACAATTTTAGTATTACATGCAAACGAAGTCGCCATGATATCATTCGTGGCGGTAGAAACAACTACTACCGACTACAAAAAATTCCCGGCAGTCCTGAGATTTGAGGACAAATAGCTCTGGGGGTAGACACGCGACAAAGCAATATCCATTACACGTTTTGTGCTCTTTAAACTGATTACTGAATGAGCAGAACGTCAATGGTGCTGCTGCATGGTGGTTAGGTTTGCGATCTGTATGTTTTGGTTAAGGGGGCTCTTCCGAGCGCTCCCTGGAGTACAGCCATGCCCATTAAAGTTCATAAATAACTGGCGGAAGTTCTAAAATTTTCTTGGGGAAAGATTTCTACATCTACATCCCTTCTCCGCAAGCCACGGTACGGTGCATGAAGAGGCTACCTTGTACCACTGCTATCTAATCTCTTTCCTGTTCCACTCGCAAATCAAGCGAGGGAGGAACAACTGATAGTATGTTACTGTACGAGACATGATTTCTTGTATCTGCCTCTGCGATCTGTACGCACGATGTAGATGGGTGACAGTAAGATCGTTCTGCAGACCGTCGAAAATGCCTGATCTCTCAATTCTCCAATTGTGATTTGTCGAAAAAGAAGGTTATCATCCATCCAAGGATTTCCGTTTGACTCCACGGAGCATTTCCGTAGTAATTGCTTGTTGATCCAACCCACCGGTAACAAATCTAGCACTACGCCTCAGAACTGCGACGTCTCCGAATTCGACCTGGAGGGGGGCGGGGGGGGGGGGGGGTTCACCTAACATTCGTGCAATACTAAAGAACAGGTCGCAGTAGTTTCTTGTACGCAGTCTCCTTTATAGATGAGCTACATTTTCTTAGGACTCGCCCAGTAAACGGAAATCCACCATTCGCCTACCATACCACTCTATGAGTTCGTTAAACTTTCTATCGGTTTGCGGTACCCACAGATATTTAATCAACATGCCTGTGTCAAGCAGCAAACCACTGACAGTGTACTGGAACGCAACACGATTGTTTCTCATACTTATCTGCATTAACTTATATTTTTACACATTCACAAAATGCTGTCATTCCTGACACCAAACAGAAATTCTACACAAGTCGTCCGGTATAATCTTACAGTCATTCAAAGACGACACTTTCCCCATAAACTGCAGCGTCATCAGCAGGAAGTCGCACACTTCTGCCTTTCCGAAGTGTCACGTCGTTAATGTATTATGCTGGTGCTTGAGTTCGTACCGTTTTTTTCGTAAGTTTTGTGAAGAACAACAGATACTGTTAACAGAGACTTCAGTTATCAATAATAAATTCTCCTTCACTATTTACAACAGTACGCCAACGCTGGGGTAATTTTTCGATTCCGCGACCGTAGAAATCATGTGTTTTTGAGGCGAAGAACTCGTAGAGACATGTTCGGAGCGCGTATTCATCCGGAATGGAGTTTCCTTGGCGGCTGTCCGACACCCAGCGAAAAAGGTGATAATCTGAGGACGCAATATCAGGTGAATGAGGTGGGTGCGGAGTGACTTCCTAACCCAACTCCTGCACAGCGTTTTTCCAGCAGAATGCGTGCGGGCGTTATGGCGGAGTAGCATCACTTCACGCAGTCTTCCTGATCGTCGTTCTTGGATTGCGTCTGCAAAGCTTCCCAGTTGACGATAAATGTCAGCAGTGATGGTTACATCACAGAGAAGCAATTGGTAGTATACCACACCGTCGCTGTTCCACCAGATACATACCATTTTCTTTTGAGGGTGCGCGTAGTTTTATATGGGCACTTGCAGCTTCGTTTGGGCGCGAACTGTCCTTTCTTTTCCTTATGTTGGCATATCTCGTCGCCGAAATGATACTGGATAGGAATGGTCGGTGTTCCTAACGGGCCATTTGATGACGAGCGAGCAGAGATGCACATATGGCCACACGCTCGTTTTTGTGATGGTGGCTGAGAGCATGTGTTACACACCCGATGTTTTAACCTTCCCCATTGCATGCAAATGTCGCACAATGGTGGAATGACGGAAGTTCACAACTGCCAGTTCTCAAGTACACTGACTTTGATTATTATTGATCAATGCGTTTAAACAACCAAACTCCGATGGTCTTCCTGAACGTGGGGATTCGCTAATGTCGAAGCGATCCTCCTCAAAACGAGAAAATCCGATGGCATTATCCCCATACAGGGCGCTAATGTTTCTAGCTGCCTCCGTTGCTGTCACCCCTCTACGGAGCTCAAATGGAAGATTACGTCAGAAATGTTCCGATTTATCCACTTGGCACTCCATTTTGTAGCGTCCACAGCTCCAGTCACTATCTCCAAATGGAAAAACGACATGATGTAAACTTAAATAGCAACAGTGGACCATAAATGAAAAAATGAGAATCGGTAACTAACCAATAATAACCGGAACAGCAACAAGCAAAAGAAAAACGCTACCAACGTATACATCAACCTAATACAGAAAACAACGAGCGGTGCTATCCACTTCCCTGTAACGTTCACTTTTAACTGGATTAGGTTCTAAAATGAGATTGGACTGAGACTTGACGTTAATACTAAGTTTTCACACACTAACACAGGGCCTAGATTATAGCAGCCTGTTAGGGAAGTAACCGGTAATGATCTAACACCCAATTCGTCAGAGTAGACAATACAAAACGCGAAACGAAAGTGAAGACGACATAAAGAAGCAACGTGTGCGGGTTAGGGCTTACTCCGTAAAGAGGCCTATAAGTAGGTCGCATTTACACGCAGTAACTGGTTGTAAGGATGGCGCGAACTCGGCTGGAGTACACTTAGGCGGGCTGCGATGCACGTCGCTGAGGCCACTACTGCGGCTGACAAAGTGGCGCGATTACCGCATCAGGCACCCTCTGCCGGCAGCCGGCGTATATAAATAACTGGCAATTCAACTCGGCCGGGCCGCTGCTACCTGCGCGGCAACTTTTTACGCCCACTTAGCTCCACCTCAAGGCCGCTGGGAAAGCCCGTCAAAAAGAGGAGTGTTGCGTACGTCCCCGTGTCACGAGGCTTTTAAAACTTAACGACCGATTGGCGTCTCACCAGCCTCTGTTAGGTGACTTACTTACACGGTAAAAACTCCTGTCACGTGACTACGTACAGCCAAATTCCAGTTCGAAGTAGCGCAACTTGGTGCCTCGCAGTAAAAGCACCGAAAGCGGCAGCGAAAATGTCTTCACGGACAGGTGAAACAACTTGCTATGACTCATTACATTCACAGACCATGAAAAGGAAAAAAGTGTCACACTGCCGATCGAGACGGCAATTTAACGTGCCAGCGAGAGAGAAACTAGTTAACTGAATTGTGTTCAATTATGAAACGGGATGCACAATTCCGATCAAATGGAATTCATGTATCTATCTCAAACCAAAAGAAGCGAAGTTCACATAAACATTTCATTAACTATATGGATGACTAAGTTACGACGCAAGAATTTCTGCGATATTTGAACAATACAAGGGATTCCAACTCGCAAAAACTTCGGATCTATTGCTCCACTGAAGTACATTTCATGGCAAACATGGAACTGTGAGAAAATTACTGTTCTGTCAATGGGGTTCGGTTTCTACAGGTGCCAGCTTACCAGTCTTCATGTGCAAATACAACATTTTTTACAAAACAATGAAGCATTTTAATTACGAAGAGGTCGGTGGTTTATTTATATGGATTCATACAACATCCACGTGCATAGAATTTACTAAGTGAAAAGTTCGAGGAGTACAGTGAAACGTGAATGCCGATCAACGTTTAATTGTTGTGAATGCATCTCGTTGTCATTATCGTCCGCGTTTTTAGCGGCGAACAACGTATCGATCAATATCAGAAGACGATTTCAACGTCAACGTGGAACGTAGTTTCACGGATGCGGCTGGCGACGGGTCACGAGGAGCAAGGGTGAAATATACTTTTGTCTTGTTTATGTTTTCGTTCTAAATGGGCAACGCAACTAATTCAGTGGCGCGTATGGACATAGAGCGGGTGACAACGCTCCACTTAAGAACACTGTCTTGTAAGTAATTACCACAAACCCTGCATCTCATGCTTATTGCTGCCAGCTTCGTCAGATTTCACTTCGCTTTCCTGGGTAATAGGTTGTTCCTTATGTCGACAAACACATCTATCTTTGAGGTTCAGTTTTCCATGTAACTACGTGGCTCATCAAACACGTGATTCACTTCGAAAATGCATTGTGAGCAGTAAGATACTAAAATAAATTCACCGACTTGAATGGCGGTTGTTCCTTCGTCAAATTACTCTGAAAATACAGTTTCCAATTCAGAGACTACAAAATGCTTTGGGACTAAAATTTTCGATTGTATTAACATAGCAACAAAGGCGGATGCCTACGCACGTCACAATTTGTTGAGAGATTTGACGTACCCGCAAAGAGAATAGCCAAGTCTCTTCCAACGGAAGCGTTAGAATCCCGAAGACATTTCCAATTAACCATTCTTGATGAGTAACCGATGATGTACTCCACAATGCAGCTTTATATCGTAGATGCTGCATTCAATGTGCCACCGTAATCCATACGGTCTCAATTCTCCCAAGCGCTCTTCTGTTAATTTAAAGCCCATGAGCGTTTCTAAATTGTGAGTTTCCTTTGACTAAAACAGTTTTTTTTTTATTGTCAATAAATATCAAATCGTACTTATAGTAAACTGTCAAATGTGTCGAAACATGTGCGATATTATAACAAACGTTTCGCCTCCTGAACGGCGAGACACGAACGAGATTACGGTATCCGAAGTTCTACACCATCGATACATCGACTTATCGTGGTTTCTCAATTCCTTTGACGTCCATTGTAATTATTTTTGTCGAGAGAGAGAGAGAGAGAGAGAGAGAGAGAGAGAGAGAGAGAGAGAGAGAGAGAGAGAGAGAGAGAATCCCAGATTCGCGCCTGGTAGGTAGTGTGGTCTCTGTCCGTCGCCACTCTCTAGATGTTGGGTATCAGCGCACGTACACATTCCCAACCTTTGCTCAGTCCAATCTCACCACTTTCATGAATGATGATGAAATGATGAGGACAACACAAACACCCAGTAATCTCGAGGCAGGTGAAAATCCTTGACCCCACCGGGAACCGAACCCGGAACCCCGTGCTCGGTAAACGAGAACACGACCGCGAGACCACAAGCTGCGGACGCCAGTCTCCAGCCGTTGTCTGCGCAGATACTTCGCAACGGTGGGTTAAGCGCCTCAGTGTGCCCCTATATCTGCTTTTGACTCTCCATAGAGTAGTATTTCAGGAATTTGATTTATGCCACCTATACTGAACGCTACAGTGGTTAAGTACTTTCACCAGGCCCAAAGCCACTCCAAACGTTTTACGCGGAGCCCGAAGCGCACGCTAGTCTGTGGTCGCAGTCCCGCCTCCACCAATGCGCATCGCTATCCGCCTTTTAACGTGGGCATTACTAAAATCCAGGGAGGGCCCTCATGATGCCACCTCGTCAGTGCACGTTTAACGCGACATCGGTGAAGTACGCGAGTCGCCTGGCCGACGGCTGTACAACTGGAGCGGAAGGCGACAGGCGACCAGGAGACGCGCCGCTTGCGAGAGGTCAAGGTAGCGACGCAGG
Source organism: Schistocerca americana (assembly GCF_021461395.2). Classification (NCBI taxonomy): domain Eukaryota; kingdom Metazoa; phylum Arthropoda; class Insecta; order Orthoptera; family Acrididae; genus Schistocerca; species Schistocerca americana. Next base: position 471,980,919 of record NC_060125.1, read on the forward strand.
GCGCCTCGCACGCCACTGCCGTTACCTAACGGTCACTCCGCAGCTGCCGCTGCGACTGGCCATCCTCCCACTGTTCTGCCCCGCCACCTCGACTCATCCTGTGAGTCTGTCAACGACAAGTCTGATGAACACCACAATGCGTTAGGCACTCTTACTGTCTTTTCAAAATACAACAACGCGCCTGATGGTACCGTGACTACTTAATATAATGGCGCAAGACCGACATTTTTTCAACGTTTGTCATCTTTACGTCCAATATCAATTACTGTGAATCCCCGCTCGTCACCTAGCCCAAGATTCATCTGAAACTGAATGTCAGACTGAACTTAATCTTCGCCCTACTTTCGAACTGTGACTCGCAAAAATTAGATATTGGACGTGAAGATGATCTGTTACAAATTCTGAGCAAAATATTTATATGATATAGTTCTATAAGGTTAGAGATGCGCAAGGTCAGATCCACCAATTATACCCAACTACACAAATTCCGATTTTGTTGTGACCTGTGCCATCCTGGACAAAACTACGCCTGGAAGTAGGTAGAACGCCAACACATTTTATACCACGAAGTAACTGTTATCTTTATAAAAATTATTGATGACTATTTGAACATCGGTGCCTGTGGGCCGAACACCTGGGCAGTGACAGGAAGATGGGGAAGTGGTCACTACAACACAGGTCGTCATGTGCTCTCCAGTGGACAGATGGGAGAAGTCCTTGGCTGCAAATTGATAAATCAATGGCCGAGTAACTACCTCGAGCCACACTGAAGTGTGTGGCGACCCCGGTATTTAAGAGGCACAGGTCGAACTGACACAGTAAAGTTTCGACATCTCTGCCTCTGCCAGTAAGCACGGTGTCACCCCACAAGGGGTTACGGGCGTTAAAATCTCACAAACGCAGGAAAGGTTGAGGGAGCTGATCAAGCACCGTCTGGAGGAAGACATAAACTGCAGACAGTTATTTCCTGCATCGTCCGTATTCTGACAGCCACAGCTTCAAGACGGGTTTGAAGTGGCAGAAGTTCACTACAGACTGAGTTTAGGGTATAAACGCAAACTCCACCTGTCACTCGATTATAGTCGCTACGGTTCCTGTAATATCCCTTATAGCCGCAGAGCGCAGGGGTTCGCATTGCCGGGAACTAGGTTTCCTGGGGGGCAATGCAGAAAGCAGGTGTAAAGCTTAACAACTGCCGTAGCTCACCCAGGCGGTGGAAGAAAACCGCCGCAATTCCCTTGGAGGATGACGCCATCGTGAGACTGGGAAGGCATGGAACATTCAATGAGGCAGTTTACACCTCAGGGTCACCTACAGCAACCGACTTCTTGCCTGAGCGGAGTATACCCATTGTGTCTGAGGGTCCAGCGAGATCTAGCTCCTCAGTGGACACCAGAATCTCCAACCCATTCTCAGAGCCAGAGCTTCTAGGTAGCGGTGGTGTGGGTGCCACCACAATTTCCTTGGTCTTAGGGGTCTTCTTTTTGGATTTCTCTCGCTGCTCCTTGGGTTCCCTGGCTGAGAGGACTTCACTGGCTCAGTCTCCGGGACTGAGGATGAGCGTGAAGCCCTACGACCAGCTGCTTTTGGGTTCTTCAGCCATTGGCGGGTGTCATCTTTCCCACTAGCAAACACCTGGGAAGGGAGTGACACAAGGGACCCCTTCCTACCGAGAGGAGCTGAAAAAGCCTTAGGCTTCTCTGGCTCGTAACTGGGGGACTGAAATCCCCGACGGTTGGGGGAGTGTTGCTCCCGAAGTAGGTGGTGCGGGAGCAACATAGAGGGAAGTGCCCCACCATCAAGGGGGCAGGTATAGTCTCCTGGTTCTGAGAGGCGACAGGAATTCGAGGAACTGATGGGGGCGACAACTGTTCTCCCAGTGGAGGCATATGAGGTATTAGGCGCTCACATTTCCTGTTAACCTCAGTGTAGGTCGGTCAGTCCAGCGTCTTACAATTCACGATTTTCCTCTCTTTCTGTACAATCCCGCAGTCTGGCGAGCAAGATGAATGATACTATCCGCAGTTGACACAGATGTGAGGCGGGGCACATGGAGTTATTGCGACGCAATGGACGTCCACAATCTCGACAAGACGGGCTGGAAGTACAGTGGGAAGACATATAACCGAACTTCTAGCACTTAAAGCACTGCATCAGGGGAGGGATATATGGCTTGACGTCACAGCAGTAGACGATCACACTGACCTTCTCGGGCAATGTGTCACCTTCAAAGGCCAAGATGAAAGCACCGGTGACAACCTAGTTATCTCACGGACCCTGATGGACGCGCCGGACGAAGTGAACACCTCGCCACTCGAAACTGGTGCACAGCTCGTCGTCAGAGTGCAAAAGAAGGGGCCCTTTGGAATGTAATACCCTGGACCATATTTAAGCTCTTATGAGGCGTGATGGTAACAGAAACATCCCCAACTTTCCGCAAGCGAGTTATGCCAGTGAATGGGCTGAGGATGCTGTTTTTATCAAAACTGACCCAGAGCGCATTTTGGACAAGCCCTCCACCTCCCCAAACTTGTGCTCCAAAAGCTCAAATAAATAAATAAATAAATAAATATACTGAAGCTTCACTGACATGAAAGATTCCTGATCAACTCTCGTACATACGCGGTACCGGGGTGAATAAGCTTCACTGCCATCCTTAGCCTGGCGTTCCTACCATGGTGTGGCCAGGGAGGGAAACGACTTGGCGTGGTCATATTTCTTAGCATTGACGATAAACTTTGCCCGCTTAAGAGACTGCTGACGGCGGACCACCAGCAAGAGATGACGTACTATGCTTCATGGTGTGTCATCCGCCCTGATGCCACCCACTCCGACCAGGGGCCCTCCCCACGGGCGCCACCCAGCCACAGCAAATGCCACCTGGTAGGCTGTCCACAGCTGGGAGTCCCGATGCCCCAGGGTGGGCATCTACTACTTGGCATACGTGGGGAGCTAACGACGCAGGCAATTTTAGTTCGATCCCTGTGCTTCCAGGGGGCTACAACCAACAGGGTACGTGGCGGCTCCACCACAACGGACTGGCTACCATGCTAGATATGAGGTGCAAAGAAGTCCATGGTCATCGTCTGCACAGAACGTGACACTGCATAGTGCATGGTGGAAAACGCACCCGGGTGGGTGTCCTCGTCCAAGAGATGGAGAATGGGCGGGACTGCAATGCGGCGCCGAGAAAGTGGGCTTAAGATCTCAATGCACGATGCACCATGTACGGCGCCCTTCCCCAATTGGCTCGCTCCTCTGGAAAATTTTGAAAAAATGGAGGTCAAATCATACAGGGGACCATCACATAAAAGCCGAAACGCGTGAGACTCTTACGACAGGCACGAATACCTTGGGCCTATTCTAACCCCCGGACCCGCACGGGGGCTTCCCGCCGACTGAGGGAAATCAAGAAAAACCTATATCTGAATGGTAAGCTGGGGTTTTGAGTTCCGCCGAAGTGGTAACTTCTTACGATTTCTTACTAAAGCAGTAACATCCACGCCGATACGTGTAAATTAAATTCCTTGTTTTATAGTGATCTGCCAACTGCACCTGCTCTTAATCAGAACATGCATCATGACTCAATCAGCAGATTGTTTTAAGATATAACGGAAGCTTAATAAATTACGACATTTCACTACCGAGTGACTACAGAGTATTATGCATAAGTAAATGTGCTGTGGACCGCAGTGTTGGTTTTAACGCCACAGTGTTTTACTCGGCACGATCCTACTGGAGATAGCGGTCCCTTGCCTTTCTCTAACCTCTGGTCTGAGAGACAGTCAGTTTAAACTGGGTTCCGAACCACGGTGCAACTTGACACTTTCTGGCTAACTGATATTGCCGGAGGTGAAAGACGCGACAAATGACAATCCTAGGTCTGACTGGGGATCGAATGCACACTGTCAATTCAGTAGTCCGATACTTTACGACTGCGGCACCGAACCTCCCCGAAATCGATGGGTGGCAGCGTTTGGCCTGTGAGAGTTCTGCACTCCGCTGGCGGTTTGACAGGCGGTGACAGACGGGTCGGCGGCTATCGACCGCGGCGAGCGCGCGATACGGGCGCGGGTGCAGGCGCAGGCGACGGGACGGGACGGCAGATGCAGCGCCGAGCTGCACGTGTCCTGCTATCGACCCGCCACGCCGCCCTTCGTCCTCTCCAGCCAGTCCATCGCTCCCGAGTCCCTTCCGGCTACACATCTTTACCACATTATCCGTTCTGCAGACCACTTGCCTTAAACGAGCGTTACCTTATATCCATCCCGTACACAGCGGCGTCACTGACCCACGTAACCTACTCAGCCGCTACACCGTTACACATCCACATTAAAGTGACGGACACACCGCACAGAATGTCGCGGATACCATATAAGATAGTTATCCGTTACACTATAAATAGGAAGCAAGAAATACACAGACAGAAAAAAAAATCGCAAAACAAAAAAAAAAAAATAATGCAATGAAATTTCGGGAATACATTTGTCTTCTTCTTTCGTTTCACCCTCTTTGGGGTACGCTGGATCAATCATTTCTTTGTGTGTTGTTGTTTTCTTAGGGCCCAGTATTTCTTCATTCTTTCTGATCTTCTTCTCCTCTCTTCTTCCGAGATGAAGGATTTGGACTTTTGTGTGGATTTGTCTTGGAACCTTATGTTTTCATCTTTAGTAATTAATTTAGCAGTTCGATCAATAAGTGAATTTTCTGAAATATTTAATTCCACTAAGTCTTTCTCAGTTTCTTTAAACCAGTTGAGCTTCGTTTTTCGGTTACGGAAGAAGTCAAAGATTTGTTTAGTTAATCTGTTGGAATCCATTCTGAGAAGATGACCATAAAAATTTATTCTCCTTTTTCGCATAGAATCTGAAAGTTTTTCAATTTTCTTGTAGAGAGTTTCATTTTTGATGTATATAATCTTATTGTCTTGAAATTTTGGCCCAATGATTTTTCTTAAAATTTTTCTTTCCTTTAGCTCAAGTTTCTCCATTTGGCCTTTGAAATTCATGTTAAGTGTTTCTGCTGCATACAGTGCTTCTGGCTTAATCACTGTCTTGTAATGTGTAATTTTGGACCCCCATGAAAGGGATTTTTTGTTGTATGTATTTTTTGTTAGTTGGAAGGCCAATTCAAGTTTATTTTTTCTGGATTCCATTGATTTCCTTTCCCCGGCATTCCAAGTAATCCATTCTCCAAGATATTTGAATTCTTTTACTATTTCAATCTTCTGTTCTTGAACTTTGAGGTATTTACATGAGTGCTTGATGTTTGTCAATATCTAAGTTTTTTCAGAGGAGATGTGAAGACGAATTTTAGCTGCTTGTTTCTTTAGTTCAAGGATTTGCTCCCGTGCTTCTTCCATTGTTTCAGCAAACAGGGCCATATCATCTGCAAAAGCAATGCAATTTACTTTAAGGTTCTTCTTTTTGCAACCCAGTCTTATACCACTCTTAATATTTGTGTTCCATTCTCTGACTACTTTCTCAAGAGCACAATTGAACAGCAACGGTGAGAGCCCATCGCCTTGTCGCACTCCCGTTTTTATTTCAAAGGGTTCCGATAGTTCGCCCATAAATTTAACTTCCGAAGATGTATTTGTAAGGGTCGCTTTTATAATATTAGTTGTTTTCTTATCCAAACCCATTTCTTCCAGGACTGATAACAGAGATTCTCTATCAATCGAATCATATGCTTTTTTGAAATCAATGAAGGAGATTACGTATGTCTTTGCCCTTGGTTTTGTCTGATTCATTAACTTTTTCAGTTCACTGATAAATGTAAGCGCGATGTAAGGCATATAACCGGTGTAACAACCAAAATGTCGAATGCAAGCACGGAATCGCATCCCAGACCGTAACTCCAGGTGTACGCCCAGTGCGTCTAGCACGCTGACAGGTTCGTTGCACGCTCTCGCCTGGCTTCCTCCTAACCAATACATAAGCATCACTTAAGTTGCAAATGGCAGTGTGATGCACGCTGCAGGCTGTTTGGCTTGAAGCTATCCTTAACGTAACCGATTTCGAAGATCTCGTTGTGCCACTGTTGTGCCGACTGTTGCTCAAATCGCTGCTGCACTTGCAGTACGATGCGTCAGAGCCACACGCCCAACTCGATGGTCTTCCCTCTCGGTAGTGCCTCTCATCCGTTCGGAGCCCCGTCTTCTTGCGACCGTAACTTCCCTTGGCCACCGCTGTCATCGGTCATGTGCAGTGGCTTTTTGCAATGTCACAGAAAGAATGTCCAGATTCTTGTAGCCCTATAACCGGACCTCGTTCAATCTCAGTTAGGTTTTAATAATGGTGTCTTTGTCGCCTTAAACGTATTTTTGATTAACATCAAACCACAGCGTCCAATCCGAAAGCTAACTGACGCTCACGACCGTTACAGCGTGTACTTGAAGCAAACTTGATTTGTATCCTGATAGTGGCGCTACTAGCCGCACTCTAATGCGACTGGCAAGAAAATTGGAATAGACATCTGTCAGCTGTAGAAACACGCCTACCAAGTTTCGTTTACCTCGCCCAACTTCTCCTTGGTGTTGCAATTTGCTTCTCCGTCATTGCACATAAGTATTAAGATACATGTTAAACCTACATCTCTGTATTACCCGTCTACAAAATAAACACTTGGATTTCAGCACTTATCTCCCGTATGAGACCACAACCCGCCCGTGACAATCCTCAGTTCTTGATCCTAGTCAACGCGTTAAGACCGAAGTCACTTTTTATCTGCATTTCTTTCTAGTTCCTTGTTGTCTGAAGACGAACCGATACTTGCGTCATCTTCATGAACTTTTCCCCACTCCACTCTTACACGACAACATTGATACACACAAATCTCAGTCATCACGTCTGGCCGGGTTACAACAGAAATTTGTGATATCTTGGAAAATTGAAGTTTTCTCCGGATAGTCTCAGTATGATTGACTGACAGTGTAAAGTTCGTAGTATACTGCGACGACTGTTAAAGGGAGGAGGAGACCACTGGTTTCTTCGGTGAGAGTGTTTCCGAAAATTAATTACATAATGATTAAACATTAATTCAAAACACATTCCGCGAGACTACAGTAGAGCGGAGGATTCTCGTTTAGTAGCGGTGGAAGCTGCATAGCCGCTACACTAACTCAAGATGCTTAAATTGTGATATTAAGAAACCCACATTACTTCAAGTTCTCGTACCTATCCGCAAGGACATAACACTACAATTCTAAAACTCGCCAAATGATAAATCTATTCTGTAATTTATTTTTCAGTAGCAGAAAACTGTGTCGTTCATTTATTCCAACATTCTACATACGGCCAAATGGAGGTTACTTTAGAGATACATTTCCTGATCGGAAAAGTCTACAAACACAACATAAATGTGCAGGGTAGAGGCGAAAAAAACACATTGTAGTCATATTAGAGTAGAGGTGTAGAAGAGTCCTGCAAAATTTTCTAACCAGCCGGAGGTCGAAAAAAAATAAAATAAAAAAAAGAAAAAACACATTCTGGAGCCGAAACGGCGGCAGCCTAGCGGCGGCGAACGCGTGGAATTGCGTCCATTTTACCGCCTCAGTTCTTATGAACTCTGTGACTGGCTGTAGGAAATACTTGAACCTACGTGCTGTCCGTGCATCACTTTTTTTTTATTTCTGCGTGTGACTAGTAAGTTGCAGCAACTGCCCAGAGAAAACATGTATGGCAGTATAAGCGTCTCTTCAAGAACTAAATACGATATTTAGTAATTTTGGACTAGTATTTATTTAGAATATGCTATAATATGTTAATATATCGTACCCTATCGCGTATTCTGCTGTTCGCTTCATCAAAACATGCAATGTTTTCATAGTTTTTTTGGAGTTTGATATCGAGTTCTCAGTATTGCAAATATTTCAGTTATTTTCCGATATATGAGGACGTACTGAAAAGTAATGTCTCCAAATTTTTGTTATTTGAGAACTCAAAGTATTTTAAATAAAACTTTATTAATATTCTGCGTCTTTACTCTTCATGTCTACATATTCTCGCAAGTCACGTCTTTCCCAAGGAGACACCAGTTTGTTGACACCGAGAGTCAATTACGTGTCCCGTAATTCATTTGAACGATACTTTTATCCAGATGATGTGGAAACTGCCAGTTTACGGGATATGTTTACATGGTTAGTGTTAACATCAATGAAGTTGTAGAATAATGACTTTGTTGACGTAGCCACGGCCTCACCTCTGCTTAAACTGGTTTATTACTATCTACGGAAAGTCCTCGAACGCGTCACTTTACTTTTGGAAACGTGTGGAACGAAGTGCGGACAGTACGTAGGATGAACGATAACAGTGAACCCCCGGGCGTCGGATTGTTGCAGATGTCGCAGCGCTTGTGTGTGGTCTGGCATTGTCAGCTGAAGAAGAGGGTGCAACAAGCCGTTTCTCACGAACCTACTTCCTTGTGTTACACAGCGCCTTGTTACACTCTACAATTCAGAGCCCTTTAATGGAAGAGTTTCAAATATGTAGACATACGGAATAAAGATGTGGAATGTTAATTTTTTTATTTAAAAAGCTTTGGGAGTTCAGATACAAAAACGCCGGTCATTACTTTTCAGCAACTCATCATAAATAGTGAGCCGGTCCGTGATCGACCGCGACGAGAGTAGCGACTCGGCAGAATATAGGAGCACGGAGGATCCGGCTAAGGGCGCTGTATGTCCCGCCTGAGAGCAGTGTTCTGCGTGACGCCGGAGTAGTATAGTATGTGCACCGGCGAGTTGGCTGTTGCGGTTTGTGGGAAGATCTGTCAGGGGTTATGCGGTGGCGCTTTCGCAGTTGGATGCGTGCTGTCTTCCCTTGGCCGACGAATGGTTGCCCCATACGGTCTATTAAGAGGTGCTGCACTTTGGCGACCAACGGAGTTGCAGCCACTCTCCCGTATTAATCGCCTACTGCATACGCTTCCCGGCACGATAGCCGCTGGAGAACGAAGCAACATTAGTGCACGATTTTGGCTGCAACCGACATAGATTAATGAATTCTGTTGTAGGCAGCGGTCAGCAATGCCGGAAGGGCTGTTTGTTTGGAGTCTATACCAATGTCAGTGTTGAAGATTTTTTTTAACTGTTCAAATTGTGTGCTGCTAATTTATTGATGAATCAATGTATCTAATTTATGAGCTTTCCTGTGTGTGAGCTCACGGTCCTTTCACGACAAATGAGCGGCTGAAGTTCTGTCCAGTAGTACTACCAGGACTGCTAGAATAATATTCGTTTTGACAGTGTTCTGCCAGGTGTTGAAGTGTGAAATGCGGAGTTTTTGTCTAAAAAGACACGTTAAATTCAGAAGAATGATGAACTGTGGTTTGGTCGAAGTATGCTCCATCGTTTGTTACACATTTTTCCCATCTTTCGAGCGCTTTGTAAATACCACGCCAGTAAGAATTTTCCCTTTTGTTGCGAACCATTCGTCGAGCCTTTTTCACATCTTTGTACGAACCAAAGCGCTGCTCAGCAAGTGTCTGACGCATCGATGCAAACAAGTGGTAATCGGAAGGAGCCAAGTCTGTTGAGTAAGCCGCAATACGGAACAGAACTTCCCAGCAGAGAGCTTTCAACGTGACGCGGACCGGTTTTGCCGTATGTGGAGGAGCATTGAATTTTTGTTGCCTCTTTCGTATTGCGGCCTTTTTTAAAGCAGCGAACGGTTCAGATCGGTGAACTGTTGGTAATGTTTAGTATGAGCCGTTTCCCCACGTTTTAACAGCTCATAATAACCACGCCCCTCTGGTCCCACAAAACGCAGATCGTTTTTTTGCCAAAGCGATTCGGTCTTGGGGTCGATTTGGATGGCTTGCCTTTGTCTACCCATGACCGTTTGCGCTCGAGATTCTCAAAATAAATCAATTTTTCATTGCCCGTAATTATACGATGCAAAAATGACTTCCTTTTGCACCGAGAGAGCGAAATCGAGAGTGTTTTTGCGCTTTTCGATTTGCCTGTCGTTCAACTCAGGTGGTACCCACATGCCGGTCTTCTGAATCTTTCCTATCTCTCGTATCCGACTGGAAACAGCTTGTTGAATAACGCCCAACTGCTCGGAGTGTTGCTTTTGTGTATGCCAATCATCGTTCAACATTGGCCCAACTTCTAGGTCTGAAACCCGGATTTCATACTTTTACACCTGTTAAAGTTTTTGGCGAATGATACCAATTTATAATTCAGTGTTTAAGTCGTAAGTCACAGAACAATACACTGACAGTCAATATATACTTTTTATTCACACACACACACACACACACACACACACACACACACACACACACACACACACACACTTGGCTCACCCGAACTAACCCCGAGTGCTTGACGCTAATTGGCTTCCGTTCTTAGGCCGTATCTGCGTAACGGAGCATTTTCGACCCACGGTTATCTAGAAAATTTGATCGATTCTTTTTGCCCAGCCTGTTTTGACCTTATTATTGAACTGTTTTTCTTCATCTTGTTTAATATGCTTTGATAGTTTTACCGATGGTGGCGGCGGGATGGGCGGAAGAACTGAGGGGGTGTGGATGTAACAACAGGAGTGGTGACAGGTACTGCTCTCTTCATAGTCTCCACACTTTGATGTTTCACAACCGACTTAGTTTGCTGCAAAGGACAAAACGAAATATACTCGTTGGTGGAGGCTGTCTCCTCGTTCCTTTCTACCTACGGCACAGAGCGCTGAAAAATGAAGCGCTGACGCAAGTGAGCGGGCCTGGAAAGCCGGTGGCTGCGCGTTCAGAATTAGCCCGCGGCCACCTGTGAACCGTGCGGGGTACATGTGAATCGGCGGCTCGCCTGCCGGTATAAACACCCGCAGCATTCACGGCCGCCCGGGCGCGAGTAAACAGACTCGTCACGTGTCTCGCAACACGAGCCGGCCGGAATCCGCTGTGAAAGGAGCGCGCAGACAACGTGTCTGATGGCGGACGCCAGCACTCTACGTGCAATCTAACGAGCGCCCTTGCGGACGGCGACACAAACGGTAATTTCCTTCTGATTATACAGCCTGGTTCAAAGAGATTAATCCATCTAACACCGACTACATGAATGAAGATATGTAACGCACAGTAAATTTTCATTACACACCTTTAAAAGAACCGTCCAATTTTGTATGGGAATAACTTTTCATTCATGCATGCACATATAATGGTGGTGTACTATGAACAATTAATATTTGTCTTCCACAAAGGTTAAATGTCATCACCGGATTTGCAACAAACAGCCAGACGATAGTTTAACTCGTTTCATTTTTTGCGACCATGTACAAGGTGTGGTCAAAGAGCAATGGAAATTTTTTTTGTTAGCAAGTATCTTATTAACTAACATCAACTTTGTCCCTTCAGAGTAATACACCTCAAATTTAACACATTGGACCAACGGTTTTTCCAATCCTGAAAGCACTTCTGGAAATCATTTTTCTTTACGGTGTTCAGCTCCCTCCGTGGTTTTATTTTCATCTTATCTATGATGACAAAACGATGTCCTTTCACGTTTCTCTTCATACTTGGGAATAAAGAGAAGTCGTAGGGGGGGGGGGGGGGGGGGCATGACCGGCGAATACAGTGGCTGAAGTAACGTAACTGTTTTCTTTTTTGCCAAAAAATCGGAAGTATTGAGGCGGGAGCATCATCGTGATGCAATTTCCTGATTGACCACAGGGTCATACGGCAGGAACTCGTGATGCACTATCCCATTGTAGTCTAAGAAAACAGAAGAACCTTCACGTGTGATCGAACTTGTCCAGTTATTTTCTATCTTGGCTCTTCGTGTAGTTTTCATAGGGACGATTGGGCTTTGGTTTCGACCTCTATCCGAATACCCATGTGAATGATGCCCGCGCGACGTCGTTTTTGGTCCCAATTCAAGTTCAGAGCCAAAATCCTGCTTGGCATGAGCCAAAGGATCAGTTGGTGCTGATGGTGATTTTTCCAGAACTATTTACTTTGTTCTTCCACAATGTCGTCCGTAATTGATGTGCTAGGGCGTTCAGAGTGGTCGTCGGATTCAACGTTTTCTCGACCGTCTTTGAAATATTTATATCACTCGCCCACTCTTGTCTTACAATAGATTCCCCAAAAGCCACAGTCAACATTTCGAATTTGGCGCTGCACTTTATTCCATTTTTCAAGCAAATTATTTGGCCCATTTTTTTCGAAAGCAGAAGTTCGCCGCGCGCTCGAAAATACGTATAACCTTTTCGACTGTCAACGATAAACTAAATATTCAGAACAGCTTAAAATGCAAACATAGATAGGGAACGTGTGAACCAGCAAGATAAAGTTTTGAAAATTAAATGTATGAAGCGGAGCCCGCGAAATTAAAAAATTCCCGTTACTTTTCCACCACATCTTGTATGTATCTACTGTAATCACAACTGTTCCCATACGGCATCACAGTTCACTCAAAGTTGCTGACTTGACGCATATTGGATAATGCATGAACGAGCTGGGGCTTTTACCGGCAACTTACTAATGGCGAAAAGGTGGGTTTTGTTTGGTATGGTCAAATCAGGCCAAGGAAGCGGTGAATAGCTATTTAAAATACAGAACCCCTACGGCAACGTACCGCACGTGCTGGAGGGGAAGCTACCTGTGTTACACCTACGGAAGGTGTAAAAAATCACTATACGCATCATCACTTGTCTTGTTCATACAGGGAGATAGAAGAGGTGCACAGTGTAATCGTTTTATTACAATATCTACAATAATGGCTCTCTAAAGATGTCACTAAATAGTACTATTACAAAATAATTTAGCTTTTCCATGAGGTTTCGGGTTTGCAACGTACCGAGCGAGGTGGCACAGTCGTTAGCACACTGGACTCGCCTTCGGGAGGACGGGGTTCAAACCCGAGTACGGCCATCTAGATAAAGGTTTTCCGTGACTTCCCTAAATCGCTCCAGGCAAATGCCGGGATGGTTCCTTTGAAACGCACGGCCAATTTCCTTCCCCGCTCTAGACAAAATCCGAGATTGTGCTCCGTCTCTAATGACCTCGATGGCGACGGGACGTTAAACTCTGTATACTAATCTTCCTTCCTTCCGAATGACGTTGCCAACTCGACACGATATTTCGCCTACCAGTCAGGCAGCCACCTTTAGTTGAGTTTTACATTGAAAACTGTTTAACAGTTTTGGTGTACCAACTCGCCCGAAGTTGGCTGGCTGGTTGTCAGCCGAAATATCGTGATAAGATGTCGACGTTATCTGGCTTCAATCCCAAAAGTTGAAGCAATATTCACTACGCACAGAAAACAAGAATCATACAGTCGCTTTCCACGACTGTCTCTCACGTTCCAAACTTTAAGTGCTACCGTACACACTCGAAATGTGGGTACCGCTCGGTTTAGCAATACGTTTTTGCATTCCAAGGGACAATATTCTGAATGAATTTTGTTGAAACCCCCAACGCTCAGCGATTACCAACAACAAATCGAGCAAGCGTCTTGCACGTGACGTAATATACTGTGTTTAATCAGAAATAAGGAAATTTGCGTCAGGATAGACTAGAGTTGAGAGCTAGAGCCCTTAAGTTTACCGACTGAAGGTCGTAGTAACAACATGGTGTTGCTTACTTGCAAAATTAACTACTAAAATGCACGTCTCAGTTGGAGGATCAGTCGCTGCCCACGTCAAGGAGTCACTAGTCCTCAAGATTGATTCTAAGGGAAATGTTCTGTGAAGAAGCGCCAACATGAACCAAGTTTACTTGTAGGCATAGTGGATTGTAATTCTTGTGTCTGAAGTCCAAACAAATTTCGGAATAGAAAGGAGTAGTCAAATGGAGACAGGTGAAGTAAGGTACGTACGCTATTTGTTATTTCAAAAATAGTCGCCATAACTGTTAAAACATTTATCCCACTACCGGACAAGACCGTCAATGGTTTCATGGAAAAATATTTGCTATTGCCTATGAAACCACGACAGTCCCCCAGCATGCACCTCTTCGTCCAAAATAAATAGGTGGCCAGGAATCACACTGAGGGTGGGGGGTCGGGACTGTATGGAGAATGTGTAAGAGCTTCCCAGCGAAACGTCAGAACCGTTTTCGAAAGGGCAGAACTGTGCTGCAGGATAATGCCGCCGCCCCCCCCCCCCCCCCTGTTGCCGAGGTTGTTTGGAATATGCTTACACACGCGCCACATGGTCCTTATTTCTCACCGTGCGATTTCTATATTTTTGGAGCTCTGAAGACATTCGTGGCCGTCGATTTACTTCGGACCAAGAAGTGCATTCTTAGGTACAATAAAGGTTCCGCAGGAAACCGCCAACACCTTCCCATAAAGGCACTGTCTCTTGTCTCACAGTGGGATGAATGTATTAATAGTTAATGGCGATTAGTTTTTAAATAACACACAGTCTACTTACTTTCATTTCATCTGTGTCATTTTCATCTGACTCTTCCTTGTAAGGAGTATCTTGAGTGAACGACTTCCGACACTTTCTCGTAGATATTTATGTCATAAACCACCAATAATTATCTTACAGTAGTAGAATGGAAGGCAAAGAAAGACGCTGGATGCATCTTGAAGTCGATGCTTCCTGTGGTTGTACGTGCACGACTCCTCGCTTCGAGGATTCTGGTTACGGGTTACGTCATAGCCGCCTCGCTTTATCTCAAAACTGCGACCGCTCCTCTTAATACGACATAGCGCCTACTCTCCGTAGTTACTGTGAACAGTCCTTCAGCCGACGTAAGGGTTGCTTATAAGGAACAAGTTACAACCAGAATAATCGACTAAATGTTTCAATGGATTACCGACCAGGCTAGAATGAGATGGGAGCGCATTAGAAGTAGGAAACCTATCCACACATTGTATCACTGTATATCTTAAAGTACTGACCGAGGTAGCATGTTTTATTAGAGACCATTTTCAGGATTTCCGTTTAGTTTAATTCCGCTTCTAGACACCGCTGACACCGTCTGCTGTTGAGCTACTTGACGCATTAGTTTCTCCCGTGATTGAATGGGCCTGAGACAGATGTGCCAAAATTAACAACTCTGCCCTCTACTGCACAAACTTCGTCGTTTATCTGTTGTGTAAAATTCACCAACGGATACATTCATTTGCATACCTTCTTTTTTCTGGATACTGATTTGCTTCACAGCGAAAGCTCTGAATGACAACAGTAATCCACAAACCAGCTTGTTCTACTGTTGGAGTACAACCGACGTTTCAACGTATTGCTCAATCATTAATACACAGCGAAATGCCACTGTGCGTTATATGATCCAACAGATTCTCTCGCGGCCCTGTGAAGCCGGTGCTGTTACACGCATGGTCCAGAAGTTACGATGGCAATAAAAGCAACAGACGAGCATTCTCTGCGCACGCGGGCAGCAACAGCAACGAGCAGATGCCCGTGCGCGGATAAGGTCGCGCAGCCTCATCACAAGCGGCAACTCTGTGGTCAAGTAGGATGTAAAGCCTTGTAGCAGCGGTGCTCGCTTTATCTGAGCGCCGGCCGGCGCGCGTGGGCGTTGCAACAGCACGAGTCACGGACGCACTCAGGTTCACAGAAGGCGCCGCTTCGTGGAATGCATTCTCCCTTCCAGCAGGCCATTCTCCTCCAAAATCTCGCTCTCTCTGGCCCCCACCACACACACACACACACACACACACACACACACACACACACACACACACACACACGCACGAGCGCGAAAATAAAATAAATGGCGATTGAGACTGGGAACGGAAAATCGTTTTAATTCGTATCAGTAACAGTTACGGCAAGGTCTAACCATGATGTTCCCATTTGAAACATGGAGGACTGATGGAGTAGGAGTATATGGTTCTCTGGTACGAAACGCCGTAATGTCGGGTCACACATAATGTCGATCTAACGTCACGGAAAGTTGCAACAAAAAATGGTGGTGTGTTCATACTAGGAGGCATATCAACCAAACGCAACGATATCTACAAGTAAACCTACCAAAGGGATATGCGTCCATTCTGATTGGCTTCAAATATCTTTTAATCAAGAGGGAAATAGGGGGACAAATTTTTGTGGAAGCGAAATACCCACAAAAAAACTAAGTTTAATATTTCTGAACGAATACACAAAAAGCTTCAAATAAAAGCTCTAGGGATTTTATTGCACGTTATAAGTGCACCAAGATTTGTGGAAGAAGTCTTTTTCGACATACTCTCACCCCCACTATTTTGTTTTTCATTTCGACATTTGACTAGTCCATACACTGAGAAACGCGCAGGATTTTTCAGGTCAAAAATGCTCTTTGATAGTGTCACTTCTAGCTTATCCCTGACAACTGCATCTTTGGAATAGCACTTTGTCATATATGGTATTAGCTATCCTCTATATTTTGCTATTAGTCAAATGTGAAAAAAATCGCTACTGAGGGGTTTATCATGGGATAAATCGGAATTCACAAAATGGATGTTCTTAGCAACGACAGTACGGTAAATTTTCTGCACTTCTGACAACGGAAGAGTAGGCGAAGTATAACCAAAATCTTTCCGAACAGACAGACAGTTGTTCGAGGAAAAAGCATTCAGGAAGCAGCACAGCGGTTTTTTACTTTTATGTATTATGTATACAAAATAACGCCAAGAAAAACAACTTTCACAGAACCGAACTTTTTACAAAGTGAAGAACAAATGAAATAATAAGGCGAAACAAATGTACGAAATTCGCAACAATGAGTGGAAGTGGCGAGAAATGTTAATGACCGGCGTTAAAAGACGACGCCTGAGTCAAAATTTTCTTCCTGGGCATCCTTTACGGACCAGCTCTCCTAATGATGTGATTCATATTGACATGGAGTTTAGAGCATGACTGTGACCTCAAAAACTGAACAAGAACAATATCTCAACCGTTTTCTAGGAAATAGAGTATGGAAACTTTAGGCGTGCTTGTATACTTTGTGTGGGCCGCTGTTACGGAATCCGTAACCGAACGAGTTGGTACTTTGTTCCATAATCGCGCGATCTGTGGATCGAATCTCGCTTCGGATACTTTTTTTTTTCTTTTTCTTTCAGTCCCCGAAATTATAAGAATATATATGCGTGCCAAGCGACGAAATTTTGTGATGACCGGGAACCATTTATGAATATAACCCAAGTCTGTTTGCGATACACACAATGAAACAACTACGTAAACTATGGACACACACAAATTCAGCTTTCATTATTCGTGGTGAATGTCGCAATGATTGTTGGCTCGAATGGCTCTGAGCACTATGGGACTTAACATACGTGGTCATCAGTCCCCTAGAACTTAGAACTACTTAAACCTAACTAACCTAAGGACATCACACACATCCATGCCCGAGGCAGGATTCGAACCTGCGACCGCAGCAGTCACGCGGTTCGCAATGATTGTTTTCCAGGTTTTTATAACCAGTACCATTCTCATTCTTACAGTGCTCCGCAGGTTATACATTGTATTTTTCGCATATATAGATAGAATTATGTAAATAAAATTACTATACTGATTTGACTGCAAGTTCTTGCGTACCTATTTTTTTATTAAATCTCTTCACGAAAAAAATCTTTTTTGAGGATAAAGATTTCGAAAATAATAAATGAATCACTGAAGACATAATTAGAATGTTCATAATAAATCTGTTCATATAATTACGCGGGAATGAAAATATAAAAAAAGTACCTGCAATGAGATTATATCATCAGATCCCACACTTACGAAATTAAGCGCTTACTCGCTCGACTGCGGACCCCTCCAGTAATATGGACCCACACAAAATAATAAGCACGCCTAAAATTTTCAAACTCTATTTCCTCGAAAACGGTCGAGAGTTGCGTCTTTCCGTTTACACATGTTGAAGTCTTAGTTGTGCCCTACACATCCTACCAATACAAATCAAATAAGTGAGGGGAAGTTTGAACGGCGCCTTGTCAGTTCAGGTCACTTGACGGTCTGTGCGAGTGGCGCCATTTGAAATGTACGGTGCAATGTTTCGTTGTTTTGTACACAGTAGCGGAGGCCTCTCCGGTTGACGGCTTACGTATGAACGGCTACGTGCTGACGACGGTAACAAGTAGGTGAGTGTCACTAGTAATATGATGGCACTACATACGATACGGTTTCCCCAGCCATACACGGGACACGCAGGACGAAGGAGAGCGGAGCAGCCGTGCCTCGCTTTGTTTACGTTGGGCCGGCGGGCGGCCGGCACGACGCGGCGAGCGGCGGTATTGATTGAAGCGGCGGCGGCGGCGTCCGTGCGGTGTGGCGGCGGCGGGCGTCGCTACTCCCCGACGCCACAGCCGTGGCACCGCAATTAACAATAATCACTGCCTTAGCGCAATACCCTCACTCCACACCATCTCTCTTTCGCTATCTGCAGAATGTTGCTAATTATCCGCTGGAGTCAATATAGGAGGTACACATCAGTAACTCAACACCTGTGGGGCATCGAAATTTCTTAACAGATTAAAACTGTGTGCGCCAGTCAAGGTCTAAGCCGAAACCTTGCCTTCGTAGTGAAACGCCATGTGAGCTCTGCTGATAGTGACTTAACAACACTCTGGCAGTCCGGATGAGTGCCCTGGTCGTCGTTAGCTTGTGTGCGCCGACTTGCTACGGTCGCAAAAAGGTGGCAGGAGGGAGAGCGATAAGAGAGAGGAAGAAGAAAAATAATAAGAAGGTAAACGGCCGGTGTGCACATAAATGGGAAGAAGTCTGATTGTGTGAGTGAAAGGATGTCAGGAGGAGATGCCGATTGGACTGTGTCGTTCAACAGTTTCGTAAGGGTTACTTGTCCCTGGTACGGAGACGCTTATTTGGAAAAATTACATGGAGCCATTCTCGTTATTTTTAGTGAGCCAAGCAACTGGATATGTCAAGAGCTTGTTTGCTGATTTTGTTTGTTACGGCTTTGCACTGATCGGCAATGAAACCGCAAGAAAGTAATCGCATTATTGTTGCAAGGCGCGACTTGAAACGGTGTGCTGTTGCCTGTTTGGAATTCCCCATACAGAATAAATGAAATGTGTCTATTTTACTTCACTGTGTAGTCGTGCTGGTCTCAAAATGGGATTGGACAAAAACGTAGAAATCTTGACGGGGAGAAGGGCCGACGTCAAAGTTTGCGCTGGGCCTCACTTACCCACTGTACTGAGATTCGACTCACGATCCGTCTTCAACTTCACCTCGGCCAGAATCTCTCTTCTATTTATCTAACTTCATAGAAGTTTCGTTGCATACCTCATGAAACCAGCACTTGGGGGCAAAACGTATCACAGAACTGTGAGTCACAGGCTAGAGTTTCTTTTCAGAAAGAGAGAGAGAGACTGTACAGTGATCGAGTAGGCCTACTTTGAGGCATCAGCCCCACGAGCAGAATGCAGACATTTTCAATCATTCCCTAATCCTACTAATAACATTTCTTTACAAAGTGATGTTTCCTGCCCAAACTTCTCGCATTACAGTTGATGGCGATGGGAGAAGGCGACGGAAATTCACCCCGCAACGAGCCCAGCAGGCTGATGGAAGGGAGGACGATCAGCCAGCCGTACCCTTGGCAAGGAATCCTTCCGGAATACGCCTAAAGCGGTTCAGAGAAATCGCGAAACCTAAATCCGTATGGCTGGACTAGGTTCTGAACCGCCGTCCTACAGAGTACAAGTCTAGTGTTCTAACAATGCACCACCCTGCTCGGTCCCAGAAGGTCGACACCACGACACTGATCGAGTACTACGCATCACCTCTAGAACACACTTTTTCCGGGGATTAGTGAAGAAACCAACCCATCAGCGCTGCGATTGATGTGCTGAATCTTTTTTTACCAGTCAAGAGAACGTCCCCAATGGCTCACACGAACCGCGTAACTTTTCCCCGTTTTAACACCTGAAGAGCGCGGCTTAACCAAAACTGCCCTTACCGGCAGAACTCGACTACCAGCCGAACTCTAATTTTCTCTTAGCCACTCCCTCTATCATGTCGTCAGTCAGATTGTGCGAGCAGCAATTTTAAGTATAAAGCACTAGCACTTTTTTAAAAAACGTACATGATCTCAAAAGAAAACGTATGATAACGAGTTTCAGTTGCAAGCACTTATATTCAGGAGATGTTTTTCAGTTAGCGCATGAATACTTCAATAGAGCCGACACAATGTAGCAACAGAGCCGACTTAGCCGAGTGCAGGAGTCTGTCTATATTAACAAGAATGTAGATGCTAGGGCGTGCTAATTAGAACAAATAATAAGAATTATCGCACGTATTTAACCGTCTCAAAGCCGCGGAAGACTCGTCTGCATACATTGTCAGAAAAAAAATTATTACGCCTGGAAAGACTACGTCGATTTTGATCCGATGACGGCATATGCCACATGTTGGATATTGAATGTACTGATAGTGGTTTCAACATCGTAGGCCAACAGACAGCATAGTGGCACAGCTACAGAGTGCCATCTGCATCTACCCATTAATAGCGAACGCTCACGGCCCGAAGGTTCAGTGCGGTTCAAACGTATGAAGCAGGCAGGCAACCATGCCACGGAGACCACTTATGCTTTCAACAGCCAACTGAGCGAGTTTCAAAGGGGTCAAATTATAGCCTTCCAAGTGGCGAGATGGTCCTTTCGGAGAACTGCCACCCAAGTTGGAAGTGCTGCATCAATTGTGCTACGGTGCTGATAACAAGGGTCACGGGAACATTCTCACACCCGTAGACGAGGTAATGGACGACCACGCACCACAGACACCCGCCAGGATCGTCCTATTTTAAGTGCAGCAGTGACAGATCGTACCGCTACCACAGCACATATAAGAGGACTTGGACGCCCAGACGTGTCAAGAGGAACAGTTGCGGACCAGTTTTCAGCAATGCGACAACGGACATGCATACATCTAACCTGTCTTCTAGTCATGCCACAGTATCGACGACCACGGCTCGACTGGTATCGTCAGAGGATCATTCGGATGATGGAATGGCGCACCGCGGTCTTCAGCGATGTGAGCTGATTCTGCCTGCACGCAAGTGATCATCTTTTGCACCTATGACGTACACCTAGTGAGCGCTGTCTCGTAGAGTGCATTCGTTCCCCGGACACACTGGCCCCATCCAAGGTCTTATAGTCTGTGGTGGGATAAGCTACAACTCTCGTTCACCTTTGATGTTTCTGGAGGGGACACTAACCAGCGCTCGGTACTTGTAGAAGCTTGTTAGACCCGTTGTTTCGCCGTTGTTGCAACAGAAAGGTGACGTGTTGCTCCAACAGGAAAACGCTCGCCCATAAGCTGCACGAGAAACTCTTCGTGCTCTGCAAGACGTGTAGCAACGTCTCTGGCCAGCACGGTCGCCTGACTTATCTTCAATCGAGTACGTGCGGTATATGATGGGACGAGAAGTGACTGGTGCGACTCTTCAACCAAAAACTCTTACAGAAGAACAGGTCAGCAGGTCGAGCAAGCGTGGCATAACGTATCCCAGGATAATATTCGCCATTTGTACGATGGATGCCAGAGTCAGCCCCTCACTGTCACCTGTGGAGGCTACACCACGTACAGACATGGGTGTTTCAGCATGTGTCGATACTTCGTACCTCAGAACCGCTTTTGCTATTTATCTGTAAATGTAATCATTTTATGTACTCCATAAGCGCTGTTGAAGCAGTAAGTTTAGAGTGAACTGGAAACCTGTTAATGAGCTTACTATTTTTTCTCCGGCAGGGTATGTAAGTGGTGGTGTAGCTGCTGGGCATGTTCCGTATTTCGTGTAGCTGCACTGGTGGTTCCTCCTCCAAATTTTCTGTATAGGGAGTTCGTGTCTCCCGTACCAACAGTGCTGTCGTACATAGGGTCAGAGTTACAAAATCCTCTTAAAACCTGAGTAACTAATCACCCTTTCTTCCGAACCCTCGTGTCCACAGGGTCGGGAATGACGAGGCACAGGGAGACGGAGCCTTTTACGTTCTCCGTTTGCCCGTTTGACGTGTGAATAGCAGGCGGTCGTGGCGGGGAAGTGTGTTACAGGTGCCGGGGGTGTGCTTCCGGAGCAGCTTTTAATTGCAGCCCGCGAGACGCGGGCGTGGGCGTGGGCGGCCGACCTTTCCTTGGGCCGGGGTGACATTTGGTGTGGCGGCTCTATAAATAAGCGCGCCCGCTCTCTGGAGAGACACACGCCTCTCCATCGCATTGCGCTCTCCGCTGCCCACAATGCCGGACGGTGACTGCCACTTAGCTGCCTATACGAGCTCTTCGCGACCGACGCCAATAATAAAAGTCGCCATCCACTGGCCCAGACCCAGAGACCGAAAGCGATACAACCAGTAGCTTCGAACATAATAATCTCCGGTACTACGTCACTCAGCGCACGGAACCCTACGACTACAGAACAGCACCGCAACTACACGACTGGCCTCTTAACCCACCTCCCGGCGGAGGTTCGAGTCTTCCCTCGGGCATGTGTGTGTGTGTGTGTGTGTGTGTGTGTGTGTGTGTGTTGTCCTTAGGATAATTTAGGTTAAGTGGTGTGTAAGCTCAGGGACTGATGACCTTAGTAGTTAAGTCCCATGAGATTTCACACACATTTGAACATTTTTTTTTCTTAACCTACCATTAACAAAATACGCCCCTCTCGTCACCTGTTAAGTTACTACGCACAGGTTCCTGGCGTTTTCGATTCAGTCTTACCTCAAGGTACTGGTGACGTTTGTCTCGACATAATGGAGTTATGCGGAATAGAATCACGAGTCAGTGGGCGTTCAGAACGCGTGCAAACATTTTCCTGCCTGATTATGGAGACGTAGAAATGTCATACCACCTGCAGTATGTCAAATTCATAGATTATAAGTACTGTGTACTAAATAATTCAGGTAAATACACGGTTAACCGATCATGCTTGTTTTTATTCGTGGAGCGTCACGCGACCGCACTTAACGGAATCAGATTCATACTGATCCCTTGCCAATTCTGGATGGGCGCGCCGTGACTTCACATCCCTGGCGCACAAAGTGAAAGACACAAAAAACATTTTAACTAAAGGCGGAGTCACAAACATATGCGACGTACTATGTCAAACGTGCTGTCGTGACAGTACAAATCTTTTATCTTTACGTATGGTTGAAGTAACTTAAGCCCTTTTATGATGCGACGAACTGAACTGCTAACAGGTGCATCAATGATGCAATTATTACTCTACGGTGAAGTAGAAAACTGGTTTCTTTGCGATCGCCTTCAACAGGAAAAGGTCTCACCATTGGGAACCTGTGACACTGCGTGACAACACCTCAATACAAAAACCCGGTATCTACAGGAGACAAGATGTTTTGTCAAGACACGCAGGGAAATCCATTCGGCAAATTCAAATGAACATGGACAACCCTTCATGCGGAATGTTACAGTACAAGCTCAAATCGCTCGATCGAAACGTTTACAAACACACGCTTTGTTGTATGGAATAATAGTGTTACCGAGATATGTTTACTCACACACGACATATGAAACTGGATATTCTTGTGGGAACTTTTAGACTGATCACTGAACAGATGTCACTTTGCTTTGTTTGCCGTTCTGAAGATCATCTAACGTACGTGGTTCTACAGTAATTCCCGGAGCATAAGACTGGTTCTATAGTAATTCCCGGCGCATAAGACTACGAAAATCATCGCAAAAGTGATGTACAACTACAGACGTCAACATTATGCAACTCAGTCTGTTGTAGAAACACTGTTAATACCTGTTAACAAGATCTGGGCGTTCTCGTCAGAGCTTCTGGTTCGGGTGAAGACATCTTAGTGTTGGGACATCGCCCAGGGTGGGCCATTTTGTATCTCTAGATTATTTCACGAAGTGTCCAACCATGTTGCAATTGAAAGAAAGGGAATTCTGAATTGCGAACATTTGGGAAATTTCTATATCCAGGTTTTCCGTCAAACCAAAATCTTTCTTTTTAATAACATATTTATTCATTGTAAGTCGGCTTCTATCTTAACGTGCGGAAGTCTACTTATTGTGAGCTGCGACTACAAAGCAGTTTAGCTGTAGACAGGATGTGGTACTTCAAATAGTTAATGAAAAATAGTTAACTGACGAATGTTGGTCATAATATCTGGTTCAGACATTTCCCATTGAGATATATAATATACCGCGCCCTCTCCATCTGGTGACAAGCAGGAACACTCTTGAATTCCCTACCTGTTAAGCCGCGAGCAAGAAGATAGTTGCTGCAAAATAGAGACAGCAGAGAGTACTGCATTATATGCTCGCTATTCAGAATTAAACGCTATATTTTACCGTAAATATTAATGTTCACAATTACTTTCTTGAGGCTAGTACGGGAGGAGGAGCACAGCTGTATCACCGTGCGCGAAAATGCCCTCGTATGTACTGTACTGCGTGTGATTTTATTCCTCTTTTGTTTACTTGCAGTTGAGTTATTGGCTTAGCATGTAATTTTGGAGAACCATGCAGTAAAAAAGACATGAATGATGTTCAGGGAAAGGCCTGTACCCTGGAACAGCAGTTTCACGCAACGCCCTGCACTCCTATTTTCAGTAGAAGCACGCTGGAACCCCTAATGGAGAGAGCAGTGGGGAAGCCCCGTGGGAGAGGTGGGGGGCAGTGCCCGCAGCACAAGGCCGCGCTGCGCTACCTGCACCTGGTCCCCACAGCTGGATGGACAATGGCCGCCGCAGACAGCACCAATACAGCTCTTCTCCAGCACCATGCAGTAGCGGATGTCTACTTCATCCGGTGGCCAGACCAACACGAATGAACATCCGGAAGTTTTCCAGCTGTCAGCAACCTTATGTCAACTGCTATGCTTTTGTACTTTTACGGAACGATTTCTCGCTCTGGAGTGGATTGTGCGTAGAATTTTAAACTTTCCTGGCTGTGCTGAACAAGTACTCCAACCTCAGACCTTTTACTTCTCGCGAGCAAATACTCTACCGACGTAACTATCTAAGCATGAGTCATAACTTACCTACATGGCTTTGCTTCACAATCAGCACCTTCCGAACATCACAGAAGTTCTTTCTTCCAGGAATCCTTGTCCCGCAAATTATGCAGGAGAACTTCTGTGAAGTCTGGAAGGAAGGAGATTAGGACTGGTGGAAGTAAAGCTGTGAGGACGGGTAGCGAGTCGTGATTGGATACCTCAATCGATTGAGCACTTGATAGCGAAAGGCAGAAAGTCCAAGTTTCGAGAACCAATCTCGCACAATTTTAAAGTTTCTTTTCTACGTTGTTAATACCTTATATTATTACATTATATCTAGCCATGTGGCTGCTAAGGTTGTTTAACATAAAATACATTTTCCCTGTTAATATTTTAATGCACTTGTCTGAAAAAGATTACTTCGTTGCACTGAATGGGTCAGAAGGTTGGAAGACAGTGAGGATATTCTTATGCTTATTTCGATGTTGTCCTACACACATTACGGTTGAGGTAACTGGAGGACAAAACTAACCAGCACCAATCCTGTACAGTGTATGGCTTGAAAAAGAATCGTCATGTACAATATTTGTTTCATTCTTTGCGGGTCCCGAGCCACCCCAAGGCTGAGGAACAAAAGCAGATGTCGGGAAGCATACATCACACAGGAATTGTGTGCTATAATAGTCCAAGTATGGTTCTTACAGAGTCCGGTCAGTCGCTAATGAACGCGGCCTTTTACATTCCTTTAGAATGTTGTAAGTATAGTATGTTCGAAAATCTGGATGCGGCAACCGTTCAAGTCAATATCTTAAATTTCGTTGTACCGACAGTCGGAGTGGTGTTTGTTAGTGTTGGTTCATTGTTCACAATTATGAAATGAGACTAAATCTTGTACTTAACCAATTTTAGCTTGAAGAAGTTATTGATGAATGAAATTACCATTTAATCCCTTTAACAGATAGGACGCCGCTGAAACAGAAATGGCTTCATTTAGGAAAGGTTTTGACGAACCACCATCTCTGGACTGTAGCCTCGCCAAAAGCATCGGTGCAGGAAGCGTCATTGCAACGTTCTATGGATACCGATGTTCACCTGCTAATTCCTGCTGAAACGCCCATGTAAAAGTTGGACAGATCGTTTCGAAGATATTAGTAAGGAAGCAAAGAAGGTGAGTCGTTTCAGTTATGAGCGGAACAGCTCGGTCACATACCTCGACGTGATACGGCTGCGTCCAGTTCATGTTCCACAGGTTCGTTTTGATTTCTCGCCTGCACCGCTTCAGCCGATGGCAGAGTGAAGACGGGCGCGTTCTGTCCCCGCGCCGCTTGCGTCAGCTCTTTGCTCCGCTTAGCTATGACGCGGTGGTGTACGTCACGCACCGCGCTGATTAAAAACATGAGGCCGGAGGAAGTGAACACGCTATTCCATAAATGCCAGCGTCTCCTGGTAGTCTGCGAGGTCACGGCAGCAGGAAGTAGCTAGCACGGATCACGCGCCTCGGGCGCTGCTACACAAGCTTTTCCTTCGGTCCTCTTACGAAACTGTTGAGACTTCTTGAATTTGACACGTTACGGGCTTTCTTCCTACTTGTCAACCGGTCGTTTTCCTACATATGGCTTAAAATACTTTCATGAGTTTTTCCGAAGCACTTCGTAAACTGCGGCCAAGTATCTGACACTACTCGTACCACCACCACCACCACCATAAATGGTAACAGAACCTGAGGTGGTGGGTCACCTGATCCGTGTTGCTGTTTCCTACGCTGGAAACCAGTGAACGACTTACTTTTCTATAGCACTTTCACATATCTCCAAACCTGGCACATACTTCCCAATTTACTTAAATAACAATACTGCATTTTCCCAAGCTATAAAAACAATCACAATATTTAAGGTTAAAAAACTTCTTGTTCTACAAGTATTTGTTTCAGAATACCATTTTTGGCGCGGATCTGGTTAGGCGTGAGCCATTAATGTTAGCATTATATTTGCAGGCAGCGGCTGGAGCAGAGGAAAGAGTACGGAACGGTAATCCGAAGATCGAAGCCCTATGAGAAATGATTTTTTTTCAGTTGTTACAGTGCAAATAAACCAGGACATGCTCAATACATTGCGTTTGATTTAATGAACCCTACGTGCATAGAACCAATTTCTTCTGTTAACTGACTCGTGAGGAAGACAGACAAATCTTCAATTGTTCGGCGAGATTTTTCAAGCTGATTAATGATCGTCGTCATGCAGGATTAAATATTTTTATAGTCACCTAAAGAATTCGATCAAAAAGTTTCAAAACTGCTATAATCTCGTCGAAAGAGAAAAGAAATAAGTCAGAGAAAACTGCATGAAAATATATTCACTGTACATCACAAGCTGTCTTTGCCGGTATTTGGTAAAATGATTCTCTACGCGTGGCCAACATGTGAGCTGATACCGGATCTTTTATCAATACAAACCAAGTTCGTTTTTCTATAGAGACTTAAAAACAACCACATAATTATAAGAGTGTGGCGTTTATAATGTGTGCAACATGGCAAGAAAATTATTGCTTCCACTGTTCTTGCATATTATCCCAGCATACGAAAATCATCAACTGTAAAATAATGAAAGTAATTTTATGCACGAAGATCCCCCCGGAATACCTTACAATCTATTCGGCAAAATTTATTTAAAATCTTAAAATTTCTGTTGGCTTTCCCTTTCTCGACTTTTACAAAAGTATTATTAAATATAATGTATTAAGCAGTATTTCGGTTTATTTGCAGTGTAACGTAAAAATTGAAAATTAAAGTATCCGCATAAGGACTCGATCCCACGACCTTTGGATTACCGTTCTGCACTCTTTCTGCTGCGCCAATCGGCGCTTGGTAACAAAGTTAACGTAAATGGTTCACGCCTCAACCGACCCGCGCCAAAAATGCCATATTTTCCTAAACGCTTGGCCACCAGTAACCCTCACTTCTGCCACTTTCATTTCCGGCCAAACCCTGGGTACACTATAAATTTGGACAAAACCGGTGGTGATGATTACGCACCATCGCGGTAGAACAATCACCCTATTATACCTGTAAGTTACCTTCGCCAAGACACCACTGATATTCACAATAGTTGGCGTAATTCTCATCTCTGCTTAAGCTATCAGTTTTCTGGAAGCCAAGTGGTTGGGCTAATTCTACAGCTGTTTTCATACATTTTTGGTAGTTTTTTCCCTGTTTTCTGTGGAGGCTTTTCAATACGACCCACACAGGCATTAATCTTTAGTGAAACCCATGGCCGAAGTTATTAATGCAGAGCGTTTCAAATGCAAGTTTCAGTTTCTAGAGCTAAGCTCCATAGGAACATATTCTAACGTTAAGTGTGGCAGCCGATATGTACACAGTGCCTGTGCAGCAAGAAAATTATTAATTTCTTCACTGTCTTGGGCATCCGGGACAGCAATAATTCCTCTTCCGATAT
The DNA here is from genome assembly GCF_021461395.2 of Schistocerca americana. Classification (NCBI taxonomy): domain Eukaryota; kingdom Metazoa; phylum Arthropoda; class Insecta; order Orthoptera; family Acrididae; genus Schistocerca; species Schistocerca americana. The sequence goes on from NC_060125.1 coordinate 472,009,250, forward strand.
TTCGACTGTTAACCTTAGAGCCCTATCACTGACTATATTTCGAATGTCCACGTATGCCTATGTACATTCTTGAAAAGGTAAAACGACGTGATTCCACAGTGTACTGGGGGGAAAAAGGCGACGCATTTTTGATCACGTGGTTTTAGCTGGCTCATTATCAATTTGAGTACTCTACGGTTCTGATGCATCAAGCAATCAATCTGACAATGGAAGGAAGTGTGGGGCCCAAATATTGTAAGAGGAAAGAAAGGCTTTGTAACGTCAACATGTTCAAGTGGAGGAATGTTGCGGTAGTTATGCGGAAGTGATGAGAGTTGAACAGTACCGGTATAAACTAACATGGAGAGCAGCATCAAATAAGTTCTCGGATTGAAAATGACGAAGACAGCTTTTATTAGGTAATTTCGTAAAAATAAAAAAACTTTCGAGTGTGATGATGAGTCTGGCAAAACATGTAACACGCAATTCTTGGTAAATCCTGTATGCCCACAGCGAAAGGCCCATATCGGTTTAATACATCAATGTTAGGAATTTTTGCTAATTTTCCTTCCCTAAGATCTCCCGTTTGAGAGCCACTTTTTTGTAGTGGAGCGGCGAACGAGTTTCGCAAGATATATTTCCCGGAATATTTTACTCTAACATAGTTAAGAACCAGGTGTACTTTCCCGACAACGCTTCGGCCCTGTAAGCGCACGGTTGACTGCCGGGCAGCAGTCCCGATGGATATAGGGATATTAGGCGGAAGACGCTCGTTTCCCAATGCGTGCGGCCACAAGTGTCTGGGAGGGCATTGGCGGCGGCGACGGCTGCAGTGTCGGCTTGTTGGCCGAGGTTGCCAGTTGTCGGCGGTGGCAGTCGATAGGATCTGGCCGCGACGCCTTGCGTCACACGCTGCACGTGCGCGCCGGCCCGCTCCTAGGTTCAACCGCCTCGCAGGTCGTAATCCGCGATAGCGTCCTCTAACCAGGTGCGCGCTTCAATTTCGACCGACCGCGCTTGCAATACTCACGTCACAGTAAGTGACAGTAGGAACGGAGGCCACGTGGGAATGTGCTGGGGCGACGAACCGCACTGCGGACTTGCCACCAGTTTCCAGGTGGAACCGTCTCCTCCACAAACCCAGCAATTCATTGCTGAATGTCACTGTCAGTTATCAACGACGATGATGCCTGCAACATCAATCCAAAGCATAGTGTAATGGAGTTGACTACTTCTATGGCTTCCCTGGTATCCCATTAATCTCTATATCCTACATCGGAGATATGCCTTACATACTGGACACTAACTGTCCCTGCTGTTCTTTGCCTCCATCGTCCTTCCGGATATAGGTTTCATCAACGACTCGTGTTTAGTTTGCGCCAAACCATTTTGTCTCTGTCTCTTCACGTTCTTGATTAGGCATTCTTCTCTCTTACCCGCTATAGAAACCTCAATTCTTACTCAACAAATCAATCTAATCTTCACTAGTCTCCTGCAAAACCACAAATCAAAAGTTTGTTCGTTTCATTTCTGTCTTCTCAATTCTCCACGTTTCGATTCCACATAGATCTTTTCCACAAAAAGGTCCTTCATATTTTCTGGCTTATAAAGTGATAAAATAAACGTTGCGTATAACTTTAACAACATCGGACATACCAAGAAACAAAACTGATTTTGCTCTGTCGTATGCAAACGACAGAAAACAAAAGCATTTCCACATGACAAAAACAACCAAAAACGAAAGCTTCTTCGCGGTCTCATCTTTAACAGTGTGTTCATGAACCAACCGACACTCCTCATAACTGGAAACACTTTTGAACGCGGTTAGGCATACTCTTTACCAAATGGCCCTGATAAGCATGTGGGGCATTGCCCTATTTCTCCATAGCAGCCTCTAGGTTTTAGCTTGGACCTCGCATTCTCAGAGAATGGGAGGCCATGCTAGCGGACTGATTCTGTGCTCCACTAGGAAGGTGTTCACTACTTTTTGACAATAAGGGAGTGCACTGTCGTCCATCTGAGTGTTTCATTAAATGGCACAACAATGCGTGCAAGGATATCGTCCCGATACTTCACACTAGTCATCCTCTCATGTATTTTCAGAAGGGGTGCCCTGCGGCCATACATAATTCCATCCCAGAAAATGACTGAACAGCCTTGATAAGGGCTGCTGTCTAGACGTTGTCCTCGTTGCCTCCACATATGAATATCAGTATTGTCAGGGTGGGGGCTGATGCGGAGCTCGTCACAAAAGAGCGTTGTGTCCAACTGCTGCCTATTCCACAAAGAGTGGTTTCGTGCCCATGCGACACAACCCCCTCCGAACCTGATTTAGGGAGGACACTTTGGATGTCTTCTAACACGTTACCCAAGCTCACAAGGACTGACTTCGTGTCGTTTGTGTTGACACCTGCACTTCTGAAGCTGTTTGGAACTGCCGCTGCAAACGTGTCGCATTGTGTTGAGGGTGTCTACTTGGTGTTATACGCAGATGTCGGTGCTGCACACTTTTTTCTTCCGCTGCCACTTCTTTGACGAACCTCAAGTGATCCTTTCGCTAAAAACTTGTCACACGTTCTACAGAAATCGCTTTGACAAACAGCGACATTTACTGACACGTCCACCTGTCATCTCCCCTGCTTCATTACAGTTACTATAGAGAGCCTCTGCTCGTACGTTGTCGCCAGAACCATCCTGAAGCAACGCAACTCTCGTAATGACAAACACCACAATGTTTACAGGTGCCAGGGTTGCCATTGTCGGCAAATCTTGCCCCCCTCGCGGTAGAAATATCGACGGTTTCCGCTAGAATTACATTAAAAACAAACCAATGTCTCAAACTTCCTGGCAGATTAAAACTGTGTGCCGGACCGAGACTCGAACTCGGGACCTTTGCCTTTCGCGTGACTGGTAGAGCACTTGCCCGCGAAAGGCAAAGGTCCCGAGTTCGAGTCTCGGTCCGGCACACAGTTATAATCTGCCAGGAAGTTTCATATCAGTGCACACTGCGCTGCAGAGTGGAAATCTCATTCCGGAAACCACTGTCTTTATATCATAACGTACTTCTGAATCACAGCATTCGACACTAAGTTTCGCCAATATGAAACATTTATTCTGACCACAGTATTTCTGGACGTTAAGAACTCATTTTATGCAGGGGAAGTTCTTTAGGCTACCATTTCTTGTACCTTCCTCCTTTACCTGCCGTCAGGAAATACGTGAGAACCTACTGAATACGATAAACAGGCCTGGAGTTTAACATCTACAGAAAATATGGCATCTGCCGTGACACCGTTAGCTAAACCATCCACGCATTCTTATGGAGATATTTACATATGCAACGGAAACTCACATGAGGGAGGATGGTGGTTCTGCCTTACATCACCGCATCACTACGCTTACTCCCTGAGAAGAGTGCAACTGCTCAGTCACTGACACACGTGTCCAGTAAAAAGGTCGTAACAATTGGCCGCAGTATCGATAACGCAACTAACTTATCAACAGAACATGTTAATTCCAATTTTCCCTATTAAGATGTTCTACAAACTGTATCTTCTGAACTTATTTTCTAACGAAAGCAGTACTGACAGTCGTTTTGTTGGTCATATTTGTTAACTCGCCACACTCAAACGGACCGGCTATTCATTATTCTCCCTGATTACACGATGACGCGATGGGCAAATTAAAGAGGTGAAGTATATTAATTTCTTTTTTAGCGCTCGTCGACGTCGAAGGCATTAGTGACGTAGCACAATGTGAACTGAACAATAAAACGATCTGTGGACTCTTTTGAAGCACCATAGCAGCTCTCAAACAAAACATGATACAGGAACTACAGAAAATTGAAATATAGAAGAGCGGATTGGTGAATATAAACCTCATTCCTTCAGAAGGCGTGCCCAATGCCTTAAATTAGATGTAACGTGAAGCATGCGAACCTATGCTACAGAAATAAATAGCAAGTAAAATCACGAACTTTGTTTAGTTGCGAACGAAGACAGTATTTAGCAGCTTGTTTCGTGACTGGTAAATTTAGTCAGCAGATAAGAGTGTTTTCCAATGCCTGCGCACGCAGCAGTATATCGGCGTGAATAAATGTTTTCTGCACGAGCTGAGTAAATTAGGTGACGGGAGTGACGTGTCTCCGGCGACAGTGTCTGCAGCGCGGCGCCAGCTCGCTCCAATTACGGAGCCAGCCCGCCTGCCCTGACTGGAGACGCCGCAGCCGCGGGCCACTGCAAGTTGCGCCTAACTTCCCTGTTGGCAGTCCATAACGGCGAGGCCCGCGGCGACGCGCAGGGCCACTACAAGCGGGCGACGACGTCCCTCACGGCAGGCGACGGCTACAAAACACGCGCCAGGTGTGCGCCTCTGGCCGCCAACCTACAGCTCTGAATCGCCACACCGAAGTGCCGTGAAGCAGTGGTACTAGAGGGCGTGCTGAAATGCAACGCCCCCGCCTTTGCGTGGAAACTCGTGAAGTTTTTTAAATAAATGTTAAAACTTCCTGGCAGATTAAAACTGTGTGCCGGAGCGAGACTCGAAATCGGGACATTCGTCTTTCGCGACCACGTGCTCTACCAGCTTAACTATCCAAAGCACGACTCACGACCCGTCCTCACGGCTTTACTTCTGCCAGTACATCTCCTAACTTCCCAACTTCACTGCTCTTCTGCGAAACCTGCAAGAAAGGGTACTGCGGAGACACGGCTTAGCCACAGCCTAGAGGATGTTTTCAAAATGTGATTTCTCATTCTGGTGGACGTAAATGTCGTGGGTCGTGCTTGGGTAGCCCAGTTGGCGGAGCACTTGCCCAGGGTCCCGAGTTCGAATTTCGATCAGAAACACAGTTTTAATGTGTCAGGAAGTTCCGTATCAGTACACAGACTGCTGCACAGCGAAAATTTCATTCTGGAAAACAAAACAAAAAAAAAACACGTTATCGTCTTCGTGTCTACATATTTGCATCCTTCTACCACTAGAGGGCTCAAAATTATTGCGTGTATCATGGCGCTGTGTAACGTAACTACTCTTATGTCGGCGCGTGAGCAACAGTGTGATGTAATCGACTTTGGAATTCTAAGATTTCGTCCACACATGGAGCATCCTCTCCTTCAGGCCAACACGAGCACTGTGATATGTACAATAATACAATGCCATACAATGCCTTGAACTGACTATCATCGTTCATCCTTCATGCAATCCCGACTTGGTCCCAGAAGTTCAGTTTCATAGAATTGAAGCGGTGCAAGCAAAGATGAGGCGGTTGTTCCGCCAATGAAGTCAAACATTATAGATTTCAGTATCAACTAACTAAGCTTTAAGAGATTTCACATAAATTCGGAGGCATTGTGTGTGTGTGTGTGTGTGTGTGTGTGTGTGTGTGTGTGTGTTTTCGAGGTGGCAGTACATGCACTTTTTATTTCCCCTGTAATATGATAAACTTGGGTTAATGTCATAAATATGTTCGCTGAGCGATATAATTAAAGCTGCAACTGGAAGATAATCTTTATATTAATATTTCTGGGGGAAAAAATTGTTGAAGTCACGAGACGCCACGCAATATTTCAAGTCCGTCAGGGAACGGAGTGCCTGGTCGGCAATTGCGCGAACGCTGACGGCAGTATGACAATCAGCGGGAATGCAAAGAGTGTACGGGAGTTTGCTATTCGTAAGAGGAAGACAAGAATTATATTGTGATATTTTTTATTCTTATGGGGCTGACGTAATACTTTTGATTGTGCCACGCCAGGAAACTGATTGCACCTGATATTAATTGGACCTCGGGTAACGCGAAGAGCACTTCCCCTGTATTTGTTTTTCATATCATATTAAAAACTGTTTGATCCAATACATGCCGTGTTAATTCTAGAAGTTGAGAATACGGGTATGACTGGCATGAACATAGTTTGAGTTTATTACGAGTTAACGTTCCATTTAAGGCGTGACATGTTACAGGAAGTGTTTATTATTCTGAAACTGACCACTAATTTCTTTTTTTTTTTTAATATTATATCATGACCGGAGCTACGGAACTTAACGTTGTAGGAGGTACGTATATGCAGGCAGGCGGATGCTCATTTTGGGACACAAGAGCACTTTTCTGTAATCATACATTGCGCATTATCACGGAATGTGTGTGTTAGATCCGTTTTCACAGTTGTTAGTTGAACCGAGTCTCTTCAAAACCCCTTGGGTGACCTGGGCCTGTACTAAGCCTTAATCCACGACATATACTTTGTCTGATTTCCTCTCCTGGTGAGGGAGACATTGTCAGAGCGGTATTCTCGGCAGCTGATTCTCCAATGTTACGTTCGCTGTTGATACTGCTGTCTACGGGAAAGTATCGTCGGTGGGAGGTCGTAAGGAAATGCGGAAACACTGGTGCAAAATTCTCTTGCAGTAAACAACAGCGGAAAATGCCCCTATCGCAACACCACAAAAGGCGAATATGTTCCTGTTTGGAAGACTTATCGGAATGTGGGGTACCAGCTGCCTCATTCGACCTTACTCAGCATCTTTAAAAGTTTTCCTAAAAATTTTAGGGTGTAGACATACTCTGGCTCTTTTTCACTTGCAACCCACCTCTCACTCCAACAAGTATCTCCAACTGTAACTAGCTCAAACCCACTAATCCATCGCTGTTAAGTCGCTCATGAGCATCTATTCCCACTTGCCCATTCTCTCTCATCGTTCAGCCCAACTCTTATTATCTCTCTGTGTTTTCCTGTCACTGTCTCCAGATTCATAGCCAACTAGTACTGTCTCCTCTCACTGACAATTTCTCCCTCTCGCTCTCTCGAACTGCTACTGTGTCATCCATTCATTCCCCCTGCTGCTGTCTTTGTGAGTCAGTGAAATTTTGATAGGTTATTTGTGTAAAAATGCAATAACGCGAAACTAATTCTACACCTCGGACCAGCGTTCACAGAACCCTTCTGAAGATAATGGAGACATTTACAGCCTGTTTCTCCGTGCGTCACTTTACAGACTACGTTTTCGTCTCTCAGCGGATTTTACGTGCGTACTTAATGTGTACACATAGGAGAATTCTGAAATTCTGTACCTCGGAAATAGATGGAGATATCATTTTCAAGGTTGTTCAAGATCGGGATCTGGGGAAAATATCGTGAAAAAATTCGACTATTTGCTGTGCATAGGAGTCGTGGAATCCACGGCTCAGTATTGGTACGAAAAAACCTTTTTGAACAAATGGTGCCTTCGTAAGCCCGGTAAGGCTCACCGTGGACCACAACAAATGCAAAAAAGAACCAACCTATTTGCTCCATTTGCCTAAGCAGGAGGAAGTGCCTATTATTTAAAATTTGACGTTGTACTGTAGGATAGTGACACTAAGACGATTCTACTGTTGGCATACAAACGGTCCCTAGCCCAAGGGCTATCCGAAACACTTAACCCTACGCATCTATCCCCAGCAGAACTGGAGTTTTCGAACATTATTAGTTTTTAACATACTCTGATAACAGCACTCTGTTGATGATGATAATGCCACGGTTCACCGGGAAAATTTGGTGAATGGTCTCAGAAAATGAAGGAAATTAGTGTTAGAAACAAAATACTTTTACTGTCCTTCGAAGTAATCACAGTTACATCGCAAAATGGTTCAAATGGCTCTGAGCACTATGGGACTTAACAGCTATGGTCACCAGTCCCCTAGAACTTAGAACTACTTAAACCTAACTAACCTAAGGACGACACACAACACCCAGTCATCACGAGGCAGAGAAAATCCCTGATCCCGCCGGGAATCGAACCCGGGACCCCGCGCTCGGGAAGCGAGAACGCTACCGCGAGACCACGAGCTGCGGACAAACGAATTAGGAGACTCGCTGCCAGGCCCGTAAGGGGTCTGAATAGCCCATATGAAATTCTAACTTCGCGAAACTGCTGGGTAAATTTAGCGAACACATATTCGACGAAAACGGTACGGCTATTGTTCTGCTCCCATTGTGTATCACACGCCGAGAGTAAGCTTAGAGATTAGGGCAAACACAAAAGTATATAGATAGGCTTTTTTCTCCTCGACGAATTCGCGAATGAAATAGAGGAAAAAATAGATAATATTGGTACGGTGAACCCTCCTACATGGAATGTACAGTGGCTCGCCGAGTGTAGGTGTACCATGGTATGCTGAAAAGTAATGAATCCGATTTTTTATGTCAAAACTCTTGAAGAGTTTTTTAAATAAAAACAACTATGTCGGTCTGTGAGGAACAGCATGCTGTCATCTAGTTTCAAATTCAAAGAGTTCGCCCATATATGCAGCCCCCTCTCCTTCAGTATGACAATGTCAGACCACATACGAGCGCTGCGACATCCGACGCCTTGGATTCACTGACTTCTATCATCTTCCGTACAGTCCCGAGTTGGCCCCCATTCTATTTTCATTTGTTTCCAAAACTTTAACAACACCTTCGATGACTTCACCATGATAGTGATGGAGCGTTGCAAGGGAGGTGACGTCGTTGCTCCGTCAAGGGTGTTAATATTTTATAGAGACGGTTTCAACAAACTGGTCTACATCTACATCTACATCCATACTCCGCAAGCCATCCGACGGTGTGTGGCGGAGGGCACTTTAAGTATCTCTATCGGTTCTTCCTTCTATTCCTGTCTCGTATTGTTCGTGGAAAGAAAGACTGTCCGTATGCCTCTGTGAGGGCTCTAATCAATCTGATTTTATCCTCATGGTCTCTTCACGAGATATACGTAGGAGGGAGCAATATACTGCTTGACTCCTCGGTGAAGGTGTGTTCTCGAAACATCAACAAAAGCCCGTACCGAGCTACTGAGCGTCTCTACTGCAGAGTCTTCCACTGGAGTTTATCTATCATCTCCGAACCCTTTCGCGATTACTAAATGATTCTGTAACAAAGCGCGCTGCTCTCCGTTGGATCTTCTATCAACCCTATCTGGTACGGATCCCACACCGGTGAGCAATATTCAAGCAGTGGGCGAACAAGTGTACTGTAACCTACTTCCTTTTTTTTCCGGATTGCATTTCCGTAGGATTCTTTCAATGAATCTCAGTCTAGCATCTGCTTTATCGACGATCAATTTTATATGATCATTCCATTTTAAACCACTCCTAATGCCTACTCCCAGATAATTTATGGAATTAACTGCTTTCAGTTGCTGACCTGCTATATTGTAGCTAAATGATAAAGGATCTTTCTTTCTACGTCTCGCGGGGGCAAATGTGTTCGTGGCGAGTGTGACAATACACAGACATGAAAGAAGATGTAGAATGTTCATGAAGTTTGTTGTATTTAAGAAGCCTTAAAAGTTTCGGCATAAAAAGTTCGGAGGTAATTTTTAGCACGCTCACGCACATATAAACTGCTTTAAAAATCGAATCAATGTACGCTGTACCTGTCCCCATATTTGAAACCGCCGAATTGTTCATTCTAATACGCGCAAGCGCTGTCTGCTTTATTCGGCTATGACCTACAACTTGTCTAGTTGCAATCCATCTACTTTTCTGCTCTAGTTGGAGAACACACTAACTGCGTCTGTGTTACCTCTCACTAAGTCTTCCTCAGTAGCAGCTGAAGCGTTAGGCACGAAAGTGCGCATTAGACCACGGCCCAAAACCCAGAAAACCGATGTCAACATGGATGTGAAGGCTGGCCTTAAAAGCCTACACTGCACAAACCCCAAAGAGCAGACGTGAAGTCAGTGTGGACGCTTCAATGTTTCGCAGTTTGGATCTCCGTAATGGAAGCTTTTTTCAACGCCTGTATAAATTGTAACCGAATTCAGTCTGTGTGCAGGGGTGCGGAGACAATGGTAATTACATTCACATCAGTTTCAACATCGAACTGACAGCTACGTAGAGCCTTCACAGTAAGAAAGTGACGATTACGTTTCCCATCGGCCGGCGGGGAGGTCCAAGCAGGAAGAGCGACCTCGCGCTTGTCCCGTCACGGCAGTTGTGGAAAGGACTGGCAGCATGCGGTCGCCGGGAAGAGGGGCCGCGTCTATATATAGGCGCTGATCAGAGCGACTTTAAATTCAGGGGCGTCGCCCGCCTTTGTTCCGCACCGTAACACCGTCACATGCCGCTGCATCCCACTTCAAATTTCGCATTCGGTCGGGCTGCGCACGGGCTAAATTGCAGTTGCGTTTCTGCGGCCGTTAGAGCGTGCAATATGCAGCGTACAAGCCGCATCAATTACTTCGAGCACGCATACTTGATACTTGTATCGCGAAAGACCCGTCACGTGACGGTTCTCAAAATCGTTCAGCAACAGTTATGTAACATGCCTGCAACCAGATAGGCTCCGAAGTTCCAGAACGCCTTCAAGCACAAACGGGCCCAACGTTTTCCTCCACAACAGAGGGCAGACGGCAGCGGAAAGTTATCTTCATATTCCCAAGCTCGCCGCTTCCCAATGGTCTTCGCCAACTGTCCATTAGCACACATGAACGTAATTAAATTCGATGAGAATAATAATAAACACTTAAAGTATATGGCAGAGATTTCGGAGCAATTCAAAATCAAGACAGGGAGATGGCCTGTCACGCATTCTATGAAACTCTGATTTGGAGAAAATAATCTAAATCTAATTAAGAAAGAGCAACAACTACAAAAGTATACAGACTTAAACAGAACCACAAAAAAAATCTTGCATCAATGCCGAATTAAGGCTGTATAGTATAGTATAGTACAGTAGTCTTACCAGAGGCCTTTTACCCATCAGAAACAACAGTAATAAAGGGAAAGCGGCTGGAAAAACAAGACAGGAAGATACTGAGTAAGATCACTGGGCCGATTCAGAAAGGGGGAACCTGGATAAAGAGACCGACAAAAGAATTGTATGAACAGCCAGAGAGGATTACATACAATATTAGGAAAAGACGGGCATAGTTCTTCGGACGCTTACATAGGACAAACGAAAAGAGATTGACAAGGAAAATTTTACCACAGCGATAACTGATACAGTGAAAACCAACTTGGTAAAGGAAACCATGGAAAAACTCAAGAAACTTAACAACGCCCAAAAACAAGAAAACAGGAAAGAAGTGGACACAACAGAGGAAGACTAATCACACTGGGTATGTGAGAGGGTTTTGGGAAGAAAAACGAGAGAGAGAGAGAGAGAGAGAGAGAGAGAGAGAGAATGCTATGAAAATTGTGTTTCAGCGCTCTACTTGAAGCAGAATTGATGATGCATGATAAGACGATTAAGACAGCATAGCATTAGCTGGACAATGCAGGTGGTGATTATTTTGTTACTATTTGTTAGGCAATTACATGATCTTATGGCTGAAAAGCGAAAGGATATGGACGAAGATTTCGTAGTATTCACAGGCGCGACCAAGATGATCGATCAGACCTTGAATTGCCGTTAAATAATTGTAGTTATCTTGTATACAATGATAACTACCGGGGACGACAGTGACTGAAAAACAGATAAAAACAAAGCGAGTAAAGATGAGATGATCAAACAACAGAATTCTGCGGTATATTATGCAAGCGTTCATGACTAGCGTTAGTCGTCAAGAGTTTTCGCAGTTTATTCCACGCTGAACAACAGTAGAACAAACTTCGCGAGATAAGGACTTCTTCTACGATTACATTTTGTCATGCCTCCTGCCGATCGTAAACTAAACATACAGAGAGCTTCGTGTGATCCAGTACCTTTGTTTCAGGCTGTTGTACACACCAGTGCCAACTGACCATGACCACAATAGTGGTAAGGAAAAACATCCCATGGTTGCATTATCATCCTCTGCTGGTCTAACCAATAATTATGTTTCGAGTTGCCAGCAAGCCTTTATCAGGTCTTCAGAGCATAAAAGCCGGACCGTATGATCAAAAGTCTATAATGCGCGACTTCGCAGTAGTAATACGGATTCATAGTCGGGAGAACGGTGGTTCAAATCCCCGTCCGACAATTGAAATGTAGGTTTCCTGTGATTTTCCTTACATCGGTGAAGGAAAATTTCGGGATGGTTCGTTTTGTGTGTCACCGATGACCTCTTTACCTAATCCGCGCTTTTGACCATCCTCTGATGACTTCGGTGTCGACTGTAGGTTTATTTTATTTTTGTTTACGAAGAACCCATGTGCTGAGTAACACTGCAATATGCACTTTCTCGTCCGTTTCACTTTGAGGTGTGTTTCTCACTCGTCGGCTATCTTCTTCGTTCTGTTCCAGCAGATTTCAGACTGTCTCGATAAATCAGCTCTGTCATTTTGCTGCAACTGGTTTATCATCCCTGAACCGCTACAATCTTTAGCCACTGATTCTCTATTGTTACCACAATTTCGACAGCGCGTTGCAAGAGATTATTGCGGAAGACCTGCTTCATTCTACGGCGGAGTTCAAATAGGTGATAACTGAGCATTCCTTCGTCGCTATCGTCATCATTGCCCTGTAAATCAATGCACTGTTTAAGGGTGCAAAATTTAAGACAAAAGTTAAAGAAGTTTTATAAGGAAATACAAGATTTTTTTGGGACGCATCACGTGGCCGTTCCCACAGTTGTTGACCAACAGTTAGTGTTGTGACTACGGTATCAAATCGCCAGAAGGGATTTATCATTCCGAATTTAAGGCCACATGAACCAGAATGGACACTGCTGAAAGCTTTACTTAAATGACAAGTCCCTTCGCACCCAAGCTCTTTTACTCTGCCAGTTTTTAACTGACAAATTTATTAGCTGGTACTTTTGTATCGAGCAGACAATACGGTTTGATTGGGAGAGGGGGGGGGGGGGGAGGAGGAGGAGAATAACCGAGATGTGACACACTTTGATGGTTTTTGCAACAAGGAGGCCATTTTCCATTTCGCCTTCCGATATCTTAGTTCACTTCCCCCTCTCTGAAGAATCTGTAGAAAAAAAGCAGGTGTCATCCCGTTAGACTTAGCGTCATATGCAAACGCTGGTGCATCACGATGGGGAAGCAGTTGAGCAACGGCTCACGCTCTAGACTCATAACCCACGTAACAACTACTTACAGTCCGATTAAAATTTCTTGATAGCTGAAATTTTACGTGTGGGAGCTGTTCCCTCCAATCCGAGCAGTCAACATCGCGCCCGAACCATTCGCCATTGCCAGACTGCCACAATTGGTCGGTTCACTTCTATTTCCTAGTCTGGTTTTCTTTCTTAACGTGTTTGGATTCCGAATCATGGGCCTGGCACTTATTTTATATTTCATCACACATGATAACCACAAAAAAAAACACACAATGGTGCTAATGAAATACGTATGTTTCATATGCACCACTAACCAAACAGTGCTAGACACTTTCGCACAAGTCGCGGCCCAGTCTCTCGTATACAGTTATAATCACAGAGATCAGCTTACATAGGTAAGCTTCACACGACACTGGGTGAAGTCGGATTTTTTAAAGGCTGCAATCCATCATTGGTACTGAGTCACCACAGTTATAAATGTATCTGGTTACGCCAGTGTTGTGGCACAGCGCAATGGTTATCGTACAATCCTGACGTGTGTAGGTCTAAGTTCAAATCTCTTCAAATGTAGTGGAATTTTTTATTTGTAAATCTAATCAAACCAGTTTGATTATTATTGGATTAATTGGTTTAAATATAATTTATTTCTAATAATCTGTCGCGTTGTTTTCGTCATCGTACTGACTTCATTTGCTCTAACGTTTCTTCCTATCATCGTTTTTTTCGTTTGGAATCTGCCTGTGACGCCTATAATCCACAACCAAGAGGCAACGAGGACTGGTCATCGGTTGGTAATGCAGCAGCTCGTGTAATCAGTGTGAGGATGGTTTCAGGTAACCAATGACAGCGAGAAGTTACAGTCTGATTATAGCGCGGAAACTGATTTTTTTCAGTCTCGACCACGTAGAGGTTACCTTCAATAGCCGTGAACAAAGCGATCGTGATTTTAGTTCTACCGCAAATTATTGATCGCCGATTTGTTGGATGCATTCCCTATCATGAGGTTGCTGTTAGCTTAGGACAATTTTAAATTCATGGCTACAAAACGCGTCGTCTGTCGCAGTTTAGTCATTGGTCACTTAAAATCAGCTGTCGTGAGGGCATCTAGCTTTTCTGACATCTCGCGGGGGCCACATCCACCACCGCTCCGCATTACACATTAACAGCATTTGTAAAGTGACCTGCCGTGTTTGCGTGACATCTGTAATCACGCGGTAGCCGGCAGCCGATGTGGCAACACTGTAGCAGCAAGTGACAGAAGTAACTATCAAGTAATTTTAATTGCATTATAGTTCTCAACCTCCCATCTGTCTACAAAGGAAGATTTTTTCCTCGCAAGTGAGGTTTGGAAATTTCTTTTATCTCCGAACAGTACGTAGCCGAACCTTTATTAACAAAAATAAGCCAGCTTCTCCACCAGAAAGTGCCAAACTATTAAACTAAGCCATCTTCTCCACCAAAGCTTTTGATGTTCAGGTACGCAACCATTACTACTCGTCTTTCCTTATTCCAGTAGTTACGAAGCATAGTTCACTTCGTTAGCGAGTAAACCAAGACAATAACACAAAAAGAACATTGTTACCATAATGACCCTATAAATGAAATTTTTTTCGGAAATCACATCAACACGCGGACGTCTCTCTATATACTTCATATGTCTTTGTATTAGAATGTTGGGCAATAGAATTGAGTGGAGATGATCACAGAAACTTATGTTTTGCTTAAATTCTGTCCCGTAATTTTTAAATTTTCTGTGTAAACGATCCCACAAGTTGAATTCACATAGAAATAGAGGTGATAATCGGTGGAACGAGTGCTTCACGGAGATAACTGCATACGAGGAACAGAGATTAAACACAGTACAATGAAGAATGGGAAAATAAGTTATTGGAAGAACGTAGTTTTTACGAAACGTGAGCGGAGAGAGAGAGAGAGAGAGAGAGAGAGAGAGAGAGAGAGAGAGAGAGAGGCCCAGTTACGGAACGGGAGGCAGCCAGTAATTTACCACCAGCTGGGAGGATGGTGGGGGTTAGGGAGAACTGGGGGAGCGGTTTATGCCGCACCTGGTCAGCGGCTGGGTCACTTTCGCTGTCACTAATCGATACGGAACACGCAGCGCTGGCGTGCCTCAGAGGACAGCTCGCCATAGGCCTACGACCTGCACGCAACAGGCGTATCTGGTTCAATTACAGAAGCAAGCCTTACAGTCGAATGTTCTGCCTTCTGAGAAACATCCCCTGCACTGGAAGATTGTGCACAGCGGAGCCGTTGAAAGAACAAGGTATCTGATGGCATGTAAAGTTTAACTCTGGTACATTTGCTATAATTTCCAGTAAACCTGGTAAACATATGAGTTACTATAAATACAAAATATAAAAACGAAGAGGAGGGTAGCGGATTACTGATAAAGCTTAAATCTGAACCGACGAGAAATTTTTACTAATCTAGGAAAATATACTCCTAATACACCTATATGTCAGGATGATACAGAGCGCAAGGATCAATTTCAGCAAAACTCGGTACGTGTACAGCAAAGGTCGCTGTGAACACCGCAGTGATTTACTAGTCATGGTCCTGTTGAACGTAGTATCCTCTTAACACGGCTGCGGTACACGGCATACGTATCATGAGAATGTAGAACTAGACCAACACTTACTTGTTCACCAAGAACGTTGAAAAACATCCAAGTTCGTGTTCATAGCAACCTGATCGTGTAGGTCCAGGCCTTGATAACAAAATCTTACAGAACATCCCCCCACCCCCGGAAGTACACCAACCATCCACTACAGGTTAAATATCGCATTCGGTCGTCAAAGCACTCATCGTCCTTTATCATTTGAAGAAGAGGCAAAATCGCGATTCGATGGAACACACGTATGACTTCCGGTCACCTACTGTACAGTTTCTGTGTTGTTCCGCCCAAAGACGACGTGCAACTTTATGTGCAGATGTGAACAACGACCATTTATGATGTAACACCACCAAATGTCCACTGCATGCAGTTTCGTTCGCAATGTTGCTTCGGTAACGGGTTAAGATGGATCTGTGTTCGACGGGACTTCAAAAACTAATTTACTTATTATTACGGCAAGGCAAGTAAATAACATTAAATGCTGCATTACACTTCATAGTGGCACTAATACATGACATTTTTCAACAGTCAACAGGACAATCTAAACAGCGGTCGGAACATTCTACTAAATGTTCAGTTCTTCGGCGACAGAAATCCGATGCTTGGTCACCGAGCCATTCGAGAACTGCTTTGCTAACGTCCTCATCGCCAGGATCCTTCTCCCACCTCAGACTGTCTGGACGTTGTCCTCTGTGGTCGATGGCCTTGCTTCCCAATCAGCATATCCAAGGCTGTGTGCTTTGGTCAAATTGTTGGCACTGTTTCAGTACGGTTGGGCGCGACATTTCATTTGGTCCATATACCGCCACAGTTTCACAGTGAATGTGTGTGCAATTTTGACTCTTTGCCCACAAGAACGGTACTATCCTGCAACTTCAGAGTTTACCGTTGCCGCGCATTTCAATCACACAACGTGATGCACTTGTTATCCGTACCGCTTCTGAACTGTATCTGCAGGAAACCGAGAACATGTACCCTCTTGACGATGCGCAACTTACTTTCTACAGTCCCTACTACACTCCGTTCATTGTAAGAATCAACCTGGCGTAAACAAACACATGCGCGATGATTGATCAGAAGCCGTGGCACACGTACACTGGAAGTAGGTCGTACTTACGTATTAGTTATATTCATAAGTTACGTTAAACGAAACCTTAAGGTATTCTTATGTATTACCAGCGATCAATGTTTTTCTTAAAGACGGTTTAGCTCTGTAGTTTTATTTCAAAAATCGTGTACAGTCACAGTCTGTACTGCTGTGCTCTGAATGTCAGGCTGTTAACATGCAGTATGAAAATGTCTAAGGCTGCTTCCTGCTCCGTAGTCGAACAGATTCGAAAGTGCAGAGGAATAAGTTTTCCTTAATGCCTTTCATAAATTTACAGAAAAAAAAATCAGCTTTGAAGTTTTCCGAGAGACTGTATTTGACACAACTGAGATGTAACTACACACCGGATGGATAGCGGAATCGGTAGCGTTGTTGCCTGAAATCTGGTGCAGCTCCTGAGTCACTGGTTCGATAGTCTCGCCTGGGTCATCCTTTTTATAGTTGAATGTGGAATACCTACCTCTCGTAATTGTAAAATTCATCATCCTTTTTGCGAAGAATGCACGTTTTCTAATTAGATACTGCAAGCGAAATTTCCGTTTCCAGATTCTCAATTATCGACATTTTATTAAAGAGTGTTAGTAGAGGTTGCTTAATTTAAGAAAACATAAGTTTAACTTTAGGACAGAAAGGAAAACCAAATACTCTTTATTTGGTCTATGTCCGTGGTTTTATACCACAGATATAGCCTCAGACGAACCAGAGTGTGCCGTAGAAACGAAAAACAATATTTTTACGGCATCGATCACACCATACAAATACACGTTTACATTTGTCACTGCACTATTAATATATGAACCCAAGATAACTGATATAGAGCCAAGTTAAAGGACTTGTCGCGAGAAATAACAATACTGCCAAGCTGCCAGGCGTACTGGAATTAACGAACGCACCTTTTTTACATGTGACTGCCGAACGCTGGCGGGATATAGAACGGTACGTCATAAAAGAAGAGTGGCTTCTGTTGTTGATCGGCTCATTATCAACGTAGCAGCTGACAGCTCCAAAACTGACGTGTATTTCTCGGATTAGAAGGAGCTAAGAGTTTACCACAGGACTGAAATACCTTCAATGGCTTCAGTATTCAGCAATACGGTGAGATCCCAGCAGTATGCTTTTAATCACATATAGCTAACGCAGAACAACTACGCTTTGTTGAAGTTGGGAATTTTCATCACTCTTGTTTGTAATTAGAATACTGTGTTAGTTGACAATGAGAGCACTTTATGCTTTCCGTCTGGTCACCTAAGAAGTGTGCGGTAGTGCTGGAGTTTTGCCGGATATTATTTCTTTCTCCTTAAAAATAAAATATCATTCGAAGCTATACTGTTTCTCTGCTCATCTCTTTTTGCGTCTGAACTGTAACTGCTCACACTATTGCAGGTTAGTTGGACCAGCTGGTTGGCCGGTGTTACCAAGGCTGAATACGACGGTAACGCATTATCGCTCAGTCTATATGCGTATTCTTACCTGACTGTACTGAACACAGCTTGTCTTCCGCTCCACGTAAAACGAACTCCAGTGAGATTCAAGCAAATGCGGATGAATTTATGATGTAATGTTTACATCAGGTGTATTCTTATGATGAACACAGTATATTCATAGTGACAGCAGCAATTCCTGACTGGTTTCAAATGCATTGTCACTGACAACACGCAATACGCATCTCAGGTCCTAGTAGTTTGGGATCTTTTTACGGGTACTGTTCGTATTCTATGTACGATGATTGCCAGTTGTACACCTTTCCTTGCAGCCACTTTGAGCAGTCCACACTGACACACCAACAAATCCGGCAACCTCATCCATGGTGTGATCATGGGCACGTCCACACACGATAACTACTTTTTTCCATTCTGTCACGTCTCCCCATCGACCCACTAACGGTGCACGGTCACAGTACACATTGGAACCAGTTCCGCTGAAAGTCGCGGAGAAGCACGTTTGTGCTGGTAATGCACAATGCTAGCCCGGCGAAGCCGCCGGCGCAACCAGTTCTGCCTTCTGTCGGGCTGTGACAGCGACGCCCCGCTCAATCTGCACGCACCTACACGCACTACCGCGCCGCCGCGTCACTCATCACGCATCAAATACAGCAGCCCCCGGCCACATAGCGCCGAGACGCGGGGAATGAGCAGCCGTGTACAGGGCCGCCAGGTTTCCATTCCATTTGTCCACAGCTTGCAAATGTCAAGTGCGCTGTCATCCGCATATCACCGTCTGCGGTTTTGCACGCGGGGTGCCCGCAATATGCCGCTCAAAGAGAAGCCCCGCGCAGCGCGGGCCCTGCCGGGATACCCGTACTGTCAAGTAGCACCTCAATTCTTCCCGTCCCACTCACGTTCACTGTGCATTTCTGCAACTACGTACCGCGTTACGCTGGCTTACATTTTAAAACATCTTAACTGCATATCCTTTTCGGATGCTGGTTTTGGCATCTATCGTAATAGGGACCCATGAAATGACTTAACTGAAACAGTCGTTTAGTTGACAGTTGATTAACTCCGTCAGTGGAAAAGCTGCGTGATATGTCTTTCACGAATTTAAAATTATTTGCTGACGGACTAATTTATAGAGGGTGGTCAGAAACTGTCTCGACAGCTTGTAAGGGTGTTGCACGGTAGGTTAATCTGAGAAATAATTGCCAAGAAAAAAATTCGACTCTTTGCGCCGTTTCGGAGTTAATTAGCGATGAAGTTAGCCCATTAGTCCGTCGCGCCCGAAATTCAAACGGCCCGCCGCAAACGGTGACGCCAAACGTGTTGTTCGTTTCGTTTCCTGAAACCGCGGAACAGAGCGTTACAAAAATTGCACATGGAACTGTATTAAAGGTCGAACCCGAGCCAAAGGCTGAGCAGTCTCTTATCATCTACGCTATGAGAGCTGACAGCAATTGTACTTGGCTGGTCGCTCGAATATGTGTGTGCAACAACGTGATTGGTTAACTTCAACGCTTATTAACTCGAACCCAGCGAAACGTCTCTAATTTTTTTCTGAATAATTATTTCTCAGCATAATCTATCCTGCAAAACCCTTACAAGCTTTCCACACTATTTCTAACCACCCTACATATACTATTTGATGTGCGTATAAATGCTTGACAACGTTGTTAGTGTGGTGGTTTCAAAACAAGTTGACTGTTCATTCCGCTTCGAGTATATATGGGATGGAGAGAGAGGGGGGGCGGCGGTAGTTAACGTGAAGCTGTATTACCAGAAAATAGGCGAACTCTTTCTTACAACAAGAAACCAATAAGACAGACGCCTTGCTATATTCTACGTACAACGGTAGACAGAACATGTTCTTCCTATCTAATACACACATATACATTCCCCTCAAATTTTAACGGAGTATTGACTGTGGAATAGGATATACCCCAATAAATGTTCCCGAAGCACTTAGCGTGTTTATACAAAAATAACTATGCTACTGAAGTGTTGTAAGGAATTTTTCGATCATCTTTTAAGACCATTTCCGCTTTTGTTCGAGATCATGTATTTAGTGAATCTGCTGGATACAATGACCGTTTTAGTAAGAAAAATTAAAGGTAAAAAGAAAAAAGTGGAGTACATACTGAAACCCCAATTTCACTATTTGGCAGAATTGCGGAAGGGTGTTGGGAAGAACTACACGCTGTAAAGCAATAATTACGATTTTATCAACACGCAGTTGAGCAGCGTTCCTCAACAATCTGACGGTACCAGCAGGCACATTTGGTGGCGAAGCCTAAACCCAGTCACAGGAACTGTCACACGGAACTGAGCAGCACCACATACGTTCCGCATCTCTTCCTATGTTTCAATTCCAGCTCTCTCAATACGACTTCGTCTGTAAAACACTCATACCCTCGTTCGAAGGAAGGGTGAACCTGGTTAAGGTAAGTACTTAGGCTACCTACTTTTTCGTAAAACGCGTAGAATGAAATTCCCACGGACTTATGTAAGCTGAAACACCTACACAGCAACGATATAAAACCATCCCTTCATACTTAACAGAAACTATTTTCGAACTCGTAAGTATGTGCAAAGGAAAAATTTTCTATTAACCTACTTTCACAAGCTACTCTCAGGACTGAAGACCACAACAACAACTACAACAACAACACTTTCACAACAATCTGCGGGAATTAGGTACGATTCTTATGTGGCTAAGTCTAACAATAAAAAAGAATTAGTTGGCAATCTCTCATTAGAACTAAGCTATCATCATTGTGGGTTTTTAATTACTACTGTAGACTTTTATCTTCTCACACACAACAAAAAGCTGTAGTAATAACAGCTTACATCGGAATTTGTTCTCGGCTTTAATTCTGTTACGCTGTTCCATATATATGACACTTTCTGGTCAGAATGTCCTTAACTAGACTAAGTACAGCAGTAACACTGCACTGGGCAGGGAATGTGCGAACCGTGTGATAACCTCCCTCAAACAACTCGACACACCGTTAGCTCTGTCTGCAGTGCACCGGAATTGCAACCGGCGTCAGATAAGTGCGATAAGCTTTATTGCGGTCTGTCCTCCAAAAGATTGTTGCATTACTGCTGCAACACCGAGAGACCTTATCTGAGCATCCATGTTAGAAAACAAAGACTTATCGGTCTCTACCTGTCAGCGTGTCTTCAGCGAGAGATATACTAATTTTGTGCCTGCTGACAGGGCTGAAACGAAGGAAGTAACGAAGATGACGGTTTAACGTCTAGTCTGCATCGAGGCCACTGGAGACGGAGCATTAGCTCGGATTGTTTGAAGATGGAATCGTCCGCACTTTTTCGAAGGAACCATACTGTCATTTCCCTGGAGATGAAGATGTAGAGCGATTTAGGGAAATCAGGGAAAACTTAAATCTGCATTTGTAAGGAAGGATAGGAACACAGCGGTGAGTCGCAGTCCCACTTTTTTTTATTATCCTTGCATATCCATATATCAGCTATATAGAGCTATCTTCGGTGCATTTGAGTGAGTTACCATGCAACAAATTCGCAGCAGTACTTGTCGCCGTATGACTTTCCTGATTTATATGCAGAAAGAAAACTCTGCCTATAACCCAATGAATTCAGCTGGTGACATGTACTGCCGCGTGTTATTTGGATGGTAAGTCATTCGAATGTACTTAAGGTGGCTATTTATAGCTGTATTATCGTGTTTTTCTGGCTGTGTACCATATCTTCTGAAGCGGAGATTGGTGAACAACACAGCATTTGTCTAAACGAGCGTGGAAGACCGCCGAAAACCCACACTCAGGCAGGCTGGTGTACCTGAACAGGTCGCGGATTCGGTCCAGGTCTGAATCCTCTAAGCGTCTCGAAAGCTAGCACGCTGTGCATAAAATATACGAGTAGATGAACACTGTAGCATTACTTGAAGAATGTCCTCTTTTTAAGTATAAAATGTCAGTGTAATTTTCTTGCGCGAACTTGCTCTCTTTCATTAAAGAAATATTTCAAGTTGTCTAAGGAGAATGTAATGAAACGTGTTTGATCTGTAAATTCAGAACAACGATATCAGAAGAATCAGCCTGTGCCTGAAACGAATCAGAGGAATGGTACAAGCTCTGAGAAAACTGACATTCACTGTTACTACTCGTGTCTCCATCGAACTGAGCAGACACATTTTGTGAAGTGGTTGTCGATATAGATTTGATTTATAATAACGTATGTTAAAAACGGGTTGCATTCTTATTTTCCATTTATAAGTAAATGTTCTCCCCGGAGTTGTGAAGTTTTACGTAAATCACGGTTTTTGATTTTTTTTTCCCGGAAGCATGAGCTCAGGAGATCATGGTAAAGAGAGAGAATGTGCCGAATGCAATTCGCATCCCTGAGATTATTTGTGGATCATTTAACAATGACTTGCTATCATCCTGAGCAAGTGCAAAATACATATGATCTGGCAATCATCTCCGAACTGTGTGTCTGCTGCCCTAGCTTCTGTCAGACACAGACCTCACAGAAGTGATGGTGTTAACGTACTACTGCTCGTAGTCGACGAAGGACAATAAGCTGGCAACTATCCGCCCGCGGGAGGGGGGAGGGGGGAGTGGGGGGGGGGGAGGGAGAGAGAGAGAGAGAGAGAGAGAGAGAGAGAGAGAGAGAGAGAGAGAGACGTGAAGCGTAGTATGGCTCTGAGCACTATGGGACTCAACTGCTGAGGTCATTAGTCCCCTAGAACTCAGAACTAGTTAAACCTAACTAACCTAAGGACATCACAAACATCCATGCCCGAGGCAGAATTCGAACCTGCGACCGTAGCGGTCTTGCGGTTCCAGACTGCAGCGCCTTTAACCGCACGGCCACTTCCGCCGGCCGAAGCGTAGTAATCACAGTGGTCCGTTACGAGAGGTGTACACTATTGGTCTAAGATGCATTCCACCTCCAACCCCTCGACAAGATTCCATAATCAAAAACATCATCACTAAACGGCTAAGACAGTTCACGGTCCACGACTAGTTGCAGGGTGCCTACCACAAAGCTTCCAGGGACAACAAATATTTTATTTTCTTATTTCATACAATTATTGGTAGAATTTAAAAAAATTAAAATGCTGTCCCTTTCTGTTTAATAAGAGATGTGATCTAGTGTTGCAGCCTTAACACAGAACAACAAAAAACACGTTTAACAACTAGTTTTATGTCTTGTGACATCTGAAGTCTTGCCGTGAAAATTACCCAGTTACATTCAACCAGTAATTGAGAAAGACAGAACTTGCAAGGGGACGGTATGAAATTCCCGTCACCGATTTGATTTATGTAGACAGGCTGTTAGGGTACAACTAGGACTTCAACATATGTACATAGCCAAGACGCAACTTTTAACTGTCTTCGAGAAAATCGAGTAGGACCTTTTTGCGCCTGCCAACATACTTCCAATGATCGCTAGTAACCAACGATTCCGCAGCCAAGCGAGAAGTCCCTAGTTCCATAACCGCTATGTCTGTGGATCAAGTCTCGCTGCCAGTATTCCTTTTAATTTCATTCCCACGTAATTCTAACAACAGATATGCACGGTAGGTCGCGAAATTGTGTAATGACCGAGGGCTGCTCATGAGTGTAACCTAAGATTGTTTTGCAATATACGCTTTGGGGAAAAAAAAAAAAAAACCATGCAAATGCCAAAGTTACGGCGTTTATTCCAAGTGCTGAACGTTGCAATAATTATTGTTTCTCATGTTTCAATGATGAGTATCATCCTGATTCGTACAGTGCTACATAGGTTACACAATACGCTTGCCACGCAGGTAGATAAAATAATTAAAATGACTATAATTACCCGATTGAAAGTTACTGTTGATCCATTTTTTCACTCTCATTACGAATTTTTTCCTCCTTTTTGCTGGATAAAGATAATACATTAATCATTCAATATAACAGTGTGCAAAGTCATTAATTACGTGGAAAGAAAAAAGTGCAGGCACGGATTCGATCTATTGACCTCGCACCCCTGAAACTTACCGCTTAAGCGGCTCAATTGCGGACTCTGAGTCCCTGCGACCATAAAAATTACATAAATATGCGTAAAATTTTCGAACTCTATTTTCTCGAAAACGGTCGAGAGTTGTGTCTTGCTGTTTACATATGTTTTCAGTCGTAGTCGTGTCCTACATATCCTATCAGTATGAATCAAATCGATTAGGGGGAAGTTCCTATCGTCCGCTTGTAAGCGACTTCCAACAACTTTAAATGCTATATCATTTTTTTTCCCTCGCTTACATGGTTAACGTCAAATATTTAACTCATTTGTAAACTAATCGGACGTTTGCTGCTCCTTTGTAATAGAGGAGTTCGATTCTTTATTGGCCGATTTGCTGGCGAACACTAAACGAATAGGAAAGCAATAAATATTATTTACAAGGAATGATTTCACACTCATGAAATTACCCTATCATATTGGAATAATCCTGATCACGAAAAAGAGTTCCCAAATGTTTCTAACAGAAACGGCGCTGTTGCCTGTCTGTCGTTGAGGAAAGCTGGGTATCCTTTCCGCCCTTCACGCCAGGAGATCGCCATACATGAGAATATTCTCTCCAAGCGGCCCAAGGCAGTATAAAAACGCAGGGAGGACTGGAAACGATAGCGAATTGTGTCATCTTCTCGCTCAATTGTCGCGCAGAAAGTTTCCCCGGGGAGGGGGAGAGGCGGCAGCTCTGAGGGTGCAGATTGAGTTACAAAACAAGGAAACACGCGTAAATCGTCTCTCACATCCCTCTATCACAGCCCAACTGCATTTTAACTGCTTTTCCACTGAGCACAGCGTCGCTTCGTGTTATTCTGTTGTTGGCTAATGGTGGGAGAAGGTACGACAAACATTAAGGTAGGAAGTTGTCGTTGAAAGTGACGAAATATGCCACCTGAATTTGAGTGTTCGCATGGTGCAAGAGATGAAGCTGAGCTACGATTAGGTTCTATACCAGATCATGTCAAAAAGCTAGAATATTTACGTAGAGTTCGCATTGTCATACGGAACCTAGCAGATCGGCTACCATCTTTTTGCTTACGGAGAGGTGTACGCTTATTCGTTGAAGGAAAAACGTAGGGGTCAATAATGCCCTTTATTGCAGCTTCAGTCGTAAGGCCGATGCTTTATTAACTAGCCAACTCAATTTTACTGTCAATGTACTTCATGTAACCTACCTCCTCTGCATACTGCCTAATGAAGCTGAACTAGCGTACCTTTCAAAGGTAATATGCAGTGGACAATTTAAGCACAAATTAAAGTTACTGATTTGAGTTTTTTTTTTTTTTTTTTTCAGATAAGCGCAGGAGTGAGCACCAGGTCTACCGAAAAGCAACTGTGTACATCTCTGTGAAGACGGTATATACTCTCAAATACAGATTTGTGACGACAGACGATTTTAAATACAGCTGCATCGTCCAGGATAGCTGTGAAATGATAACCATTTATTTGCTGATTCGCGAAGAATTCGTACTGCCACACTGCTGGTAAATAAAGTAGATGTCCCGAGATACTTTATAAAAATATTATCAGAGTTGGAATTCCTCCAGTGTTGGCTCCGCCGCTGTAACATTCTTTCTTGGTGCAATGCACAACTCGATGAGGCCTCTGCGACAAAGCTATCTGGCGCGTTATCTGCAGGCAGGGCGGTTATCTGTCAGTTCGCGACCTCCACACCAACAGCGATAACGACGTCCCATCAAGCACGCTTTGGCTAAATGGCCGATCCAACAGTCGTATTATTCACACGCCGTTCTCATAGATATGCAATAGAAGAAGACTAGAAGTAACATTCAACAAATGAGATGCGAGAGCGTTGTACTGCCGTGCACTACCGCAGTTGATTGGAAACTGCACCAAAAGCAAGGTCTTTCAGACTGACAACAAAAGCCTCATGGACCAAGCGCGTCGAAATCCATCATCTTCATACACTCATGTTGATTTAGGTTTTCTGTGGTTTCCCTAAAATACTTCGGGAAATTTCGGGATGGCTGGTACTGTAAGACCAAGGCCGACTACTAATCCCATCGTTGTCAAAATAGGGCTGCAAGTACATCAACTACTGTCTATATGAACTACATTTTTATTTTGCTCTCAGTTTTTAACATCATGACACGTCCAGTATCCTCGTAAAAGTGATTTGTGGGTCAATGAAGCTGCTGCTGCTACTGCTCCTGGTATCGAAATGAGAAATACTAACGACGTACAAGTAATCTACGAGGAATGTCATAATTGAAGACAAAACGTATATTGAACTGTCGACACCGAGGTCATCGGCGACGGAGCATAAGCTCGAATGTGGTAAGGATAGTCGGCCGTGCCTTTCAACCCTATTCCTAACGAATGTGAACCCAATGTCTCTTAAGCCGACTGAAACTAATGTCTAATCTGAATTGTAAAACGGGAAGTAGACGAACATTTCCAGTGTTGAGATAGCTGTAAAGCCAAATAAATAAATAAACCCAGTGCTTAACCAAAACCCCTGTTTGCTCAATCGCTATCCGATCATGTGGTGAAACTCTGTAAAAAATTCAACGAAACAGCAGCTTCCTAAGTCCGGTTTCAACCACCGCACTAGAGCGAACCATCATTTTATATCAGTCTGCAATTTTCGTGCAATTTAACATTACTAATAGGGAGGGGACGGCAGTATAAATACAGTAAGACAACACTATTTACATAGTGGACACCTCTTTCTAGAGGTTCCCATTAAAATTCTCGTTGCCAGCGTATTTAAGTACATTGGAAAAGGTTACTAATTCTTTCAGAATTGTTTGTTAAACGTTTCCTTTGCGGACCTCATCGAATGACACCTCCCTAAAAGTACTTCGGCCCATCAACAACAGAAAGGAAAAAGCAAGAGGCTATGAATCTTCATTACCACACGCAACTTACTGCACTTAGAAAACACATGCGTAGACCGTGACTTCCTACAAACGCTTTTTTGCAGTGATCGATTTATTTTCCTAGCAACTAGGGAACATTATTTAAGACTATGCTAAGTAGTGAGCCAAAGAGAAACAGCAGAGAAGACTAATGCTCTGAAGGAGATATCGACCATGCTCCACTGCGACTGTTTGCTGGCGATAAATATTTGCCGAGCCGAACAAGCTGTTTGGCTGAGGCAACAGATTCGTGTCCGAGTGTCATGGCACACAACAGCAGTAGTACGGCAGTAGGGAAATGCATCCACTTGCGGCCGCAGCAAAAGCTGCGGAAACCGATGGCTGAACTCCGTGGACCTCCCCGCGCACAGAGAAATGAAAGGCCGACGTGAAAGGCCGACGTGTTTCCGCATGGCAACGAGGTGACGACCACGGGGTGCTCTGCAAGTTGCCCTCTTGCTGATGCATATTCGCTGAAGTGTACATAACGGTAAATTTCACTTCCGTTAATGTATCAATATGCCAACAGTAAGTCTCAGCTTACGACGAGTTTCACGAAGATTTGTTGCCTTACACTATGCTGGCATTTTAAAAGTTGTGAGCTGATTTGTCATCATTTACTACAAACAGCACTGTCGTCTTTTTCAGCCGCTACCATCGTCTAAATACAAATTCTACTGTCCTTCCTACCTCACTTCTCCTTCATCGGTGTTTGCAGTTCCACTTAGTAACCATCGAAGAGCTGACCTTGTCCTGTACGGGGTTGACCGAAATATGGAATGACAACAGCAATACTCTTAAAGATACATGTAAGGGCCAGAAAAAAGTAGCAACACATAATTTTGGATAGTGCATATAAAACGCAATGAAGATACTGGTATTTTAACTATCATAACTGAATTATCAGTGATCTGTTAACCGGAGCAATTAAAGCCGGTATCTGACAAAACTAAAGATGCTTTTGGTTTATCGCTTTCTGTGCGCCTCAATTATTAATAAAGTTAACGTAACTGTAACTCAAAAGATCATTACCTCTTAACAGATGCCCGCCATGTACTTGTAGCGATATAATCGCCATATGAAAGATAAGAAACGATCGAACCACCCCGGTATCTTACAGATAGAGTTACAGAATAGAGCATTCGCCTCTGGCTATAACAACAACAGAACACGTTTAGCCACGTCACTGTTCTTGTACAAACGCCCGCCGCATTACTGTTCTATTTACCACATTCAACATGGACCTCACGGTAAAACTCAGATGCAAGCTATAGGAGTGCGATCGTATAAACGTAACGGTAGCCACAGTTATTCGCCGGAATATACAGGTCTGTGGGATTGTTGGATATCAGAATATGTATGAACTAGAGGAGAGGCTGTGATTCTGTTCATGTAGTGAGATATTTTTGTAAGATGCAATTCGTGTAATCCTCTTAACGTGAGAAGACAGGCGAATTTCCTACGTTGTCTGAAACTGGTGGACAACAGCGAAGAAAATGAACTTTACACAAAAATGGATTCTGCATCGAAACGAGGAAATATTTCGTTCAATTTCCTGTCGCACATTTAAAAATAAATCTTCGCTGAAACCGGTATGTTCCAGAAAGATGATCTGTCTCACTTGAGCATTTTTTCCCCACGTAGCTCTGAATGTATGTTTTCAGAAAATTGGAAAAATGACGCCAAAGGAACGACAATGCAGAAATTGTGTCGGATCGGGGCTCGAACCCGGAACCTTGCTTTCCATGGGGAATACCCTGGCCAGACAAGACCCAAGACCCGCCTCGCAGCTGTACGTACGCCAGAACCTCAACCATATTCTTCAGACACTACAGAAGGTTTCTTTCAGACCTTGCAGGAAGATAGGATTGCCTGCGAAAGGCAAAGTTAGTCTGCATGTGTGTATCTTCAGAACGCTATGCTTAAGCTGAGATCTAGGACGAAGTGTGGAAAAGAAATCAATTTTTTACGAATCTAAAAAACGTGATTATTTTTACGCGGTAAATCAAAGCTCTACTGAGAAAGTAAGTAGACGGATGTAGCTTAGCTTCACTTACGTCAAACAATTTTTTTTTTTTCGAGGCCCATATAATCACTCGAAATCTGCATCGTATGATAATCGCGTATCGTACCTAATTTTGTATCGGCTCAGTGACAACTGCATCTTAATTTAGAACTTATTTACGCTAGGAACTAGTATCCCGTGTTCCTGTAACAATGAGACGACGACGGAAAATGCACCTAGGCGAAACTGTTTCAAACAGTCCGCCACGTACAGCGAATGTGGTGACGTTGTGTGTGACGTCGATCCCAGAGCAGTGGACTGGTTGCACACGTGAGCGGGTGAACACGGCGGAGAGCGGCGTCGGCGCCTTCCGCGGCGGTGATTCACCGCGGGCCGTGGGTACTGCCCCTTCCGCAAGAGGTTGCGGCGTGAATCACCCGCTTCCTACTGCTGTGCGCTCAGCGTAGGCGGTCGCTTGGCCTACAGCCCGCGACCTGCTACGGCTCCTGTTCGATCACCGTCCCCATCGCCTCGCGCCTGCTGAGGCCTAACCTGC
Organism: Schistocerca americana; assembly: GCF_021461395.2. Taxonomy (NCBI): domain Eukaryota; kingdom Metazoa; phylum Arthropoda; class Insecta; order Orthoptera; family Acrididae; genus Schistocerca; species Schistocerca americana. The sequence goes on from NC_060125.1 coordinate 472,038,814, forward strand.
GTGGCCTCGGAGGTACAGTCCGCCGTGCAGCTGCACGCAAATGATGCCCAAGAGCCGGACACTCTGATGAGGATGGTAGGCTCCTATTGGAGGAGTGTGCTTTCCTCCCCTGTTCTAATACACCACTTACAAGGGAACCTCCCCATCGCACCCCCCTCAGATTTAGCTATAAGTTGGCACAGTGGATAGGCCTTGAAAAACTGAGCACAGATCAATAGAGAAAACAGGAAGTAGTTGTGTGGAACTATGAAAAAAAATAAGCAAAATATACAAACAGAGTAGTCCATGCGCAAGATAGGCAACATAAAGGATAGTGTGAGATCAGGAGCGCCGTGGTCCCGTGGTTAGCGTGAACAGCTGCGGGGCGAGAGGTCTTTAGTTCAAGTCTTCCCTCGAGTGAAAAGTTTACTTTATTTTCGCAAAGTTATGATCTGTCCGATCGTTCATTGACGTCTCTGTTCACTGTAATAAGTTTAGTGTGTGTGTTTTGCGACCCCACCGCAACACCGTGCGATTAGTAGATTAAAGGACGTGCCTCTCCAATGGGAACCGAAAACATTTGATCGCAAGGTCATAGGTCAACCGATTCCTCCACAGGCAAACGTGTCTGATATATTCTATACGACACTGGTGAAGGCATGTGCGTCACATGACAGGAATATGTTGTCGACCCACCTAACTTGTACACTTGGCGAATGGGTAAAAAGATTCTTCTACCTTGCCCGATCTAGGTTTTCTTGTGGATGTGATAGTCACTCCCAAAAAAGTGATGAAAACAGAGTTTGTCACATAAACTGCAACAAATGAATGCAATAGTTTCACAGTCGCACAGTTTTCCCTGTGCTCTGTCAAAACATATGTTTTTAACGTTTTCAAATTCTTCCGTGTGTAGACCGTCAAATCCTGCACACGTCCAAGCAAATCTGAACATGTCCTGGAATTTTGGAGAGCAAAGTTGATTGATCATGTGAGTGCCTGAACTTTGATAATTGTCTGAAAATAAAGGATTAAACTTTTCACTCGAAGGACCTGTCACTTCGCAGCTGCTCACGCTAACCACGGGACCACGGCGCTCCTGAGCTCACACTATCATTTATGTTGCTTATTTTGCGCATGGATTACTCAGTTTGTATATTTTGCTTATTTTTTCATAGTTCCACACAACTTCCTGTTTTCTCGATTGATCTGTGTTCAGTTTTTCAAGGCCTATCCACTGTGCAAACTTATAACTAAATCTTAGGGGTGTGCGATGGGGAGGTTCCCTTGTTAGTTACATGTTATCTTTAATTACTGCACTCAACCACGTGATACTGATGTTAACGTACACGTTTTGAATTCTGTGTATCATCAATCGTGGCAGAAGGAATACTGACGTGCTACGTCTATGGCGACTATTGGTTCTCGTACAGGTTTTAAGTATCACGCCTTCCCCATTCAACTTTTATTTCGTTACTTGAATGAAACAAATATGCTGCTACCAGTCATTTGTTTCTACAACGCGTTTCGAAGGTTTAAACCTACATCATAAAGAGGATTTATGTGGACTAATATTACATACAGGGTGAAAAGTATTTCCACCGACAAACTCTGGGAGATTGTAGGGGACATCAAAACAAGTACTTTTCCCTAATGTCATTTTTTCCTATGAGGATTATTTAAACCGGTGGGAGCCGTATTATGCTCTTCAGTTGTAGGAAACTGCAGTGTAGTAGTGCATTGTCTGTTTACTATTGGAGCGATACACCTGGAGTGAGTACACTGATATGGTTGGCGCATACTACGTAGCGCACCACAACGGACGAGCTGCACAGTGGATTTATCAAAAACAATATCCTAATCGTCGTAACCCGCATCATACGATCTTTGCTGCTGTGTACCAACGTCTGCGTGGGATTTGGTCATTTAGCAGATTACCTGGACAGGGACGCCGTCGCACGGTAAGAACGCTGCAATTTGAGGAAGCTGTCTTGCAGTATGTGGAGCGGGATCCTTCAACCAGCACTTGTGCAATTGCACGTAACATGCGGACGAATCAGACGAATGTAAGAACAGTTCTTCGAGAGAAATTGTTAAGCCCATTTCACTTACAGCGTGTCCAACCTGGATTCAGTTGATCATCCACCCAGAGCACAGTTTTCGAAGCGGTACCTGGAACAGTGTGAAATGCATCCTACATTTCAATCCTCTGTGTTGTTTACCGATGAAGCAACGTTCGGGCGTGATGCGAGTCTTCAACATGCACAATTAGCATGTTTGGAGTGAGGATAACTCACATGCCACAGTTACTAGCGCTCATTAAGTGCGGTTCTTCGTTAATGTGTGGGTCGGTGTTATTGGGGACTGTTTAATTGGGCCGTGTCTGCTACGTAGGTCATTAAATGGCAGGCACTATTGCATTTTTTTCGTCAGAACATTGCCAGTATTGCTGGAGGACGTCCCGCTCCCTTCAAGACAATGCATGTGGTTCCAACATGACGGGGCGCCGGTACATTTCAGTCGTCGTGTGCGTCGATTCCTGGACCGTCGGTTCCCAGAAACGTGGATTGGTAGAGGTGGTCCTGTACGATGTCCTGCTCGATCCCCAGGTATGTCCCCTCTGGACTTTTTTGTGTGGGGAGAGATGCACAACCTTGTTTACACAACTCCTGTTGCATCAGAAGAGGATCTCGTTGCCCGGATAGCAGCAGGAACAATTCAGGATACTCCTGGTGTTTTTGCCCGTGCCAGACAGAACATGATCCGACGGTGTAACCTTTGTTTACGTGTCAATGGAGACATTTTTGAAAACATATTGTAATTGAAACTAGGTTGTGTTAATGTGTTGTCTCTTGGTCATAAAAAATGGAAAAGTGTTTGTTGGTGTAATTAATTTGCCGTCAGAGAAATCTTCCTCTACCGGTTTAAATACTCCTCATAGGAAAAAAATGAGATTAGGGAAAAATATTTGTTTTGATGTCCCCTACAACCTCCCAGAGTTTGTCGGTTTAAATACTTTTCACCCTGTATACGTGTTGTGTTAAGGCTTTGGAGAAACCTGTGACAGTTATTACTTTCTGAACGACATCTTTATTCCCTTATTCTCTACAAAAATAATTTTATTTTAGTTATATTACTTTCATATTTACATTTTAGTTCACCCACTGGCGAAAGGTCTCCACAAACTACGAATCACGTTCTGAAATAGTACACATTTTCTCTGACAGACAGTGCCACTTGTTACTCAAAAATCTTAATAACACATACAGTACATACATATTAATCGACATACATCCACCCAATGGATGTTTAAACCTTCGAAACTCGTTGTGCACTGCAAACAGTGTACTTATTGTTTCATTCGGTATCAATAAAAGTTCATTACTTATTTACATTCTCTGCGTGAGAACTGTCGTCTTCCAAATGCACACTCCACTAATTTAGATAATTACTTCACCGAAAATAAACTGTCGGAAGTTTACTAATACTTTTATCAAGCAATGCGACTACTGCTCACTGTGCTACTACTGAAAATTGAGGAAAGATGTATGTTTGAGGGTTGGGTTGGGTCGTTTGGGGAAGGAGACCAGACAGCGAGGTCATCGAGGTCATCGGATTAGGGAAGGACGGGGAAGGAAGTCGGCCGTGCCCTTTGAAAGGAACCATCCCGGCATTCGCCTGGAGCGATTTAGGGAAATCACGGAAAACCTAAATCAGGATGCCCGGACGCGGGATTGAACCGTCGTCCTCCCGAATGCGAGTCTAGTGTCATGTATGTTTGACATCACGCGTTTAGCTACCCATAATGTTCCATGGAGCTGCAATTGTAAACTGGAAAAATTAACCTTTTAGAGCGTAGACAACTTCATTGAATACGGAGCAGCAGTCTTTACAAGGACGTTTCTCCTTCGAAAAAACTTCCTTACGCAGTTGCATCTTACTTATGCTGGTCACAATGACTGCCACGTACAGGTTTTGTTACGGAAGATAAATGCTACTTACTTAAATTTTTCATTAAGAAAATTCAATGAAGATCATATAAATGACTACAGTCATTGATTGAATTAGATGTTCACGGGACCTAGACGGAACTTAAAGCCCATTTATCTACTAGAATGTGTGCCAATAATGTGTGTGAAATAACCGCCTATAAACACAAGAAAACTGTTAATGGTGAAACGTGACAAGTATCAAAATTTTCTAAGCTATTTAGAGTGTATTCTGTAGACTGCCTACGGACACTGAAAAAATGAGATAGCTCAAATTTTAATTGTGCTCCGACACTGTAGGAGCGGCAGCAAATATTTCCCGGCGTACATACCGCAGCAACCGATGAATCGACAAGATTGGTGCTGTCACGTTATCGTAATTGTTAAACGCGCAAAAACGTTCAGCGCCTGGGAGTAATAATTGCCTATGTAAGCCTAAATTCATATATATATATATATATATATATATATATATATATATATATATATATATATATATATATATATATACGAAGACAGTAACTTGTTCTCGAAAGAACAGTTACTGTTGATGACCGTGCAGCTTTTTCCTGGAATAAATGATAACTGACAACCTGAGCTGCCAACAGGTGTTGTTGTTGTTATACCTCGATGTGGACAGCTGAAAATGTGTGCCCCGACTCGGGGTTCGAGTCCCGGTCGGGGCGCACATTTTCAGCTGTCCACATCGAGGTATAACAACAACAACACCTGTCGGCAGCTCAGGTTGTCAGTTAGTTATCATTTACTAAATTCATTTCTTCAGTGAATTCACACAGGTGCCCGCTGCTCGTGAAGTTGATTTCATTTCCCTTACGTTGATACTCAACTAGAGGCCAATGAAACACTGTATTACTGGACGAACAATGATGTGCGCATGTGAATGTTAAACATTCTCAATTCAGCAGTAATAATTAGTGCCCGAATGGGAACCAGAATCACCAGGTAAACGCAAATTTCAACCTTGTGTCTGAGGTTACGTCGAGTGGGACCGAGTACTGACAGATACACGACGACTTCGGTAAATAACTTAGCACAGCTACCTGTCTAAGTAAACAATAAATGAGAGTAATAGGCTTTTCAAAGTAAGGGTGACTTTGCGGGTAATAATACAAAGGGTAAGGAGTATGGCACGAATAATTCTGATTTTGGTAGATTGGCATAAAATATACACACCTATCGGCTGTTAATATAGGTGTTTGTGTTACAAGAAAACAAATTATCACGGAACCGATAAGTGATATAAGTCTTGATGTTTATCCCACTTTCGTTTAAGTGTTCAATGCCTTTAAGAGAACTACATCGGTAAGTATAACATGATTTTTTTTTTTTAAAGGAGGCATTTTAAATTAACGTCGTAAATTCTAGCACGATTTCGTCGCGGACAGTCAAAATTGTAATGAATATAGAACCGAAGACTTAGGAAAGTTTTGCTGGAACGGCGCGACATGCATGATAACGCTCCAGCTTCACTGTCAACAGGCAAATCGATTCCAATCTTTCCAAATAACGCCGTAACAACGCAAGACCACACATCCCGCATTAGCACCAATACCCAATCGCATAACAAACTGCGCGAGACAATACTAGCTGTAATGATTTTGCTCCGATTTGGATCATAATGGACCGAACCACAGACTACCCCGTTACGGCACAGACAGGGTAATTCTGACGGCCACCGCGTATTAGGAAGTCACGTAGTTGTTGCTGCAATTAACTCCTTTAATTTTCTATGCCGCGTTAAACACGCTTTTTGAATGAAACACTGACGACCAGTGTGTCAACCACTGAACATTCTTTTGAAGCCTTTAATTATCACTGCATCACGACGTGGCTTCGCAAATTATTGTTCTCTGCTGCGAGCAAACACATCATTTGGAATTATTTACGCCACTTATTGAAAAGAATGCTGCACAGGCCAAAATGCTCAGTAGCATTTTGTATCACAAAAGAATTGCGGCAGCGTGGAACAATACAATGGAGTGTGTTAAGTCTCTTACATTCCGACAGGAGTCCGCTAATAAAAGGTCATTACTCAAAATACACAATTTCACCGGTATAATACACTTATTTTTACTGTCGCGCCACCACATCTTACGCACATTCATTGAGGCGTAGCCTAGTTGCGACCAGTTTTAGTGTCGTCTGCGGCAAATTTCATTACCGTAATGTGACGAACTACTCCACTTATATTAGACACTCTTTAAGCGATTCTATCTCCTTCTTGCGGAGAGATTGTCAGTAGTTTACCAACTACTGCGCTCCATTCGTCACGGGCTTCAGTTACACCTGCCTTCTCCCCCAAAATGTAAAATATTGTACAGCACAGATAGAGTTAAGACATGAAAATACACAGCATGTTCATTCAGTCCGTTCTATTTTGAAGGAAAGATCTCTGGAGTTCTACGGGCCAGATGTCGTCGTATGTGTTTAATTTCGTCTGCATTACTCCAAAGCCACCACACTCCTAGAAACCTATTCAAAGAGATTAATCTTCTCTGTCATAAAAAATGTGACTAATTCCTTTTTGCGCTTACGAGTGCGAGGTTTCGCGACAGAAAATTAGCCACATTTCCTGTTAATGTAAAGGTACGACGCAAAGCAATTCACTGTTAGTGGCACCCACTTTTCTCTATTGATGACGATGTACACTATGTGATGGGAAGTGTCCAAGCACCCCTATGCAGTGCGGCACTGACCACTACGTTACGAAAGGCGGACCCGCCAGTATAAAGGAGGGGAGTACTTCAGTAAAGAAGCAGTTAACAGCGGAATGGCTCGGTCAGGAGAGCTCAGTGACCTACATCTGAACCATTAGATGTCACCAGAGCAACCAATTCATCTGCGACATTTCAAACTTTCTCGAGCTGTTGGCAATGAAATTGTGAAGTGCAAACGCGAAGGAACAACCACAGCAAAACCACGTAAAGTATTACGTTTATTTTGTTTCGATACATTTGACCATCCCCTGTACTTTGTTATGTCGCAGTTACTTCTATCTGCATGTGAAAAAGCCTAAGTTCGTGTTACGTTACGTGTGCCAGGGATAAAAATAATTGCTACTAAGTTGGGACAGAGCCCTAGAAGGGTTCAAATGGCTCTGAGCACTATGGAACTTAACATCTGTCATCAGTCCCCTAGAACTTTGTACTACTTAAACCTGACTAACCTAAGGACATCACACACATCCATGCCCGAGGCATGATTCGCACCTGCGATCGTAGCAGTCGCGCGGTTCCAGACTGAAGCGCCTAGAAGGGTACAGTTACTCGTAAGTTACATGTATGCGTCGAAATGACATCGAATACTTGTTCGAAACTCATCACGTCGAATCTGCGACAGCAGAATAAAAACTTCTACAGCCACAAGCAAAATGGCATCCTTAAAAATAATTATCCGATTTACATTTGAAGAACTAAATACGCTGCTAACTAGCACTACAGATCTCTCTTCCTCTAGCAAGAGTTAATCTCCTTACAGAACAACCCCCCCCCCACCCACGTCATTTACGAAAGATCAGGAAGTTCCTCTATCTGCAACGTAATGAGGACGTTGACAATACCGTGACCCACTGCGCTACTGTGCCCAATTTAACGTATACTGCGCGGCTTCTGGAAGCAGCCGAATTAAGGCGGAAAGAAATCACGTGGAGGAGTGCTTTAGGAGGCAGTTGGCTATTTTCACCAACAACACGCAGTTGGTCTGGGCCCGACGAAAACACGGTGCTGCGTCTACGCTTGTAAACAACACATTGCGTCAGGCGGACCCTCTCGCATAGATATACTCGCGTACGGGCCATCCGGGCGCGAGCAACCTTGTTACCACCTCGGGACCTGCGACGTAACTAACAAGTAGCAAGGTCACTATTGACAGTAACAGGTGCAACGTGGCACAGCCTAAACGTTCTTTTAACTATCACATACATCCTGACGACACCCTAAGGATACTGTTTCTAGCACTACGTGCTTTGACGACGTCCGTTCAGTGTCACGAATAGCACAAAATCTGTCTTAAACTGAAACTTCTGTAGTTACACTTGAGTCATACATAGCACTTTAGACTCATTACAACAATAGCACACCATTACCATTTCGTGTATGTGCAGACTGCCTGAAATCCCTTACCTTGCGAAGCAGCCTAATATTTTAACAACTGCATATCATCGCCAATTTGTGTGTTTTGTAATTAGTACCTTCCTTCGTGTCGAATGTGAATTCAATATTACACTACTAACATTTATTTTTGAACACACTACTAGCAGCGAATTTTTCCTTCCGAACGCTTTTAACTGTCTGAAGTCGTTGAAATCCGCAACGTCTGATTTTAGGCTACGCTTGTCTTTAGGTTCTGCGACAACAAACTGAAATGAAAAACTTATGAGTGCTAGCGAAGTGAGATTATGCACAAGCAGTTTTAAGTGTTTAAGGCGAGTCATCTGCAATGGCCTTTGCAACGAGACTGCGACAAAGAAGATGGCAGCGCTGTAACTACAAACAACGGCATCCTGCCTTCCTCCTTCGGCCAAGTAATTACTCTAGAGGCAGACACTTGTAACGCTTTAGGAGTAAGTGTGTTACTGACCTAGGTACTAACGTGCCTATTCTCAACGAAATTAATATGATTTGTACTGTACGCATTTAAGTTACTCTTTGAGCTATCGAAAAAATTACATCGTAGTGCAAAGTAGATTATATGCGATAATCCACAGTAAGATTCTTGGCGGAGATGATGTTGAAATTTAATATTATAATGTGAAGGTTAAGGATACGCATGCCCCACCCACCATAAGATCCGTAGCTTCTATTGTAGCGGAAACGAACGTTCACGTCAGCAAGGGTGGATGTCCGCTGTAGAATGCCTCGACAGCTGGTCGCCGTCCGCACGTGGTTAAGCCGTCAGCGGAAATACCTTTAAAGCTACTGCCGAACGGCGGACGGCAGGAATACAACAGTCTCATCTTCCTTGGCTCACACAGTGGATTCTAGCGAAGGCTGTAATTATTAGGGCTATCTCAGTACACTCATTACCGTAGCGCAGTCAGATAATAGGGTCACGGAAATGATCTGTGAATAAAAGCAATGGATGATGATGGGAACGAAACAGAGGGATCGTGTAGTAATGTTGCAATGATAGTGGAACTTTTGGGAATGGCTGAGCGGCAGCAAGGATAATCCCGCGGCCCGGTGAAGACTACTGTTGTAATAGTCAACGAGTGAACTTTCTTAAAAATTAACCACGCGAAACCCAAATTTCGCTTTTCTCATATGACATTCAGAACAGCAAGGGAAGCACGATGATGGCTCGGCACTGAAACGATTATTAAGAAAAGTGCTATATAGACTGGCTTGAGCATTTTATGGTATGGAGGACGCAGTCTTATCTTGGATGGCAAGTCTTTGACAAACATGTAACTAACATCCAGTGTACTTGTTATGTGTGCTGGGACTCCTACTGTTCATTATGTATTAATTAGTATGTGTAGAAAGACGGGAGGTATGAATGGCAACAGCAGTGGTTCACTCACGGGAGAATTTCACGGAAATAATGAGAAATCAGATTTGGAATACTCTAACACGAAGCAAATTATTCTGGGAAAGGCTAGTTACAAATTGTCAAGAACCAGTACTAGGTATACAATACAGACAATTTCTTCGATCCCGTATACATTACTCCCGTAGGGAAGGAGAAGACAAGGTTAGATCAATTACAGCAAGAACAGAGAATTTAAGCGTCCTCGTCCCTGGCTCCATACACGATTGGAACGTGAAGAAACCTATTTGTGGTACGATATTACGCACCCTCCGCCATGCACTTCACAGCGGTATGTATGCACATGTAGATCTTATGGTCGTCTGTGTGTTGAACACCTACACATTTTAATGGTTAGTGTGATTACGTGGTTGCGGCGCTTGGTTAACAGAGGACACGTGAAGCGGCGGCGGGCCCACACAAAGGAGCGCCTGTGTTTCCGCGGCGCCGGCGCTTCCACCGCCGCTGACCTACTTGCCCGCGGGCGCTGCAGGGACGGCGAAGAAACGCGACATTCTCGTTCTGCACCCACAACGCCTAGTCTCTGCGCAAGGGGTCTGTGGGGCCGCCCGAGATTAATGCAGCATGCCCCTGTTTTGAGAACCATAGTTACAGAAATGAAAAAGTAATTTTACTCATCGTTCTCATTCTTCTCACCAGCGTGTCTACTACTTCCGTTCTCCTATATTAGAACTAACAACTCAATCCAAATTAAACGGAATGCGGTGAATTACTAATACAAACGTATCCAGTCCTTGAGAGAAACCCGAGTTGCAGCTAACTCTGCCCTTAACCATTTTCAACTAGAAAGATGTGCTTCCAGAATGAGATTTTCACTCTGCAGCGGAGTGTGCGCTGATATGAAACTTCCTGGCAGATTAAAACTGTGTGCCGAACCGAGACTCGAACTCGGGATCTTTGCCTTTCGCGGGCAAGTGCTCTACCAACTGAGCTACCCTAGCACGACTCACGCCCCGTCCTCACAGCTTTACTTCTGCCAGTACCTCGTCTCCTACCTTCCAAATTTACAGAAGCTCTCCTGCGAACCTTGCAGAACTAGCACTCCTGAAAGAAAGGATATTGCGGAGACATGGCTAAGCCACAGCCTTGGGGATGCTCCATCACAGCACGCAAAACTACAGATAAACTGCGTACAATATTTGATAAGTCCCGTTCTAAAGTGTAATTTTTCTAATAACATTTCCGTCGTTCTCAGACATACTGATTAATTGCTTCTCTGTCTTATAATCGCAAAATCTTTTATCTGCGACTTTTCGTTACAATTTTCAAGGATTGTATGTTGGTAGAGGATCGCTTTTCTATTCTTAATGGACAGGAGCAAAATATGAACCGGTTAAGCAATAATAAAAAAAAATCTGAGATATTCACCATGTAGCGAATTGTTGATACGTGAAGGATACTAAACATACACACAAATGTGTGATACAGCTGGCCTCCGAATTAAAGAGGACTGTCTACCAAAGAAAGCTGCCGAATACTGACCGAAAGGCACAAGATGTTCGTGCGCACCACTGAAGAGCTGCATAAAAGCAGAAGGCCTAACGGCGAACGGAGGTACACCTTCTGGGACTTAAGTGTAATTTTCAAAAGTTCACTTCCGCTTGAATGTGTCATCTCCTCCCGTTGCTATTTTGGCAGAAGTTAAAAAATTGTGTTCTTTTACTTCTTTAGCTGTGCTCGTCCATCACGACTATCATTTAAGTGAAACCACTAAAAGGTCTGACGTGCCAAAGGTTGTCATTATGCATCTATATTTACATATATATACTTAGCAAGGAACTGTACAGTGGATGGCGGAGGGCGCTTGTGCCAATATTCTTGACTTTTTGTCTCTTTCCATTTCCGTATTGAACGAGAGAATACGGAGTGTCTATATACCTCCCTATGCGAGGTAACACCTTTTATCTTGTTCTCGTTATCTTTAGTTCGTTTTTTCTCCAAATAATCCCATTCAAGTTTCCGAGTATGTGTGATGCACTTTTCTACTAACTTTACGGCCCCGTTTACTGCCCTAGCAGCGCGTCTCTGAATTCGCGTATGTTTTCTCACGCTACTCGACAAGGTCTACAAACGCTGGAACACTATTCCAAAGTTGTTCGCACTAGCGTCTTGTATGCTGTTTCCTTAAGAGGCACCGCACTTTTACAGGACCCATCCAACAAAAGTGTGTCTTTAACACGCCTTCACCGATTTTACATGATGGTTTTATTTCATATTGCTTCTTAATATTGCTCTGAATACTTACACGATGTGACGTGCTCAAGATGTTTACCACTAATCTTGTAATAACACACTATCAGAATATATCTTTTTATAGGCATTATCTTACATGTAGTCACACTTAAAGAATGGTGCCACTCACTACACGAAGTAGAAATTATGCGCATTTCTTTCTGCATTTCCTTGCCGTTGTCCAAGGACGATACATTCCAGTACGCAACGTCGTCGTCAGTATACTATTTGCTAGCGCAGCTGACCCGCCCGGCAAAAAGTCTGTGTATGCTGAAACTATCAGATGCTTCCTTGGTGGGATACGCGACGTTACAGACGTTGTAGCCAGATAACTAGCCGACTGCCTCCCGTTCGTACATTTCTTGTACAGACAATGACACAGTGGAGACTCGTAGAAGAGAGGCCTAAAGCAATGCATCACTATTTATTAACACGCGGCGCATTGAACCTTGGGCCACGTCGCGCTAGCAGCCGCAGCCATCGACCGACAGGCGAGTAGCGTCCGCCCGCAGCCCTGCAGCCTACGCTTTCGGCCACCCACGCAGCAATGCGACCCACCTCACGCATTACGCATTCCACGTTCCAACTGTGCGTGCTCGCGAGAATCCTCGACAGGCGATATATCTCTGCCTTGTGCCACCTTGTTTCAGCGTTAAAACGCGTACCGTCTCTATTCTGAAGCGAGGCCACTGTACTGTAGGGAGTGAAGAGATTCTTCTGCCCTCTTGGAATTGCTTTAGAAGTAACATTACACATCCACCTGCATATCTGTACTTCAGAAGCCACCTCACAGCGCATGATGGCGGGTACTTCTGCTACCAATATCTTTTCCTCTTTCACATTTTTGCTAGCAAACACCTCGTGGGAAGAATTGGTTTTCGGTAGAGCTCCATACAAGCTCTGATTTCTCTGTTTTCCTCCAGTGGTCATTTCGCAAAACGTATGTGGGAGGAGGTTCTTGCGGTTCATTCCGAGAAACGTAAAGAGCGGCTAAATTCCGCTGCTTGAGATGGGCCCCATGAACAACGTGTGATCGGAGGACGACGTAACTTTGAGGAAACTTCTGCAAACCATCGAAACAAACACATTTTAGTTTCCATATGCGAGGGTAACATTTGTTAACTGTGTGAATGTTTAAGATCCAGGTTACAAACGTTCGTCAATCTGCCCACCATCTGTGTCACCAACAGCCTGAAACCGAACCAGAGATACCACCTCAGAACTGTCCGCAGTATTTTTCTAACGGTGGACCATGGAATGTTCAGCCGTTGTCACACAGCTCGTGCACTGCTTAAAGATCGTACAACGCGTCCAGCATTCTTACATGGCAACACGAACTTCAATTTGTGGCACATTTTGCCGTCGGCCTATACCAGAAGCAATTCTCAAATAGCCAGTTAATTCCAACTTGTTCAACTTCCATGCGAAAGACAGCCTCTCCCAATTCTTTAATGCGTCAATAACCGCGAAGAGCAACAGCACTATTGCTACTGTTTGATGAAACACCTTTGCGTGTGAAGCCCAGCTCACCTTGTTGACTATCAGCAAATGTAATGCACAGCGAAGAGATCCTACGTCGCCATACCAGTACCGCCGCCCAACGGCAAGTCATGAAACACTACCAACAACGCAAATCCAGCAGCGTACTCTCTGAACATCGTTTCGACGAAGTTGGATTCCCACATCCCAAGGAGTTTTCCGTGTACACTGACTCAGGTAGCAGGAGTTTAATTATAACTGCCCTGTATAAGCGAGGAAGAAATATGCTGCCTCATTTCTCGGAACGTAAGCACTCTGAAGTTTAGTGTTTTCCGTGATGCACAACGCCTTTCTTGTAGCCTCTGCCACCGGAATTTGTTGAACTTCTCCGCAATGATCTCGCTCTCGCACTTCCTAAACGATCCCGTGAAGAAAGACGTCGGTCTTGATGTCCTTGCTACATTTGTTCTCTAATCAGAACTGATAAGTGTCCCACACCTATAAGCCACTCTGAAGAATACATCTCACAAACCTTATGGCAATGAGTTAACATTTTCTTAAAGTTCTTCTAACGAATCTCAGCCTGGCATTTGATTTTGCTACTGTGTAAGTCACGTCGGAGGAAGGCAAAGGCAAACCACCTCCATTAGCCATTAGGACCTTGCCTAGTACGGTGGTGCGGGTCTCCCGCATCGTTCCCCTACGCTCTGTCAAGAAGCATGGGACTTCATTTCCATTTTTCCATTAATCATGTGATAAATCCACTTTAGGTCTCTCCAGATGGTTACTTCTAAATATCACAGTTACTCTTTCCAGTTAACTGTCGCTAACAGTTATTTTTTTGCTTAATTCAATGAAATATTGAAATTACAGCTCATCCGTTGCAACAATTTGTCGTTCCTGCCGTTTACAGATCAATCGACAGCAGTGAGCCTAAAAACGAAAGTGAGAATGCTAGGAATATTTCTTAAGCGGACGTTTCAGAAAACTTTTCCTCCCCCTTTCGACCGATAGCCAGTACTATGTGCATTTGCAACTGTTCGTGTCGCGGTGCAAACGACGATAGAATGAAACTTCCTGGCAGATTAAAACTGTGTGCCGGACCGAGACTGGAACTCGGGACCTTTGCCGTCACACAATGACATTAATGAAAAGCATAGGAAGTGATAATTTCGATGGATGAAGTTAAACATGAACAAGTACCGAGACGAGTGGGAGAGCAAAGACAATTACTTTTAATAAGATTATAAATATGAAGGGAGACATAAGGCCAGAAATCTATCGACGCATCAAGCTTGGCTGGCAAGCATTTGGGAAGAATTCAAAAGTATTCAGATCAAAAATGCCAGTAAATTTGAAGAAAGCAGTATTTGATCAATGCATTCTTCCTGTTATGACGTATGGCTGTGAGACATGGACACTGAACTCATTTACAAAAGGGAAACTTAGGACAGCACAGAGAGCCATGGACAGATCAATGACCGCCTGTACAAGAAAGGATAGGAAAAGGGCTTATGATATCCAGTCTGTGGCGAAGGTTAACATCTTAGAGACAGTAGGTTCCTTGAAATAGCAGTGGGCTGGCCACGTCGCAAGAAGAAAATACAACAGATGGACGCAGCTAGTACTGGAGTGGAGTCCGAGAGAGCACCGGAGGCCTAGAGGAAGACCACCAGACAGATGGGACAAAGACATCAAGAAGATCGCTGGTAACACCTGGCAGAGAACTGCCCAAGACCGTCCCACTTGGAGAAGACTGCTGAAAGCCTACCTGAATCCACGACTCGAAGAGGCCACATCATTTAATGATTGAGTTGGCTGATGATGATGATGATGATGATACTTTTCATCTTCTGCCACTTCCGCATTTCAAAAGCCTCCATTCCTCCTCCTCAGTGTCCACGTTTCAGCACCACAGTAGAAGCAGACTCAAAGATTTGAGGGAAAAATTAACTAAATGTTGTATTTATAATGCTGCAGAAAACTTCTTACAAAACGCCATCGCTAGCCTGGTTTTATAATCCTGTGAGGCTGTTTCGGACTCCAAACATGGCAGAGAGATAGAGAGAATACCCGTTGGACGACAACAAAGAAATGCAGTAAGACCAACGAAACTTCCACTTTGTGTAATGAATGGAAGCTCTCTGAATCTTGACGGACACTACTTTTTCATCTCAAGTATGTAACACCGAAGTACAAGACTAGTTTCATCATCTTGAGCACGTCACATCGTGGGAAGTATCTACGGGCAATACGAAGAAACATGAAATGGGAACAGTTGGGAATGTGACTGCAAGCCATAGATTTCGTGAAAGGGTTCTGGGAAGTGCGGTACATCTTATAACAATTTGTTGTGCCTGTTCTCGTTAGTCCGTTACAGAATCCTCCCTATACTGTGTGTTTCGCAGTTCCTATTACAGGCTTCTATGGCTTGCAGAGAATACTAATTAGATAAAGTCTTGATAAGGAACCAATGTCTGCAAATGTGTAGTTTGGATGTAAATTAAGTTCGAAGCTCTGGTCTGTGCGATCCATGAGGCGAATCTCTTGTTCGTTTAACAGAACTTACCTGCAACGCATACTCTCACACAACAAACCCGGGGGGCGTCCGTGGGGCAACGGTCAACCCTCCCAGTTGCGAATGTACCCGATTGTTGCTGAAATCTGACGAAAATGGTATGTGATTCACAGAGGCGACACGGAAAACGTTCTGGATACATGTACTGTGCACCATACCATTACGTACAGTACCTTGAAACGGGAGATTTGTAAATAATTCAATCTTGGAACTAATCTTATATCCAAATGTTACATTTCCAGATCTGCGTTCTTTTTCAAGACACTCTACTAAGTAACCTCTACGATCTTCTGCAAAACGAATTTTGGAACACCATACAGCTTTCTACACCACATGTAATCTTAAAAATTTTTTGGTGATTTGTGTAGGAAATAGGCACTTTAAACTTCACACTCTTCAGAAGCTAAATCTTGGCAAATTTACAACAAAAATTTTCCGGAGCTCATAAATTAGAAATGCAACTGGAGATGTAACTTACGGAAAATCCGTTGCCCAGCGATACGAACGCCGTCCTAAGGGGAGTGGTCAATATTCAGGGATCTGACATACCATCATTCGAAGCAAAAATTTCTAGCAAACACGAACTGTAAAATGCATGCCTTTAAAGCTATGAGCACCTGTTCACCTTCACTGTTGTGAAACACCTCTTCTACTGAAAATGTACTCATAAGTCTTCCGGTATGCGTTTTAGTGTCGATGTTTACTACGGTTAGTTTGCTTCCAATCATCGTACCTGTCGTAGCCCTGAACACTGACCATTCCTTCTGGGACACATTGTATTTTAGTAACCAGAGAAATAAAAGTATTTTACTACGTCAATACTTTTTCAAGGAAGATGACGCAGAGAGAGAGAGAGAGAGAGAGAGAGAGAGAGAGAGAGAGAGAGAGAGAGGGGGGGGGGGATTAAGTGTCCAGTGTTTTTAATTTTTTCCTTTTCCACTTACGATGATGTGTGTAATATTTTGTGTACTACCTTTGGATGTGTAAAGAAGTACAGGGTGGCGCACGAAATGTGTTACCAATGGTTTCTTTCACAATTTACGACGCACATTAGATATCCCGCTGGGATCTCTACAGCAGTACCAGCAGAGCTTGGAAAAACAAATGAGTTACGAAATGACGTAATTCACAATACTGCCGCTAGGAGACTAGTAAGCAGCAATGGCTGACAATGGAAGACTGACGACACAACAACGATCGGCGATTGTGTTGCTTTTTAATGAAACGAAAAGGCTTGTTGTGACTCGGAGGCGTTTTCGACAACACTTTAACACACGATGGGTCCCTTGCAAGAAGACCATCCACAGGTTGTACGATAAATTTGTACAGGAAGGAACAGTATTGGAAGCGAAGCGACCTCGGCCTAAGCCTGTTTGTTCGCCAGAGAATATTGAAGCGGTACTAGTTCAAAAAATGGTTCAAATGGCTCTGAGCACTATGAGACTTAACAGCATTGGTCATCAGTCCCCTAGAACTTAGAACTACTTAAACCTAACTAACCTAAGGACATCACACAACACCCAGTCATCACGCGGTACTAGTTGCTGTACAGAGAAGTCCCGGGAAATCGCGTATAAAGGCAGCAGTGTAACTGGGAATATCCAGACGCTCCATTCAACGCATTCTTAAAAGTGACCTCCATATGTACCCATACAAGATGACCTGTGCACAGAAACTCACTGAAGAACACAAGCAGCAGAGACTACTGTTTGCTCAGTGGGCGGAGGATAGGAAAGAAACTCTCAACAACGTTTGGTTTTCAGACGAGGCGCATTTTCATTTAGACCGTGTGGTTAAACAAAATGTACGCTTTTGGGCCACTGAAAACCCACAAGTGCTTCATGAACGGCAACACTATGCTCCGAGGATTACAGCGTGGGCAGCAATTTCCAGTTACGGACTTATTGGACCCTTTTTCTTTTAAGTAAGTGAACAGCGAGCGTTATTTGAGCATGCTTCGCAATAGCTTCATTCCACAGCTTCTTGCTACTGCCTTGCCCTTCAACAGGCAGTGGTTCATGCAGGATGGAGCAAGGCCACATACTGCAAACACTGTGTTGGAGTTTTTACACGAGCATTTCGACATGTGGATCATTTCACTCAGGTTTCCAGATCACTTCAATGACGGACAAAATTGGTCCCCCAATAGTCCAGACCTCAATCCATGTGACTTTTCTTTGGGTGTACCTAAAGGAAAAAATTTTCCCGACACGTCCACGTGATTTAATGGAGCTCAGAAGACTTATTCTTCAAGCTTGCAGTGAAATTACGGAAGACGTGTACCTCAGGGTAATCACTAACTTCAGTGTTCGTTTGAAGGAAGTTAGGAAACGAAATGGTGGACATATTGAGCATGTGCACAAATCTCCATGGACGGCTCTTCATTGTAGTATATGTTCCTTTCATATTGTATTGACAATAAAGTTTATATTCAAAAACAAAATGGTAACACATTTCGTGCGCCACCCTGTAACTACGTAAGCTCTTTCCGGAACGCGAAAATTTCGCCCTTTTAATAATTACCATAACACTGATCTAAATTAAAATTAAGAGCAGAGTTTTCACTATAGAGAACTGTATCGTTTTTACGTAGTTTTTGTAACAGCTAAAAACTTAATTAAGTTACACTGAGTGGGGTCCCTGTGGCGGCTGCTGGCGGACTACTTTGGACCTTTAATATCAGACGCTAACAAATTTAAATCGGCTATAGGGCACGTACGGTGAGTCATTTTCCCCCTTTTAATAAATATGGCAGGAAATAACGTTGGCACAATGAACCCTCCGCCATGTACTATAGAGTAGCTGGTGTAGAGACAGAGAGAGAGAGAGAGAGAGAGAGAGAGAGAGAGAGAGAGAGAGAGAGAGACAGAGAGAGAGAGAGCTGGAAGCCCCGCAGTGCGCCTGCCGCCGCGCCGGCTACCGTCACGAAGGTAGGCCGACCTCGAGGCGAGGCAAAAACGCGGCGCTGTGCTGTGTGGCTGTACTCACCTTGACGGGAGCCCCGAACAGAGGCGCGCTGATGTCCGCCTCCCGGTCGCTCTGCTGCTGCGACATCTGGGCGCGCGCCTGCCGCTCGCGCTCGCGCAGCTGGTTCCTGTCCACGCTGCAACACACACGCACAGCGGGCTGTTAGTGCTACTCGACGAACCGCGCCATAGCGCAGCAGCAAGCAAAGCAAGGCAGCTGCCCACATCGTAAATACCGCACAACAACCGCAACTCGACCGTTTAGCCTCTGTACTGTCTGTCGACTACCTGAAGAGCGAGCGCAAGTTCCCTCTCCTTACACGGAAAGTCACACGGAGCACCTACAGGCTGCTCCCTACCTTGCACCTGCACTTCACCGGCGCGCAGAAACGTCAAGCAATGCGGTAAGGCTGCAGGTAATACAGAGCCAGGTTTCATTCTTTCAGTTGACAGCAAAGAACCTTTAATCACTAAAAGGGGTCAGACAGGTACATACAGGGTCATTCAGCTGTCATTACCGCTGTTTTATGCAACCCACAGTGTTATACTTTACCTTCAAAAACCACGCACGACTTTTTCACATTCTTTCATTCGTTACGCGCGAACTATTAGTCCGACAGAAAAACGGGACCTCTTGTAGGAAATTTAATGCACTTAAATTTTGTACTGGTATATGTTTTCGCTGGAGGCCACGATTTTTGAATTATTAAAAACTTACCTCCGAAAGCACCTACACACACACACACACACACACACACACACACACACACACACACACACACACACACACACATTCATCACCGGCCAGGATTTCTTATATGTTGTTCGTGGCACTACCACTGTACAAAAATTTCCCACTACATGAACCATTTCCCATATTCGACCTTTTTGACCTCTACTGATTTGGCTATTACGCCACCAGCATACTCGGCTACTTTGATATCATTAATTTAAACGTGCCCGTGAGGATAATGAAAGAAAATCGAATTTTGTAAACTTTACGCTAAAACTAATTATTTTGAGGACTCGATCCAAACTTAACCCTTCCAAACAGAATAGTTTCACAGACAGAAGGCCTGACGAATACAGCGATTCAATTGATTATTTTATGCCATTGAAAGTCGCAGAACTCTTAGGTAAAATTTACACAAACGTCAATTTCACAACTTTTGATGGCTTCTCCCCATGTATGTGGTCAACAAAATATTTTGTCATTCGGGGATGAAAGAAGGTGATTTGAATTTCGTGAAAAGATCTCGCCACTACGAAAAACACCTTTGTTTTAATAGTTACCACTCCAACCCGCTATCGTACCTCCCCTACTTCGCAATAATGCAAGACGAGCTGTGCTCCTCTAAACTTTTTCAGTGCCCTCTGTCACTCCTTTCTAGAGAGAATCCCACACTGTGCAGCAGTGCTGCAGACGAGAACGGACAAGCGTAGTGCAAGCAGTCTCTTTTATATAGACTTATTGCATTTTTAAGTGTTCTACCAATAAAACGCAGTCTGGTTCGCCTTCCCCACAACATTGTCTGCGTGACAGCTGGAATCTAAATTGTTCACAGTTTTCATTTTTAGTAGAATCGTGAACCTTTAATTTGTGGTATTTATAGTGAAATCTAAATGTATCGGGATTTTGCAGTTCTCATTTGAAGGAGGACCTCATACTTTTTATTGTTTAGAGTCAATTTCGAATTTCACAACAAATCTATCTTGTCAATATAAATTTGTACTTGTTATTAATCTTTGATGTATTTACTAGCTGGTGAAAGACAGAATCGTTTAAAATCTAACAGGGCTGCTCATATAGTCTCACAAATAGTTTTTACGGCTAGTAACAGCTTCCGTATTGTTAGAACCAAGCTACATTCCAAAATCATACTGGAAACCGATGTCACTGACATGGACCTGTAATTCAGCGGATAATTTCTACGACCAGTGGGTGCTACATACACGGAAGGCGAATTCCTTTTAAAGCATGAAAATCCTGAAGAAAAGAACGCAGAATTTGTCGTAGACGAGGCGATCTTTCGACATGGAGCACAAGCTCTGATTCGGAGCGAAAATCGGCCGTGCTATTTCAAGGTTAACCATCTCAGCATTTCACTTAAACGGTATAGGGAGATTATGGAAATCTTTTATGTGGGTGTCGGGACAGGGATCTGAGCTGCATACCTGCCGAAGACGAAGTTCTGCGTTTTGCTACTGCTGGGTACCAACGTCTGTTATTTCTTCCTGAACGGAACTTTTTATTTCGTGTGGATTGCCAGTAAAGCCGAAGTTGTTTCTTATTATTCAAAAAGGTCTTGTCACATAGATGCGACACGGCACTCGGAAGATTAACAACGTGGTAACGACGGACACGCAAACTCAATCCGAAATCAGGTCTCAAACTTTTTTTAGCTGGAACTCTAGAATCAGTACATGGATTTCGATGAAGCGCTGCACAGCACTGTTAACACGAAAGCGTACAAGAGCCTAATAAATAGTAAAGGGTATATAGATTCCGCGACAGAATGCTGTTAGAAATACCGCAACTCGTGTCACAGCTTCTACGGCCTTTTTTTTCTGGAAGCTCAAAACTATGTACAATGCCCGATAAGCAGCGAAGAATTTACACGACTGACAGACATCTGGCGAAAACCGATGCAACAAGACGAACAGACGCGACATCCATCGTCGCACGCTGCACTACACTGTTAAGCTGGGAGCGAATTCTTGGTACCACTGTACGGCCGCTGTGGTGTTCTTCCGGGAAGGACCACTTCCCCCACCACCGCTGCTAGCTCTTCAGCTAAGCGCCGCAGCAGCTCCCACCGTGGCGTTTCACGGTAGTCGCCTAACAGTTAGCACCGCGAAAAAATAATACAAACCTGGATGAAAAGCTGAACAAAATGTTCAAGTGCGATGGTGCGTTAACAGAAATAAAAGTCTTAAGGATATATGCGCGCAATATTTTTCTATAAATTGCATGTACAGTTCTAATGTACGGAAACGGCTGCAGGATCGAAAGGAAAGAACGGAAGACCAAAAATTCTGAGGGCAGAAATATTTTTTAAATGCACGTTTGAACGCACTCTGAAAGGCAGAGCAGAATCTTCATTTACGACAAGAACTTTAGGAGAATTCACTTCTGAGCAAAATAAAAAGGAATGATAGAAGATGTTATGAACCTATGCAAAGGATTCTGCACGCAGTATACTAACCATTAACAATGACCCAAAATAAGGGATATTGGCAGATCGATGGGGTAGCTGCTGGAATATAATTTTGTCTTGTCTGATCCCAGAAGAGAACGAACAGTAAGATTTATCTTGTTCCTAGAGGTGAAACTGACTCCTCGTAACTGAGGCTCTGCAACACTCAAACCTAATTATGCTACCAATACACTCCATCCGAAAAGTACCCATAGTCACCGAATGCTCACTGTCACTTACGCATATGTATGAAATACGTACTAACGACTGACACGCAAACTCAATCCGAATTCAGACCCGATACCATGCAACTCTAGCAATTTTTGTTCAACTGAGAAAGTGAGAGTCCTGTCTATTATTGCTCCAACACCGACAGAGCCTTAAACTATAATTTTCATATACCTTGTAATGTATTACACACCACATATGACCAATTTAGTTATAAAAAACAATTGCACACATTCTAATACTTAAGGCAAGGCGTACATGTTGCTACTATGAATCGGTATGTTTTTTGTACCAATCCACTGTATAAACCTTACGACTACTCCGGCTGATTTGAAAATTAGCTGTTTAACATCGGTATATGTCTAGACGGTATGCAAAAGTTTGACAATTCAAGATTCCTTGCCTCAAATTAGCAGCTCGTGCCTCCGGCGTCTGGAATCAGACGACAGCAGGTGAAGAATGAATGACCTTAATAGGATATTTGACGTGGATAGCCGGCATGTGGAACTACTCTAGGCCCTTTACCTAAGAAACAGAACAGTCTAAGAGTTTCAAGATTGTACGACAGAGTTATATAACTAATTACTTGAGCTCTGATGTCCATGCGCATGCATTTTTGCATGTATTGGCCATTTGATCAGTAAATGCATATTTCGAAGATTTCATCGATATCACAGCATGAATTTCACATTTACGTACTCTGCATAATTTTTTTTTTTACCTCAGTGCACGTATTGCAACAGCTTTCATGACAGTATCTTTTACTGAATGTTTTAGTTATATGCCACAAGTGCAGAACATAAGTAACGGCGCGAATTTTGTTTATGTAATCTTTACAGTGAGCTCAAACGTCGTAGTTCGGTTCAGCAGATATCGGTAGAAGACAATATACGTATTTTGCGCCAATAAACTGAAATAAAGAGGGTGATATTGTTACTAAGCTATGTTGTCCCGTATAGGATGAAGTTCGGAAAAGCAATTAAAATACCAATTAAAATATTTTATCCTAATCTACAACACGGTACATGCTTAACACATTGTGTAGCTGGAACAGTACGTCTCAAATACTATGTAGCACTATGAATACGCTAACCACCCCCACAAAGGAGATTAATAGACGCACAAAATACAAACGTTTGATAATTCTGCCAGCACTAATTGTCATAAATTGACTTTTTTCGCTACTGAAGGTATTCTTGAAAGCAGTTTCAGAGTTGCCGATTTAGAGACAAAATGCCAGGTTTAGTTTTGTCACTCATCTATTTTAACAGACGGTTTACCTGGATAATGCCGCCATTTTCTACTACAATTTTTAACTGGGTGAGAGCCCTAAATTTCCACAAATTTATTATTTACTTTGTTTTATTGAAAAGCCTTAAGTTCCAACCAATTTTTATTCTGTTTTGGGCAGTCGACATTTTCGAAGCCAATGGATGCATCTTAAATTAAAGACGAGGAAGTGGCGTTCATTTAAAAAAAAAAAAAAAATTTTGAGCACGATGTTGCAAGCCGTAGTTGACTGGAAGAACGTCTGACGATTACTGGAGAGGTTGAAAATTCTGTGCTTTCACGTTACGTAGACGTGGTTGATAAACAAACGGGAGAACAACATTCTCGGACCAAACCCTGATTCTGAATTGGTGATGTTACACCGAAAACGTTCACTCTGTCTGATTTTTCTTTCCTTACGTGTACACCCTTCACTTCTTGTGACGTAGAAAGGTTATTTTCTAAGTTAAAAAATGTTCTGTCCGATAAACGTATGACCCAAATTTTGAGAAATTAGTTCTGTCGAGTTTTAGAAGAAATCAGAAGTAAGCATAGATCTTAATTTTGATACTGCGTACTTTTATTGTTTTGCTGTCTGATTTTGCATGATTATTGATATGATACTGCACGAATGTATGCTAGTTTTACAATTTGATAGTGCATGAAAATCCGGGCACTACTCATCACAAAGATCCTGTGCAGGCTTCCATTCTGAAAGCTTGAAACAAAATTGGAGGACCATGTGTGGAAAAAATTATTCTGAATTCAGGCAAGGAAGAGGAACAGGAGACCTAAAAGCATTTTATGGGTGATAGGAGAAAAAATGCCAGAAGTTTAATTTGTTCACCCACGTGGACTGAAATAGGACACGTTCGTTTAGATATAAAGCACAGAAGCCTGATAAACTGTACACAAATATTATTACTAATGAGTGGTGATCAATTAATGTATGACACGGATATTTGAAGAGATGTTAGGAAGCGGTATATCTTGTCATCGTGCTTTGCAATACTTACACTAATAAAAGAACAGCTACAGTATTAGAAATAACGAGGGACATGATAGGAGCAGGATGAGAAAGGAGAAAGACAACATTAAGTATGCAGATAATCAGTGTGTGTTATCAGAATCAGAAAAACAACAACAGTTTATAGTTGAAGGAGTCACAGAAGTGGAAGCGAATGTCGAACGAGAATAAATGAATGCAAAATCCCGCAAAACAAACTTCAAGATGAATGTGAGACGACAACCAAAAATTTGAGAGACAAGGATTCGAGCTCTCCTGGTACAAATTTTTAACTGTGCTATATATTCCATATTCATTACATACCACACTCAGAATATATGAATGGTTTACACTGATATCGTTTCTCCATATATTTTATCCACACGGATCCCTTCGTTTCATTTCAGTGTATTTAATTCATTTCACATGAAGGTTACGTCGAATAATCATTCGAAGCAAAGATCTTTTAGCAAGTAAATCTTTCAGCTACTTACGAAGTTTGGTGGCAAAGTGGAAGCTGTGCGCAGAAGTGATTTTGAAACGGTGATTTTCGCCAAGTCCCTACAGTGTAGTATTATCTGCCAGTAAATCACTGACAGAGAGAGAGAAGAAAAGTAACCTGACCGTTTCGAAGTTTAACTGTGGGGAAAAAAACCTTGAAAGCGAAATCGACTGAGGGAATCAGGAATGGTTCAAAACTCCATGAATGGAAAGAAAATTAGTGGAAACGTTAAGAATTTGCAACACTTTCGGCTGTGGCATGTATGATAATCAGCAACAAAAAGCGGTAGAAGGAAAAGTGCAGGAAAAAGGAGGACGAGGAGAAACCAAGTTGGAATACTGGATGGCATAAAAATGGAAGAATTGGGGAAATTACACAGGACTTCACGGCCTGCATTTGCGTCCTAGGAGATTTTTGTTCTATCGGCATTAGGCGGTGCTACAAGGCTTATTTATCTTATATGAATGTGTGATGTCTTTTCCTTCGGACATGTTCGGAAGAACTGACAGCAAGCATTCAAGGAACTGATTCGCCTCGATGGGCAATAAATTCAGATCCGTGGACCCTTGATGACTGCACGACGCAAAGCTTTACGCTTCGCCTGGGCCCATCAACACCGCACTGGACTGTTAAGTGGAAACATGTTACCTGGTCGGACGAGTCGCGTTTCAAATTGTGTAGAGCGGATGGACGCGTATGGGTATGGAGACTACCTCATGAATCCATGGAACCTGCATATCAGCAGGGGACTGTTCACGCTAGTGGAGGCTCTGTAATGGTGTGGTGCGTGTGTAGGTGGAGTGATATGGGACCCCTGATACGTCACGTCTAAACAAGGCTGACAGGTGACACGTCCGCAAGTCCATTGTTCATTCTGACGGACTTGGCTAATTCCAACACGGCAATGCGACACCTCACACGTCCAGAATTGCTACAGAGTGGCTGCAGGAACATTCTTCTGAGATTAAACACTTCCGCTGGCAACCTAACACCCAAGGTATGAACATAATGGAGCAGATCAGAGATGCCTTGCAATGTGCTGTTCAGAAGGGATCTCCACCACGTCGTACTCATAAGGATTTATGGGCAGCCCTGCAGGATTCACGGTGTCAATTCCCTCCAGCAATACTTCACATGTTAGTGGATTCCATGCCATGTCGCGTTGTGGTGCTTCCGCGTGCTCTCAGGGGCCCTACACGATATTAGCCAGGTGTACGAGTTTCTCTGGCTCTTCTGTGTACAATATGTACAAGAGCCAAGAGGGAATAACAACAGTGGACGACCAAGTACGAAGTGCTCGGATTAAAAAGGGTGTATGACAGGGATGTAGTTTTTCGCCCCTACTGTTCAATCAGTACATCGACAAAATAAAGATGGTAGTAAAAGAAAGGTTCAGGACTGGGATTAAGATTCAGGGTGAAAGGATATCAATGATACGATTCGCTGATGACACTGCTATCCTAAGTTTAAATGAAAAAGAATTACGTGATTTGCTGAATGGAATGAACAGCCTAATGAATACAGAATGTGGACAGAGTAAATCGAAAGAAGGCGGAAGTAATGAGAAGTAGCAGAAATGAGAACAGCGAGAAACTTATCAGGATTGGTGGTCAAGAAGTAGATGAAGTTAACGAATTCTAACGAGGCAGCAAAATGACCAATGACTGAAAAGAATCAAAGCATTTGAGGTGTGGTGCTCAGACGAATGTTGAAAATTAGGTGGACTGATAAGGTAAGGAATGAGGTGGTTCTGCGCAAAATCAGAGACGAAAGGAATATGTGGAAGACAACTGACAACTAGGGGGGATTGAATGATAGGACATCTGTTAAGGCATCATGGAATAGCTTCCGGGCTACCAGAAGAAGCCGTAGAGAACA
This sequence comes from Schistocerca americana, assembly GCF_021461395.2. Taxonomy (NCBI): domain Eukaryota; kingdom Metazoa; phylum Arthropoda; class Insecta; order Orthoptera; family Acrididae; genus Schistocerca; species Schistocerca americana. The sequence goes on from NC_060125.1 coordinate 472,065,682, forward strand.
AAATCTATAGAGGAAGACAGAGATAAGATTACGTCCAGCACAAAATTGAGGACGTACGATGGAAGTACTACTCTGTGATGAAGAGGTTGGCACAAGAGAGGAATTCCTGACAGGCCGCATCAAACCAGTCAGAAGACTGATGGAAGGAAGGAAAGAAGGAAAAAATTAAACGAACGTGTGTGTGTGTGTGTGTGTGTGTGTGTGTGTGTGTGTGATGAAATACGTGATAAAGGTGCTAGATCCAGGATTCGGGATCCAAACACATCATGAAAGAAAGCCAGACAAGGAACTCTAAGTTCACTGATCAACTGCTGCGGCAGTCTGGCAACGGCGAACGGTTCTGCGTGCCGTTGAACGCTCTGACTAGATGAAATCAGCTCTAATGCGTCTAGTGTCAAATACCTGGTAATTGTAATCGAACTATAGGGTAGAAATTCCAAACCACAGAAACAATATAAACAGGAAAGAACGAGGAGACGCGTGAGACAAGTTGGGTGTCTGAGTGTTAACCCTTTCCTGAGCCGTGGGAAACATGCTTCCCACTACAATGAACTCGCTCCTAGTCCCGTGGGATTCACAGTTCCCACCTCTGTACGGTGCTTCCACATAGTGAACAGTATAGGGTACTGCTTCCAATCGGAAGATACCGCCGTTTGTGCTGTACTTTCGCGCAGAGGCATTGTATAGCTGAGTGTTGCTCTGTAGAGGAGCCTTTCAGTGCTGTTTGCGTGACATTTTGTGATTTTTTCCTCAAAGCTACAGTATAAGGTAAATACTTTTGATTTACTCAAATTTATGAAGGAAAACGTAAAATTGGAACGAGAAGAATTCCAGTTTGAAACAAAAGGAGCCATTTCCGCAGTAAAATGGATGGATAACCGTCCAGTCACTTTCCTGTCCTCAATTTATGGCCCATGAGAAACCGACACAGTGAAAAGGAAAAACAAGGATGGTACTAGTACAGAGATTTCTTGTCCTGAAGTTGTGGCAGAATACAACAAAATAATGGGTGGTGTCGATAAGTTTGATCAATTAAGAGAAAGGTATGCTATTGGCAGACGTTCTGTAAAATGGTGGCACAGAATATTTTATTTCCTGGTGGACGTTGCTGCAGTGAATAGTTTTATCCTGTCGAAAATACGTAAAAGAGAAAGTGGACAGCATGATCAGCTCACATACAGGATCCATCTAGCCCGACAATTGATCGCTGGCTTCCCATCCCAAAAAAGGCGTGGACAAAAACCTGTCTTTCTGGCAAAAAGGGCTAAAGTACCTGAAGATTGTCGTCATGTGACTGTAGGGGAGCATCAACCCATTTTAGAAGAAACCTACTGGTCGTGCCGTCATTGTAGTACCAATGCTGAGGAAAAGAGCACTCCCCGTGTTTGTACATATTGTCAAATACCACTTTGCATAGACCAATGTTTCAGAAAATTTCATGGCAAGTAATTGTGAACAATCATTGTAACAAGAGAAGTAAATTTATCAAATAAATATGACATATATTGAAAAAGTTGTTTTTGTCATTTAACTCCAAGGAAAGGCAGCGGGAAGAATACTTCCCACCTTGTTGTGTGACCTCACTTTCACAGTTGGAGCTAATTTGATATTCTGTATGATAAATATACCTATCCGTTAACTACTATCTGCTCTCCATTCATTAAAAAAAACTGCTCAATAATTTTGCCCACGAAAGGGTTAAATGAAGCAAACAGCGTCCATTCTTTGCTATTATGGTGGCGTTGTTCAGTTTTAGGCAGCAATGTGATACCGTCACGACCCAAGCGTCGCACGGATACGTGTCAACAGTTCGGCTTGCTCAGCCTCTTTAAATTTGCCGCTGCCATTTCTACATCTACATCTATACTCCGCGAGCCACCTTACGGTGTGTGGCGGAGGGTACTTATTGTACCACTATCTGATCCCCCCTTCCCTGTTCCATTCACGAATTGTGCGTGGGAAGAACGACTGCTTGTAAGTCTCCGTATTTGCTCTAATTTCTCGGATCTTTTCGTTGTGATCATTACGCGAGATATATGTGGGCGGTAGTAATATGTTGCCCATCTCTTCCCGGAATGTGCTCTCTCGTAATTTCGATAATAAACCTCTCCGTATTGCGTAACGCCTTTCTTGAAGTGTCCGCCACTGGAGCTTGTTCAGCATCTCCGTAACGCTCTCGCGCTGGCTAAATGTCCCCATGACGAATCGCGCTGCTTTTCGCTGGATCATGTCTATCTCTTCTATTAATCCAACCTGGTAAGGGTCCCATACTGATGAGCAATACTCAAGAATCGGACGAACAAGCGTTTTGTAAGCTACTTCTTTCGTCGATGAGTCACATTTTCTTAGAATTCTTCCTATGAATCTCAACCTGGCGCCTGCTTTTCCCACTATTTGTTTTATGTGATCATTCCACTTCAGATCGCTCCGGATAGTAACTCCTAAGTATTTCACGGTCGTTACCGCTTCCAATGATTTACCACCTATGGCATAATCGTACTGGAATGGATTTCTGCCCCTATGTATGCGCATTATATTACATTTATCTACGTTTAGGGAAAGCTGCCAGCTGTCGCACCATGCATTAATCCTCTGCAGGTCCTCCTGGAGTACGTACGAGTCTTCTGATGTTGCTACTTTCTTGTAGACAACCGTGTCATCTGCAAATAGCCTCACGGAGCTACCGATGTTGTCAACTAAGTCATTTATGTATATTGTAAACAATAAAGGTCCTATCACGCTTCCCTGCGGTACTCCCGAAATTACCTCTACATCTGCAGATTTTGAACCGTTAAGAATGACATGTTGTGTTCTTTCTTCTAGGAAATCCTGAATCCAATCACAAACCTGGTCCGATATTCCGTAAGCTCGTATTTTTTTCACTAAACGTAAGTGCGGAACCGTATCAAATGCCTTCCTGAAGTCCAGGAATACGGCATCAATCTGCTCGCCAGTGTCTACGGCACTGTGAATTTCTTGGGCAAATAGGGCGAGCTGAGTTTCACATGATCTCTGTTTGCGGAATCCATGTTGGTTATGATGAAGGAGATTTGTATTATCTAAGAACGTCATAATACGAGAACACAAAACATGTTCCATTATTCTACAACAGATTGACGTAAGCGAAATAGGCCTATAATTATTCGCATCTGATTTATGACCCTTCTTGAAAATGGGAACGACCTGCGCTTTCTTCCAGTCGCTAGGTACTTTACGTTCTTCCAGCGATCTACGATAAATTGCTGATAGAAAGGGGGCAAGTTCTTTAGCATAATCACTGTAGAATCTTAAGGGTATCTCGTCTGGTCCGGATGCTTTTCCGCTACTAAGTGATAGCAGTTGTTTTTCAATTCCGATATCGTTTATTTCAATATTTTCCATTTTGGCGTCCGTGCGACGGCTGAAGTCAGGGACCGTGTTACGATTTTCCGCAGTGAAACAGTTTCGGAACACTGAATTCAGTATTTCTGCCTTTCTTCGGTCGTCCTCTGTTTCGGTGCCATCGTGGTCAACGAGTGACTGAATAGGGGATTTAGATCCGCTTACCGATTTTACATATGACCAAAACTTTTTAGGGTTCTTGTTTAGATTGTTTGCCAATGTTTTATGTTCGAATTCGTTGAATGCTTCTCTCATTGCTCTCTTTACGCTCTTTTTCGCTTCGTTCAGCTTTTCCTTATCAGCTATGATTCGACTACTCTTAAACCTATGATGAAGCTTTCTTTGTTTCCGTAGTACCTTTCGTACATGATTGTTATACCACGGTGGATCTTTCCCCTCGCTTTGGACCTTAGTTGGTACGAACTTATCTAAGGCGTACTGGACGATGTTTCTGAATTTTTTCCATTTTTGTTCCACATCCTCTTCCTCAGAAATGAACGTTTGATGGTGGTCACTCAGATATTCTGCGATTTGTGCCGTATCACTCTTGTTAAGCAAATATATTTTCCTTCCTTTTTTGGCATTTCTTATTACACTTGTAGTCATTGATGCAACCACTGACTTATGATCACTGATACCCTCTTCTACATTCACGGAGTCGAAAAGTTCCGGTCTATATGTTGCTATGAGGTCTAAAACGTTAGCTTCACGAGTTGGTTCTCTAACTATCTGCTCGAAGTAATTCTCGGACAAGGCAGTCAGGATAATGTCACAAGAGTCTCTGTCCCTGGCTCCAGTTCTGATTGTGTGACTATCCCATTCTATACCTGGTAGATTGAAGTCTCCCCCTATTACAATAGTATGATCACGAAACTTCTTCACGACGTTCTGCAGGTTCTCTCTGAGGCGCTCAACTACTACGGTTGCTGATGCAGGTGGTCTATAGAAGCATCCGACTATCATATCTGACCCACCTTTGATACTTAACCCAGATTATTTCACATTCGCATTCGCTAATAACTTCACTGGATATTATTGAATTCTTTACTGCTATAAATACTACTCCACCATTGGCGTTTATCCTATCCTTGCGGTATATATTCCATTCTGTGTCTAGGATTTCGTTACTGTTCACTTCCGGTTTTAACCAACTTTCCGTTCCTAATACTATATGCGCACTATTTCCTTCAATAAGAGATACTAATTCAGGAACCTTGCCCTGGATACTCCTGCAGTTTACCAATATTACGTTAACTTTTCCTGTTTTTGGTCTCTGAGGACGGACGTTCTTTATCAACGATGATAATGTCCTCTCTGGTAAGCCGTCAGGTATTTTATCGTTTCGCCCAAGGGGGGTCCCTCTAACCTAAAAAACCCCCGTGTGCACGCCACACGTACTCTGCTACCCTAGTAGCTGTTTCCGGTGTGTAGTGCACGCCTGACCTGTCTAGGGGGGCCCTACAGTTCTCCACCCAATAACGAAGGTCGATGAATTTGCAACCATTATAGTCGCAGAGTCGTCTGAGCCTCTGGTTTAGACCCTCCACACGGCTCCAAACCAGAGGACCGTGATCGACTCTGGGCACTATGCTGCAGATATTAAGCTCAGCTTGCACTCCGCGTGCGATGCTGGTTGTCTTCACCAAATCAGCCAGCCGCCGGAAGGAACCAAGGATGGCCTCAGAACCCAAGCGGCAGGCGTCATTCGTTCCGACATGTGCTACTATCTGCAGCCGGTCACACCCAGTGCGTTCAACAGCTGCCGGAAGGGCCTCCTCCACATTACGGACGAGACCCCCCGGCAAGCACACCGAGTGCACACTGGCATTCTTCCCCGACCTACCCACTATTTTCCTGAGGGGCTCCATAACCCGCCTAACGTTGGAGCTCCCTATAACTAATAGGCCCGCCCTCTGTGACTGTCGGGACCTTGCCGGAGAATCGGCCACTGGCCCAACAGGCGAGGCATCCTGTGGTGGCTCGGAAACGATGTCATCACCACTAGGAAGCACCCCGTACGTGTTGGAAAGGGGTAAGGCAGCTGCCACGCGGCCAGATCCCACCTTCGCCTTTCGGCCAGGCACGCGCGAGCCCACCACTGTCCGCCATTCACCCTGGAGTGATGGCTGACCGGTAAGATGCTCACTGCCGGAAGACGCAGCGACATCAGGGGTTCCATGTGATTCCAAGGTCACCGAAGTAGGCATAGGTCTCACCACAGTTGCCCCAACGCCACTACGAGCCGACGCCTGCGCCTCGAGCTCGATGAGCCTAACAGACAAAGCCTCCACCTGCCCCCGAAGAGTGGCCAATTCTCCTTGCGTCCGCTCACAACAACCACAGTCCCTACACATGACTATGTTTACCTTACTCCATACGGTGACAAATTCCCAAGATAATCTTCTGATGAGCTACTCTGATAATCAAGAAACACTCACTGAAATACGAGACGCGAAAATTACGCTAGGTTTTCCCAGAAAAACTATTTAAAAGCTAAGCGCAGCAAATAAGTACAAAAACGCTTTATACAAATAGTACTTGCTGCTGCTGGTGCTCTCGCTCTGGCTGTCACAAGACAACTGCTGATTCAAGTGAGTAGTGGCTAACGGTCGCGAAAAGACGGTTTTAGGGCGCTTTCTGTTCTAAACGATCAAGAAAACACTAAGAAATCTAACACGAAAACTACGTAAAGTTTTATCAAGAACTGTTAGTTACTATGCAGAGCAGATAAACACAAATAGAATCCCTTCCTTAGTGGAAGGTCGTAAACAAAATGCACAATAAACGCTTTATACAAACAGTCTTTGTAGCCTCCAGAATTTAGTAACGAAACGTGATGCAGAAAAATGTGCCTGGGGCCGCGACCTAATGCTCAGAAAACGAAAACAGCGGAGGTGGGGAGCGTCCAGTGGACACTTGTCGCCAGGCAGAGGCAGGTACAGAAAGTACTAAGTGCTGCGCTTATCTAGGTTGTCGCCTACGGCAACAAGCGGCGTGCCCGCGGCTCGGCTCGGCTCGCCGTCTATTTGGAGCGGCGGTCGCGGCGGGCCGGCTCAGTCACCTCTTTAAATTTAGTCGCGGCTGCTACGGCGCCGCTGGCGGGGGCGGAGGCGATTGGCACGGACTCCGAGACACCTCCCGACGCTTATCTGGACCACACGGCAGGGCACGCGCTCGACGGCACGGGCTTCACTAGCGCCCGCTGCATTCCGATCTCTAAGTATGCTGCACACTCCATCTGTTTCATTGGCACTCCATCTGTTTCATTGGCAGTTCCGTAAAGCTGGGAAACTGCATGAAGTGGTCGAAGGGTTGCACTATGCGTCGATGCTCCAGTGATTCAGGAAATGGCACGTACCATTTCCCCACCTCTCTCCCGGCAGACGAATCAATTTCTGGGCAAGCTTTTCAATTTTGGTGTATGACGTCGCTAATTCTTCCGCTCTTGCCGGACAAGTAATGCAAATGAACATTCGAAGTACAGGAAACTCACGATCAATGCGGACCCGGGTCTGCAACGACAACCGGAAATCACGGATACTTCAAAATACTAATCTACGCAATTTTGTCGCAACTGTGAATATTTGACAAACTATGTTTGGCAGGGAAATCATAACTCTTCATGACTCATGAAGGTTTGCTCCTGACCAGAACTCGAAGCCAGATTTCACGCTTATCTCAGGCAGTCGCCTTAACCATCTCGACTATCCGTGGACGCTTCCAGCACCGATCCCAACCTCTATATGCCACAGTGTCGGCGGTCCCACTGCCCGCAGCTTACCTGGATTGACCGAGCGAGGTGGCGCAGTGGTTAGGCACTGGACTCGCATTCGGGAGGACGACGGTTCAATCCCGCGTCCTGCCTTCCTGATTTAGGTCTTCCGTGATTTCCCTAAATCGCTCCAGGCAAATGCCGGGATGGTTCCTTTGAAAGGGCACGGCCGACTTCCTTCTCAATCCTTCCCTAATCCGATGAGACCGATGACCTCGCTGTCTGGTCTCCTTCCCCAAACAACCCAACCCCCCAACCCTTACCTGGTTTCGCAGAGAGTTAATGTTAATATTATCTTCATTTTGCCTTTCTAGGTTATAATATTTATTATTACGTAGACACTGTGGCATATGGACGTTTGGATGGTCCTGGAAACGTGCAACGATCATGGTTAAGCCGACCGCGATAAGCGGGTTCGCTACCCGCTCCGACACAAATTATTGTGTCACCAGTAGGTATGATTTTAATGCCTAATACAGCTGATGTCAAACATATTCACAACTACGACAGAATTCCTTAGAATTACTACAGCTGCAGATCGTCACTAATGTCTGTTCTACCAGATATGCATGCATGTCTGAAGAAACAGACACTGTAGTAACTGGAACACACATCATGCTACTGAAAACTACCATTTACTGTATACAGAGTATCCACTTTATCTTAAACGCTCGAAGTATTTTTCTGTCCTGAAGCGAAATAAAATATGTATCACACAAATGATGTTCAGCTATTAGGAGGACATCGACTAGCGTGACAGCCGCTCCTGGAACTTTGTTCGTCAGAAGATACTGTCATCAGCACGTCTTTTTTAAATAGTACCCTGAATTTTTCATTCGGTAATCCATTTCCACTCCTCACGGAGTTTTCAAAAATATATCACAAGTGTATCACTCACGTAAGAATGGTATTATAAACTTAAGACGAAACTGGTTTTGACTCGCCTGTCCGAGAACACAGTGCAGGTTCTCGGGATAAAGTAGCTCGTCCACTTGCTAGAAAAGACCATAAACAAATTGAAACCGCACATCTTTCATTCTAATCAACTACCTGGAGGCATTGAAGTAAAGTTTTTTTGAACCGATCCTAATGAAGATCATTAGATATTTATATCTAGTCAAGTTTATTCAGGACAGAGAAAGGGGTCACTAATGTTAAAAATACGATGCCGCAATTTTTCGGAAATCAAGAAAATCCGTCTATCTATATCCGGATCCCGCTCCAGCTACTGCTGTGTCTGGTTGCTGACGAGTCCTCTCCATTTGGCTCGGTCCTCCCACCACATTTCTTCCTCCACTTGCTGCCAGGTCACACCTCTCCTTTCCACAGATTTTCTCACTCCCATTTTCCACCGAGTTCTTGGGCACCCTCCATGTCTTTTCCCATCCATCTTTAGTTCTTCCATAATTTTGTGGAGTCCCTGCCCATGCATCCTCTTAACTTCCCCTTAACATCTTAATCTCTAATCCGTAATAATAGCAATTGGTTGGTTGGGGTGAGGGGATCAGACAGAGAGGTTCTCAGTCCCATCTTATTAGGGAAGGATCGAGAAGGAATTAGACCGCTCCCTTTCAAAGAAGCATTTGCCTGAAGCGATTTTGGGAAATAATGGAGAACCTAAATTAGGATGGCCAGCAGCAGGTTTCAACAGTCGTCCTCTAGAATGCGAACCAGTGTGCTAACCATTGCGCCATATCGCTCTGTCTTAACAGCCGGATAGATCCTGTCTGACATCCAATTTACACTATCTTAACCTTTCGAAGGAGGAAATACAAGGCATGCATAGGTTATCGACAAACTGTTTTTGAAATCTAAAAATAGATTGCCTAACAAAAAAAGCATTCTGGAAAAGTCGCTTAGGCAGACACGTCTTCTCCAACATACGGACACTTAGCCGATGGGGCTTGGAGGTGCGAGGAGAGTCCACAATTGTACGGAAGTTCATCGTGAAGTATCAGTGGATGAAGAATAAACCGATGCCTCCACCAGTGCACCCGAAACGCGCGCAAGGGTACGCCATCAGGAGGTAGTGGAGGTGGTTAGTGGCGGGCATATTAAATTATAATTACGGGCCGACGGCAATTCACTAATGAGCGCAAGTTGGGGAGCTGGTGGCCGCGGCAGCTATGGGCGACTGCGGCTCAGCGCGAGGGGCGGCCGGCGATTCCTGGCTGAACGCCCCCTGCCCCCCCCCCCCCCCCTGCCACCGCTGAAATCGATATCATTAGAGGGCGGACATACCTCCGCGGACAGAAGAACGGCGGAGAGACGTCTGCTTTTACCGAGGATCCTTGTCGGAATTCCAATGGACGATATTTCTTTTGACACTGCCAATGAGATCGGACCATCAACATTTCTCACCCAATCTAGTTAACACAATTTCGTAATAACCAGAACTGCCTGTCAGTTTACTTGTTAGCACCAAATTGTCACCGAAAGCCACTAACAGCAACTCTTTTCTGGGAAACCTAGGGAAGGAGACGTCTGAGAAGTTTTCTTCCCTACAACAAATTTACCATCTCAATCCCCGCCCCCCCCCCCCCCCCACACACACATTTTAATGACCAGTAGTGCAGTTTTCCCAGATACGCAGACACTACCGAGGTATTGTCTACACATAGGATCACCGGTTGTAGGGTTGGAATAATTTTGGCGTTTCCTTTTTATTTAATACAGAAAAAGCTGAAGATGGCGAAATCTAGCTCAGATTTGTTAAGTCTGATAGGCGTTTCCTTTTTATTTAATACAGAAAAAGCTGAAGATGGCGAAATCTAGCTCAGATTTGTTAAGTCCGATAGTGCTCAGAGCCATTTGAGAGAGAGAGAGAGAGAGAGAGAGAGAGAGAGAGAGAGAGAACTAACATCTGTCGTACTTCGTGCGTAATGCCAATGGTGGGTTCATCTTACGTATTTGTTTTTACTGTACAGGTTTTTCCTCATATGCCACAGAGGCACATACAACGTGATAACTGATCACAACTTTTCAGTCTTTCGTGGCCACTTGTTCACGTATTGCCTGTTTGTTTTCGTCTCCGGATTTTCAGCTTAGATTTGTTTATTTTCTGACGTTTCACAAACAAGGGTGAGTGACACTGTCGAAGATTCGCCCCTCCAATCCGAAACCGGCAATGGACGGTGCAATCTTGTCAATGCCAAGTACACGTTCTGGCGACATGCCGGAATATTTATTAAACAAAAGTCAGTGGAAGATTCTCAGTCGAAGATCCCGAGGCGGAAGCCAACAGGCAACACGTCAGTTTTTCACGAAATCACAAATTCAATTACGAAGTAGGCTATGGACTGCACGTTCTTTTACACTACCTCCTGACCCACAGAAAAACAACTTTCCAATTCGAAAAGAAAAATACAGAAAATATAGCCCATGCAGCAGCAAATTTCGAAAGCCCCTTTCACAGATAGGTTAAAAAACACGACAGACTGAAATTAGGAATGGCGTGGCCAAAGGAAACAGTACGTATAGCCTCTTTATTAACAAGAATGTGTTCGGATATGAAGGAAACTATATTTTTCACTTCTCTTTGTACATTCTGTTCGGTTTTGTCTTAATTTCATTTACGTGACAACGTTTACAATAAAAAAATTCCATGTCACTGAACTTCGTTCCGCAGGGAATAGTCATTGTCTCGTTATCAGAGTTCACTACCAACCTCATATGTTGAGCCAGTCGAGTTTCAGACGTAGTATTACAACGAGCTGAAAGCTAAAGCTTTGAGAGTGTTTAAATACACTATCGACATGTGTGTTTTGTCAGCAATGTTTATGTCATATAACGGTGTGTAACAACAGGATCAGTGCAACGAACAGCAAGGAATAAAGTGTTCAGCCACTGTGTAACAAACAAATTAACTTCAAAAGCAAATTTTTCACAGGCAAAAATGTTTTACATTTGTGAACGGCCAAGCACCACATCACAGCAAGAATTCGCAATACACAAATACTGAACTGCACTCATCCGGACCAAGGCAACAAAACTAATAGTACGTTTCACTTTGGTAGGCTCATCCCGTTAAAATACACTCGTGGGCTACAATTAATGGTCAATAATTTGTTTCTGATTGCATAATGAGCTGTATTAAATGACAGATGAATGAGAGAAACATTTACCTAACCGTAAACTGCAATTTAAATTCGCGACTTCTCGTAAGGATAGAATGTCATTTATCATTATTTTAACAACGTTTCCCGACACTGACTTCTGTTTTAGCCAATGACCCCACGTACGAAGTGGCACAGTCAGGGATAAAGTCGGGCCAATTATTAATCAATGGAACTAAATGGTAACAATCTTCGACTTTAAATTGGTGAAGTCACATCACACACTATTCTGTCTCTTTGGCGTGCGATCGCGAGGTACCGAGCAACAGAAGACAGCTGAGAGGAAACCATTACTCCTGTGAAGTATCATGGCCTTGACAACGCACTGCTTAATGGTGCTGGAATCTAGTCTGTAGTAACAGCTAATTGGACGAGTGAAGCTAACATAGACGTGCACGCTGAATGTTGCTTGGAAGCCGGCGATGACATGTTAGATGCCCCAAAACCTTGGCAGACTGCTATTTACGATTACTTCTCGTTCTTAATTTCTGTCGTGTGAACTGAACAGTTGTTTTAAATAGTGAATAACTACGGAAAGAAGTATGTGATGTGAAAACGCTGCTTTCCTAAACCAGCGTTTTCCTTAATACGCCCTGATGAAACTGGTGTTTGGTCCATGTCCTCCCCCCGAAAATACTGGCTCAGCTCCATTTCCTTATGGTCTTTGGTTTTCAGTCCATCCTTTCCACAGCGCTTGAGTTTTTCGAGTTGGGTGGATAGGAAATCTCAAGTAAGTTGACAGAAATAAATACAGTGCCTTTACACTTTAGCTCGTAAGCTGAATGATTCGTCCACCCGTAAACGACGCAAGCTGGCATTATTGGACGAAACACTTCCAACAGAGGCTAAAGTTTGGGGCATCCAACATGGCGGACGCCAGATTCAAGTCTGTTAAGTCATACAACTCCCTTGTTTATACCTATTTGGTAGGAACACTGAAGGGCAATGACAGCTCGTAGTACACTCTTCACTCTTATTACATGCTTCCAACATAGCTCTTGCGTTAACCACAGTCTATAGTTACTTTCCCGCCTGTTATAATTAGTGTCTTGTTCACTGTTGCTGGGGGTATACACGAATAACGTGCCAGCCCATCAGTACAGTAACTCAACCCGTTGTACGTAAATATTTCCATTATTTCCATAAGGATTTCTTAGTTTGCATTTTCTTTGTAAATAAAAGACAAATATAATAGGAATATTATGTGCCAATGTTAAGTAAAAATTTACGTTGATACCTAGCACATGCAATCAAAACATTCGTTCGAATGTTTTTACATCTCCATCTATTCCCTGGTAATCACAGGCAATCCCGCAACAGCGGGTACTTTTCATCGTATCACGTATTAAGGTTTTTTGTTGTGTTCGGGGTTGGAAGTTTGGAAAAATCCTGCCTTTTACGCCTCGATGCGAGCTCTAAACTGCGATACTTGACCTGCAGCATGGTATCTATGGGGTAAATACGTAGATGACTATACAATATTCTTAGTTCTTATCCTGAAAGACGCTTTCGAAATTTCCCAAGCGCGTTCACGCAGGATTTAACACGTAGATCTTACATAAATACGCAAGGAAATACGCTGTACGATTTTTTTTTTCACTATTTCTGTTCCATCCTCTATCCAATCTAGTCTGCAACCACATTCACAGAGTTTTATTGGTATACGCTCAATGCAACCCTTTGATCCGCTCTGATGTGAGAATCTTATACTTGAACGGTACACACGTTTCGTATGCCATCGTTTCTGTTCACAAATCGCAGCCTCTCAATATCTTACCAGTAAATCCTAGCCGGCAACTGACTGTTGCTACACTGAACGTGGGCAATCGTTCCTCCTAGCTCTACACAATGCTTCTTTCAAAAATTTGTACTACATTTTTGACTAGTTGCTACTCACTGATCCTGTGGTCACAGAATAGCACGTTCTTACACTTCACTTCATGAAGTGCCGAACTTCGCATTTCTGTATGTGATGAGCTAGTAGCCAGTCTTTGAACCAGACATTTTGTTGAGATATGACAGGGTACTGTTACAGTCTTTTAACAAAAACTATTTCCTCACAAATAACTGCATCATCTGAGAAAAAACTCATGAAATTATTTTCCGGCAAGTCATTACAATGTAACATGAACCGCTGCCCGGTTGGTCGTGCGGTCTAACGCACAGCTGGTTACACTCGTCTGGTGTGAGACGTTCCCGGGTGGGTCCACCGGGGGCCGAACAGCACAATAACCCTGGCTTCGGTGTGGAGCGGCGGAGGGGTGTAGTGGACTGCGGTAGTCGTCGTGGGGTTTCGGACCACTGCTGCTGCGGCGGAGACGGAGCCTCTCCCTCGTTTCTAGGTCACCGGTTAACGTAACATGAACCCCGATCGCCGATCACACTCCCCTGGGCGTCAAGCGTGTGTAGATGACTATGGATACAGGATGAAGTCCCGAGTCCCGTCTAGAATTTATCGTTTCTCAGAAATTCGATTAGACTTGCTGAAGAAATTGTAAATATATTTGTGAAGATAGTTTGTAACCTCACATGGCATTACAGGTAGTTTCCATTACATAGTGCATATCGCACACCGGCAGGAACAGTGATAATTGAGAATTGCAATACGGGACTCGTCTGAATGAAATGTATGAAACTTAATTCGAAGTACTAGAAGCTCCCTTTAACTTTCGAAGTAAGTTTTGTTCGCAGTAAATTTCATTGTATTTTTCGTTGATGTTGTGGAACTTCACCCGTATTTTTCCGCGATGTAAACTAAAAAAGGCCGTTTTTAACGTGTGTCACTTTCTTGCTCCCAATATGGATGCATAGATCTACCGTCTCTTCAGGAAGCAGTTGTATAAAAACAACCTCGGATATTCCAAGCTGTGGAAGGGCGCGCGGCAAGCAAGAACAGGAACAGGACCGAGGGTTCCGCCGGTGTACAAGTGGTCCTTGTTGGGAGAGCGGCGGCAGCGGCGCGTCAAACTGTTTACGGAAGTCGGCATCCGACCTACACGTGACAGGCTGTTTCGAAACCGTGCGCTACCTACAGCCTCCCGCACAGCGACAGCTGCTGCGCTCGCTGACCGTCGCGAAGGCCTCGCTACCACCAGCACTGCTTGTCCGCGTCGTGACTGCCGTTACTCAACTTTCCGTGAAAAATTCTGTCAGCATGTGCAGCGATCGTGTGCTGCGTAACTCAAGATTGAAAACTTCCCCTTTGCGCAGTCAAGCTACCTACAATACGAAATATGGAGTGTAGCGGTCGCTTGTTCATATAACCAGGGGACCCGTGCGAAAGTTCCGCACTACAAGTTTTGAGTACAGTTCTTGGAATAAGTGTAGTCGTTGGGAGAGGAATGAAATGGAAACATCTTTAAAAACGAACCGAACGACGTGAAAATCATGGAATTTATGATACAGCCTTGTATTAATATTTTTCCATCCACATTATTTTCACCAAAATTCAACTGCAGTAATAGCATGGGTCATTACAAATCAAGGCGGCAACGGCAAATATGTCGTTTACGAAAGTATATTCGTGTAGTACAGTCAACTTTTACGACTGACATCACGGACTACAGCAGTGGTCCCGGTTGTTACCTATGACAACGCTGTATACAAATCACACAGTTAATAAACACTTTAAAACAAATAAAATGGTAGCTCTAACAAGATAATATGAAACGCGAGTTTCTTATTCGTGGTTAGTAAGTTGGCTTCGTAAAAAATAGGCAAGACGTTGGGCACCCTTTTAGGCTATTACAGTAAATTTTAGAGCGAAATCGGCATGCAATGTCAGAAGCCAGTTATAAAACTTTCTAACGATACCTTATTCATCCTTGTACGATCAGAATGTGTCTAGAGAAAGCTACAGTGAATAGAGAGATAATATGATATTCCCCCACTTTAAGACACACTGCGCGATGACTCGTGGACTTACCGATAAAAATAGAAGGAACACGACTGACACACACTTTTCCAGTATTGCCATCCTAGTTGCACGTCGTCTGCTTTTGGGAGACATGGAACGCAGGAGTAACGAACTATACACTAAGCAGAACTCAGTAGGGCGAACACTACACTCGATCGTGGCTACGTTCTATATTGGGCCAAGGTTAGTTCGCTACTCCGAATAAATGGCTATCGGTCCAAAATTTTGCACTGCCTAGCGATTTTTGTTGCTTCTGCTACTGTCGTGAAATACCGCGACTTCTCTCCAAGTGCATGAAGATACTAAATCGGATGAAGTGGCCACAAACAGAGGTCTGTCCATATAAACGTACAGCGTATCAAACGTGACGTAGCAACAGTTCAAAAGATACATTAAAGCTGCTGTGTTCAAGTCTAATCAAATTAGCTCGAAAGCTCGAACACTGATGTCCACCACACTGCCGTATGGTTTATTTGCAATGACACATGAATAACGGGTTGGACAACCTTTCAGAGTGTTAGTAATATTGTGGAAAATTCCGGTGCCCCTGGACTATTATATTTTGAGCACCTCCGAAGGTGCATCTATCTTATTCCATATTTCACGTTCTACTACTTTACAAAATACGGTACGTTTATCCTTGTTCTCATACGAGGTTATAACATGAACAACGAGCGTAAAATAAAGAGTAACCAAGTGCAGTGGAATGACATCAGATGAATCGGGTTAGAAAATGGGAGGTCGAAAATAGTGAACTAGCTCTACTTTTAGTAAAAAATAAGACTGCAGCAGAAGTGGTAGACATAAATGTCCAGTGCTAAGCCGTATGTGGAACAGAAAAACATACGACAAAGGAAAAAAAAAGGATGTGTACATCAAGTAACCACGAAAGAGGTACTGAATCGAATCGGGAAGGTCTGGAAGGAAGGAAGGAAGGAAGGAAGGAAGGAAGGAAGGAAGAACGGTAAGGGCACAGACTAAAAGAAGCGATAGGCTGATAGGACACACCCCGAAATATAAAAAACTAGTTTAATTTTGGTAATGGAGGAGTATGAAGAGGACATAAAAATTTAGAGGAGACGATTATTTGACTACAGTAAGGAGGTTCAAATGCATATACATGCAGTTATTCAGACAATTGCATTCCATCGACTAGCGTGGAGACATGCTTCAAACCATTCTTCGCAGTGAAAACAGCAACGATCACCATTTCACACCGTATTGTTAGGTAATGTCAACAAACGCAGTAGTACGTCCTGTTTAGTTCAGTATCAGCCCCCCTCCCCCCTCGTGGCCACACCTATTTGACGAACAAAGACGTTTCCGCTCTTCACCTGAGCGGAGCTGCTTCTTATCGCTCACCTCCCACTCGTACACACCTACAGTATTTCATTGTTTTGAATTTTACCTCCATCAGCAACAACGTTTACGCAGTATATCATTGCTTACGTTCCTAAACACACTCCCAAAACCAAGCAACTATTTGCTTCTTTTTCCAGGATAAAATTCAATCTTAAGTTGCAACTAAATATTATGATTTACCGGTTTCGAAAAATTAATCTGTTACCCTCAGAAGCTTCGTGTTGGTTTAGCAGATGTCAGTATCTTCTTCACTGAAGCATAAAGCCATGGTATGATGGCGTGTCAAAAATTTACATATTGTATGTTATTAATTTGAACATCGATTGACATTTTACAGTAACTAAATCACATTTATAACTGATGAATGAATTGTTTCCTGGAAAAATAATACTACACTTGCTGAATATTACAGCCATGAATAAAATAGTAACTCTTCGCTTGTTTGTGCGTCTAAGGTTTTATTTTATTAATCTCTCAGCATCTTCGAGGCTTAACAGTGGCACGTAGACTGCAGCTCGACCAACAGAAGAGTCTGCCGAAAAATGATAAAACCTATGTGTTAAGAAGAAACGCAAATATTTGTGGTTAGCTACGAGTAGGAGACGGAACATCTACACAGTACACATTACTAAATCGAAGTCCCAGGCCGTTCTTTTCCGCATGTGCCTCAAGGCTAAACTCAGGAAGAACTGTAGAAATTTTGATACGGCTTTCACCAATGGATGACTCAATGACAAGGAAGGTAATTTATTACAGCTCTGCCAGCGAACTAGTCGGGCCGTAGACAATGCTGTCCGTAACCTTTCGCTAGTATACTGTAAAGCTTTATAGTCTGCCGTACTTTCTTCGCTGGACAAAACATACAGAAGAACAAGAATAAGGAAAAAATCGACTTGTGCATACTGATCCACAAATAGTTTAAAAATACTGTTGTAGTTGTACTCCCCTCTTCTATTTTCCATGTAATACTGGGCTTTAACACAAACACATCACCACAATATGAGAACAAAATTTTGTTTCGTTTCATGATATAAATTTATCGACAGGTCACACACACTTTCTACCAAACCGACCTCCTGGTAAAACGCCTGCATCAAGTTGTGAGGCACTTTATTACCTCATAGTATCCAGATCTGATTCCAGCCACAATTCACGAATTCCCTCTTAACACCCCCCCTCCACCTCCCCCCCCCCACCCCCACCCATTTACGCAGTGGCTCTTCTGCGCATCTAATCGACAGATGGAAATTTGCGCTGAAAATTGATCAGATAAACAGAGAACCTATTCGTCAAAATACCAAATCAAACTTACTGGTCACCTACAAGTCCGACGTTTTCGACTAGGTATAGAACAGAGAACAAGGGTCATAAGGGCATAAAGCGTAATTGAATGCTGTTGTAAATGCCGAGGCGGGAAGACATCACTGCTTATCAAGAACGACAAGATACAGGTACCAGATTATCTGAGCGGCCAACATGATAATTTCATCCCCAGTGCTATCAATGTTGAGAATCGAAGGACAAACTTCATGAGTATTATACACTGGATTGCAAAACTTAAGGAAGAAACAATCTTCCGCGTGGTGTTTCACTGCCAAGTACCATCGCGAGATGAAATTTTGACCATAAACAGTAGGAGCTGCTACATTGTAGTAAAAAGGTAGCAATGAAATATACAATGAAACTAACATAAATGACACTTTTATTCATATAATAATTACCGTCATTACTTCGTTTTCCATCGTTCCTTAAAAATTCATAGATGTGTGTTCTGCCTATGCATCTAAATGAAAGGCAATTGTTTTTTGCCATATCCGTTTCGCTTTTTTATTTGTGAAGTGTCTTCAGTGGCCTTTAATAGATGTTTCTTTTCTACATACGTAGTAGTTGCAATATGTTACTATTTTCCATATTGTCATGTTTTTCTCTTGTTTTTCAGATTAGAAACAACTTTTGTAGCACTAATATCGTGATGTTAAATTGTCATCTGGTGTTATGATTTCCAGCGTTGTTGTCCGTATATGTGGTCCTGGAGATGTGCTAATTCGGTCCTCAGGCTCCACACATCACTTGCACTTTTCATTTTGTGATCTACATGTTTGCGTTTACAGAATGTAGTGCTGCGACCTGTCGCTGTGTGTGTGTGTGTGTGTGTGTGTGTGTGTGTGTGTGTGTGTGTGTGTGTGTGTACGGGAAACAAGTTGTTCCTCTTCTATCAGCGGCCGCCGGAGGAGCGATGAGTTACTCATGATTGGAAGAGGGCGGTCTTTCCCGTTTCCAAGAACGGTCGTAGAGCAGACGCGCGAAACTACAGACCTGTATCTCTGACGTCCGTCAGTTTTAGAACGCGTTTTATTCTCCTGGAGGCCTAAAGTATGCTCTGTAGAAATCAAAAAAGGTTAGAAAACAGCGATCGTATGAAATCTAGTAAGCTTTGTTCGTCCAGGGGACACAGGAAGTTCTAGGTGCCGGCGTGCAGGTAGATGCTGTGTTCGTTGACTTCCGGAAGGAATTCGATACAGTTCCGTACGGCCGCATAATTAACAAAAAGCGTATAGAGTAAGAGACCAGCCGCGTCACTGGACTGAACAGTTTCTAGCGAACAGAACATAGCATGTTATTCCTCAGACTTAAAATTAACTTCATATATATAATCAGTTACTGAATAACGTCGGAACATCCATGAAGCTTTTCGCGGATGATGCTGACGAATACAGCGAAGTCGAGCAAAATTCCCGAAGGCCTGCAGAGGCTCGAAGCATGTTGCATGGATTGGCAATCGACCGCCAGCATAAATTTAATGTATCGCGCATAAACAAGCAGAAAGAACCTTTACTGTACAATTACACGAACGCAGAACAATCACCGGAAGCAGCTACTTCCATGAAATACCCTTGGAGTGCCCGTACGGAGAGATTTGAAGTGGAACGACCACATAAAATTAATCGCTCGTAAGGCAGACGCCAGACTCATTGGAAGAATACTCAAGAAACTTAGTCCGTCAACGAAGGAACACTCGGTCGACCGATACTACTGAGATTCCCACCAGATAGGATTCACAGATGAAGGAGAAGAAGATCCAAATTAGAGCAGCACGTCAGATTCATTTACTCACCGCGAAAGCGTCATGGTGTAGTTAAAATTGTTAGAGTGTACATTCCCAGACTGTATTACTTCCTCCTACGTTTATCTCACGAAGAGATATTAGAGCTCTCGCGGAGGCTTGAGAGTAATCGTTCTTTCCACCAACGACTCGCGACTGGAGCAGGGAAATGGGTAAGCGAGACTGGTACACTAAGTACACTCCACCACACACAGTGAGATGACAGAGTTTAGATGAAGAAGTGTAAGTTATCGCTGTACACGTTGACTGTATTGTGATCTCTGCATTAACGAGACCCGCCCTAACTTTCTACAAACTGCCACTAGATGGCGCTAATGACAGTTTTTAAATTTGTCATTTGTTGAAGCAATAAAAAACACAAACTGACCGAGCGTTTTAAATGATAGTATTATGAATGGAAATCTACATGATTTTCAGAGGACAATTTTTTTATGATTTTCTTAAATGCCTCAAATCGCTTCTTTTAACTTCTGTTTATCAATCACGGAGAAAAAAGATTGTCTAAATGGATTTGCAGAATTTCTATGCGGTGGTGCTACCGTCAGTGATAAAATTTCTACGCGGTCGACAAAAATCGGATGATAAAAAGATCAGTGCTGTGCTCAACTTGGTTGAAAAGGATCACCTTGTGACTTCCTTGAGATGTAGAGGTATCCTTGGGCATACCGAAAATTTCCGTACATTCTCTGGCATGAACAATGAACTGTGCAGACCTCTGTTCACGACCCATTCAATATCATTCGCCCCGAAACTCAAAATAGCGGTATTGACAAC